>NW_026535780.1:15567857-16185714 GCF_028551555.1 Melozone crissalis
AAAACAGAGTGAATTTCTTCGGTCAGATGGATGAGAGCCTTATCTGCAACAAAAACATTTTGTGAATGCAGTCAATAAGGATTTATATAAATTTAAGTTACTGTACACTATTACATGTGCAACTATGCACACCCTGCTCATCTTCACTAGTTTTAAAGTAGTTTTTACTCTCTCAAATTTTGCTGATATTAGGATTCTATACAGTGGATTACCTTCAAACTACAGAAATAAGCAAGATCTGCTCAGTTTGAGCTTTCTCAGTTTTTCCATATATTTTTGACTGCACCACTGGATTTCACAATATGCATTAATCATAAACAACTAATGCTAAAATAAAGATACAAACATAAACTTTACTAAGATTTTTCTATTTTCTATCAAAGACTAGTATTTTTAAAACATCTTAAAGTTCTCTAATTTTTTTATGAAAAAAATTCTTATATCTCTTTAACTCCACTGCTGCAGTGGGTTTCCTGCCAGCAGAATGGATTTTGAGTCTGTTCCTTAGCTATTTAATTCCAAATTCAGTCCTGAACCTCGGGCCAGCTTCTTGTCTCTACCTTTACATCAAAAAAATAAATGTGAACACTATGAACAAAAGAGGTGCAACTTAGCTTTCATGTGTATCTTGAGTATGGAACATTTTCTTAGAGAATAATGCCACATAATTTTTCCATATTATGCAGCTGATAAGTCCATAAAACATTATTGAACAAGAAATAAGAATGAAAATGATTTTTCATAATTTACTACTACTATTTATTTCAATCAGTTTCTATTACCTCTCACACAGATGTACTGATTGGAACTGCTTTTCAATAGAACTATAGGCATTTCCTTAATTTTAGCTCTCAGAAAAAAAAACAAAAATAGGGGATCTGCTCATTTTGCTGTGCTTGCCTTCAGCTCCCTCAAGTTTATTACAGCTTTCTCTGGGAAAGGAAATGGCTAAATACTTGCATTAGCAAAAAAGGGAAGGAGGGGGAATGGAAAGAGGTAATAAGAAGGTGTTGAAAGAACTCTCCCTCTTCCTCTTGGTCCAGTCCCACTGGGAAAAGAACAGATGAGTGTAGAGTCCAAATGTATGGCCAAGGCTGAGGGGAACCACAAGGTCCACAAATAATTGCTCCCTTACAGAGAGTGAGATCCAGGCAGTCCTACTGAAACAGCCACTCCTGTACCACATTGTCCAAGACCAAGGAATAATCATCAAGGATGAAGAAGCTGAACGTTTTTAGCAGAACTGACAATGTTGTCCTCACAACACTGGGCTTCCTTCTGGATGAAGCTTTAGTTCCTCCAAACACAGAGGTAGACACAAGCAGATACTAAGTGTGGTGTATATACATACATACACACACATGCACTTTCATTATTTAATTGGTTATCTACTTCTGTGCTCTTTTATGTCTTCGGTCAATGCTGAGCTGATTATATTAGCACCAAAAAAATTAAATTCAGGATATCTCATTTGTAATATTTTATCAAAACTGAAGGTAAAAGAAACTGGGCTTTCATATTGCTGACCATATAAAAATTAATGAGTTTCTGCAAGTCTTACAAGATTATATTAAATATCCATATAACAAACTAAATTATTGTATATCATGATTATAAATAAAGAATACAGCTAAGATAGAACACAAGCTATAAAGTAAAAACTCCTGGCTTCAAGATGAAATCTTCCATATAACGAAATGTTTCAATAGCTGAGTTGGATACAATCTCCCAGCTCATTTTAATGCTGCTAAAAATCAGTTATATACATCTAACTACCTATCTGTTAAAACAGACGCTTTTCTAACTTCATTTTCAGGCTAAGTGAATATTCTTAAATACAATTTTAAGTAAAGTACAGTATGGGAGTTTATTAAGTATGATAATAATATCCCTGCAATTGCAAATTACGGAGAAAAAAAATCAAGCAACCTACAACAGACTTTAGACTAGGTTTTTCTGTTTAAAATTGCTCAAGGAAAAATGCCATTAAATATGTTCTCTTAAAAAAAAAAAAAAACTAAGAGCTAGTAGAACATTTTGCGTTTTAAATCAAATTACACTAACTTATTCTGCAGCAAAATTTCAATGGAAACTGATTTAAATAAAACTGTAATATGCACAGTACTTTAAAGAGCAAAATAATTTCTCTTTTTTGATATAAAATTAGATGTTGAACAAAAGGATTAACCTACCACTTTAAAGTATTGCCCCTACAGTAAAAATCAATGTGAAAATCCAAAAATGCAGTAAACAAAGCATTTCAGGCAGTTTGAGCAATACTGTCAGTAGAGGAATAGGTGATGTGCAATTTTTATGTCTGCACAGTCCAGTAGTGTAAATCCCTTTAGATATACCATTGAGTTCCATCACAATTGCTGCCTCCTCTCTCTTAGTTAGCGTGGTAGAATTGGGAAGCAAAGAAGCAAACCCGCAGAAGAAGCGAGCTCCGTCCTGCTTTTAGGATACACACACGGAAGTCTGCGTCTAATTCTCCCTTCTACACTGAGCCTTAGAGCACACAGCACATTTAGGCTTATTTAAGAACCACGCAAACACTGAGTTAGGATAGTCAATGCACTTCTAACAAATTTTCTGTGTTCGTTTGTGCAGAAGATTACATGTCCCGTGTCAGAGAAGGCACCGCGCGCCCCGCGCTGCCGCACGCCCCGGGACAGCCGGCCGGGAGGGCCGGGCCGAGCGCTGGCCACGGGCGCCCTCTGCCGGCGGCTCCCGGCCACGGGGGACACACGGACACGGGCGGGACACACGGACACGGGCGGGGGACACACGGACACGGGCGGGGGACACGCGGCCATCGGTGGGGGATACACGAGGGGCCATGGCGGGCACACCCGGACAATTGACTCGCCTCGGGCACGAGCAGTAAATGCGCTGTTTCTTAGCACTCGTGGTACAAAAGCATCCTGTGCCATTCGCTGCCGCCTCTGATAGAGACAAGCACACTACAGTCCCCGGCCGGCAAAGCAGCCTTTTAGTGGGATTTCTCCTTTCTTACTTATTGAAAACAAAAACCTCCAGTCGTTACAGGTAAGTGTGCACAGTATGAAAACTTAGGCAAAACATTTAACAGGCTGCATGCCTGCTACTCCACTGAACCATCACAATTACACAAAACATGTCAGTATTAGCTTCCTTGCAGGAAACAAATCAAGGGATTGCACTAGGGACAGATAAAGTACAAAATAATTCAGGTGTGATTAGAAGTTTTATTAAAAAACCTTGTAGATGTGATACATCTTATAGGATGACAAGCACATAATCAATAAAGTTTTTGTCCATCATTATATTGCAGTATCAGTTCTGGCAAACCATAAAAAAAAAAATCAAAGATCAGGTGACATTATTTTGAATGCTTAACAACTGACCATCCACCCTTTGTCATAATCATCTAAATTCCTTATATAAATTAAACCTTATTGAGCCTATGGACTATTTCACATATTCATTATACCCAAATGATAAAGAAAGAAATAAAAACAAACAAACAAGCATAAAATTCTATATCCTTTTTTACATAGAGAACGAAGTGTAACTTCATAAATGCATGGACAAACCTGACAGGCATTCACCAGCACTCAGTAATTGAAAAGTCAACATTTACACAGTATGGCTTTCTTCCTAAATTACAACAGGCCTTACAAAAAACACAGATGAGGAATTTACATAAATGACTACAAATGGAACCAGAACCAAGGCTGTGATTAGGGAGCTTTTGTGTTATCTGTTCCTGCCCTTAGTGAAATAAAATTCAAATATCATGTAACCTGATTTCTTCATTTCATAAGCATTCAATTTTCTTACAGCAAACAACAAAAGACATGAGCTACAACTGTTATATCTAAAGAGAATAAATCTATACAAACAAAAAAAAAAAGAAGAAAAAAACCAGCTAAAATTGTATCTGCCTATTCAGAACATAGTTACAGTCACTGCATGTTCAAGGTCTGTCACCCAATACAAGAGAAACACAAGATGATAAATACAATGATAAAACCTTTGATTTAAAATGAGAATAAAACAAGAAAAACTGACTAAATCTAACCTGGACAGAAGCCTTTACAGAAAGCAGATGAACCAACACTGCTGGGAGGGCAGTGATTTAATGACACCAGGACTACTACAGCAATACTAACAAAAGAAATCAACCCTCACAGAGTCCATTTGGACCCTACTGCAACAAGGCTTATGAGAGGTCTAGAAAACATGTCTTAAGGGAACAGCTGATGGAGCTGCGTCCGCTCAGTCTTGAGTAGAGGAGACTCAGGAGGGACCTCATTTCTCTCTACAGCCATCTGAAAGGAGGGTGTCATGAGGTGGAGGCCAGTCTATTCTGCTGTGCCTGCAGTGGGGACCAGAGGAAATGGCCTTAAACTGAGACAGGGAAGATGCAGATGGAATTTCTTTTTCCAGTGTTGGGGTAGTCAGGCATTGGAATAAGTTGCCCAGGGAGGTGGCAGATTCACCAGCCCTGAAGAATTTAAAGGGTATCTGGATCTGGTCCTGGGTGATGTGGTTCAGGGGTTACAGTGATAGTACTGGCAATAGTTGGACTTGATAATCTTCTCATTTTCTTCCAACCTTGATGATCCTGTGATTCTACCTGAAGCCCTCTGCTTCTGCAAGGACCACACATCACAGGTGAGTGAACAGGCAGCACTGCAGGTGAGGCTCAGCAGTTCAAACTGCTGCTGCCCCTGGCCAAGTAAAACCCTGAATAACAACCCTGAATAAGCACTATTTATGAGCTATGACAACTTTGTGCACATGAAACTGCACTCATTTGAGGCTAACAAAATGGTGGGTTTGTGGAAATGTCATATTATGTTATTTCTAGTTGTTACTGAATGATTACACAACTAAATACAACCTAAAACACAGAAAACCACAGGAAATTGAATATTTAATCATCTAGCTAATTCTAACCTGAAAATAGAAATTAATCCTCCTAAGTAACAAAGTAAAAATAATGTTGGGGGATAGGGGGAGAAGGCATCAGCTTTCCTTCTGGAGCATTTCAGAGGGAATCTAATAGAAGAACAAAAGGTTACAACCATATAGAACTTATTTTGATATATAATTATAGAACTGTCTCAAAGTTCCGATTGGCGAATTTACCACAGGACCTGGTTTATCATCTTTGCTTTAGTAACTAAGTTACTCAAATACATCAGACTCAAATAAATCTGTTTCAAAATAATGTCTCACAACATCTATAATGAATGACAAGAGCTATGTTTCATTTTTAACAGCTGTATTTCCAAGAAGGGAATATAAATTTCCTTTGAATTGTGAGAAAAGCTACTCAGTGAAAAGGACTGAAGACGAAGACAATAAAGTGCAAAGGACTGAACTTAACATGTTGCTTAGAAATATATAGACATGAAAAGTACATTTATTTATCAGGAAGAACATAGAGAAAATAAGCTTTTTACTGAACCTTAACTGAAAGACAGCAAAACTATGCTCAGACAAAGGCTTGGAAGTTCCCTAAAGTGAAAGCACTTCTCAGAAAATTACCCTCAGTAAGACAAGCTGGAATACTACAACTTTTCACAGAAGTACCTAAGCCAAAAACCCTTACAGCAGAAATCTGATTTTCCCTAAACAAGAGTTCAATCTGTGGGGTGGAGGATGTGGGGAAGGGGAGACAGGGGGAACAGGAATAGGGGTTGTACATGTAAATCGCTGAAAGCATCTTTATGAAATTTAAGATCAGTGCTTTGAAAAATAAAGCCAATGCCTATGAGGATTTAAGTCCACCAGCAAAAAGGAAACAAAATTATGTGAAAAGTAAATGCCTAACCAAAAGCCCAAAGTGCAGCCCTGAAATACTGAACATTCACATTGAAGCATCTTTTGCTGAAGACTCAACAACAATTCTGCAATTTTCTTCTATTAGCTCACACATCATCAACCAAACTTCACCTACAGATTTCTAACAGAGAGCTGGGTTGAACCCTCTCACCCCCACTAAAAATCTCATGCTGCAGCAGGCCAGCCTAAGTGTTTAAGACTTCCCTGACAGGAAATCTTACCAAAAAAATTGCACTCTGTAAAAAGAATCATAGGAAGACAACACTTCAGGAGAAACTTTCTATGATGAAAAACACCTGCAGATTCATACATGGTGGACAGTCTGCCCACATTTGAAATAAGAATTACCTGAAAAAACCACTCTGTTTTCTGTAGTTTCAGAAATGGTCCAATTCGAATTGCATTAAAAAATGTTCTTGCAGTAAAATAACAAGTTCAGATATGTTTTTTTTAAATTAATTTTTGAAGTAATTCTGTAACAGCAAATAGTCAAAATTTGATATTATCTCAAGCATTAGAAGCAAGAGACAAAATGGCACCATAACAAAAGCATAACTAAGCATATCTTAAGAAATGGTTGCTGTAAGCAAGTTTAAATACATCTTTATCAAACTGATTCTTTAATGTCATGCATACCTATTTCAAGTTCAATTTAAGGATATTTTCTTAGCACCCTCAAAAATGTGTTTTGTATTAGGTTTGCACAGCTTAAAAGAGGAAAACATTTACGTGAATGTGTCTTGCCAATTACCCAACAGTTTATTTGCTCAAATATCACCCTCCCGTACAAAAGCTCAAATTCTCTTAACAACAGTCACCTCGAGACCACTAAGGCCTACACTAAGGCAGCAGATGATGCAACATCATCCTGACAAAAGAGCATAATGTTAAGTATTATTCTGTGTGACAGCGGCACCGAAGTGCCAAGGCCTTTGTATTTTCCCCCCATATCTGTGGGCCTGAATTTGTGCAAATATGTAAAGCCAGGTAGGGTACTGAAGTAACACACAAGTTGTAGGAGGAAGGAGGTGCCTTGTTTTCTTTGGTTTTTAGCTTTTAGCATCCTCCATTTTAATATTCTGGCACATAACAAGAGATTTCTCTACTTCAATTATCTGCATCTAGAAGAAAAAGAATCTTTTGAAAATCTGGCAGGACGCTTACATAGGGAAACACAGGTCCAGGAAAAACAAACAGGGGGCATTTATAAAACATTATTGTTTTTCACATTGGCAAGACAGAAGACAACTCTGAGGAGCCTAAAAAGATACCAAAGGCTCAAGCAAGCAACCCCAACAGCCATTTTGTTTAAGTTTTCATCTTCTCTAGGCTCTACTACATAGGTTAAAGATCCCAACAGGCCCCTAGTAAAGGGAATGCAGACTGAACACGAGCACTTGGCATTTTCTAAGTGGTTCAGTCTATTTAACTGCATTTCACTGAGAAGAATACAGAGGCAACATCCCTGTGTTACATGTAGTACAGGCAAGGGAAGATGGAAACCCATAGGAAATTCTCCTGAATTAGCTCAGGGTTGAGCACAGGCAAGCTCCCTGACCTGGCTGCAGCTTCCCCACACTGCCAGAGGCAGCACCAGCCTCACTGCCACAGGCTCACTTCCCTCTCTGGCCAGAGCTTGCTCTGCTTTCTGTGCCACAGCATGGGAACAGAGAGCTGAAGAGCTAAGGGGGTCCAGGTGAGGGAAGCTTTGCCTTTGGACCTTACTCAATGTCAGGATTATTGCCTACTTGCTAAAAAAGGAAAGACTTGCACCAAAATCACTTCCCTGGAAGGAAGTTTCTCTCGAACACAAAGAGTTGAACCCTGCATACCAGATCACAGGCTTACAGCTCAGCATGGGAGCCATCCTACAGTGAGCTGAATCCATCTCTGACACTGAGAAATCCCTTTCAATACTTGCTCTCCTATCAGCTACATGGAAATAATTCAGCCATTTTCTACAGAAAAAAAATGAAGCATGGGGTCCAATTAAGAATTTTGATTACTTCAATCCTTTGAAGAGCTCCAGAAGAGAAGGAGCCTAGAAGGAGCTAAAATATTTCTTAGGCTTTAGTAAAATATAGTTCTGACTCAAGCACCACGTTATTGTAGGACAATTAAGATTCCTTTTTGTTTTTGCACTCTTATTTTCTTTGACCTAACGGTATAATCCCACAAGAAGACAATTAACAGTGACGAAACCTTACCAAGCTGCAAAGACTTCTTAAAATTATCTCTGCTATAAAAGCAGAGCCCAAGATTCTTTTAAGATAAAATATTAATTTAATAATACCTAATTTCATTGTAAGCAAGAAAAAGCAGTTTATACATACAGATTAAGTGATCTTGTTCAAACGGGGTTATCAAAACAGAAGCAACTGCAACTACTTTGACTATATTGCCTCTTTAGTTACTCTTGAAGTTAAACTGACTCTTTATGCCCTAATAAAGTTTTTCTAATAGCATCCTTAAATACACACATGCATACTTATGATATCAATATTAGAACTGTAAGCCTTTTAAGTTGGCTTTATAAATTTGATGTCATTCTGTGCCAAGCCAATCACATTAACTTACAGTGTCACTAACAAAACATCACTAGGACCAGCAAAAACCACTGAGACAGACAGAAACCACCCATACTACATTCTAGCTCACTTAGCAAAATGATCATCCAGACTTCAAGTTAGCCACAGCCTCTCAAAACTCACAAAGCTCTGCTCTCCAGATTTCCAATGAGTACTTAATGCATACAATTAAATCCACAGAGAGGCAATCTATGTGCCAAGCTACATCCAGATGTGTATGTGTGCACACACGTACACACAGCCATTTCCATAAAAAGCTTCAAAGTGATTATGAATTACAGACAGGAAACTAATGTAACTTCCTCTGTGGAGTCTCATCCTAAAATAAATGTCCATATCATACAGTATTCATCCCCTATAACTTCCCTTATACAGAAAAGATTTAAGTTGGATTTTCAGGACAGCACTCCAATTAAACATTGACACTTCAACCCAGAGTAAAAAATCTGAGTACATACAAGGTTCTGCTCACTGTGAAGGAAAAAAGGCCTTTACAGCCCACAGACATCTTCTTTTTAGTCTAAGTTTTACAAAACTTTAACTATTACCTTCATCAAAGTCTGCATCATCCTCTGTATGTTGAGGGAAAGGGAAGCAATTTGTGATTTCCAGTCTGTCATCCACCACAAGACCCAGCAGCACGCCTTGAACCACTTCATTCCCCTGTCCTTCTTCTTGGTAATGTTTAATGATCTTCAACACAACCTAGAACACAAAATGATAAAATCATAATATGCAATGCATTGGTTTTGTCCTCAAACCTATGTATCTGGAATTTTAAATTTGTTGCATGGTTTAGAGCTGCAAGCCAAGTGAGCTTAAGCACCAGCAATTTTAATACAGGCCGAGGAACAGACAGCCATCCTAATATTACAGGGAAAAAACAAGACCATTAAATAAACCATCAAAATGCAGTTCTAAATCAATTTTTTGAAACACCATTCTAAAATGAAATATTGATCCTTTTTACTTTGGCTTGTTGCTTTAACTGTGAGCTTTTAACAGTATCTTGCAGGTCCAATAAGCCCCCTCTTGAAGGAAAGAGGGCACAAAGAACTAACAAAACATCTTAAAAAACTATGCAGAAACTGATAGGAATTTTTTAAAAGATGCAGATTCCATCAAATTTCAATTGCATTAATCTTTTAAAGTACATCTCACTGAAGTTTTACTTCAGATGATAGTTCAAGTTATATAATGTGAATGGCATGTCATAGGGTATTTAAGGAAAATCAATGATAAAAGAAAAAAAATATGCACAAATTACTCATAATATTTTTAACAACATAATTTCCACTTCCTTCCTTAAATCTGAACTCTACAATGAATAATTCTCATGAGATTATACTGTAAATTGGAACAGTATGAACAAAACCACTCAAAAATAGTCATTTGCTAGCAACACTTCATACTTGAATAACATTTTATACTTGACAAGAACTACAATAAGGTAAGACACTAACCACAAACCTTGACTTGAAAGAACTTATGCTTTCTCCAGTGTAAGAGAGGTTTATTCTACTAAACCCTAATCCATCCATTCAAAATCCAACAGAAAATGTCTGATGATTGTTGTTTTCATTAAAGCAATACTACTTTAACATCTGCTGGCAAACAAACTTGTTTAGTAGATTTCAGCTCAACTGCCCTTAGAACAGGCTTTGTACAAGCACTGGCTTTTAGAGAACATTCTGCAGGGGAGGGGGGGGGAAGGAAGTTAAGCTCATACTTACACATCAGGAACATATATTTGTCCCTAGCTTTCCCCTTTGTTGATTAGCAGATGTCACTCTTTGTAAAACACCATTAATGTACTGAAGTACCATTATACAGATTAAATGAAAGAAAAAGGAGAGTAGAAGATATTTGCAAATACACTGCCTTCTTGGGCTAAAATGGGAAAATGAGCTTCATACTTGGAGGCAGGGCAGAGAGGGTAAAACTGAAAAGAAATATCCATTTCCAACTAAGTTGGATTTCAGTATCAAACTGGACCAACACCCACTGACTCCTTGTTTATTTACAGTATCACTCATTTGTGCTTCCTCTTTAATCTAGATATACTTGCATTGAAGCTTCTCAATCATAGATAACATTTCACTCCAATCCTCATTCACATCTGTCACTCAAATCCTCTGCAGCCACACCTTTTTATTCAATTTGCTAAAACAGGTCTACAGAGCAGAGACACAAAGAGATACTTTGGTTATATACATGTTATTTCATGGGAAAACAGCAAGGAAATTAGGATCAGTGGGCAGTGAAGCAGTATTTAACAGTGATGGAAACAATACACCAACCACCAGTTTGAGATCACCTGGGCACAGCAGATGAATATATGAGTCAGCACATAAATAACATTCAGCCTGCATTTAGTGTAAAGCTAAGGTTTATCATACATTTGCCACAAGCCCTGTTTTCCACAGCCATGGCATCCCTAACTACCCTGCCAGAACACAGCACAGAGGGCACTCAGTTGTCTACAACTACTCTCAGCATCTTTACAGTCTTGCAAACTTCACCTTTTCCAGTATTTTTCTCGTTTTCTCTTGAGTTCTCAATGCACACTGAGTGTCCCTGTTAATGTATTATTTGCCTGCTTGACTTCATTCCAGGAGCATTTGTGACACAATGCCAATTTGCTGCAGCGTTTCTGATGATAATTGCTTACAGAAAGCAGTCACAAATGAAACAAGCATGGGCTGTCACAGAGTATCAGTGATTTTTCAGAGGAAGAAAACTAGGAGTTCAAAGCTCTTAAATGTTAACCAAATACCCCAATACACAATGAAAAGCCTGCACTTTTCAATCTCCAGCCTGGGAGACACAGACCCCAGGGATTTAAGCCTACCTGCAACCTCATTTTCCAATAGAGTCTAAAAAAGGGAGCAGAGAAGTTCATGAACTCAATACTCCAAATTTCACAGCCACTAGGACACCGCAGAAGTTTGTGTTTATGACTGCACTGGAAAATACATTAGCTACCGAAATCACTTATAAAAAGATGCATCCAATGACACAGGATTTTTGTTTTCATTTTGTTCTTTGTTCTGGACAGTTTTATTCAGCACTTAAGACACCAGTCTTTTGTACAGCAGACTCTTCAGCTCAGATTGAAAAACCTGCCACCAAAACACTACCATATGACCAAGCAGGAAATGTGCTCTGAAACTTGTATTTCAGTACCAAAAACAGATCTGCAGGTGTAAAGCAGAGCTACTTCTCTAGTAATAACATCAGCTACAACACTAAAAATGTAATTTCCATTTGTTTGCTAGTCTAGATACAGCAGGAACAGCTGACCACTATGCAAACACCAATGCCATAACATTTCAATACTTCATACTGAATAAACCACATATACTCAAGAAAAATGAGCACTAACTTGTATCTAGACATTTCCTAAAAGAAAAATATGTTATGTTTGTGAAGCATGTGAACAGAATCAGAGCAGTTATACTGGTCTGAAAATAAATGTAGTAAGTGTTAAAATAAATAATGCAAGCAATGCAGCACATTGAAAAGTATCAGTTTTTTCCAAATAACACTTAAAAAAATCCCAAAGACATCTAAATGAACACCAGTATAAGCATCTTTCAGTCAATGCTGATTCACCTTCCTAACACCATTTATAATTCCCATCCAATTATTCCCCTAATAGGAGATATTGCTCCTTTGTACAAGCTATAAATTGTTTTAAATACCCATAGACCCTTCACTGCTATGCCATAGCTACACAAAATTAACATTATCCAAACCAAACCGTTTCAACTGCTGCTGTTACTAAAGTAATGCAGCTGGCCAGCCAGGAAAGGTTATGTTTTTAGGGAGAAAATGTATCAAATAACAAAAGAGCCCTCAGATTTCTAAACTCTAATACCCTGAACACAAGTCAATAATCATATGCAGCACGATTTAGTAAATCAGCATGTAAGAAATATTCAAGTACATAATGACTCTTTAGAAAAGAACATACAAGTAATTCCTAAATAAAACTCAAAGAGTTCCCCAGCCTTGTACATTCAGTGTTCAAAACACCAAAGTAATTTAATCACTTGGAGTAGCCACTTACCAGATTTTAATGACCATTAATCCTCAATTTAAAAAAAAAAAAAAACAACTTTGCAATTCTGCAGTGCTTCTAATTTCCAAATCTTCAAAGTGCTGTTCAAACATTAAGAATAAAGTTAAACTAAAAAAAAAATTTAAAAAAAAATGTAAAAACCATTCGGTAACTATTAAGAACATCAAAGATACATATTTTAACTGCATACTGCCAAATTTTAAGTTGGGCTACATCCTAACATCATAGTTGCTAATTTCAAAAGTTTGTACTTCACTACAGAAATACATGTAACAGGAACCCACAGCTGAAGTATCATGAGCCTTTGCGGGAAAATTCTTTGAAGATCCCACTGTAGGGACATGAATATACCAAGATGCACATTTCTGCATTTATCTAAAGAGAAACAACAGCAAATCAAAGCACTGAGGATTCATTTACAGCAGTGTTCCAGAGAGCTGAATGTCACCACACTGAAACCAGACTGCAGTACTTGTGCCATGCCTTGCACATGTGAAATCGAACAAGAGAGAGCTTCTGTTAGCCCAGCGAATACATGATACAGCACACTGATCTACAGTCTTAAATTAAGTATTTGTATCTTTTTAAATGCTTAACATTTTTTGCCACCCAAGAAAGCTTTGTGGTCACAACCACTGGCATCAATTGCCAGCATCTGGGGAAGAGGATGGGGAGGGAGTCTAAATAACTCTGGGTGATGTAGCCGGTGTCAGCACTGACTGGCTCACTGCTCTCAGTGCTTAACACCACAACCCTGTGACCCACAGTCAGCCTGGCAAAAGGGTCTCCAAAGCTGTGACTCCCGATCATGTGTGACACACTTTGAATGCATCCATACCACACATGTGCCTTCTCCACACAAACCCTTAAAACTCAAACCATGAACTTTTATATATGTGTTTCAGCATGAGCCATTTTACTTAAACTCCTAGCATAACCCAGATTCAAGAGAGAACTGATAACACAGCTTTGTAAATGGACAGATCACAGTGTTAGTCATTACTAACAATGACTCAGACAATCGTGTTAACCTCAGAGCAGCCTGGAATCAACATCTTGATACACATAAATGGTGTGTATATGTATGGCATATATGGTGTGTATATGTATGGCGTTTACCTCTGAATAAAGAGTTGAATTGTTTAGCAATTAATATCCACATGAAGACATACCACATTTTACTCTAATTTAGTGGCCATGTCTCCTTCTCCAGGTATCCCTACACCAAAAATCTACAGCTGGTGGTGTGCTGAAACAACCAATTAGCTATGCAAAAATGAAATTTAATTAAACAGTTCTGAAATATCCAAGTAAGCATGGAATGGCTTTGTTTTTAAACAAAGACTTGGAAAAAAAAATACAAAAAAAACCTAGATATCATGAAACATGAGGAATGTTAACATTTTAATAGCTCCAGATGAGGTTTTTACACACTACAGATAAGTGCTTATCCTACAGTTACAAAAGACAAGTTCTGGAAGCTGACCAAAAAAACTTGCCTTGAGCTGATTTGTCTCCTGGCTCCAGCACCATTTGATAAGACAATAACAGAAACTCTCAACTTTCCTGCCAGGAGAAAAGGAACTCTGAAGTAAATTAAAGATATTACTGCAACGATTAACATTAAGAGAACATATGTCTGATACACATGACACACTCTTCCAGATGATTAAGGAGACAGATGTTTACAGACACACATTGAAAATTCCACCTTAATCAGTGCAGTGCACAGAAATGGGTTCTAGAAAGCACTATGACAGATAACATGTCAGAAGTAAGTACAGAATCAACAGGTTGATACCCTGGTCTCAGAGCTGTTGGATATAAATCTTCATGGCACAAGACTTGCCACCACATAAAGTCATGGCATGAGCCCAACACCAAGCTGAGCTGACTGGCTGACAGTCCTGAGGGACAGAATGCCATCCAGAGGGACCTGGACAAGCTCAAGAAGTAGGCCACAGGAACTGCATCAGATTTTGTAAGAGCAAGGGCAGGGTGCTGCACCTGGCTCAGAGCACAGGCTGGGGGATGGATGCACGGAGAGCAGCCCTGGCCAGCAGGACTTGGGGCACTGCTGGATGTGAGGCTGGACATCAGCTGGCACTGGGCACCCCCAGGCCACAAAGCCGAACAGGTCCTGGCTGCATGCAAGGCAGAGGGGGCAGCAGGTCGAGCAGGTGACTCTGTCCCTTCTGCTCCAGTCTCATGAGATCCCACCTGCAGTGCTGTGTCCAGCTCTGGATCCCCAGTGCAGGAAGGCCATGGACCTGTTGGAGTGAATCCAGAGGAAGGCCACCAGGCTGACCAGAGGGATGGAATACCTCTCCTGTGAGGAAAAGCTGAGAGATTTGGGCTTGTTCAGCCTGGAAAAAAAAGGCCTCGGGTTGACCTGACTGTGGCCTTCCAGCCCCTGCAGGGAGCCTACAAGGACAGTGGAGAGGATTTACAAGAGCATGTTGTGACACGACAAGGGGGATTGGCTTCAAACTTAAAGAGAGTGGTTCTAGACCAGATATTAGAAAAAAATGCTTAACTGTGAGGATGGTGAGGCACTGGCACAGGTTGCCCAGAGAAGCTGTGGATGCCCCATCCCTGAAGGTGTTCAAGGCCAGGTTGGATGGAACTCTGAGCAACCTGGTCCTGTGAGAGGTTTCCCTGCCCATGACAGGGGGGCTGGAACTAGATGATTCTTAAGGTCCCTTCCAACCCAACCCATTGTATGAAACTAAAGATTAGAGGTGAAATTGAACTTTGCATGTTATACTGATCTCAATAAATATGACAATTTTGACTGATAAACACTGAATTCACTTAAATGCATATTCCAGCTTATTTGCAGAGATCTTTGATTTTTTCTAGATTCTCTTATTGAACAGGACTGCATTTTTGACCATTCCTGACATGATGGATGTCTAGACATTTTTTCTTTTCTTCTTCATACTTAACTTTTATTCTAAAGTTCTTAAAACTCTTAGACCAATGTTATCTCAGAAGAAGTAAAAGAAAAAAATTTAAAAATAATTTTCTATTGAGACCTTCAACGTCTTAAAGTAATTATTTTGGCAGATATCTTCAGTTCTAACTATGTTTGGTGGCCAAAAAAAAAATTTTATTCCCTGAGAAGTAATCAAAAGCTACTTAATCTAAACATTCTGTTGAAAAACCTAAGGCCAAGACTGAGTAGACTTAAAAGCAAGGTAACTTCAGAAGAATATAGTTCTGAACAGCAACTTCAGAAACAACAAGCCTTAGCCCTCACTGTTCTATCTAGCAAGTGTAGCAGTCATCCTTTGGACAGAAGACCTCAAACGCCCCACAATAATTTACCTTTATCTTGACTTGCTAGAGTCAAAACAGCAACATTTATGAAGTCTTTGTAAATACAGTTCTTGGAATAGTAAGCTTACATTTTATGTCACTCAACACCTAATTCAACATCAGATGTTAAAATCTTTATTCTGAACTTGACAAAAATTTGGGGCTTAAAAACAATAATTACATAGGAGCATAACAGAATGATGCATGCAATTTCATACCATCTCAATTGGGTGCAAACAGCAAAATATCCTTTTGACACGAGCAGAGGTTTCTTGCAGCTGAGCCTAAATTCACCAGCAATGAACAACGTGCACTGATCTCACGTGGGCCTCAAGCAGAGAATGCTACATATATTTTTTACACTGAAATTATAAATTATAGGAGTCTGTCAACTTTGTCTCATGTAGGTGCTCAGCACCAAACCATTCTGGAAACCCAGGTTAAATTGAACAGAAAATTGTCCACCTTGAATATGGGGGGATGATACTACATGCTTCTGTACTATATTAATTTTTTTGAGTATTAGGAAGCACATGAGAAGCATCCAAAGCTTTTTGGTCCCTGGGTGTCTTATGACATCAGTTAGTACCATAACACTTGCTTAGTTTGTAAACCTCAAGACTTCAAATGATTTAACTGCAAGAGGGAATATCAGTAACCTTTCTGCTCCACAATATCTACATGAGGCTAAAGAAAACTACCCAAATCATAACAGATTATTGATGCAACAAGTCTTTTCTGTCACTTCTGCTTGGTTTAGGAACCATTTCCCCCTGTAATGACAGGAACCTAGATGGTTTTCCAGACTACCTCTTGCTTATAACCATCTCACTTTCCTTCAGCATTTGGTTAGGGTTTCTTTCCAACAGGACAAAGAAGGTGATAATATCCACATACAGCAATAAACCAGATATAACATCCCTTGTCACTTCATTTCAGTAAGTGGCTGACTCAAAGCACAATTTTTAGTCAGTGACTGGCCAAAAGGCATTTTGTCATTCTTCCTGAACATTAACTGCTTATGTGCACTGTTTGGAGCGTGGTTGAAAAAGCTGTACCTTGCTTATCCTGAAGCTTAGTCTAGAAAAAATAGACATTCTGTTTATTTTTCACTTTCTGAACACTCTTGCATAGATTATGTGTAGCTCAGCAGCATGCTCAACACAAACTGCAAGCAAAGCTTCAACCACCACCGAAATATCCCACAGAAAACACTTGTAAAGCACCTGCTCTTTCAGTTGCTTTATTCCTCTTTTTAAGAAGAATTACTTCCAAACTGCTGTGACTCGAGAGCTCTAGAATTTCCCTAATAGCAGGAGGGAAAACCATTCTAACAAGAAGGGGGCCTCCCTACAGGGACACAGCCTGGCTGCCCCTGCCAACAGCACCCCACTTCCAGTCAGGGTGGCTGTTCCCACAGTGCAAGCCCAGATCCCACAGGCACTGCCAAGTGATTGACACACAGGCTGTTCACTCACTGGAAGCAAGCTGAGCTGCTGCAAACACAGCTTGGCTGCTCCCTCATTCTATTACTGGGACACTTGCAAAGTCATAAAGATTTTTTAAAAAATCATAATCTACTTCAAATTACAAAAATTACTGATTTCATGTAAAACCAGACACAGAACATGAAACATTTCTCAGTACCTAGAACTAAAACTGGTTAATATCTAAAATATAAAATGGAATAGACAAACTGAGACAAGACTCCACAGGTAGGTGGAGTTCAGACTGAAGAACTGAAGTAGTACAGACACCAAGCCTGTTTCTGCACAAGTTCAACATCAGAAGGGAAGATTACTGGGTTTTGGCTAGAGGCGTGTTGGGTTTTCATAGGCTGTGGTTTTCCTTGACTCTGCCAGGAATTTACATTCATCAGCTAATGTCTTGTAGGTACCATGAAATATCTGTTTAAGTCATTTATTTACTCATGTCCAAGTGAGCTGCTTGTTCTTGCAAAAGGAAGCAGTTAAACACAAACTGCAGCACATCAAAAGAAAAACTAATTAAATGTGGAGAAAAGCAAAGGTTATTAAAACAGAAAAATACTGAATGTTAATCAAGGTGTGTGTTACCAAATAGACCAATCTCTTCTTCATTTTTGTCCCACTACATTTGAGTTTTACAGTAGCTCAGGCTAACAACCATCTCCAGGGTTAATCACAAGCCATTAGCACACTTTAATATTGCCTCAATGTAACTAAAAATGCAGAATTACATGTGCACAGCCATTGCTGTGCTCACATGCTGGTAAGACACAGTTCTCTGCAACACAACGTTTCATAACACATTTCACAGCACATGGGCTCATGCACATTCCCATGGAAACCATCACGGCCACGGGCACTGCAGAATCACTTCCTTATAGAAACCCTTCCATAGGACAGCCCCAGGACCTCCTGGTGCAAGGGCAGGGCATTAGACATTGCCAGCACACTGACAGGAGGCAGAGGTAGGGATGGGATGAGATTAGCATCCAAAATTCTGCTGGTTGCAAGAGGGATGGAGCATTTCCCCAGGACTACTTAGTATATTATTTCTTCTGTTTCCCAAATCTCACCGAACAAAACATTTTTGAAAACATTCAGTAGTTCAGGCAGTTTTTGCAAATTGCCAATACAATTCATATTTATTATTCTTACTGAATTCAATATCTAGCCATCATTTCAAGAATGAAAGCTAAGGAATATACTCCTTCAGAGCACAACATATGGAAATTATATACAAGTGGTGTAGACAGGCACAGTTTCAACATTTTCTGCTCGAAACACCAGAACTTTGCATTTATCCTTCAGCACACAGTCGATAAAATGTTCTGTGTGTTAGTGAATATCAGTGTTCACATTCATGGTGCACAAGGAGTGTATTGCAAGTACAAGGTTTTCTTCAGCATCAACTTCTAGCAGCTTCCTACAAAAAGATTTAAAGATGACAGCCAAAAGCAGCGGTAGCAATTTTATTTAACAGCCTATTCTTTAATCAGATTGTGCCACACTGCTACCATTTTGAAGTTGAAGAAAAACTGCAAGACAGTTACTCTTATCTATTTGACCTTCAAAAATCAGCAAAGGCAGACCTAGATGGGGATGAGGGAGTGGGAGTTCATCTGAGACTACTGATCTTTTCCAAAAAACATACCCTGCACAACAAAACTGGAATATGCTACTTAAGGGTGTGTCTTTAAAGCATGACTTCCATATGCATTCAACAGATGCTTCCAAGTAACCAGTAAAATCCCTACTGGAATGACTTCCATATCATTTTAATAATTTATAACTTTTTGCACAATGATTTTTTCCACATTGAAACACTCAGCCTTTCTGGCAAACGCCTGGTTATGTGCTAAGGGGCTGCAACAGAGACAGATCCTCCTAGTAACAGCTAGTGCAATCCAGAGAACCAAGCCTGCATGAAGTCTCAGTTTTCCTACTGACTTAAAAGTATAAAATTGAGGGGAAAAAAAAAAGGCCCAAACCATGAACGTCCGTTATTGCTTCAGCTTTCCCATCTTTCGAACAGAGATTTGCCTTTGTGTCATCATCTGAACACTGCCACATGAAAATCACTTCCAGCAGAGTTCCATTTCTAATAACAGCTACTGTGACAAAGAGATTAAAAACAACCATTCTACATTTTATCACTGAGAGTGCCAATGGAGAAGGCAGTATGGCTTTCAAATTGCTTCCAAGGAGTGATGACAGCTGCAGTAAATATCCTATATCTCATCTAAAGTTGAAAAAGCTTTAAAATAGCTAATTTTCTTTGCATTGCTAATAACGTAATAGTAAAAAATCCCAAGACCCAAGTGCTCAAAACTCAGCCCTAGATTGAAGAAGCATTTTGTCAGACTCCATACTGCCCTCAGGTATGCACAAAAAACCCCCAAATAATAAGTGATTTACACCTCCATGTTCCTAAACATCAAAGAACTTGCTAAACAGGAAGGGGTATGAACACTGCTTCTTGCCCAGATATGGGCTCCAAGGAACAGGAAGGATGTGCAGCAAACACACTGCAAAGCAGGATACAACATGTGAGCAGAACAAAGGCAAAGACCAACAAGACTTACATGCTCAAAACAACATCCACACACTCTCTGTCCAGAAAAAAACCCAAATATTTACAAAAGAGAATTAGCCTGTTATTGCATGCACAAAGCAAAATTCAGGCACATCATCAAACTCCAGTGAGTAAATAAGCCTGTCTATTAACTTTAAAATTTGATAAAGCCAAAATAAATTAATAGAATGCTTATCTGAAATAAATATCCATACACAAGTCATTCAAAAATATTCCCACACTTATGCTGAAGTAACTTTGTGTATGCACATTAAAAAAGACATTATCAAAGTTAAGCTCTACTGCCTTTGTTTTGGATTATTGAATAATCATACAAAATACTAACAAGAATATTTATTATATGAGCCTAAAATTTTTCCATTTGGTACATTAACAATTAATTTACTTTCCATTAAGCTGGTATGATTTTGTTATGTGGTAATGTAATTAAACTGTTATACACTGTTGGTAAAGTCAGTATCACATCTCTGCAATCTTAATGCTGCTGGAAGTTTAAAAATAATATGAAAGAAAAGTATGCTCAAAACTATACAATCACTGAGGAGGTATTTTGAGCTTTGAGTGTAAATATGGAAAAACAACATCCAAAAGGAACCATATAAAAAAACTATCTCTGGCAAAGAAAGATTAATGATAAAATACTATAGCAACAATAAGTTGAAGATATACCATCCTTTTTCAAAGATTAGGGGACCAAAAAAAGTTTGCTCCTCTTCCTACAAGGCCTTTCATACAGTCTGTAAGATTTATTTAAAAGGTGGAAGAAAAAGTCCAGAGACTGAATAGGGTCTGGGAGGTGCTCATTTCATACACAGCACCAAGGGCCTCTCAGTATCTGTACCTGCTGGGTCTCTCCCTGGGGCCTGCAGTTCTGTGTACACTTCTCTCACCCACACCACACTGAATGTCAGCTGCAAAGCTCAGATGTTTTTACAATAAACTGAAAACCAAAGGAGAACATTTAACAATGTTCAGTGTGCCAGCAGACATAATGCACTGATTGCACTCAGCAACAAAACCATCACTCGTCACCTCCCAACACAGAGAGTCAAAGCTAACACCAGTCAGCACAAAAGCTCATGATTATTACCTGCTGCATTTTAGATGGAACATTTTAATCACTAAAAGGTAGGAATTTATTTGAAAGCTATCTGGTGGAAATACTCTTGTCCTCAGTATCAACACAAACAAACAGGAACCACAAGAGCACGATGTCCTGTTTTCACAGGAGCTATGAATTCACGATTACCACGCCAGAGACCAGTTTGACAGGCACATAAGAGGGCCAAAAGAATTTGAACTGCTAGTGACAGCAGTGTAGAGGGCAACACATTACTCCTCCCTGCATGCAGCAAAAGGCCTGTTTTGAACTAAGATTTTCCCCTTGAAGTCTTGAAGTATAACACTGCTGAACACATTTAAGGCACCTCCACATTCAGAGTAACTCCTGTTGTCAGCACACAAGTTTGATGGCATGAAGCGATACCAGATGTTGCAGTTCCAAATGCCTCACCAGGGTACACTTACCATGACACTTAGGAGATGCTGAGTGCACCACTGCACTCTTACAAATCATTTAAAGTTTGTGCTCTGCTAGCACATATCCCCTCCTATCCACTGACAAAACACTGAAATCTGCATTCTCAGAACATCATGATATGGGTACTTTACCCACTGCAGTTCAAGAAATTTCACTAAGCCTGAAAATTGTTATATTCCAAGGAGGCTCTTGCCCTTTTAACTTACCAGCACATATTAATGCTTTCTCTTCTGAATTTAAGCACAGATTATATGTCAGAAGTTCCCTTCTGGGTTAGATTCATGCAACTCATTGTTAATACATGAAGATTAATAGAATATAAAACAAAGCTCTTCTGTCTTCTCCATGGTTCAAGGTATCCATGAATACATCAAGCCAGTATTCAATCCACACACCAACTCTCAGAGCCAGCACAATGTCATCTAACTCTTCAGGGAAACAGGTCAAGGAAAAGTCAACAAGATTAAACTTCAAATTAAAATTCCATTTTAACTCCTTTGGAAGAAACACAAAATACAATACAGCCTGAAGGATGTTATATCCTAAAATACTCCTCTACAGCTCTGCAATGTCAGAAACACTACAAATGACAGCAGGCAGAACCCACCACTGTGCATTCTTGCAAAGTCTTCAGAAAGAGTAAAGAAGGAAAAAAAGAAACACAAGAAATGCTAAGGAAAGCACAATAGTCACAACTCAAGAAATGTCAGAGATTTCAGCCAGCTCAATACAGGCTTCACCAGTACGACAAAATTACAAAATTTACTATGGAAATTGATTCTTTTCTTTCCATAGTGTCAAAAGTTGTCATTTTAAAAAGTCCTTACACAAACATTAGAAGTCTTAGAAACTGATTTTCAGTAATCATGGTACGTTATTTCATTTACTGTGGTCAAACATATCATCCTGAAGGGCTCCTCCCTACAAACAGCTGAGGATACAGTCCAATGTATCCAACCCCTTTATGGCAAAAATGGATGGTAATTAAAAAAAAGGCACAAGTGTGACAGTTTTCACAGGGGTCTTGGGATGAGGGAAGAGACAAGGATCTGACTCCATGTTTCAGAAGGCTTGATTTATTATTTTATGATACATATTATACTAAAACTATACTAAAAGAATAGAAGAAAGGATTTCATCAGAAGGCTAGCTAAGAATTGAAAAGAAAGAATGATAACAAAAGCTTGTGTCTCAGACAGAGTCCAAGCCAGCTGGGCTATGATTGGCCATTAATTAGAAACAACCACATGACACCAATCACAGATGGACCTGCTGCATTCCACAGCAGCAGATAACCATTGGTTACATTTTGCTCCTGAGGCCTCTCAGTTTCTCAGAAGAAAACATTCTAGGGAAAGGATTTTTCATAAAATGTGTCTGTGACACACAAGCCACCTAAATATCACAATTATGAACAGAGCAACTACTGAAAAAGAATTCAAAAATTATCTGAGAGGTTTTTTGAACATGTAGACTCATATATTCTTATCTGTGTTATTGTAAATAAGCAAATAAATCCTCTATATATACTTACCATAGATAAGAATACAGAGCACTAGGCACACCACAGCATCACCAAATCAGGGATGATGTAATGAAGCCTGAAGTAACAATCTTTGATTAAATCACTCGTATCTGACACAAGAGAATGTGGCACTATAGCCCCATGGGTGATGGTGATGCACACAGGCAGACAAGGCCTACAACTTCTAACCATCCCCTTGACATATTTATGTTTTGGCCAATGTATGTTTGCATTTACTCCAAACAAACTTACAAAGATATCTTAAGGTGTAGTAGCAATTTGCTATTAGTATTGAGGGTTTTGCACATCAGCAGTTATGAAGATATAAGAATAGAAACCTACAGGCATTTTGAAAAGCCTACATAACTTTTGCTACTTTGTACAATATGTAAACATTGTGTGCAATGGACATATGTGTAAAAAGAAATCACATGCAGTGGTTGAGTAAAAAAGGAACCATCATTGCCATTAGTGAAATGATAAAAGCAATGCACATATGAATGCTTTAGCATGAGCTAAGGATCTTGTTATATTACTTTGCAAGAGCCATGCATAAGCAAACCTTTTTCAGTCAGCTAACTGTTCTTCAGAACCATTTCTGGGTGTGTAATTTTTTGAATGTGTAAATAAATGCAAGGGTAAGATTTAAAAAGAAAAAGTAATTTTGGAGCTTAACAATTTAGTTAGATGAATTTAGGTAATTTTACCTTCTTTCCTAGAATAACCTAATGCAGAAGCTTTGCAGAGAATGAAACACCTTCCCAGTAAAAACACAGTCCCTTGTAACTACTCTGAAGGCAAATGTGATTAATAATAACACTTATCCGGCCTAGCAGCACACCTGCCTTGCTAAGAGCTCCCCACCTCCCATCCCACAGCTGCTATTTTCCAGAAGAAATTTTCCATATATCCATCACCCACACTTTATTGGTCTGACACAATCCACAATCCACCACATGGAGTAGCTGGTTTTGGATATTAGTTCAATTTCTGAATGACACAGACTTTGATGCTCATCATGTAAAAATGGTACTTACTTACCCTACCAGATCTTATTATGCCTTTGAATGACACACCAGTTCACTTCTGCCTTCACAGTTTTCTGTGTTGCCTGACATCACTACTAAAATCATCAGAAATGCATAAATATGCCAAGGAATCCTCCATAGGTGCAATTTTAGGCAGTGTAGTAGGGTTAGAAGCTTCACTAGGGAAGCATTTTAGAGAAGTCTCCAAGACTTGATGGAAATCTAGAATTTTCTGTTAACCCAAAAATCATTCAAAGGAATAATTATTTCTTCTGTCCTAAAATACATCAGCTTATAGATGGAATTTCTTACTGAAGGAAAATACTATAATATCAGTGAACCAAATCTGATTAATTTTATCAGCTGAATTACCAAATATTTGGTTCTCATTGCAGAATTTCCAGAATAGAACAAACCAGAGTCCAACAACACCGCTTGCAAAAAAAAAAAAAAAAAAAAAAAAAAAGGTGTAAGCAAATTCTGGTAAGCAAATTCTGTATAATTACTTCTGACAGCTTGGAATAATTATAGAATCAGAGAACTGTTTAGGAAAAGATCTCTTAAGATCATCAAGTCTCATCATCAACCATGAAACCACATATTTAAGTGCCACATCTACATGTATTTTCAAAGACTTTTGAACTTTTGAGGAATGGTGATTTCACCATTCTCGGCTTCCTGTTACAATATTTAACCACCCTTTCAGTAAAGAAATGTTTCCTAATATCCAATTTAAACCTCTCCTGTACCAACCTGAGCCCATTTCCTCTTGTCCTATCACTGTTACCTTGGAGAAGAGACCAACCCCACCTGGGCTGCAGCCTCCTTTCAGGGAGCTGTAGGGAGTGACAAGGACTCCCCTGAGCCTCCTTTTCTCCAGGCTGAACAGCCCCAGCTCCCTCAGCGGCTCCTCACCTGAGCTGTGCTCCAGCCCCTTCCCCAGACATGCTCCAGGCCCTCAAGGACCTCCTTATAGCAAAGAGCCCAAAACTGAACACGGGGTTTGAGGTGCAGCCTCACCAGTGCTGTGTCCAGGGCACAGTCACTCCCCTGCTCCTGCCCCAGGCCAGGATGCCACTGCTCCTTCTGGACACCTGGGCACACCCTGGGCACTGTCAACCAGCACCCCCAGGCTCTTTCCAGCAGCCACTCTTCCCCAGGCCTGTGCACTGCTGCAGACAAAAGCTCTCTCTGGGCTCCTTGACTGGAGAAAACATAACAGAATATCCATTCAAATTTTACAACAGGAAGCAAAGACAACAGGATATCATAGGTGGCACTTAATCTGACCTTTCTGTCAGGATGGTCAAAAACAAATACGTGAATTCTTACATCTCACCTGAAGGAAAAAGCACATTTTGTAATGTGCTTATAGAGGGTTATCTTTTACCCTGCATTTTCTAATTTTTTAGAAAGACCACACCACCTACACTGGAATCCATTTTCATTCTAACTTTATTTAAGAAGTTGAACAGATTAAAATAAGAAAGAAGTTAACTCCAGAATGCTTTATCTGTACCAGATTTTAAAAAGAGGCCCAAGAAGCAAACATTGCTGCACCATTACATAGTAAGGTAACATCCTGGCATTCAGAACTTCTTTTCATTACAAATACTGGGGTTTTCTTACTTTATTATTCCTCTGAAACACCAAGCTTTCTAAACATACTTTCACACTCTCACATAGAGAGACTACTGATGCATCTTCTATTTTGCACTCGCAGACTCCAAAGCAAGCCACCTAAACATGCCTCTGCTTTCAAAGCAGCCCCACTTGAAGGGTTAATTGTGACACTGCCAGGAGATGGGACACCACTGAGGAGAAAGAGATCACCAACTTCCCTGATGCCCTCCTGAATTCACAACTCTTGGTGTGCAATCACCCTGGCCATCACCAAGATTGAGGAGGAAGTGCTCTTACTTTGTGAGAGCAGACATTTAAACCAGTGAGGTATCAGGAACACCTCAGAAGAATTTCAGTAAGACATCTGAAGGACTTATAACACAATTCACATTGTTTGCATGCCAATTTATGCCAACATTTCTCTCCATCACAGATGTCAGAGAAGTTTATGAACCAGTGTCAATGTCCTGAGAACACTTTCTTTGTCTAGGAGACACCTGCAGGAGGTGGAAAGTTGAAACCTTTCATAGTTTTCAGTAAATCACGTCCCTCTGTACTGACTCCATGTGAGAGGCACCACTGTGCTGGACCAGAAGAAAATACAAGGAGAGGGAAAAAAAACCATGAAACAAAACAAAATCATAAGCATTTGCTGGACTGTCAGAAGCACAGCATCAGGTCACAGCTGATCTGAATCAACAGCAGCTCACAAAGCAGATTATATGCCTGATAGAGAACAACCAGGAGAAAAATAAATGAAATTCATCAGTTGTTATCAAAGTGTATGGCACCAGCCTGCAGCAGGAGCAGCCTGCTACCCACTGCTGGCCTTTTTAGAACATTTCACAACTGGTCAGTTTTCACCATTCCTTGAAAACGCTCCATGCACCAAAGCCACAGGCACACAGACAGCTGGACACAACAGGGCAGAAAAAATGTGATTCAGATTTCCTCCTTCACAAGACCTACTACACACAAATAAATTATTCTTCATCTTCCAAATATTTACTACACTGTATATCTCCAGGATAAGAGCAGAGGATTACCACTAAAAGTGCCAAGCAAGCATCAAAGGTTGCCTCAAAACTACGATCTTCTTTCTCATAACCAGGGTGCCAACTCTCCCCTTCACACTCCAGCTGTACAGTGTTCTGTTGACACTGGAAAAGATGATGAAGTAATAAAACAATGTTTCTATCCTTAAGAAGCCACTTTTTCTCCTTGTGTCACTAACAGTATCCCCAAATCTCTAAGGCCCGAACCAACACAAAAAGAACCAGCAGCAAAGCCAAGAACCAACTTTAGCAGATGCTCTTCCACTTCTGGCCTGCACAGATTGTCTGTATTAGGATGGCTCTGTTCCCTGCTAAGCCACTTCACCCCATCAGTTTAATTTATTCCTCACTAAGCAAAGGCAGGAGGTTCTGACAGCCCTGACAGAGAAGGGAAAGAGCACAAAGGGTGAGGGAAAACCCACCGTGCTTCTCAGCTCTTACACCTGCGGCATTTTCCGGGTATCTGGTACGAGTGTGAGCTATGAAAGCTGCAAAGAGCAACTCCGGGCACAGGGGCGGTGAAACTGAACGGGGGAATGGGACATGATAGACAAATCACACTGCGCTGGCCCGGCCTTGGCTGACACACCAGGGACGAGCACGGGGAGCCCGGGCAGGGATAAATAAGACGCCGGGCAGGGATAAATAAGACGCGGGGCAGGGATAGGAAGCCGAGCAGGGGTAAATAAGAAGCCGGGGAGGGGCAGGAAGCCGGGCAGGAGTAAGAAGCCGGGCAAGGGTAAATAAGAAGCCGGGCAGGGAAGGGAAGCCGGGCAGGGGAGGGAAGGAGGGCAGGGGCGGGAAGCGGGACAGGGGTAAATAAGAAGCCGGGCAGGGGCAGGAAGCCGTTCCTGTCCCTCGAGAAGCGCCGCTCCCCGCAGGACACGAGGCTCCGCCGCGGCACCGCCCCACGCACGGGCCCGGCCGGCGGCTCCACACGGCCATCCCGCCCGCCCCCCGCCCGCGGAGGCCCGGGGCCCTCTGCTCACCAGCCCGTCGATCTGCACTTGCTTAACGGCCGAGTCCCCCGCGGCGGCGGCTTTGCCTTTGCCCTTGGAGGCGCCGAAGCCGCCGCCGGCAGCGCCCGAGCCCTCCTTGCGCGACGCCATGGCTGCCCCGCACGGCCGGAAAGGGAAGCGCGCCACACCGGAAGCGGCGGCGCGGCCGGGGCGCTGCGCGGCCAAACGGCCCCGGGCGGGAACGCGGAGCGGCGAGCGCGGGGTCCGGCATGGCGGCGGTGCCGGCTCAGGGCTGCCGGCTCGGCTCGGCTCGGCCCGGCCCGGCCCGGCCCGGGTGTGCCCGCAGAGACTGGGCCTGGGGCCTTGTGCCAGCTCATCCGGCATGCGACAGCCGAGACAGCCTGCCCTGCCGGCTTTCCTCTCCACAGAATCATTTACCTTGGAAAAAGCGCCAGGATCATCGAGTCCATCCTATGAGCAAACACCACCTTGTCCCCTACACCATGGCACTGAGTGCCCATCCAGGCGTCTCTTAACACTCCATCGATGCCGACTCCGCTCCCTGGGCAGCCCATTCCAGTGGTTAATCGCCCTTGCTGGGAAGGAATTCTCCTTGATGCCTAACCTAAAGCTCCCCTGGTACAGCTTGAGTCCATGTCCTCTGTTTCTGTCACCCATCCTGTCGCTACTTACCTGGGAGATGAGGCCAACCTCTGTAGCCACATTTCTCCTCACAGAAAAAAGCAAGGCAATCTTCCCAAGAATATTTCTGAGATTCACATTCTCTGAACCTCAGAGAATGATCATAACAATTCTTATCTCATTTGCCATGCCTGTGTTGAGCCGAAGTAGAATGCACTATGGAGATTGTTTAGCCACAAGATTCTGTGCCTCTGAGGTGCAGAGTGGAGTGCTTGGCAGATTCAGTTTAGATGTAAGGCAATATAGTGTAATATAATATAGAATAATATAGTATAATAAAGTAATTAATTAGCCTTCTGATAAGATGGAGTCCTCCTCATCATTTCTCCCTGCCATGGGGGTCAACCTGTTTCAATGGACCTCCATCTGGCTACAACCTTCTTTGGTTTCAAAATGTGGAATATGTAAAAAAAAATTTAAGAAAGGATATTCTTTGACATTTGTTCTTTGTATGCCTTCAAGCCTAATCAACAAAAAAGGAGATTTAATCTGTGAATTAGATAGCAGCTAACAAGGTCTAAGCAATGTCCAGGCATTAGAAAGAAAAAATACTTGTTGCCTTGTTAAGGTTTAGTGCTGGATGTTCTTCAATGATCTCAGACCCAGAGGGAGGTTAACAAAGAGCTCAGGAAGAAGGATGTGCCACTGGCAGTGGACACAAAGAATGCGGAATTTATGGGCCACAAGGATATTTGGCAGAACCCCCCAAGATAAGGAAGAAACTAATAAGGACAACTCAGCAACTGTGCTGCATCAGCTCCCATGGGGTAAAAAGTAATTCAGCAGTGGAAAATCATGACTCAAGAAAGCCACCAACTCAAAGGAAGATAAGAACTTAGCATGCAGACTAATTAACATGGGAAGCAAGAGAATCATTAACCAATAGAAGATAGAATGCTAATTAATAAGAGAACTAAGTAACTTCTAACAAATGAACATTAGTGCCTTTGCTAAAATGTATAAATAGTGAAAAGTTTTGGTAGTCATTGTGCTGGCTTTGTGGATTTGCCACCCAGCACCCTTTTCTGCATAGAACTGTAAATAAATCAAATACCTGAACTCTGTGTGGATTGGCCTCTTGCACACTGGCTGAAAGAACCTGTTTGAGCAACACTTTCAGGGAGATGTAGAGAGCAATAAGGTCTCTCTTGAGCCTCTTTTTCCCCAGGCCAAACACCCCCAGCTCTCTCAGCTGCTCCTCATCAGCCCTCTGTTCCAGACCCTTCCCCAGCTCATTGCCCGTCTCTGGACTCGCTCCAGCCCCTCAATGTCCTCGTAGTGAGGGGCCCAGAACTGAGCTCAGGGTTTGAGGTGTGGCCTGGCCAGTGCTGAGAGGAGGGGAAGGGTCACTGCCCTGGTCCAGCTGCCAGCTGGCCCCTGGCAAACCATCTCTGGCAGCCCAGGAAGCTCCATCTGTGCATTTCCAAGGCCACAGCAGGCAGCTCTGATGCCACAGGGGCCTGAATTCCCAGTCCTGGGCTGCAGTGAGGGCTCCCAGCATGGCTGAGGAGACTCTAGTCTTGGATTTCACCTAATAAACCTGCAAGTGTTGAGGGAGATGTACTTCTAAGAGATTTGAAGGCTTTGTGTATTACCTTTACAAAAAACCAAACTGCTGTGGAGTGACGTGAATCTCTGTCCTGAGCATGAATAACAAGGCATCAGTGCAAGCTCTTAACATTACACTAATCCCTGAACTATCAACTTCACATGCAATTCTCAGGAATTGTTTGTGTTGCATTAAAACAGTTGCTTTTGCTGCTTTATTTTGTTTGAGGTTGGGGTTTTTTTGTGTGCTTTTTTCTAATTTAATTTCAAACTCTACACTTCAAATTCCTTCTGAAAAATGCAACGCGCTGTGAAAGGCAGCCCTACCAAACCCCCCAAATCTGTTCAGACACTTTGCCAAATATGTGACTTCATAAAAATTTATCTTTTCAACAATGTAGTTAACAGTCATTTCTAATTAAGGGTGAGGAACATATTTATCAACACCAAGATTAAAATGTATGTGTATTTGCCTGCAGCCACAGACCCAACATTTGCCTATTCCTATGAAACAATTCTAACATCACTTAGAATAGTCCCTATCAGTTCCTTGCATTGCTGCTGAAACAAATTCAAGCAAAGAATCCAGTATAATAACCATCCCAGGAAGGCAAAATGTATCCTAAATGCCACTGATATCACTGACTAGAACTGCATTGACCCTAGCAAGAAATATGAACACCCAGCTCTGCTAAGGACACCTTGTGATAGATGTCTAAAGGAGGGTATGATGAATCTCACTTCACATTTTCCATTGGGAAAATAATTCTTAAATGGAGATTGAAGGGGAAGTTCACAATGGCAGCATCACTGAAGTAAATAGGGCCTGTGCTCCAAAGAGACTGAAGTGCACGTGCAGTGGGATTAGGGGGTTTTTCTACAAGCAGTTTGTAGAGAGGCTGATGCAATAACAACCCTGAGCTTCAGGGCAGTGTGCTGTGGCCAGCAAGCTCAGCCATCATGTAGGTGTTGAACATTTGAGTCCTGCCCTTAGGTTTCTATGACTGAAGGCTGCACTCCCACTGGCACTGCCTTTTGACGTTTTTCTAGAGAATGAAGTTGTTTAATTCAATGGTATTATTTCACTTAGCTGTTATATTAACATGAATATCCAGTTTTAACTCACAATATAATAGAGTCATAGAATCATTGAATATGCTGAGTTGGAAGGGACCCCTCAGGATCACCAAGTGCAGCTCTGGCTGCACAGGACATCCCCGAAACTCACACCATGTGCCTGAGAGTGTTGTCCCAATGCCTCTTGAGCTTTGTCAGGTTTCATGCCATGACCACTTCCCTGGGGGACTGTTCCAGTGCCCAAACACCCTCTGGGTGGAGAACCTTTTCCTGATATCCAACCTAAGCCTCCCCTGACTCAGCTTCATGCTGTTTCTTCATGTGCTGTCACTGGTCATGAGGGTGAAGAGATCAGTACCTGCCCCTCCACTTCCCCCCCTGAGGAAGCTGTAAACTGTGTGAGGTCTCTCCTCTGTGTTCTCCAGGCTAAGCAGACCAAGTGACCTCAGCTGCTGCTCGTACAGCATCTCCTCAAGGCCCTGCATCACCTTGGTTGTCCTCCTTTGGATTCTCTTTAATGGTTTAATATCTTTTTTATACTGTGGTGACTGAAACAGCCCCCAGCACTCGAGGTGAGGCTGCCCCAGCTCAGAGCAGAGCAGGACAATCCCCTCCCTTGCCCAGCTGGTGATGCTGTCCCTGATGCCCCCAGGACAGGGTTGGCCCTCGTGGCTGCCAGGGCACTGCTGGCTCATGTCCAACTTGACATCACCCCCCAGGTCCCTTTCCATGGCTCTGCTCTCCAGCCTCTCATTCCCCAGTCTGTACACACAGCCAGGGCTGCCCTGTCCTGGGTGCAGAATCCAGCACTTGCCCTTGTTAAACTAAATCTGGTCAAATAGTTTTAATTAAAGAAAACAAAGAGTAGGAAGCAGTACTGTGTAATACAGTGATTGTCAACTCCCATCCATGGACTGCTAGAGATGTGTGGAATACTTCAAAGATGTTGTTGATGGGTATTGAAATAGGAAAACATACCTTCTGAAATGCACAGTGCTTTAACACTGGCAAATTCTTAGGGATCTGAAAAAGAATGAAAACTCCTGGGATAATACAAATATGATGTATTATCCTGGCCTATGAAATTTCTGAACAGAAAATCAATGTAATTAAAAAAAAAAAACAAAACAAAAACCAAACAAAATCAAACAAAGCAAAACAAAAAACCAACCAACCAACCAACAACAACAAAAACAAAACCCCAAAAAACTAAAAACCAAAAAAAAACCACCAAAAAACCCCAACAAGTAACTACAGCACAGAACATCACCATGTTCAGAGATATTGCTGTGGGCACCCAAAATATCCCTATTCAAGGGACTGGCATAGGGCTCACTACTTAATGCACTGCTAGAATAATTGAGTCATTTTTGTTAATTATGATTAACATGAAAAATGAAAAACAAATATCAACTTTCTACCTTACAAAACTCACCAAATCACTGGGGGCAAGAGGCCATGAAAAATTTCACCGTTGAAAATTATGAATTCTTGAAAAGGAGGCCACAAAAAGGATGTCAGTGTGAAGAATTTAGAAACGTTGCCCAAGCTACTCAGGAAAACCACAAAACAGACGACTTTCATCACAAAATACTTTAGAAAATTCAAGTAGTGCACAGTCTCCATTAATCATTTTTAAATTGTTCTCTTAAATCAAAAGACAGCTGGAACCAACCAAAAATCCTTTAATTCCCCAGTCCTGTTTAAGTTAAAACCTTGGTGAAACTGAGATGTGTCATATCCCCCAAAGCACCTCTGCACCATATCAGGGCTATGAGCAGAACTAGAGTTGCTAAACAGAAATTATCTGATTAGGGTTCAAAGATATAATCCCTTCCAAATCGTCAGACTGACTTTACCTTAAGGGCTAAACCAATGTGAGTTTCATTTGTGTATGCTGCAGGCTAAGACCATGCACCCGAGATGGGCTAGCCTGCAATGACTTGTTACCACTTGGGAAATAGGTCATGTCTGAATTCTGTGTTTTTCTTCCCTGCCCTCTCAGCAATTCCAAATATTTCTAGGCATAATGAGTACTTTAATTTCATTATCACAAAGTGTAGAGGAATAGGGAAGAATCACTTAAGATTCACATAGCAGTCTGTACTTGCACTGAGACATAACAACACCCAAATACAAACTTGTACAAATAACTAGAGTTGCCTAAAACAACATTAATTATGTTAAAAAAAATAAATAATTGCTTCCAGCAAAATAATCTCCAAAACTAGGTGGCAAAACTAACACAAACTTAAAATCACCTTGTAATGTCTTGCAGTTTACAGAAGTTTCAAGTTCAGAAAATCTCAGTATTCTGAGAGAGGTGATGTCTTCAGGCTCAAGCTTTCAAACATGGGGAAACACATGTGAAAGGCATAAAAGGCTTGTGGCCCATCTCTGTATGACTACACTGGTGACCTTTTTCAGTGTGCCACAAAGGGGATGAGCTCTTACACTGCCTCTGAAGGCCAGTGCACTGCTCACAAATGAAGAAAGAATCCAACACCTTTCCCATGTAAAGTAAGGTGTGTATTTGGGAGGAATGTAGTGATTTTAAGGCTGTACTTAATCCTCATGTTCAAGTATAAAGCTATTCTACAACAATTCTATGCTTGGCATGGCCTCTGCTCCTTTTGAAATCCCTTTCTTGTTTACCTTTTCATAGGAGCCTTTACATGCCAGTGTCACATCCCTTTGGGAGAGTGAAAACACTAATGACAAGAGGTCCCTCTGTGTATCTGAAGGTATCTGTGGTGGGTTAACCCTGGCCAAACACCTACTCAGCTCTCATCCCCCAGCATTGGGGGAGAACAGAAAGATGGCAAGAAGACCTGTGAGTAACATTTCCAAAGCCATGGAACCAAAGACAAGATCTCTTAAATGCTCATTCTTTTCTTACTTTTGTTTCCCCCCAAAAAAGAGGGAAGCCTCAGGGACGGTCACCAGCAGATGAAGTTTAGCCAGGTGCATGCCTCTGTAACAGTACAGAACCCATAACTGCAGTTATGCTCAGCAGCACTGTCTGCCACATGCAGGGCAATTCCAAATTCCAGCCCCAGCCTCAGGAAGCAGCTTTGTGTATAAGCCTTGTGAAATTCAGGAGTTTCAGCTATTTGTGTCCTGCTGACCACAGCAATTTAAGACTCAAAGAAATAAAATATCCCCAGGCATACCAACACATGTTAAGGTAGGCTCTCCCTGATAAATGAGGCAGCACTCCATTCCCAGTTTGTTCGGATATCACTGATCACCAGCTGCAACCCACTGAAGTCAGGACCTTTGCATACTTATTTCTACAGCATCTACGGCATTCTGTTTCACTGATAAATAATCACCCTCTGAAGTGTCAGGTATTCATCTAATGTTTACTACTTTCCACAGAGGAGCTCAATGGGAAAATTTAAGATCAGGCTACACAAATGCATGGGCATTTTCTGCAGATGGATTTTTAATTACTATTATTTCTCAAGAGGCTAGTTGAGATTTTAGAAGTTAATGATACCAATGCTCAGATCCATTCCACATTTTTTTTCTAATTTTCTTCAAGACAATCAAAGTGAAGGAATTGGTTTTATTGTTGCTGTTTGGGGTTTTTTTAAATTTGAAGTAGGAAATGGAAAGTAATAAGGTGTAGGAGAGAGAGAAAAATTGTAAAAGTGGGAGCTGCAAGAGCACAGAACCCCCCAGGGACAAACATCGAATGCAATAAGGAACTACGGGACTAGAATATAAACTTGGAAAATTCAATTTCTTTTCTGTAAGAATGGAGGTTTCAGAGGCCATGGAAGGTTTCAGCCATGCTGTTACACAGGCAACCATTTAGCATTTACTGGATTAGAAGTATAAGCATTATATTTTAATAAATGGGCAGTAACATAATAAGGTATTTCTGTATGTGAAGGAAATATTAAAAAATATAAGCTCTTTCCTTGGGAAAGTCTGTGGGTTTTCCACCACTCAACCTTTTTTGTCTGGTTTTTCAATAGATGCTTTCCCATAAATGTTTTTAGTTACCTTCTATTCTTACTAACTTTTATGTTTCAAGTGTTTATAGCTATTTTTTACTATTAATGGATCATTTATTACTGCATCTCAAACCCATTAGCATACAGCTAACAGGAACAAAAAAAAAGACGAAGGAACTAATGAAAAAATTGCCTAATTGGAAATGCATTTGATAAAACAAACTCAGACATTTTAAGTGCTAATATTAGCCTGTAAAACAAAGATAAGGTATTTCACAGAGTTACTGTATGTTTCTAAGCAGAGCTAAACTCTTTTCTAGAGTATCAAGTTAGAAAATTATGTAAATGTAGGGAGCATGTATGACTTATTATCACACTGTAAAAATTCTACTTCTCTGTTCCCAGTAAACTGAATTCTCCCTGAAATCAAAGAAAAGGTGAAAAGATACATATGGTATCTCAGGCAACTGAAGTGAGTTCCCTGGCATAAATCAGAATTTTGGCCATAAGTTAATTTCTTGTTGGAGAATTCTTCTCACATAATTTCTCTTTTGATGTCAATTTGTTCAGCCTTCTCTTCATAATCAGTTAATTAATCAATCAATCAAGTAATTGACCCTTCTAATTCTTGATTACACACAAGCCCTACCATGATGAATATAACAACCTTCTCTAAGGAGAACAAGAACTGAGGAAATAGATGTGAGCATACCAAAAATCAAAAATGTTTTACATCTTCTGAGCTTCCTGTCATCTCCAAGGTAAGACCATGTAGGTGTTTAAGAGATCTAAAATGGACTTATATTTACTTTGTATCAGAAATATTAAAAGGGGGAGAGGGATGTTCTGCTCAAAATGAAGGCACAATAGGAGATGATGTGTAAAGCATCACTCTGTTATTCCCCTCTACCTACCTTTCATATCAGGTGTAGGATAGTCAGGGTTTGGCAAGGTATCTTCCTGTCTCCTGTGCTCTTCACAATTCACAAACTAAAGTTACAATTCACTCCTGGATACTCCATTAAGACTTCTGTTTTCCTACATTATGGCACTTTTACATCCTTCCAGGGCTTCTACCAGTGAGTACAGAGGGAGCAGCACTGCAGAATGTCACACGTGGTGCAGAATGGCACCTAGCTGGTGCAGATCTTGAGGAACAGTGCAGGGAGGGAAGGCTGCTCCAAAACAATGTCCTTGTGTGTCCTTACAGGAGTATGAAACCAGTTGTTTAACATGTACATCATAAAGAGCTGCATCAACCAAAAATGCTGCATAAACTAAATTATGTGCATCAGAGATGTGTATCTATTCAGAAAGTTTAGTTATATTGGATAAGATCTGATTCTGTTCTGATCTTTCATGTGAATTTAGCTCAAGGTCAAAAAACACAGCAAAGCTGGTTTAACATTTGAGAAACTGTCAAGAATCCCACTGGTTATTTTCATTTCTGTAATTTCTTTCAGCTCTAGTAAGAAAGGTAAAGTTGCCTGCAAAATCTTTGGTCTCCAGAGCATTCTCAAAATACATGCTACTATAAGCAGTCACTTAAAACCTGCACTGATGTTCTCTGTATTTTATTTCTTATCCTTGTGAAACTAAATATGCTGATCTCTACATTAAATGTGTGCTTCCTATGATACACAATTAAAAAGATAGCTATGTGGGGCATACAGTGATGGGCTGTTGTGGTATTTAAGCCAGAAATAATTTTCTAGCTATGGTAATGGTAGAGCCAGAAAAGCAGACAGCTTTGTCATACACAAAATTCTCATCTGCTGAAATCATACTAACCCATGCAGGAAAAACAGAACTTGTCACAGCCATGGTTATTATAAATCCATATACTGCATTCCCATGAAATATCAGAAAAATAGGCACTGTAAAAGAAGAATGCACATGATAAAGACTAAAATTCAAAAGCTCAATACCAGCCTCAAGGTAATGAAAGGTGTGGCCAGCAATGAATAATATACATTCTGACAGATACAATTTAGCAGTAAATGCATCTGAATCTTCTTCCATGGCCTATACATACCTCAGAAAAATTAAGAAAAAATACACCTAGGGGAATATTTTCAGATACTCTCCAACAATGATTTATGGGCTGTGTTTATTACAGTTTTGTTTATTTTTAAATGTTGAAATTGAAAACCTTATCCTTTTCTTTTTTTTGTAAATCAGTTCATTTCTCATATTTAAGCATGATGCTAAGACTTACAGCAGACAACCACTCAGCAGACTTGCCCAAAGCAACACATTCAGATTAAAAAGGTCTGACACAGGACAACTTTGGGAGAATCAGAAGCTATTTTCTCAACAAGCTACAAGCATTTAACAAGTGCCAGCTATTAGGGGAAATCCTTGTTACTAGGCCTACATCAAAGCTTCTTTGATAAAGAACAGCTTTCACTTCAAGTAATCCATGTCACAGCAATTTTGTTATTTAATTCTACTACTGCATTACCTAGCACTCAAAACCAGAGCTGAACTCATTTATGCCAAGAGATAGTCTGCTCTGCAGAGGGCTAATTTTCTGCTGGAGCAGATTTTGTGTGCAGTGTGTCTCGTGAAGCCCAGCTTCCTGTGATGCCTGGTTTTCACCTCTGCACAGGCTTGGGAAGTTCAGCATGAACATCTCCTCCCACTTTGGACACAGAGAAAGGGCTCCTTCTTCAGAGACACCTTTTTTCATTAAAAATGTCTATTTACCTTCAAAGTATTAATATTATTGATAAAGACACAGGAACTATTGTGTCAGATCAGACCTGTACCCAGAAATCTGTACTGTGTCTGGCAGCAAACAAGGACTTGTATTTCAGAAAAATAAGTTCCCCATTTCAAATTCTGTTTCCTGTCTTTGGAAAAAGCAAATCACATTAATAAAGGTAATGTTAAAACAACCTCCATCTTCCTTCTCAGGCTCACTTGCACAATGGCACTGCTGTTGGGCAGCCTACTGAAGATGCAAGTGGTTTGTTAGTGCTTCAATAAAATGCTCACTTAAAAAAAAGACAAAAACAAAAACCAAACCCCCCAAAACACTAAAACACGCAAACCCCCAAACTCAGAGTCTTTTGGTGGTGCAGCCAGATAATTGATGAAACTTCTTAATGAAATACAAGGGCTATAACTTTCCCCCAAGCTTTATGACAAGCTTTGCTGTGCTACTGACAGTCTTTGAAGGGTATGTGGAATGCAGAAGCACCTGGTTCATTGAATTTGTTCAGTATAAAAGAAGACAAGAGGGCAAGTGATCTATGAAACACACACAGGTGCACAAAATTTGCTGAGTAAGTAGGTGGTAACAAAGACAAGAGTGGGGAGCAGAAGCTTGGAGGCCATTAAAGGAGCTTCCCAGGAAGACACCTTGAATAGGGTTTGTCTGAGCTTTGTCTCTGGTGAGAACAGGAAAACCTGATTATCCATGAGTACCACAAGATATTTGAGGGGGTGTATAGCACTGTGCAAAATTTCTTATGGTGTATCAGCAGGAGTCTGCAAAATTTTCTATGGGATGTTCACGGAACAGGCCAAAGACAGGGAAAGGGAGGATCTAGGAAGACTCATGGGAAAATGAGATGTAAGGGGACTCACATGTGAGCTGGCAGCATTCAGTACATTTGTCTTACTGAGCTCTCTGCCTGATCACAGCAACTAGTCCTATCTTTTTATGAAGATGGTTTCTAACTTTTCTTTTGCACCTAAATAGCCTGGCCCAGTGAATTTAATCCTGTGGATGTGTAATCTGCTATCAGATTTGAACTGGACTAGGCAGTGAGCAGGAGACACACGTACATGTGTGGGAGGGCCAGGGTCCAGGCACGGGCACTGGATGGACCGAGGGGCCATGGGGATTTGTGACTGAGGGGGTTCTGGTGAGTACAGGGAGTGAGGGTGTGTGGGGATAACCTGGGCATTTCAGTCCTGCTCAGCTGGACAGGGGGAGCAGCGTTTCACTCCCTGAATATGCATCATGTGTCATTTCTGGCAGACTTCTGTGTGCTGGCTGTTAGTGCCCTCAGTGTGTGCCACGCTTGTCCAGGACACTTGGGAGCACAAGGATCCTGCTGGGTCCAGAGATTGTGCAGGGAGGGATTTCAGCTGCCAGAAGCAACAAACCACAGGTACCAGAGAAGTCTGGATTCAACACCTCTCATAAAATCCCTAGACTTACTTTTTTTTTTTTTTTTTAAATCCACTTTACAGATGGCTCATGGGAATAGTACAAGATTTGAAATTGAAAGGAATATGGCAAATTTTAGTTTATGAAAAATACTGTCAAAATATGAAAGAAAATGCTGAAAGAACTGTACTTCTCTGCTATAGTAGTCTTACAGACCTTATTTTTAATATTTTAAATTTATTAAAAATAATTTTTAAGAGAATTGCATACATATGAAACAATTGTACTGAAAGTAGTTTATCATCCAATTAATGCCATCTTCTGAGGAATAAGAAGGAGAAATCTGTGCTGTGTTTTGCCTGCTAGCCAGCCTTCTGAACATACTCCACATATCCCAGCTACATTACAACTTGTCTGTGATGATACTATTTACCAGGAGAACAGTATCTCATCACAATGGTATTTAACATCCTACTCTGGATTATATCTTACTTTGCCCTTTGTTCAAAAACTAGTTCAAGCTCTTATTTCCTTTTTTAAAATTTTTATCTCCATTGTGTAATAGCTGTAACAGCAGCTGTTATCACTGGAGATTCCTCATTCTAAGGCAAGGTGTGGAAAGTGTTCTTATCATGGAATAAGTGCCTGTCTTTGGGCAGTGACTTAATTGTCATCACACACACATAGAACACAAAAACAAACAAGCAAAAACCTCCTTGAAGAAAAAATAATTTCTCCAGTAAGGTTTTACTTTGGAGTCTTGCTGAGTGTTTTTGTCTAACATCTTAAATAATTAAACTGTGCAGTTAGATAGGAGAACTGAATCATCATGGCATTATGGAAACACATCAGCTACAGGACTGAAGTTTAATGAAGACTTTTTTATATAGGACTATGTCTAATAATGAATTCAACATGTCACTTAGCTGATAATAAGGCATATATCCATGTATGTCCATGATACTCAGGAGCATGCACAACTGTCCCCTGAAGACAGCTGGAAAGAAGAATTTAATGGCAGAAAATACTGTCAACACCACAATTGGATCCATGGAAAATATTCTTAATCACCTGTTCTTTGCACTTTTCATCCTAAGTGCTTTAAAATACTTTCCATGTAAGCATTTGAATTTCTAGAATAGTAATCAAATCCTTTATTTTTCATTTTCTCTTGACACTAACTAGCTTACTTGGAAGCACTTATTTTCCATGTCTATTTGCTAGCAAAAAGGCCAATATGACATCTGAGTATTTGCTTAAATGATCTTAGAGCAGCCTGACTGATTACAACAAACTGGCAGGTGCTTGCCATGGTTTTGCTTGCAGAACAGTTGTCCCAGGCAGAAAGGTGTCTCCTGTGGAACCTGCATTGCAAGACAGATGTCTCCAATTTTCATTTTGATAGTGTTAAGGTATCACATCCTCTTGTCTGCCTAAAACAGGGGCATTAAGTTTGGTTTCTTAATGCCGAATGTCTGGTGTGTTCATGTTTTGTCTTGGACAGGGAGAAGTTTGTGCACTTTTTCAATGACAGCTGTGTGCCCCGATTGCAGTGCAATTAAATTGTCTTGGAAAAAAACTAAAATGTAGAATATGTGCTTTTCAACTTCGGTTTTGTGCACATTGAAGATTGATGTAACCAATATAGGCACAAATATAAATGGGCACTGACTAAGCCTTCCTAAGTATTCCTAAGCCTTCCAGGTAACAAGTGTCAGGATGAGAGGATGTAGTGTTAAGCTGTGCCAGGAGAGGTTTAGATTGGCCATTAGGTGAACTTTCATAACACAAAGGACGACTAGACACTGGAATGGCCTGCCCAGGGAGGAGTGGAATCACCGTCTCTGGAGATGCTTGAGACTGAACATGGCTCAGTGCCGTGGTCTGGTTGGCAAAGTGATGCTGGATCCTGAGTTGGACTCGATGACCTCAGAGGGCTATTCCAACCAAATGGATTCTGTGATTCTGTGTGCTGAGGTGTGATTAAACTACAGTCTCTGCGACAGCAACTATAATTTTATCAGTACAGTGAACTGCAAAAAAAAAAGAAATATCGGCATTTCTTATCTCAGCAAACGGCAGGAGCGAGCACAGCACCGCAGAACAAGGGGCAGTGAACCATCCCTGAGGGTACCCCTGGGCAGGGCGGGACGGGCAGGCGGGACCCTCCGGGAAGGGGGCAGCTGCCCAGGCCGGTCCTGGCTCTCAGGGCAAGATCTCGGCACGGCCCGGCCGGTCCCGGCTCTCGGGGGCAAGTTTTCGGCACGGCCCGGCCGGTCCCGGCTCCCCGGGTGCTGCCCCGGCCGGTCCCGGCTCTCCGGGGAGGCCCCGCCCGGGCCTGGCGCAGCTTCCGGGGCAGACGCGGCCGTTCCGGGCGGCGGCGCGGGCGCCATGGGGGTGACGAGACAAAAGCACGCGAAGAAGATCATGGGCTTCTACAAGCACAACTTCCAGTTCCGCGAGCCCTTCCAGGTGCTGCTGGATGGCACCTTCTGCCAGGCCGCGCTTCGCAACAAGATCCAGATCCGGGAGCAGCTGCCCGGGTATCTGGGCGGCGCCACGCAGCTCTGCACCACGCGGTACGGCGGGGAGCGAAGGCGCCCGGGGCAGAGGGCTGGGGGCTGGGGGTGACCTGCAGGAGGCTGGGAGCATCCTCGGGGCCTGCTGCCGTCCCGAAAGCGGCACGGACTGCGGGGCCAGCGGTGACCCCGCTGTGTGAGGGAGGGCCCGGTGGGTCTCTTCCCACCCGCAGCGTCTGCTTGGCGGGGTGGTAGCAGCAGGGGCAAGCGGACATGTGGGCCGGGAGGGAGCTCCTGCCTGGCCGGAGCTGCAGCCTGCCAGTGCTGGGTTGTTTCCGAAGCTGCTGTTCGCAAGGGAGGACAAGGATGAGCTAGACAAAGATAGGGTCATGCAAAACATGCACACTGCATACTGAAGCTGCCTCCAAGTTGCCTTTGTTATTACTCCATTAGGTATATTGTATAGATTAAAATACAAAAATGCAGTTACATTGTATATTTGCAATAACAGAATAGCCAACTGCTCACTGTGGAGGCATGTAGTGACAGTCCCAGGACGAGGTGTATCCTAGGCTCAAAAAACACACTGAACCTTCTTGCACAGTGTATGGAACTGGCCTGCACTTCTAAACAGTATAAAGTATTGAGTCATGTCGTTTGGTGTGAAAGGTTTGGGAATTGCAGTGATCCAAAACTATTCCTGTCATGTTGAAACATCACTTCTTGCTTCTTTGTCAGCAGTATCTGTTGGTCATTTTGACCAACAGCTTCCACTGAGGCCAGGTGAATGGACATGTTTTCTCTGCTGTCACAATACTGAGCTGCTGAGACAGCACCTCAATGTTATGAAAAGAGCCTTGCATGGGCAGTGAGCTGGCTTGCTGTGACCCCAGGTGGGGTCTCACTAAGAGTAGGGGGGTAGAATCCCCTGCCTCACCTTGCTGCCTGCACTGCTTTTGATTTGGCTTTCACACTACCAGCTCATGTTGAGCTTCTTGTCCACCAGCACACCTCCCAGGTCACTCTTGTCAGGGCTGCTCTCAGTCCATTCTCTTCCATCTCAATCCATTTGTGCTTGGGTTGCACTGACCCATATACAGGACCTTGCACTTGGCATTGTTGAACTTCACAAGGATTACCTCCATCTGAAGCCTCTCCAGGCCCCTCTGGATGGCATTCCTTCCCTCCATAGTGTCAACAGCACCACATATTTTTGTGTCTTTGGCAAACTTGCTGAGGATCCCACTGTCCATGTCACTGACAAAGACGCCAAATGTCCCAATACCAACCCCTGAGGAACGACACTTGTCACTGGTCTCCACTTGGCCATTGAGCTTTTTACTGCAACTCTTCAATGCGAGCCTCCAGTCAATCCATACCCACCCAGTGATACATCTGTCAAATTCATGCCTCCAGTGTAAAAACAAGGATGTTGTGTGGAACAGTGTGCAAAGCTTGCATAAGTGCAGTTGGGTGACATCTGTTGCCCTTCTTTATCCATCAGCACTGTAACTCTGACACACAAGGCCACCAGATTTTTCATTATTCTGCTTAGTAAGCCATGTTGGCTGTCGCCAGTCAACTCCTTGTTTTCCTCATGTCTTACATACTTTCCAGGAGGATCTGCCCCATAATCTTGACAGGCACAGAGGTGAGACTGACTGGCCTGTTGTTCCCCAGATCTTTTATTTCCTTTTTAAAAAATAAATTACATTTTCAAGTTTTATAATAAGTTAATTTAAAAATAAATTAAATTTAAAAAATAATTTTATTTGTTAGGTAGTGGTTCATATGCTTGGTGGTATTCAAGCATAAATTTAAGGACTCAGCATTGTCACTGATGTGAATTATTTTTAAATCATTGAATATATCTTAATGTTATTACTGGTTAGTCATGTTTACAGCCAAGGAAACCTTGCTGATGTCTTCAGATGGGCTATTGCTTTTGGAGTTCTGGGTGCTATTTACAAATCATAGCACCTGAACATCTGGGCGTTGCTCATTGCTAAGTAACCCACATCAGCCTTTTACTGTTGTAAAAAATATGAGGGGTTTTTTTGCTTAAAAATTATTGTCTCTTTTGGCTTTCAGATGTGTCATAAAAGAACTTGAATCACTGGGGAAAGCACTGTATGGAGCAAAATTAATTGCCCAGAGATTTCAAGTTCGAAGCTGTTCTCACCATAAGAATCCTGTGAGTGGTTCAACCTGTTTACTTTCCATGATTGAAGATGGCAACCCTCATCACTTCTTTATTGCCACACAGGTAAAAGCTCATGGGAAATGTAGCTCTGTTTCTTTTGAAGTGATGTTTTGATACGTAAGGATGAAGAAGCCTACAGTAACTTTGATTATGAGATTTTTAAATAGTTGATGGGAATTAATCATGTAAAAGCTTTACTTGCTCTTTAATGTATTTCCTAATTACAAAGCAGGGAATCTTTTCTCCTACTTGAACAACTAGGTTTTTTTTTAACTTTGTAATGATATTGCTTACTTTAGGTGAAAGAGTATGAAAACATACTGACTACCTATTGACATGTAAAAAACAACTCATATTGCATGTGTGTGCATCCTCTTCCCTGAACTGCTTTGCACAGTAGTCTGAAAAATGAAATTAAATGTTAACATCCATATAACTTCAATTTTAAGACATTTTGAACTAACTAAAGAAAAAATAACTATACAAATAAAAAAGCCTTTTTTTCTTGGGTTTGTTATTGGCACTGCATGTATAATTGATATACATTATATATAAAAGAGTTTATAGTAGAATTCTTTATAGTTAGGTAGGTTACAGGAGTTAAAAAATTACTTATTACAGAAAAAATTGTTACTTCTTGTGGTGTGGTGGTCTGCATACAAGTGAATTGGGACTTTTTCCTCAAAAATGTATGTATGCATATACATGCAGGAAAAGGGAAAATGTTGGTAAATTTTGCATCAGAAATACAGCTAATCAGGAGAGAAAATGTAATTTAGTTGCTCTGAAAGGCACTTCCATGTATATCTGCTAGATTAAGTTTCTTATCTTTTTCATAATGTAATTTATCTTCATAGTTTTGTATTAAAAGTAGGTGCATTTGAATTGCAAATACCATTCCATCTGAAAATATTGACTAAACTGTTTAATCTTGCAGGACCAGGAGTTATCAAACAAAGTGAAAAGGAAGCCTGGCATTCCCCTCCTCTTTATTATTCAGAACACTATGGTGCTAGACAAACCTTCTCCTAAATCTTTGGCATTTGTTCAAAAGTTGCAGACAAATCAGCTTGTTCCAGAGTACCAAAAACAAAGTATTGTGGAGCTTAAAGAAAAAGAAGGACTGGTAAAGCAAGAAGGTGAAAAGAGAAGGAAACGCAAAAGGGCAGGAGGCCCCAATCCTCTCAGCTGTCTGAAGAAGAAAAAGAAGAAAACACAGGAGGGTCAGGAACCTTCTGCTGAAAAGAAGAAAAGAAGAAAAAGAAAACGAAATAGAGTTAAAGCAGAAGCCATGCAGTCAGTGCAGAAGAATGAAGGAGAATAAACCCATCTTTGCAGACAATACAGAACTCAAACATTTTTTGAACTTTGGAAAAAAAAAGATAGATTAATATGCAGTCATATGAAATTGAGATGTTAATATTAAAATTTATTTTTATGAGTTGGTACTGCTTATTACTGTATCTTGGTATTTGCAGGTTATTGTCCTAATAATTTATTCTGTTATTTAGTATTGGGTTCGTAACAAAATATTTAAGAACCCTCATATTTCATTATTCTCTCCAGCATCATGATTTGTGTTAAAATTCACATGCTATGTAGAAGTTTTTTAGAAATGCTTCTTGGCCTTGATATGGATTTCAGTGGGATATTAGACTTCTTCTAAATCAAGGTTGCTGATCTTCATAAAACTAGCTTTTACAGCTGGCCTGTTAGAGATTATGAAACTGACCTAATATAACACAATAGCTTATTTCTCTCTGTTTGAATACAAAAGTTAACTCTTGCAAATAGTTATGCCTTCATGCCCTCAAAAGCCCTGTCCAGCCTAAATTTCTCTGTAAGCACCATGTGAACCAACACTTCTCTTGATGTTGATCTTTATTTATTAAGAAAATCATGGAGGGTGTGCAATTGTGTTGTTATTCCTGACATTATAAGAGCATCTCCAATCTTACCTATTTCACCTGTAGTTTATTCTTTTTTTTAATAGGAAAAATGCAACTTAAAATTGCTGAATCAAAGCACTGTTAGCACCTAATGCCATCACAGTGTAGCAGAGCTGTGCAGGACTCCTGGAATACAAACAGCTGAAGGTGATGGGACTCAGGCCCTGATGACTGTTCTGTAAGGTTAGGAACAGATCAGAACTGGGTTGGAGGAGAGTTGTGGTTTAACCCCAGCTGGTAACTCAGCCCCATGCAGCCATGCACTCAGCTTCCCCTGCGTTGGGATGGAGAGAATTGGAAGGGTGAAGTGAGAGAACTCGTGGGTTAAGATAAGGACCGTTCAATAAGGAAAGTAAAAAGCATGCAAGACACAAGCAAAGCAAAACACAAGCAGTGCAGAAAAAGGAATTCATTCACAGCTTCCCATGAGCAGGCAGGTGTTCAGCCACTCCCAGGAAAGCAGAGCTCCATCAGGTGTAATGGTGACATGGGAGGACAAACACCACTCCAAATGTTCTCCAACCTTCCTTCCCAGCTTTATATGCTGAGCTTGATGCCATATGTTATGGAATATCTTGGGTCAGTTGGAAAGATCTGCCCTGCCTGTGTCCCCTCCCAACTTCTTGTGTGCCCCCTGCCTATTTGCTGGTGAGGGGAGAAGCAGAAAATGGCTTGACCCTGTGTAAGCACTGCTCAGCAATAACGAAAGCATCTCGACACATAAGCACAAATCCAAAAACAGCTATCGTGAAGTAAAGTAACTACCCCAGCCTAAAGCCACACAAGGAGAGAGTTTCTAAAATGGTTTCAAGTACCTGATTTTCATTAATAGCTATTGCTTCCTATGCCTCCTTAAATGTCTGGTGGCATTAGAGTCTGAAGTGAGTGACTGAAATGACAATAGAGATGTGCGGCATAGCACATGCTGTGGCATCAGTCTGCTCTCACAGTGTTCCTGTCATCTGTGGCCAGATTTTTAACTTTTATCAATGCATTTCTTCTTAACTGAGATGTTCTTAACAGGAAAGCTTTCTGCTTCTTGACTTACATGGGTTTAAGCTGTGTGTTCTAGACAATTCCTTAGCCTGTTTATCATGAATTTGCAAAGTAGTTTTGTGCACTGTCTGCACAGGTTCTTGAATGTCTGGAGCACATAGCTATCATCTATGACACTTTCTGTTGGCTTTTCAAATTATATAGACAGTTGTTTCACAGAGTTTGAGAAAGCAGCTTGAGTGATAGGAGTTGGCATGGGAGTTGGCCAGTCTTAGCAGACTCTGCAGGGTCACATCTGCCCAGCACAGGAGGTGCATGGTGTGTGTGCTCTGTGCTCATGGCACAGGACTGCTGCAGCCCCGGTCCAGGCCTTCCTCACAACACAGCTGCTAGGAGCAGGCTGTGCCTGCATTGTTCTGTTCGAGACCATAAGCATCTTTGGAACACACTGTGAGACACAGAAGCAGGGCAGAAGGGTGCTGTAGTCAAGATGAAAGGTTTAATTGAAATTTAAAACAGTCATGCTCATTGTGGTGTTGTTCTCACAGTGATTGCTGAGGTGAGTCCTGAGGAGAAATTTAGTAACACCTAGAAATACCTTAATGCAGCATATTTGTTTGACACTTTTCTCAAACTGTCATAGTCCCTATACCTTCACTTCTTTGGGCACAGTCCCATATTAATGTTGTTTTACTTCCCATTCCATAAATATTGCTTATATTTCTTCCTGCTCCTGAACCCCACCCACAGATGTCACTGCTGTAAGTAAAACTTCGAGCAGAATTGGTTCGCCATCAAAATCTCATTCTGAGTCAAAAGTATATTAAAACCCAGTCACTTTACTAAAAATATTGTTTTTTAAAATAGAACAGAAAACGCCCTAATTATTTACAGAAATCCCTTTCAGTGCCATTGAAACACAAAGCTTAAATTCACCTTTTTTTAAAGACTGTGAAGAGACACAAACATAATTTCTGTTAAAAAGGATAATATTTTAACAGTCTTCTAACGATTCCTACCTTAAAGAATTTAAAACAGCATTTTTCTGTGTTTCCTTAGCATTTGAACACAAACTGGCTCATGGTGCTGCCATTGTGGAGAACTGGAATACAAAGGAAGTGAGCTCTTAAAAGAAAAACTGTAAAATTTATCTGCCACATATGTGCAACTCTCCTCCTGCATGGTCAGTAATTTGCCTGTGAGCTTTTGGAGAGAGCTCCCACCCAGGCAATAAGCACAGGCAATCAGTGGTTTGGAATTTGAAAGAGAAGCCCACCAATTTCCAAGTGAAGCAAGTCCAGCTGACTGGCTGTATTGATGCTGTTCGGGCAGTAAGCCCGGGAGCAGGACTCAAACGGAGCCCAGGGCGCGGGGCTGGCCCTGCCCGGCTGGGCTCTCGCAGCTCTCCCCGCTGCGGCTGCCGGCTGAGCCGTCCCTCTGCCTCTGCCTGCCGGGCTCAGCGAGGTTTAGCTGGCCCCGGCTGTGAGCCTTGGCAAGTCCCTCTAGGAATTCAGCAGTGAGAATCTCTAGGAGCATCCCTAGGCTCATCACTGTGAGAGCATCCACAGAGCAACCTTGCTGTCATAGGTGTTCACTCCATGTACTGCCCAAAAAGCCTCCACAAGGCTGGAGTTGTGGCCACAACTCTGCTATAGGCAGGGTTCCCAATATAACTTTCTCATGAAGTTTAGGATTGTTTTGCTCTAGGGTGTTAGAGAGACTGGTTTCAGTTTTGAAATTAGAGAAGCCAGAGGTAAATCAAAAGGAGCTTGACCAAAAACTTCTTTGAAGCTGTTGATTTCCTCTTTTCTCAGACAGTATAAAAATATACCTCAAATCTGAGGCAGCAGCTCACTAAGTCTTTTTTTTCTTTAAAAAGACAGGGAAATAACCAGTGTTATACAATACAATGTATGCTACATGTGCAGAGTAATAGAGGAAGAAAACAATAATACATCAGCCACAGTCTGCAGGGCATTAATGTTGAATTTAGGATGGAGTCTCATCTACAAGCAGCAGAAGATATTTACCTAGACTGCCTGCCAATTCAATTGGCTGGATTTATATGTTAGTGTGATCCGGTAGTGTACAATAAATCACTCCCTGGGCATCTGTTAATGACACTAAATAGATGAGTTAATTAGAAGCTTCTGGAACCTGGGATGTTTATGAATCATTAAAGTAAATATGAATATGGTATGACTTGAGGAATAAATACATTCTGGTGGTGAAAGGAAAATAGGATGTCCAGATCAGTCCTGCTCATTTGTTTTCAGCTACACTGATACAGTGTGAATGACTTCTCCATCAGCTTTATAGCGCTCCTGGAGTTTCTTGAACATGTTCTGTCAGATACAAGATGAAGAACATCGGAACAATACCATTATTTATATTCACTGCATCTTTCATATAGAAGTTTCACAAACAGCTACTGTATATTTCATACCTCTGTGTGGGCGTAATATCTCACACAGGGAGCAGCCAGAGATACGGGAATGAACAAATAAGAGCCCCAGCAGGTGTTATCATTTACAATTTAAGGGAGAAAAATTGCAGTGTTCCGAGAGAGAATGACAGAAAGCAAAAGTTTTTGTACCCAGAGAGTCAGGAGTGAGAGAGAGACTGCACCTTGTGATTTAGGAATGGCCTAACTAATGCCAGGAAAGGGGCTTGTGATGTATTTCTGGTAATTATTATGTCTGTGCACTCCAAGCCCCAGATTTGTCTCAGAGAGCTCAGCTGTCTGCGCACAGAGGCAGTCATTTTGTAAAAGTTGCTACAGCTTGTTATAGAAGAGACAGGCTGGGCTCCCTCAGGGGGACTTTGTTTTCTGATTTCTTCTCCTGTGGTTGAGAGGGAGAGCATGCAGCTGTGCTTTGTGTATGGATACAGGGAAACAACGAAGCTGTTAACAAAGGTCCAATTAAAAACAACCCAGAGCCAAGAGCTGGAAGAAAGAAAAAAGACAATATATTAGTCACTGAGATTTAAAGAAACCAAGGAAGAGAGGAAAAAATATATATGAGGGTTTCACGGTGCTAACTGGAGTAAAGAATTGGTCAGCAGTGAAAGGTGAACCAGAAATGGCTCAGCAGTCAAGGAGAGTACAGAACACAATAATAAAACATAAACAAGTTTTTTAAAAAAATCTTTCTAATTACCTTAAGAAAACCTCATTATCCTTTGTGGCTCAGTTTCTGCCTTTTCAAAACAGCAAGCTGAACTGACTAAACTGCTCGCAGATCCTGTGCTGATGGCCCAAGAAATTCTGCAGAATGTCAGTCTCATGCCACCAAACCCTTTGTCTCTTTATGGTTTTTCAGTATCACTCACTTTGCAGCTCTGCAGGTTAGCAGCCAAATCATTCTGCTGTAGAGTTTGCCTGACCTTGCTCGTGGCTCACTGCCCAGCATGCAGATATTACATCCAGGAGCAACCCTGCTCATGTCATTACTGATAGGGTTAATTGCTCCTGAGGGTACTCACAGCAATACTCTGGGATAGCCAGCCAGTAGTTCTGGCTTGGTATGGGTTCCTTGTAAAGTCTAATCTCCTTCCAAGAACTCAGTAGGGGACCTCAAAAGTTTCTTGTTGCAGTCTTGACTTAGGGTTGATCCAGAATGGTCTTGTTGGCATGTTAATTCCTCTGGGGCAAAAGATGCTACTGATCTGACTCCTCAGGGTGGATACTCTTTCAGACTGTCTTGGAGAAACACAGGAGATTTTTCACTTTGTGAATTGGCACCCTCTTTGACAGCCAGGTTTTCAGAAAAAAACTAAGAGAACAAACACTTTTCTGGAATTCCTGGCTCCCCCTTTCTACCCTGACCTCTCTTTCAGCTTGAAAAATACAAGCAGGGCTGTTCTGGGATGGTCCAAAAATCTGTCTCAGCCAGCATCATGCCTCCAATAGTGGCTGAATGTTGTTCTCAGGAGTAGAATGAAAACTGACAAAACATCTTCTTGGTGCTTCCCCAAATGACTTTCCAACTTTCTGACAATTTATTAGGGAGTTCTTGACCCAAGAAAAATATTTTGTTTTTAACAGCAGACAATGATTTTCTGTTTCAGTGATTTGTTCAATCTCTCCTTGAAACCATGTAAACTTTAAACCTTTAATTTTCTGTGTCAAGAAATTGCATAACTTGAACACATCTTATGAAAAATACTTTCATGTGTCAATAAAGAATGTGCTGCTTACCAGCTGGCCCTTATAATGGATAAAAGTTTAAGAGTCATTCCTTAGTCATCCTTCCCATGCCACTTGTGCCTGAATAGACATCTGTGATATTTCTCCTCATTCATCTCTTTTCCAAGCTGAAGTATCTTCGGCATCACAACCAGCAGTACCTAAAAGAAAAGCAGATTTCAGCTTAGTCAGGCACACTTGAGAAAACCAGTCTCTGCCTTCAGATGGATGTTCTTCAAGGAAGAGTGTGGACAGGAAGAGTCTTGTTAGAAAAGGTGAAGGACAGGAACTCTGCATTCAGCTCTTTGTTTGTCACAGACTCCATGGGTGCTTGAGCCAAATGTCACTGCCCTTGAACATGTCTGGGCTTCTTGCCCATGGAATGACAGTGAATGCACTTCCCTGGGCTCCCAAGCTCTCCAGAGACTGGCATTCACAGCTCAGCTGGCTACTGTGCTTAGACTGTTCTGAGAGCCCAGTCTTCAGCCAATACACAATAAACCCTAAATGTAACTCAGTGGCACACTAGGCTTAGGATTGTATCCCTGTACCCTAAAATGAAGATGTAAATGATAATTTGAATAAGGAAGAATCATAGAACAGCCCAGGTTGGAAGGGACCTTGAAAGATCATTTGGTACAACCTTTCACAGAACAGGGAACCTAAATGAGATTATCTAGCTCCCTGTTCAATGATGTCTGAAAAACCTCCAGTGATGGGGACTCCACCCCATCCCTGGGGAGGTTGTTTCACTGAATGATTGCTCTTTGTGTAAAAAATGTCTATTTTTCTGTTGATATGAAACCTCTGGTAGTGCCACTTGTTCTTGTTGCCCCTTGTAGTCTCCATGTGGATCTTTGTGAAGAGGCAGTGTCCTCTTGTAGTCACCCCTTAAACACAGTGATGAGCTCTCTCTAAGCCTCATCCAGGGAAAAAAGCCCTAACTCCTTCAGTCTTCCTTCACAGAGCAGGTTCTGCAGCTCACTGATAATCTTCCTCTTTGGACCCTCCCCAGTCTGCTTACATCTTTCTTGAATTGTGGGGGCCAGAACAAGACACACTACTCCAAGTGCAGCCTGGCAAGCACTGAGTGGGATGGTGAAGTCCCCACCACTGCAAGTTAAGCCCCTGCAGATGCAGCCTAGGATCCAATTTATCTTTGTGGCTGCAGCCACACACTGCTGACTCGTGGTCAGCCTGTCATCCACCCCCAGGTCCCTTTCAGTGACTCTGCTCCCCAAGCACAGATCCTGGCCTGTTCTGGGCTCTTTGGTTAGGCTGTCCCAGGTGCAGGACCTTGCACTTGTTTAACTTCATCCAGTTCTTGCTCTCCCAGCCTGCCCAGGTCTCTCCCTTCTGACATGTGCCCCTCACCATCTAGTTTGGTGTCATCAGTGAACATGTTGAGGCTGCTTTCAGTCCCATCATTCAGATCATTTATGAAGATGTTCAGCACCATGGGGCCCAGTGTTGATCCCTGGGGGATCCACCCCTATTTCTATGACTTTTCAATTAGTACAGACAGTGGCCTTGCACTGAGAAGTAGCTAATCTCCCTGCCATGGTTAGCAGTGGTCCCATGTCTTACCTGTGATTCTGCTTATTCGTCATGTCTCTGAATATTCATTTCTTGTTGTTCCTGACATCTCTGGCCAATTTCAGCTCTAGCCAAGCCTTAGCTTTCTTGACTGCCTCTTTGCATGCCCTGCCATGCTTCTCATAGTCCTCAAAGGCTTCATGTCTGCATGTCCTTAGCCAGAATCTTCCCCAAGTCCCATGTTTGTATTTTAATCCCATTTATACACCTTGCCTCTCAGTATCCATAACGACTTTTCAGAATATGAGTTGCCTGCTTATATTAGATTTTTTAAAATTAATTAAACTGGATATAAAATAAAAAGAGTTCTGCATCATCATTAGAATGCCCACAGAGCTGCAGTGTTTCTTTCTTCTTTGTGTAGTAAAGAAGTCAGATTTATTGTTGCCCTAAACACAAGCAACACCACTGGTGCTAAGCTTGAGTCAGAGATAAATTTGCACCAAGATTGGTGCTATCAGAACCCAGGCAGGCCTGCCAAGCTTCTGAGAAGATAGTAAAATTAAAATGGGGATATGGAATTCATACAAATCACTGAGTTATGCCAGACAGTGTAATTTTCTTCCATGTATTTGGCCTTTTGTGATTTCTGGGGGACTTGTTTTCAAGTCTGTATTTACTTCTTAATGATAGTGAGAACTAGAACATTGTTATTACATATGCTTGACAATATAAAAATGCTAGGCAATTAGCTTCAGCTATGCAGAATATCTGAGGGCTGTTTAATTTATTAGATTTTTTACTTGGTCTCTGTGTGTAATGGACTAGGAAAAGGTAAGAAATAAGGCTGTATAATTAATCTGAAAAAACTCTTGGCTCCTCCCCTCACTCCTTCCTTTTCAACTAATGAGATTTTTAATTATTATATTTTAAGGTTGTTGTTGCTGTTGTTGTTATTTATAACTTATTTAATTATGTGCTTTAGAATAATTTTTGGTGGGCACTTGCTAGTTTACAAATATTCATTGCCCACTACCTGATGGTGTCAACAAACACACCATCTGTTCACTTGTGCCTTCCAGAGCTCTCTGAAGTCGCTAGCTGACTCAAGCTGCAGGTGGTAGGATTGCTCAAAATACATAATTACCAAACTTCTAAGTAACAAAACTTTTTTTCTTTTTTTATGTTTACTTTTATAAAATCACACTTGATTTTAAGGCTTTCTCAACTACCCTCCAGTTACACACAAGCTTACCTCCACCACAAACATATCTGATAGCATTATGCTGAAGAAGAAGGCTGATGCCCTGCTTTCACATTTTTTTTCTGAAGGATTTCTCAGCATTGTTTTTTCCAGTCTAAAACTGTATATCCCAGTCCCTGGGCACATTTCTCTTGACATTGTGCTCACTTGCCTAGTGATAAGCACCCCTTTTTTGTACATTTGAGTGTGTCCCATCTTGTGTCATCCTTCTACCAGACTGTGGACAGGAGACTGGATCTCAAAGCCAGGACTCTCATAGGGGACAGTGGTTGACGCTTGGCTGTTTTGTGGCTGCTGTGCCCTTCCCTTTGGTTACTAGTGAACTAATCCCTGTTACAACATGTTCAAAACAGAAATCTCAGCAGGTTACAATAATAATAATAATAACAATATTCTATCAAAAGGGAATATAAAGCAATATTCTTGATAGTGGATATCTCTACAGGCTTTTACTTGAATCCTCTGAAACAGCTAGTGTTATTTCCATGACTGAAGATTAATTTCTGTGCCATTATCAAATGTAACCCTTGAGGAATTAATTGCATATGTATCTCATATTGAAGTCCTATTTATATGATCAAGCAATCTGGAACAGATAAGCCCCTTCTTGGGAAACCTCGGCTGCTTGACAATATTTGCCTTTGCCTCAGACAGGTTATGCTCCCCGGGACCCATGGAGCTCACTAAAGCGCCATTTGTAATGCAGCGTGACAAATCCCGGAGCCAGGGCGATAATCTCTGCAAACTCTGTACAAACAGTCCCCGTGCCTCAGCAAAAGTGATTAATGGGCTCTGCGGAATCAGCATTCGGCCCTGTGCATTAATTACTTGTGAAGGACGCTAACTGGGGAGCCGGAGGGCTGCGCAGGATGTGGGGAGGCCGCGGCCCCGCTCCGCTGTGCTGGGGAAGGGGAAGGGGAGAGGGGCAGCCCGAGCCCTGAGGGCGGCTCAGGGCCAGGCTGGGGTCCCGGGGTCCCGCTCCGCTGTGCTGGGGAAGGGGAAGGGGAGAGGGGCAGCCCGAGCCCTGAGGGCGGCTCAGGGCCAGGCTGGGGTCCCGGGGTCCCGCTCCGCTGTGCTGGGGAAGGAGAGCGGGGCAGCCCGGGCTCACCGGGCCCCGGGAGCGGCTCAGGGCCAGGCTGGGGTCCCGGGGCCCCGCTCCGCAGACAGAGGGGACGGCTTGGCCTTGGTGAGCTCTGCTCCACACACACTTGTGTGCCCTGCTCACACTGCTGGGTGCTGGGCATGAGGGAACCTCCGCCGAGCCCGGCTTCGCAGTGAGCTCAAGGAGAGCAGCCGAGGGACCGGGGCTGGAGGGGCCGTGGTCCTTCAGGAGTGACCGCGGTTTGCGGTTTTCCCTCTCTGCCGAAACTGCCGTAATTTAAAATGCACAGACTCTTTGTAAATTATTGCAGCTCTGCTGCAACGACTGAAACTGTGCCAGTTTATCTCCGGGGAAGATCTAAGCCTAAACGTTTTACAGAGAAAGAAAAGATGAGGAGAGAAGCATGTATTTATCTTTCCAGTATGTTCTCTGGGCTTCATCCAAGGGGAAAACTTCTACATCTTGTCTCAAGTCCTTCAAATCCCAGCTAGGGGATTCTGGTTAGAGACCCCCACAGAAAAGTCTTAATGAATTTACCATGCATTTTTTCCAATTCATTAAAAATATGTGACATCCAGTGAAGTGCACTAACCTGCCTGTATGTTTTTCCCTTCTCCCACAGAAGTCTGACAATAATACCATGGCCTACCCAGCTCTCTGGAATTACTCAGTGGTGGCACAGCCCTGGCTGCCCTGCCAGATGTGATGAGTTTGTGCCCAGCAGGTTGAACCCTCAGTTGTTAGACCATAACAGTGATTTCAGCAGGAGGAAATAATTTGGTATTATTAAATACTGACTGTTTGGTGTGGTCCAGTGACCCTAGAGGACTTCACTGCACTTGGACAGGAACAATATTGATAGTACTGCATCGGGGGAGAGCCACCCTGACCAGGATTTGACCCTCCATTCCGTAATAGTCTGTGCTGATGGACATGGGAGGCAAACCTTTCCTTACCCTATGTTATACACAAGAAAACAAAAGCAGAAGTATCTTTTCCACTTTACATGTGAGGGATAAAAATTACAGCATTTTGGTTTCCTTATCTTGTGTTGATCATAATATCCTAATCTATTCTTAAAGAGTGTGTTGATCTGACAGTCACCCTCCCAACTGAAGCAATACACCAAAAAGGACAAACATAGGAAAAGATACCTATAGGGACACTTTGCACAGTAGCATGCTTGAGTAACAGAGAGGTTTGAAACATGGGTAAACAAATAGGACAATTTTACGTTTTCTCACAGCCACCATCCATCAGGTGTAATTTGTTATTACACCTGATTTCTGAAGGAGCTCATCTGAGTGAGAGCTAGAAACTCAAAAGCTTACAAATCAGACGTGAAGATAGTGCTAAAAATCCTGTCAGGAAGTATCTTTAAAAATGTGTCTCTTCAGTTTTTACCAGTGAAGCCTGAATTAAATCTCCACCAGGAAAAATTCACTGTTTTCCTTGCATTACTCTGTATTGACAAGAAAGTGCATGAAATGTTTGGAAAATAGCAGGGCATCTAGAGTATAGCCTCCTGAAATTGCCTGGATAAAGACAGGGCAGCAAGTCAGACACAGCAAGGAGACTTAGGTCTCTCTTCTGAGAAATAAAACAGCTTGAGTTTTAAAGGGGCTTTAAATAAAACAAAGTCATTATTTCAAATTGTTCTGAAGTTTTGTCACATATTTGGCTCATCAGTGGGCACAGAGGTCAAGGACAGCAGGTCCATGTAGGGGCACTTAGTCCAGGTCTGGAGGGAGGATGTTCTGTGACATCCATGTGAGTGGCTTTCATGTGCTGCAAATAACTAGATGGACATTTTGTACTGGAATAGCAAATTCAGAGTCATGGATATAATCAAGGAAAATGTCTTTAATCACAGGTAATTTTTCCACTTCCAAAGCCACTCAGCTGGAATAATTGCTACAGGACATGTTTAGCTCTGTGCTGGAATAGCCTTTCCACAAGGCAGATGGGTCATGAGAGCAGTACCTGGCAATTTGCTGATGGGAAGAAGTGCTTGGGGAGGGGAAAGGGCAGATAGCCTGGGAGCAGTGGGTCTTCTTAGTAACATTTATTTTGCAAGTCGTGGAAGGAGTCTTTTTTCATCTTTGGAAAGTTTATAGCTTTTGTGGTACTCGGAGAGAGCAGTTAACCCAAAACCACTGGCAGCAGCTCAGCATGAAGAGGCTGTGTTAAAGAGGGACCTCTGAGAACTCTCTAAATCAGATTTCCTCAAAGTGAAACAGGATGAGATTGCAATGTCTCCTTGGCATGGCCCTGAAACCAAAATGATTCCTCACTGACTAAATAGTTTCATGAGTTGGTTAGACTGCAGCCTGCAACCAGAGATGGAAAGGAAGCTGCCTTTTCCTTGAATTCTGCTCCTTTTTCTCATGAGAACTGAAAACAGGACTAACATAAAGTAATTCCTTTCACTTCCAACCTCCAGTTTGATTATTCACTGCATTAATTTACCAATTCCGTGATTTGAACCCATTGGTTTATTGATTTAGTCTTAATAGGAACACTGATGCAATCATGAGATTGTTCAGTTTTTAATTAACTTTGAAAAATTGTAGCAGATTTACCCTTGCTGCCTTAAAAATGAACTCCCTTGCTTATTCTTTGCAATAAAATCCATTTCAATAAAATCCACCACGCTGGTTTATTGTGTCAGGCAGCTGCAGGCAGCTTGCGATAGGACAAGAGGACACAGGCTGCATCAGAGAAGGTTTACGTTGGACATTAGGAAGAAGTTCTTCACAGAAAGGGTGATTTGGCATAGGAATGGGCTGCCTGGGGAGGTGGTGGAGTCACTATCCCTGGAGGTTGTTTAAGAAAAGACTGGATGTGGTACTCAGTGCCATGGTCTAGTTGACAGATGATGTTTGGTCATAGGTTGAACTTGATGGGGTCTCAAAGGTTTTTTCCAACCTAGTTGAATCTGCGATTCTGTGGTTCCTTGAATCAGAAATGCACATATAAAAGTGCCCACTGGACTCTTCAGATTAGGATGAATCCATCCTATACATAGAAAGCAGGAAAAACACAGAAGGCAGCATGGAAAACAAAGCTGAGTAGAGGAAAATTACCTTTTTTTCCTCATACCATTTATTTTTCCAGTAACATACTATTCAATCTCATAATGATTTCTGACTTAATGACTGACAGGTAGAAAAGGTTCAGAAATATAACTTAGGCATGGACAACGACTTAGGCATGGTATCTTGCTGGTAGATGAATTTTCAGATGTCAGACTATTCAGTAGGGTGACTTTAAATAATGGCTTATTTGTACAGTCTGCTCTGCCCTCTGTCACATTTGATAAGGAAATAGTCCACTTAGTTTATTGAGATTTCAACTGCAAGCCTCTGCAGAAAGTAATCATATATTCTTAGGACATTTTCCATCCCGGCTATCTGATGCTATTATTGAACTTTGCAATTTGTTGCCCATGTTTTCTGTAGCATGAGTTTTTCTTTCTCAGCACCCTTTCTGTTCACTGTTGCTCACAGAAATCTCCAAAACTGGTGCCCCAGTACAAAGTAAGGCTGCACAGTCCAGACTTCTTATCTTAGAGAGGAAGCTCCTACACTTACTGTGTGCACTCTCAGAAAAAATCTGGTTTTCTCTTTTGATTTCCCAGGCCCTACAGGTATCATATTTACATCTGGTACTTTTTTAATTTGAACCAGAACCAAAACAACTAACCACAGACTGAGTATTTGTACTTATAGATGATAAGCCCTATGAGTTGGTTCTCCAATTTTTTGAATGAAAAAATGCATAAAAAGAAGGGGGATAAAGGGTCTATTATTGGCCTAGAAAAAGTAGGATGTCCCTAAACGAAAAGATTGGTAGAAAAGAATCAGAAATTAAGGGAATGTTGATGCATCTCAATTTCAGTCTCCAAAGCTACAAGCAAGAAAATGAACCACATCTCAATGATCTGTAAAAGAAACTGGGATATTGACTACTATGAGCTTGAACCTGATCTAATGAAATCATTCCAAGAGATGTGAGCAAACAGCCGGAAGAGGGAAACTGATGGTGAAAAGATCCTGGGATAAATTGCTCGTCAAAGTAAGAGCAGCTGCAGAAATATGTTAAATTTGTTCAAGTTTCAACAAGAATGGACAACTGCTATCCACTATGGTGCAAAGGAAAAGGCGGCTGCCAAAAGGTTATTAGTCAAAGGTTATTAGCCGTGAAGCATCCACAGCATCAACAAAGCAAATCCTCTCTTCTCAGTAGCTCTCACTGGGACTTTTGCCACTTCTGGGAACTTGTGCAGTGGAGGAAAACCAGTGACTGGAGGTTTTGCTGATCTGCACATTCACACAGAAGGGACCCTCAGCTGTTGACAAGGCCCAAGCAAGACCCTGCTGGTCCTGTTGTCACAGCTGAGATGCACTGGGGGACTTCTGAGACCTGCCCAGGACTGCTGGTTCAGCAGATGGTGGGGAAGTGTCATGGTTTAACCGCAGCTGGCAGCTCAGTCCCACACAGCCATGCAATCAGCCCCCCCGATGGGATGGTGGAAAGAACAGGAGGTGTTAAAGTGAGAAATCTTGTGTGGACTGAGACAAAGACTGCTTACTAGGTAAAGCAAAACTGTACACATGAGCAAAGCAAAACAAGGAGTTGATTCAAGCCTTCCCAAGGGCAGGTGGGTGTTCAGATTTCCCCAGGAAGGCAGGGCTCCCTCCCATGTAACAGTGACTTGACAAATGCCACCCCTCTGAATGTTCCCTCCTTCCTTCTTTTTCCCCCACCTTTATACACTGATGGTGACACCATATGTTATGGAATATTGCTTTGGTCAGTTGGGGTCAGCTGTCCCAGCTTTGTCCCCTCCCAAATTCTTGTGCGACCCCAGCCTCCTTGCTGAGTTTTGTTTTCCTGTCTTTGATGTGTTACTGTAATGTTGTCAATAATTAAGCTAATTTTTGATACAAAATACACCCCTACTAATGGAAATATTTCATTTATCATCATTATCATGCTTTTTTCAGTTTTCAAACTTATGCTGCTGAGAGAGCTCCGAGGTAATCCTGTGTATCTTGAGAGTGGGACAGAGAAAACAGAAAGGCCTCAACAAGGTGCTTGCTCACCCACTCATCCTTCCACAAATCCTTGCTTTTCCTGATAAAGTACTTTACAAAGTAATACTTTAGACCAAAAAGATTTAGCTCTTAAAACGAAGGAAGCAGCTGAGTCACAGCTTGGTGGGCAGTGGGTGAACAGTAACTGGGAAAAAACCCCGTTTTATATCACATACAATAGAGGATATTGTAGGAGACACTTGCATATTTTACATATTGTACAATTGACCACCAACAGCCTATTCACATATACACACAAGTAAATTAGATGATACTTAATTTTCTCTATCTCTCACAGAAGAGTAAGAGGCTGGATCAACGCACTCAGAAAAAATATGATTCTCAAGAGTACCCAGAGCTTCAGTTCAAAGCTCAGATCAATAAAGTATTCCCGTGCCCTAGAATAAAGACTTGTAAATATGTACTTGCCACCTGATTCTCTTTGTAATATAGCCAGGGGGTATGTCTCAACAAGTGATAATTGGAAAACACCACATGTGAGAAATCACCTTCCTTCAGAAAGGAGACAGCCAAAAATAGAACTGAGCAGATCACAGCCCAGGGCGCTCCAGGATCTTTCCACATGAATGAGAGTGAGTGAAAATGAAATGGCAGAATCAGAGCTGATGACAGCCTGTCTGTCTGCTAGATGTGACCTGAAAATGGATTTTATAACATTTTCATCTACCATCAGAATTCAGGCTGCATTTCTTTGCTACCTGCACACAAACATTTTAGAGGGAAATGGGTGGGTCTTTCTCTGGCCGTGCCTTTTAGCAGGCATGAGATATCCCCAAACCCTTTGGCTTTATCTGTAGTATCTGCTGTGCATCTTTCTATGCCAAGCACTCCCATTGTACATTGAGCAAATAATTTTAGAAGTAATGAAACTGCCATTTCCATCAGACATGAATGCTGTACTAGCCTTGGCTCGCTGCTGGAAAGCAGAGTCCACTGTGCAGGTTGGAACTTGACTGGAAGAGGTGGACACAATGGGTTTAAGAAAGCTGGGGTGTTTTAAGAGCAGGAGACCAAACCCAGTGTCTGTTTGGTTTGGTACCCACCTTTCAACAAGCACCAGAACTAGATGAGTGCAGGTTTGGGTTGAACAAAATATGTCAGGAATCTGAGGGTCTTCCAGGAATGTGTCTGGACATCAGACTGACCCCTACACAGGCATCTGTACCTCAGGGTAATTTATTTCAGCATCAAGAGCATTTTTGTTTTGCTTCTGATAAAGTGTGAGGAGAATCACCAGAGAGGCACCAGAGACTCCCACCATACCTAGCTTACCTGCATATCTGAATGGAAGTATAGTCCAAGGAAGCTGCAGTTTGTCTAAGGTTGTTTTAAAGAATGAACAAACATCTCATCCAATGTCCTGCTCTTTGACAGCAGCCAGATCCGTTTCTCACTGGAGTTTTTCAAAGTACCTGCTGAGCAGGACAGCCTGACTGGAAGAGGTGCAGGGTTGGAGGACAGGCTTCTGTTACAGCACTTGCCCAACTCACCTGCCTTCACCACACCAGTCACCTTGAGAGGAGGGTGACCATGGAGATTTCAACTGGACATGGAGACAACAGGCAGACAGCAGCTACAGTAGGACAACAAAACAGGAAAATAAAATAACAAACCAGTGATCAGTGCTGAACAGTGATATTCACCCAGCAGCTGATCTTGTGCCTGTCTCTTCAGAGAGCAAGTGGCTTCTGATTGCAACAGGCAATTTGTTCTGTCCTTTCTAAACCCTGAGAACTACCACTGTTTTTTCTGTCTTACTCAACATGCAAAAAATCAAGGGATGGTCTTCCTTCTCTGCACTGGGGGTTTAATTATAATTCGGAATTTGTAGTTCTTGGTAGGTTTCTTTTCCTGAGGAAAGAGATCCCCTTCTGTCCTCCTTTCTCCAGCAGTGGCCATGGTGTGGGTGGTGGGTCAGCAGAGGAGGTCCCTGCTTTGACTCCCTCCTCCTCTGACATCTAAAGCAAAACAGCAGCACATGAGTATTAGAAAGGCAGGAGGTCAAAGCTGCACATTAAATTTATCACTAGGCTGTTATTTTTATATAGTTGGGTCATCCATCACAGGGATGTTTTCTCTAAATGAGTGAAGCATGTGGCAAGCTGCCCTTACAGTTAAGGGCACATACAGAAGTAACACCTTGTCCTCATTTTTGCCAGAAATCTCCAAGTATGCTCAGAACAGAAGGAGATGTTTTTCTGACTCCACTTACTGTAGCCCCCTCTGTTTTATAATAACCCTGCATTGAAGGTGGGACATGAATTTGATTCATTGCACGTCATTTATCAAGTTTGCAGTGATACAAAGAAGCCATCCCTTTAGGGATGGAAAGTTCTGATACTCAGAGAAATAAAAGTTAATATCTACTTTGCTGGTGTAATGGAAAATGTTATTGCTTTCAGAAACATATTTCAAGCTGGGAGACAAGGGTTTTAGGCAGATCTTTTGGAGAAAATTGTGGTTTATTGAAAATGGATATAAAAGTAGATTAAGCATCTTCCCATACATTAATGCAACATATTTTGGAGTGTTCCAAGAGGTCTTGCCAGCTTATGAAAAATCTGATCTTGTATAACTAATAGTCAAGTTTGCCAGGGGACATCCTACAGGTAAGCCTAGTGTTTGCATTAAAGTAGCCCAAACACTGGGAAGTGTCTGTAAAACCAGGCAAATGAAGAAACTAGATAATTTGAAAATCCACTCTGACTGAAAAAAAAAAAAGTACGACAAACAGCATGGCAAAAAATCTCAAATACCGTAAAATGTTGTAGCCACAGTAACTTCAGCAGACAAACTGGAACTGATCTTGGAGACATAAGCACAGTTTTGTTCTTCTGGCAGTGCCTAGATAAGCAGGTAAGATTTGGTACCATTGGCTGGTAGTTAGGAAATGTCTCAGAGAAAAACACCATTCTCTGGTATCATTGCTCTGCTTACTTGCCAAGAGACTTGCAAAGTAGAGAGGGTGGGACATCACCAGTGAACTTCAGCTGTGGTGAGTCTCCTCCTTAGGCAGGGTTCTCATCACCAGGAGGGGCTGAGATATCCATCCCAGGGCCATGAACAGATGCAAAGGTAGGTCCAGCACAGCTCTGAGCTGGGCTGTAGTTGGCACCACTGCTGAGGGGGTTGACTCTCCTGGATGCTGCTCTGGGATGGTGACAAAGACCTGCATGACCCTCTAGTAACAAATGACAGCTTCCAAAAGGTAAATTGTGTCTTTCTGAGGAATATCAGGGAGTGTTGCTGTTTTTAATCTAGTACCATAAATAATAAAGTCCTTCACTATAGGAAAACTGTTACTTCTCCCCAACATTATTCTAAACAAATCTGTTCTGATGTTCCCAATGCTCACCAACTTGAACTCCTCTACACAATTGTTCCAGCTCCAGTGCAACATCAGTGCCACTGTCCTTGCCCTCATCCTGCAGGTCAGCCAACATCTTCCTGTATTTCACACTTGGCCAGCACATGAATGGCTCCCTCCCAGAAGGCTTCCTGACACAGATGTATTGGAACTAGATGTTTTCCTCCCTGCTGCTCCTAAGACTAAAAGCACCAGGTTCTTCCATGCATCCCCACGTTCCCAGACAACAAATTGCATTTTGTACCAGAGAACAGGCTGTGGAAAGAACATTCATGGAGGCTTTCAGCTTGATGAACAATCAGAATAACTGAAATGCCATTTGAACACTGTTTCCATTGAATCTAAAAGCGAAAACTAGAGACAGTGTTTTATGTAGGAAAACTTCAGGAAAGCATTCCTTTGTGATACTGGAACTGGAATTGAGATCCTTCTGTAAGCTAAGCAGTGCTGTCAGTAATAGAGCTGTGGCAGAAGTGACTTGGCATGGGAATTTGTGGGCATGGAGAGAGAAAAATTGTCAGAAATGATGGTAATCACAGAATCAGAGTTATAGAATGGTATATATTGGAAGGGACCTTAAAGATCATCTCATTCCAACTCCGCTGCCGTGGGCAGGAACACTTTCCAACTCAATGCCTTGTCCCATTTGGCCTTGAATGCTTCCAAGGATGGGGTCTCCACAACTTCTCCGGGCAACTAACTTGTCTCAGCACCCTCACAGTAAAGAATTTATTGCTTTTATATAATTCTACCACCCTTAGAAGCTCAGATCCTTCATTAGGAATTTGGTGTCTCCTGTCACTGGGTGTTGCCAACACATTCTTAGTGTGTGGATGACCTTGACCTCTGGGATTTCAAATGAGGACTCCAAAAAGCTACTTAACCTAAATTCAAATCAAGCAACTGGACAATTACTTTCAAAGTTTTGTCACACACCTAAATTAAATGGGAGCGTTGTTTAGATGTGGTCTAACTAGCTGGGTAAAGAGACCTGAGAAAACTCTTTTGCCTAGAAAACCTTTCAGATATGAGGATAGAAGAGAAAGGGAATAGAAAGAGTCTCAAAATCTGTTTTGTATACAACAAAACCTCTCCATGGCAAGGAAAGCATATGGTACGAATGCAGAAACTCATTAGAGCAGACCTTTGGGAGACACTATGATTAAGCAAAACAGAGCCAGATGAACATTTGAGAGAAACAACAAATTGCCAGTGCTGGAGAAAAATAACTGAAAGCCAAATGACTGCAGTTGCAAACTCACGGAAAGGATATTCAGGAATGTGATTTCTGGGAAAGACTTTTTCTGAGAAAAGTTTCTGGCTTTTTGAGACCAATCCAGACATGGAGGGAGTAGGTTAGCTCACTCCTCAGTGGTGAAGCAGGGAGATATTTAGGTTGTTAGCAAGGAGCTGATGATATTTTTCTGTGGACTGTTTCCACCTCATAGTACTTCAAATATTTCAAGAATTTAAGAGCCTTCCCTGGGTTGGTCAGCTTCTTGGTCCTTCTTTTTACAGTGAGATCTTCTAAAATTAAAATATCCTTACAGAAATGTTATGAAGACAACTATCCTTTCCCTTCCAGAAGGGAATATGGAATCACAACAAAAGATTTGACCTCACACACACCCTTCAGGCACCAGGAAATGAACAGCTTGCAATGTTTTCGTGACTTTTTGCCCACTGTTACATGGCTTTCATCAAAACTCATACCTACAAGACAACTGAGCTTCTAAACCCTCAGCCTGAAAAAGCTCTAATTTAGCTGATTGAAGGAAAAAAATTATGGAGAAAATACAGTTTGTAGAGGACTTTTAAATGTTAGCTGCTTCTACTACATTTAATGGAATCTGTGGCCTGGTTATAGGAGGATATGTTTTAAACATGCCTAGACTACATTATGGTGATGATTTATTAAATTATATCTTCTGCAATCAAATATGTCGTGCTTGTTTGCTATTTTTACCTTTTGGTTAAATTGGATTTCTCTATCCCGTATTTGGAACAGAATTATTTTGAAAAACATCAATTAGAAGCTAAAGCTTTCAAATGATGTATTGTTTTTATAGTAGGTTTGTTCAATGACCTTCAAACACTATTTTTTTCTTTAAATGTCAGACCCAAGTTTACTGTAGCATTTTAAGTTATGTTGGTGGATTTAAAACTTGATGTGGACTTGATACTTCTCCATTGGAGTGGGTGGAAAAGAATAATGGATGAGCATTCATTACTCACATCTGTGTAACATTCAGGTGATTTTTGCTTGGGAGTACCTTGTCCTGGTACTCTAGTCTAAGCCTTTCCCAAGTGACAAAGACCCGATTGTCCATCGATGACTTTGGTGCAAGGCCTCTATCCTAACTGAGGGATGATCTCTCCACCCTGCTCCTCACCTCTGCCACTGGCAGGCTGTGCTGTGATGAGGAACAGAGTAGTGGCTTTCCTCTGCAGCTGTGATGTGCTTGAGGTGACAGGATGCAGGAGAGCAATGCCAGGCACACAGCTCAGTCATCCTCACAGGGTTCTCTCACTTGGGCTTCACCCTCAGTAGGCACAACTGGGCTTTCTTACTAGAAAATTTCCCAGGACAGACTGGGAAATTCCTCTGCTGGAGGGGAAGGAGGAGAGTGGAACCTGGTAGCCCAGGTGGCTTGCCATTCATGGAGCAGTGTTTCCTCCTGTGTTCTTGCACAGTCTGCTCCTGTGGAGCTGGCAAACCCCGAGTCCAAGGCTGCAGGGAGATCTTGGCAGCTCACACCTGACTACCAGACTTGGGGCCACTGCATAACAGCATCCATTTTCCCTTTGGGCAAAAGAGCAGGCCAGAGATCTCACCTGTGTAGCCAGGAATGTTGTGTTTTATCCAGTTTTACCCACCACCACAATCCAGCAGCTGTGGTGCCCTTCTCATAGAGTGCTGCCTCAACCAGACACAACCTCCCATACCACGTCCCATTTTCTTCACAGATCACAAGTACTGCTTTGCCATTTACTCAGGCATTTTGCTGCTTTGCTTCCCTTACTATAAGGAAGAAAGTGTCAAGTTCAAAAAATTACTGTTGTTTAGTTTCTAACTAAAACCACACACAAAACAAAAATGGAAGTACCACACTGAGGAGATAAGAGCGTGTAACTATGAAAATCTAGAAAGTGTAGTCTCACCTTTCCTTCCAGTATGGTAAGCTTGTTTTGGTTATGGTTTTCCAGTGATGATACCTTATTTTGCGGGTGAGGTAAGGGTGTGCTTTGTTTTGCAGTTTACCTTGGTTCCAGAAATGTCATCACAGGATCAATTAGGTTGGAAAAGACCTCTGAGATGATTGAGTCCAACCTATGATTAACCACCACCACATGAACTAGACCATGGCACAAAGTGCCACATCCGGTCTTTTCTTAAGTACCTCCAAGTACTGTGACTCCATCACTTCCCTGGGCAACCCATCCCAATGTTTAATTACCCCTTCTGTCCTTCAATTGAAAATGTCTTGGCCCTCAAATTAGGCAGAAAACTTTGCCACTGCTGAAAAACTGGGCCTCAGGGATGCTAGAAGCAGAGAGGGATTTTAAGGAAAGACCACAGAGACAGTGTGTTCATATTTGAACTCGTGATCTATTGAGGAGGTGGGAACCTTTCTCATATCCTTGTCCCAGCAGTCAAACTGCAGGCCCTGTCTCTCATCCTGCTGAATCCACCTCCACAGCTGGCAGACCTTATGTCTTCACCTTGTTTGCAATGAAAACTCAACAGTTCTCTCACTTTCAGTCCAGCCTTAAGGATTCAGAGTGCTATTGCTCCATTATATACATGCCCAGCACATCTGGCTGGGTTTGGTACCTGCTGTATTTCCCTCAGGGCATGAATGATCTGCACATCACACTGAGCTAGAAGGGTCCTTTCCTAACAGAAATGGCAGTACTAAGACATAAGAATAAAGTGCCATAAATGCAGAATAATTTAATGTAAGGCTATACGTGCACCCTTCTTGCTGGACTTAACATTGTCCTCTGCGGAAGGCTCATCCTCCTCCTCCTCTTCCCCAGCTCTGTTGAGAGTAACATGCATCAGCCTCCAGGGAAGAGCTCTGAGCAATGGGGTCAGGAGTACAAGTCAAGTCTTCCTGCACAGCTGTGTGCTCTGGGGCTGAGCTGCTTGCTCAGCTGTGCCTCACCAAGCAGCTCGTGGGTGATCAGCAGAACCTGCCGAACACCTGCAACACTCTGATGGTCACACCGCCCTGCCAAGGGAATAGCACAAGAGACATGGGAATGGTGGTGGCTTTGCTGCTGACATGAAGATTATTTAAATATTCCTGATGGATTCCTCTTGCATGTGGTGGGTCTGCTCTTTTTGGGCTTGGTTTTTAAACCTTTTTTTTTTTCAGAGAGCCTCCATATGACTCCATAGGCTCAGTGGTGAAGGCAAGAGATCCCAGAGGTCCCAGCCCCAACTCGCACCCCAGGGAGCAGCCTGCCACAGTTGATGAACTGGAACTGCTTCTCGCAGATGTGGAGATGAAACTGAGCACTGGAAGTGCTGGTGTCTCCTGCACTTATTCAGTCTCGAGATATGATCAAGCCTGCAGCTTATGTTGCTAAGTAGCTGCCACCATAACAAATCCTTGTGCGCCTTTTCCAGCTCATTGCTGCCCCCCTCAGCATCAGCGGAACTGGGTACAAGTTTGCATTCATGTAATTACAAAATGCAAAATGGTACCATTTTCAGGGTCTCTCATTAGTTACTTGACCAGAGAAACATTCCTAAGCATCCAATTTGGCTTTGAAATCCAAATGCTAAGCTGATTCTCCTTCTATTTTTTCTTATAACATTGACTGTGGTTTCTTATTCCTTAAACATCAGCATTTCTTTTGTTTTGGAGATTAGTCCCATAGTCAAGAAATATGAGAAGCAGCTTAATTTGTACAAAGACAAATTTAGCTGAACTTTTCTGCAGAAATGCTCAGCAGTGGAACGTTTTAGGTAATGTGATCCCTTCATTTCGGAGCTCACAGTCCAGTGCGATGTGTGGTACATGCTGCCGGTGAATGGACTGCGATTCTGGCTTCCTCTCCAGGAACCTGAGGTCTGGACATATTAACTTGCACAAAATGAACAGAAAATTAGTGCAGACACATCTGCTGGCAGAGGCTGGGCTTGGGCTCTGCCATAGAAATACCTGATTTCAGGGAGAACTTCCAACATCTGCCTTGGAAAAACAGAATATTAATAAGTGGTGTGCAAGCTGATGATGAACAGGCCAGTACACAGTTTTAGCCAGGGCCGGGACTCCTGAATTCAAACTGCAACTTTGTGAGTAGTTTTCTTAAACTGATTTAACACACATGCAAAGTTGGCACAGCCATATAAAAAAGAAATCCTTACTCCTTCCCTTCTCTATTCTCCTGCCTGGTGCTTCTTGTGTTATGTTGGCACAAGTTTCTGTGTGGCTGCCCAGCGCACAGGATGTAGAAACTGATCCAGGTGGGGAAAAAAAACCCCTGTGTTTCTTTTGGTGAGTTTTACCCTGAATCAGTTCCCAATATCCCCACACCTAGAAAACTAAATTGTACACATAATTGCCAGCACTACCTGGGCACTGCAAGGCAGGGAAGGAGAAAGTGTTTCAAGAATGCAGCAGAACAGTTTAATTTAGAGAGGAGTTCCTGCATGGAGAACACCACTAACTTTAAATCCCCATCTGCTCCAGAAGGATGCCAAATGTCATGAGCAACTCTCTGTTTCTCATCACATGTCTTCTTGATCACTGTCAAACATTTATAAACATCCATGATTAAAGGTCAACCACACATCCTCAATTATTTTGTGTTAGTTTCAGGCAATGTTATGATCTTTAATGTTTTTATTGAAAACAAAAATTAGGCAAACAAGAAAAGCAGGGGGGCTGGGGAAAATAGAACATGGAGAGACCCAGCTCATGACAACCAAACTACCTCTTGCATCTTTCCTGGCTGCTGGGGAATCTCTAGGGCCAAATGAAATTGGAGGGTGTGTTCTCCCAGAAAGTTTCTGGCACCTTATTCTACTCAGAACACTAAAATTAGTATTTGGCTAATACATTTTCTCCTACCTGAGATTTTGGATTTTTTTTTTTTATTCTGCATGAAGATGTTTTAAGCTAAAACAAATATAAAACCAGGTCCTGTTATAAGAACTACAGAAAATCTTCCCTTCTACCTCCTGTTCTTGTGTCTCCTACAGCTTTACTTGACCTTTAGAGGCCAGCAAGAAATGCAGAGAACTGTCCTTTTTTCCTTGTGTGTCGGGACAATTTATTTCTTGGTAGTTCAGCTTTTCTATATGCTCATGTTGCAGAAATTCACAGTATATTCACGCCAGACGCTTCTTGGAGGTGAAACAGAAAAAGGTCTGAAAAAGCACAAAGATAAACACAACCACTTGAGCAAAGATGTACAATCTATGGACCCTTAAGAGATTTAGAAACAGAAAAATTTACCTTAATCCCACTACTCCTAAAAAATATTATGTACCATGACACAGACTCAGGTGTGTACCAGTGGAACAACAACAGGGAGAAAAAAAAAACCGTGGAAATTTGACTTCTTTGATTTGCCACAGTAGGATGTCGGCTGGAAACACCCAAGCAGAAAAGGCAATTTTGTGCCCACAGAAGATGGGCACAGATCAGCATCTTCAGCATCATATACCTGACCCTCCAACAAAGTCCCTGAAGCAAAATTGCACACAACAGCTGCTAGTTCATTGCTTAATAAGCTGGTTTAAATCATATCTTGTGAATTAGGAAGAATCCTCTACGCATGCTCTTCCCAGAGAGAGAGCACTATTTAACCTCCAGCTGTAGATAGCATCACCTGCCTTCTTCCCTTCCACCCCAGCTGGAATAAAAAGCAGCGTGGCTTCAAGGTGATCACACACATAGGGCAGGAATTCATTCAATGGCTCCATCTCCTCGAAGAAATACTTATTTAGAATCCTCAACTATTCTTTTTTACACACCAAGGAGGAGTAATTTGGAAAGCAGGGCATCATAGTACCCCTACTGTGAGCAGTTAAGCTTTGCAGACAGAACAAAACTGCCACTAATGGGAGGATGGAGCACAGAGCAGCATTCCCAGCAGTTCCTTCTCCTCACTGCTGCAGTGCAGCACTACAGCCAAAGGCACTAGAGCCAGTCCAGCCTGGCTGGGAAGCAGTGAGGAGCACATTCTACAGCTCTCCATCAAATCTAAATCCCTCCCAAGACAGCGTTCTGAAAAGAGATGTTACTCACTGAGCTGCGACAAAAATGTCTCCTATCTAGTAAACACTAAGTGAATGCTTATGGTAATTTCTTTAAAACCATTTCAACATTTGTTTGAGGAAGAACTAGAATAAAATGCAGATGCTGTCCTTCTTTACCAAGATATTGAAGCACATTAAAAAAAAAAAAAAACAGCAGCAGCCATAGGGAAAACAATGAACACTGTGCAACAGAGAGCCCTTCTCCATCTCATCATCCACACCAACGCTCCATCACCATTCCTTAGACCTCATCCAACAGCTGATCAGCGCATTACCACAAAGCCCCCTTCCCAAGAAATGCAAGCCTCTTGGTACTACTGGTACCATGGTCAGAACAGTAACAAATCCTGTACAGGATAAAGAAGAGCTTGCATTCAGTGTCCCAGATTAGTGTCACCAGGCATACGTTGGAGCAAAATCAATTTATCATTACTGTTGATCACAGTGGTGTAACAAAGAGCAAACTGGTGATAAAACTGTACTAGACTATTGATATAACCTATTGATAAAGAAAAGCCAAAAGAGCTTTCATCCTAGTCTGAGTGCCCAAATTCCCACAGTTATCTCTCACAGAGATTGAGCCAAAATAATGGAAGTCACTTTTCCAGTGCTGCACCTGCACCTGCACACACACACACACTTGGGCTGGCTCAGCACAGGCCAACCTGCATCCCACAGGAATTACAGCACACACAGAGTGGGCCTGCCTGCTTCCACAGGTCACTCAAAAGCAGGACAGTCCCTTTGTGTGTGGAGCCCAGACTAAGCCAGCTCGCTCAGCCTGTGTCAGTCAGAATTCACTGCCCATATATATATATATAAATAAATAAAAACTCTAGAGGGAACCAGCTGACCCCATGTGCTGCAGCCACAGGCTTGGATCCAAGAGTCAGGATGTACCAGGAGGAGCATGTAACTTCAGAGGCACTGACACACATGCACAGGCAATTCCAGAAGCAAGGCAACAGAAAAGAATCCAAGCTGGAGATGTTCTGGCATTCAGAAGGGACAGGTATGCAGATGAATCACATTTTATAGACAGTTTCCCATAATTTTCCTAGGACACACATTCCTAGCAAAGAATCCTTGAACGAAAGCACAGCACAGCCAGTAGAGTAACACTTCCTTCCTAATGGTAAGAATTCTATTTACATATTCGAGTTTAACCTTTTAAAGAGCTAAATCTTTCCATACCTAATACCAAAATAACCAATTTCTTAGTGCTCAGTCTCTCCTACATAAATGGGAGGTGTTCAAACAAGACACAGAGCTAATACATAACAGCTTATAACACAACTTTTATTAGAAAAGTTATACATAACAGCATCAACTATTTTCAAGAATATTAACTTTGAAAAGCAACAAAAACAGACTAAAAATGTGTAACAAGAAACTAATGACCTTTTCTATAATTAAACATTCAAGTTATCTACAATGTCTCTTTTTACAAAGGAGAAAATTATGGTTTTACAGGCACATCATGTTGAAAATAAAGCTGCAGTAACTTTATACAATTAACTTTTCCAAGGATTAGTAAAACATGGTCATCATGTAGTCTCAGAGTTCTTTAAACATTCACATAATTTTACAGTTGAGTATACACTGAAATTTAAGAGTCCCAAAATTATTTCACAAAAGTGCCAACATTAAAACCAGAACCTTCACTGTGAATAATTTTGCCCTAAAAAAAGTTAAGACAGGTCTCCATAATCAACATATTCACATAATTTCTGGTGCTACCTGGTCTAACAGTAAAGCTTCATTCTTTAGAAATAAAAATCAAACCGGACTTCTTTCGCAAAACTGATAAAACGTTTTGAACACGGGAGTGTACATTATCAGAAAAAATTGACACTAAAACCATAAATATATCCAAAGAGCCATTAATACACTACACAATTAAGTGGAATTGTGCCCATCTGTACTCTATATTCAAAGTTTGTTGCCCTTTTGGTACAGGTGGTATCTGATTTTAGCAATTTTTCTTCTTCTTACTGTCGGATGCTTGCTTAATAAAAAAATCAGATAATTTACAATCTAGAAGTCTGTTTTAAAAAGTCTGGAGTTTATATACAGCTCTAACAAATCTAAAGCATTATGATTTCTTAAATGGTTAAATGACATTACTAGTTTTCATTTGTCACTTGTTAACAGTAATTAGCCATTATCAGTAGTGGACCATAACAAGGTGATAAGTGACAAGGAATGTTTAGTCTAAAACGCTTCACATGTTCTGTCCTTTCGTGTATCACATAGAGGAAGTGCTTTCCACAGACACTCGTTTCCCCTTAGCATCAAGGGCTACAAAAATCTGACTGCAAAAATGCAGTGACGCAGCAAGCTGACATATCAGGCACTACCTTTCATATTGGCAGCTTTAAGAGACCCACAGTATGCACAAAGATCGAGAGAAGGGGAGAAAAAACTACTACTACGAGAAGCAGACCGAACATTTCAGATGAGTTTGGCAAAGTTTTTAATCAGACAAAAGGTTGGCCATTCAGATTTACTTGTATAGGTTAAAAATATCTCTACTGAATCAACTAGTGAAATTATTGTAAGACATTTTCATTGATACTCAACATCACATGCACCAATATTGCACACATCTGCTCTGAGCTGCTAAAACAATCTTTATCTGGGTGCTTGAGATGTCTGGTTTCTGCAGCTGGAACTCAAGTCACCCAACCCAGCCAGCAGTTTCACTAAAAATTTGAGTGGTAAAGTTAAAATCCAAACCCCAAAATAACCCCAAGAGAAAACCAAGGACTTTATACAGACAATAAAATCTAAATTTTCTGCAATGGTCTTGTGGGCCCTGCAGACAGGGCAATACACACGCACTGGTGAGAGGAGCACGAGCTCTGCCCCAGGGAACCATTCAGATAATGTGAAACCTGGGACCAGGGGTGGCAATGATGTCACTGTAGGGCTCCTCCTGTGTCAGCTCTATAGCTTGCTGCTTTTTCAGTACCAGGAAACTGTAGAACTTTGCAGCTGCTTGTTTTCTATTCGTATTTCTGCACAGCTCAAGCAAACTGATGGATTCTGCTCCAGTCTTAGCAAGAGCTCTCTGGAAAACACAACGTTGATACCACAAGTTAAATAGAGAACTACACAGAAACAACAATGTCTCTTGGCAAGATTCTGTTTGTTGACAACCCCAGGACACAGAGGGATTCAGAAGAATGGGAACATTACAACATGTACATGAAAATTTCTTTATGGATCTTAGCTAAATGAAACCTAGTAGGCTTCCGAGAGATGTGTGAAAATCATTCTTGAATCTGCTGAATGTATTCCAGAAACACTGTTGACTAGGACAAGATTTTATTTCTGAAACAATAGCTAACCAGTCTTTTTTGACTACAAGACAATTTTTTCTTAATGGGAATAAAATAAAGAAAAATCAAGCTTTATTTCTCAAAATAAATGTAATTCCAAAAACAATAAAGTAAAATTTCAAAAGCTAACATTCTTTAAAAGATGCATAATTTCCCAAAGTGAAAGCCTGTTTATTTCTAAGACTCCTCTGTCTTAAACTAAGTTCCCAAAGTCACTAAGATTTTCTCAAAGTCTTGGCAAGAATATATTTAAAAAAACAAATCATGATTATACATCTTTTTGCTGGCCAGGACAACAACTGAAGTGTTCAATTTAAAGCAGAACTGTCTGTCCTGGAATGAATTTCAACAAGATGAAAAGATATTTGGCTGGCCAAACCAAATTACTTTATATGAATCAGACCTTAACTCCAAATCTCATTGCAGATTTCATGTTTCAGCCATCCAATGTGATGCTCTTTTGAGGACATGGAAGAAAGAACTGAAAAAAGCCAGTTATGGCCAAAGAGATTTCTAAAGCTCACTTCAGAAACTGAGATAAAACATTCAGAGAGGAAAACATTACACAACACTACCAACTCAACATCAGCATACTTTAGAAATTATTTTTAAGCTTTTTTTATTTTAATCAGTTGTACTGATTTGGTTTGGGGCAGAGGCAATTTTCTTCACAACAGCTCACATGGTGCTGTTTTGCACCAAGTAGGCTGGAGCTGCACAAGGACTTGGGAGGGGACACAGCCAGGACAGCTGACCCCAAATGGCCAAAAGGATAATCCAGGCCCTGTAGCATCGTGCTCTGCCTTTAAAGCTGGGCGAGAGAAGAGGGGATGTGTGACCATGTGGGATGTGGCATTCAGTGACAGCCAAATCTCACCAGTTGCCAAAATGTTTAAGGGAACAAAGGAGCTACAAACCAGGCTGCAAGGCAAAGCTGGCCCAAGAGTATGTGGAGGACAAACACAGAGACTGATAAGCAAAGGAGCAGTTTGCACTTCAGGGTGAACATGGTGGGGTTCAGTCATCACATCAGAAAAAGCCTCTTTAGTTCCAGCAAGCAAGAATCCATCCTACAGACAGATATGTCTGTGCAGACTGAATCCACATGCTAGAAACCAGCCAAAGTCACATTTCCACAGCTGTCAATAGATTCAGCTTCTCATGGCATAACAGTTTTCAAACTAGCCTAGACAGGAAGTAAATGTCCTGTACACTGGTGTTATCCCTAGACTCTTAGGAGGGTTTGCCTAAAGACACATGGCAAAAAGTCAGAGGCACTATGATTTCATCAAAAATACAACCAGTTATTTTATAATTTCAACTTCTGTGCATATGGAGTGTGGACTTGAAGGTTGAAAAACATTTAGGTGAAAAATTTTAATTCAAATGTTCTCTAAACAATAAGTGACAATTATAAAAGTATAGATTTCATTTTAATACAATTATTTGATATAGATTTAATCAACTACATGCATTCTTCCCCCTCTAAGATAACTGGTATTCTGTAACACTGACTGCACAGAAAGCTCTTTCTTGACATTTTAACTCAGCTCAAAAGCATCAGTGCACACACTCCAAAGCTGCTCTAAGAGAAAGCAAATGATCATGTGTACCTGAAGGCCATGGAGCATTTGTTGAGTCCTCTTGTTCCACCTCCTTTCTTCTTGATCCTGATCACCCCCTGTGCCATCTTCCTCCTGGAAGCAGGTGTAAAATACAAGACATCAATGAAGTTTGTTACCACAGGATATTAAATACTGTGGCTAAGAGACAAGTTATCCTATTTGAAGACATGGCTGGTTTTCTTGCAAAAAGCTACTTTCATTAAGTAGGACAAGCTATTTAAAATGAACCACACCATTAAAGGTCTAAAGTTCTTATCTAAGGCATCACAAACATTCAGTGGTTTAATCCAGCCATGGGTGAGAACAAGAGAACACCAATTCAGAACAGAATATATATGTAATTTTAAAAATTACATAATATTATTAAATGGTTATGAAATAATTTAAGAATTACATTTCCAAGGGCTATTTATAAGGACAGACAAAAGAGTTATTTCTTATGCCTTTTACTGAATCCACAAACATTCATCCACTTCTAGGAAACACACAAACTGATTCTACAGAGTTCTTACTTCTTCTTCCTCCTCCTCCTCTTTCTCCTTTTCCTTCTCCTTCTCTTTTTCTGGCAGAAGTTCTAGCTCTGGTATTAGCTGGCAGATGTTTTGGGGCTCCTCTGGAGGCATTTCTACAGGTGGTATTTCCAGTTGTTGTGATGGTGGATGCTTTAAGAGCACACAATACAGTTAAACAAACAGAATCATTTTGTCATCTCTTTTACAATAGAACAATGGTGCTACAGACCAGTTTAATAAAATACAAGTATGTAATCTTAGTCATTTGTCAGGATTTTTCATTTTTGAAAACCAAAAAGCAATTTTGTTTTGCTGTCTATATGTGTATTTTCAATCCTTTAGATTCTACTCAAACCAGAAATTATGACACCACTGTAAAGTAAAAAGGCTTTCCAGTAACTTCACTTATGCCACCATCCAAACTACTGATCTCATTCCTTGGATCAGCACATGCAAATTTAAAATCCCACATCACCAGATGCAATGCTACACGAACACACTTTAACTCACTGGAACTAGACATCTTCAAAATATCAAAATGCTGTTCTCATCAATACAAACGTGAAGGGATTAAAACATTGGTACCTACAAAGTTTCTGAAAACACATGAATTACTTTGGTGCTAAAGTATATTCTCAGAAAATATTTATGTCAAGAGGAAAATACAGAAAAGAAATTTAATAGGATTTATGAAGACAGCTTTAGTAAAATATATGGTACTCTCCTCCCCTCTCCGAATCTATAAACAATTAAGTGTTTGCCAGTAAAGTTACCTTGACATGTGAAAGTGTTTCTACACGTACCCTAAAAATGGCAAAGCAACTTCTGATGTAGTCACACAGCAGGTATCACTACAGGTTGTTGCTAGAGGCCTGACCTGGCCTCTAAGATAATCACAGAATTCCCAACACACCAACACCCCCAATGACACTGACTTAGCACAGTCGATGCTGATTTCACCCCATGAAAGGGCAAAAGGAGCAGCAGCTGCCACCCTGCTTACTAAGATAATGTAACATCTGACAGTCCCATTCTACAGTGAACAACCTGTCAGCCAAGGAATGTGAAAAGTGAGGTTAAAAAATGCACAAACATGAGACACAGCATGAACAGGACTGTTCTCACCATGAAAGCATTCAGAAAAATACACCTTTCATTTTGCCCATTTCCTTCCTCTCCCCTTCACAAACAGTTTCCTTTGACACTGCATCACAGCTAGTGTCCAAGTCTATTCACAACTCAACCAGGAAATCTCTCCAGATAATCAAAGTTTTTCTTTGAAGCCTTAAGCCTGGAACACTAGGGCTGTCTTAGAAGACATTTATGGAACTAACACTATCCTTGCTTCATGGAAGCTGTTCAGATACACTTGCCAAGCATGACTTGATAAGCAATCCACTAGATTTCTTGAAGACTTTTACTGGAGGAAGAAGTAAAATTTCTTTATCCTACCAGCATTTCAAATGCTTCAATAAACTTTTCAGCTAACAAAAGCAACAGAATGATACCCAGGGACAAATGCTCTGATACTACTACAGTGAATCTCAAAGGACCATAGAAAGCTCAAATCTGTGTCATTTCCTACTCAAAAGCACTGCTCATTCCCATTCCCCATACAAACCAGTAAAAGGTTGCTCACAGGTAACACTGGCTCTGGCTCCACTTGCTGCAGTTTGCGTTTGACCCCGGTCTGGGCGGGCGGCGGTGGCATCACCGACTCGTCCAGGTTGGTTCTGCTGCCCTCCATCATCGACTCCTGCAGACGGCTCGGCTCTTCCACGATAGGTTCATCTGCATTCACAACAAATCTTCTTTTAGATACTTAGGAATGTTATTAGAAACTGTAACAAAATCCAATCATTTTAGAATTGAGCACTCTCAACAGCCTGCAATTTTAATCCACTGGTTAAAGCAATTCCTAAGCATCCCCTATTTCTAGGAAAAAGAAGTTATTTTATGTCAGAGATTGCATGACATCAAGCTAAACAACCATTACAAAGCTCATTGTTTCATACATAATCTTTGATGACTTAATACAAAGCACAGATAAAAGAGAAATATATGCTCCAAAGGCAAGCAGAGCATCTTTAACAAGACACAAACCAATGACATCTCGTTGCTGCTGCTGCTGTTGCTGCTCCTCTCTGGGAACCTCTGGGTTTTCAAAGTCTTTAAGGAATTCATCAAGATTGTCAGCTTCTCCACCTTTCCTCCTCTTTCTCAGGTCTTCTGGTACCAGAGGTGTAAGACAGCGAGTAAAGAGCTACAAAAGAAACATGACATTATTCACTATTGCAGTTCTCAGTGTCTTTTTATTTCATTTTGGATTAAGTAATTATGGCCTATATTTTTTTATCAGTTTTGAATCTCCTCTCCAACAGTACTAACTTCTAAAAATTTATTTATCTTTGTAACTGATCACAGCAATGTTCAAAATATTTACCTTAATTCTTTTAATGTATTTTTTCTTCCAATTATGAATACTGCCATCACTATATCACTATTTATATGCTGACATTTGCTATACATGAAGCACAATTCTGAATATAGCTCCATTTAAAAATAAACTTGAACAAAAACATTACCTTCAGTAGTCTGTTATTCCACAAAGGCTGTGCAGGCAGAGAGAAAAGCTTTTCAACTCCACCGGTTTCTTTCCACATCATCAATTTCTTGGTAGGAGGTGCCAAATCCAAAGTAGTGACAATATCAGAGTAGTCACTTAATTGGGCTCGAATAGTCTTGCTGTCCAGTTCTTTCACACTGTCCACAATCAGCTTTCTTTTCCTCTTTGCTTTGGTTTCCTTGACTGTTGAGATTTTTAGCAAGCAATGAGGGTTAGCTCAAACAGGTACCACACTGTAAAAGAATCCTGCAAGTTCTCTACAGGTCTTGCCTGCCCACATATAAAGCTGCCTCAAGAATCTAAGGCAACACCAGCTTTGGGAGAAGGATTAAAAGCTATGTGCAGTACAAAACATCAAATACTATATGAAGGCTCTCCCATAACCTGCAAGTTCTTCTGTGAATTTAAATCTATCTAAGCCTCAATGCCCTCAGCTGCACATGCCCCTCTCTCCCATGGTTTGCTTGATAGGCTGGTGCAAACACTGGCCACCAAGTTGAACAGAAGATGGAGCACCTCTCTTATGAGAAAGGCTGAGAGATTTGGTTTTGTTCAGTCTAAGGAAAAGGGAGCTTTGGGGTGGCCTAATTGTGGCCTTCCAGTACCTGAAGGGAGCCTACAAGGAAAATGGAAGGGACTTTTTACAAAGACATGTAGTGAGAGGATAAGGGGGATGGGATGGCTGCCAGCTGACAGAGAGTACATTCAGACTAGATGTTGGGAAGAAGTTCTCTGCTGTGAGTGTGGTGAGGCACAGGAACAGGCTGCTCAGAGGAGCTGTGGATGCCCCATCCCTGTCAGGGTTCAAGGCCAGGCTGGATGGGGCTCTGAGCAACCTGGTCTAATGGAAAGTGCCCCTGCTCATGCCAAGAGAGTTGGAACTAGATCTTCATGATTCCTTCCAATCCCAGCTATGACTCTAATCACAGATTTAAAACACCATACCCACTTTTTCCCTTAAGCCCTACCTGAGCTTTGGTAGAGTTAATGTGGGTGGTTATTTTAACTGTAAACTTCTAACCCTGTTCTAGGATAACATGACTGTGCTCACAGCCTGTACTCTGCAGCAGACCCTGAGGCTCTGGTAAATGCTCTTTGCAGGACCAGCAGATGAGCTGGTCCCCTGCTGCCAGCCTGCCACGAGAGGGCAGTGCCATGGCTCTCCCACCGGCCAAGCAGGGAATCAGGGCCTGGAGCTCAGCCTAAAAGCACAGGACAAGCTACTTTCTTTCCAGATGTTAACTTTTTAATAAAGCAGGGGTCAGTATATAATAAGCCAAATAGTATCTGTTAAAATAAGCAAGTTTCTTGCATTAAAGAAAAATATAAGGAAAACCCCTAACTAGTAGAAATTCAAATACAAGGTGCACCTCCTGAAATCAGCAATTCCTTAAAGCTACAAATCACTAGAACAGCAGTCATTCTCAGTGTAAAGCATCAGTCCTGTCCTTCAAACACAAGGACTGTGTTTATCAAGAACTGTGCTGTACTACAGATACCATATTAGAATGAAAGACATGCTGAGCTCCATTTCAACTCAGTGCATTTTAACTAGCATATTTATCTAAAGCTACAGTATCATGCTGTTACATGCACTGACTGCAGAAGCTACAAACTAGTATTCTCTGACACCATCCATGTAAGCTACCTCTCTGGAAGGTACTGGAGGGCTACTATTAGAATAAATGGAATTCAGCACTTGATCCCAGCTTTCTCTCCCAAGTGAGCAGCAGAGTCAGCAGCAGTGCTAGACATTCATTTCCACTCCATCAAGCTAAGGTGGTCTCTGACAAACTGCACAGTACTCCCCAGCAGCTCACTCACCAGTTATGTCAATAGGCTCCAGAGCAAAGGCCTCCTCCTCATTGGGGACGAGCGTTGTCTGGTCAGTCATGGTTGGTAACGGCTCCACGGGATCCACCGAGTCGGGGCTGTCCGGGCCTCCCACTGCCGGCGACAATGAGAGCCTTGCACTAGGTCAAAACACAACAGGCTGGGCCACCCCTCCCTGCCCTCCTCCACACCTTCAGGGGGCTCCCCACACTTCACACTTTTGAGCTTAGTATGCTCTTCAGGAATTAGAATCCAAACTACATGAGTTGAAAGTAATTCTAGGTCTGGTCCTGGATCATACTCACTTGACACATTATCATCATCATCCATATCATCGTGGGGAGGCTGCTCTGGCATCATTACTCCACTTTCTGAGAGTGCAGGTGGGTCATCAAAAATGCCACCATCATTATTACTAAGAAGTTTGTCATCTAAAGAAACCATATGAAAGAATCAGTTTTGCATCCACAAATTCATGAAATAAGTATAGCCAAACTCACAAAGAAGTACAGACAAGTTTATTACAATACAGATGAAGATAGTGCAAAAGTCAGAAAGAGCTTTCAATGCTGACATAGAAGAAGGTAGCAGTGTTCTTTCAAGGGGCTTTTCAGCTCTAATTCTGAGCTTACAGATAACATTTATTACCATATACTTGCCACATATTTGCATCTTACATCTAATTTTTTAGAACTTTGTTTTAAATATGCCAACACTTAATATGCTGTGAGTCAGCTATACTGTTGTAGTACTCACAAACCAGAATATATGCTCAGTGCACATACACACACATACATATATACATTTTATATATATATATATATATACATACAGTGAGTAAAAATACTCACTGTACAAGGCACAACTTTTACAGGATCTGGCAACAAAGAAAACAACTTCCCCTAATCTACCCAAGAACTAATTAATTAAGGTAGGAGGTAGGATAGAGGAAAAACAAATTTCTCAAACATACCCAATATTCCACCATCATTTCCTTCCCCAAAATTATCATCTTTGTATTGGTCTTCATACTCCAGGTGATTAGATTTCTCGTTGAGGTGACTGGTGCTCTGTTCAGGTTCCAGGAGGAGATTGGAAGCACTTGTGCTCACCAGCATGTCATCCTCAAATGCACTACCACCTTCTCTCATCATCTCACGATCATCCATCCCAAAGTCACCTGCAAGAATACAATTGCACTGCTCTAAGTGCTACAAAATTCAAAATGCAAGAGACCTACCTAACTGATCAACAAAGGCCCATATGTAGGACCAAACTTTAATTCAATTAATCCTATTTGCAGAGTTAATGACAAGATGTTAAGGAATTGTGACCAGCAACACCATAGCATAAAATACTGTTCAACCAATTATAAAAGCATCTCCTTTTCAAAGCATTTTATTGTTCTTATTTGAATTGATATTAGCAAGGTCCTACTAAACTTTATCTGCACAGAAACCAAAGAATGCAATGGAATTCAGACATTGTGCCTTAAGCCTCAAGGCTGGACTTCAATAACAGGGAACAAACCAACACCCAGTCAACACCATTTTTAGGTTATTCTTTCAAAACTATTACCAAATTATGGTTTACAATACTGCAGGTTAGGAACCAGAAATTCAAATAAAACTGTCCTTAGGTTTTGATTCAGATGTTAGAGTACTGTCCTTGAAAGGATATCTAAAGTAGCAAACTTGTCACCAGTGACTGATTCAGCTTTAGAAATGTCCCACTGGTTTCTGACTGAGAGCATGCTTATGATTAAAGCAACAGCTCCCTTCATATTCACATCAGATTTTGAAAATTATAATGGTCACAGTACTTCAATGATTAACTTGACTGAATATTCTTCAGCTTTTCTTTCTGCCTATTCTAGGCAGCTAGAAGTTTGCTGAGCATTAGAGGACAACCTTCTGGAAAAACTGACATGAACTAAAAATTAAACATACAAAACCACAGCGTGTTTGATCTATTTTGTTTAGAATTCATTGGGCATTCCATAGTAATTGCAAAACCATATCTTACAATAACTAAAATTAGCTAGTAACACATAACACATGAGATCTTTACCAAAGTCATTATCCTGGAGGATACTGATGTTGCCTACTTCTTCTCTCATTGTAATTTCTTCCACTCTACTCTGGTTCAAACTGAACTGCTGAGCCACATCAATATCACTTAAACAAACAGAAGGCAATTATTAAAAATCTCATTAAAAAACAAAGAACAGATAAAGGCTGCTGAAATAAACATGACATTATTCAGTAAAAAACAATTTTACATTCAAGTCCATTATTGAAAAAAATAAAGGTGAACACTGAATAGAAACTACTACTTAAAACAGTGAGACTATTAATGGTTCAAACCTATCATCCAAATTGCATTAGCTTCTGGGAAATGTATCAGTAACCCCTCTGACTCCTTGCTGTGTTGGGATTACTAATTTCAAAGAGCAAATTAACAATTAAGAAAAACCTTCCACCCCTTCAACTTCAAAATCTATTAATACAGTTTATCAAACACTGTATTTTGCAGCACTACCAAGCTAACAACCTTTGTGGTGTATTAAGGTGCATTTCTTATAAATACACAGAAATTTTTGCACTTTCAAATTAGCATATACTCTAATTTGAATTTAAACTAAATTGAACACCGAGTAAGCTGGATTCTAAAAACTCCGTGATGAATAACTCAAATTAAAAAAAATAACAAAAAACATCCGTCTTTTAAAGATTAAGAACTATTCAGGTTGTATGCTTGTTGTATACGTGTTATATGTAAAAGTAACCAGTGAGTATTAAGAAGATTTAAGAATTAAAAGTGCTACTTTGAAAGGTCAATAACATCCCCATAAAATGAATCTTGTCCAACCTAAGGATGTATGTGATGTAGGATGCCTTGCATAGAAAAAAAAAAAATTATAATAGGTATCTGAGTTTTTGAAAAGCTCCTGTAAGGACAGCTTTAATTTCAGTTAAAGTCAATGCTGCTATGAACTTAAAATCAACACAAAAATGACTGCACACTTCCTTATCAGTATATAAGAAAGACCTAAGAATAGAAGTTACCTACAGACTATTTTTTTACATTCAGCAGTGAGTTAGCTGTTTCAAACCAGGTTCTCCTCAACTAAAACCAATTCTCAATGTCATGGAAATGGACAAAACCCCAAGCTTACTCTAGATCAGGGAGCGGTTGGTCAAAATCGTGAAACTCCTCAGGTAAGGTAATAGCATTATAAGCAGCCTCTCTGTTTTCCTCAGGCAAATCAACAACTCCTGCAAGGAAGAACACCCAAACATCAGTTCCCATTCCTTACAAGGACAGCACTTTTCACTGTGCCATTAGCATTTTCTCTCTGCAAGGGCCTACTGTCTTTAAATTTGTTGAACTGAACTGATGCTGAGATACCTACAAAGAAACCTTAGATAATGGAAGCAAGTGAAATTCAAACTAAATTCAAAACAAATATCCTCAAGCCCTTGCACTGTCTGTATAAAATAATGTTTGTGTAGCACTATGTTGAGCTGTGCAGCCAACACATGCATCATATTTCACAACACTACAGGTACCTGCTCCAAAAGAATTTAATCATGATACATGGTATGAGCTGCAGGGTTCTACACTGCAGGGGCAGCACAGTGTGACTACTTTGCTATTGGTCCTTTATTCAGTTCCACCAGCTCCAGAAGTCCTGGAACACAACTGATTGCACTTGGGGCTCACTAACTCACAGGCTTCTGCACATAAGAGCTTTATTACCAAAACCACCACATACCTTTTCTTATCCTCCAGAGATGCTTACTCTTATTCAGCAGGCATTCTCAGAGCATGAATATCAGATTGGGCATCACAAAACCAGTGCCAGCAGTTGGTCCCTCTGTTTTATTCAAAGTCTTAAAAGGTCAGGGCACTTGAAAGTGCATGGGAAATGCAGGTTCAATTCCTTCTGTAACTTGCAGAAGATTTGAGCTCTATGCTCTGCCTTCTGACCCACACATATAACACAGGCAATTCTGAGGTACAGATACTTCAGAAACACTCTGCTCACTGTGCTCCCCTCTGCAATGAATAATCAAAGAACCACTGTCCACAGAGACCAGGAACAAGCATGAGTCTGTAGCTTATTCATCATGGCACTTGACTAGGAATAAAGATATCTAGTCCATCCTTTCAGGGCTGTTAAATATTTTTACTTGTCTGCTGCTTAAAATGAAACATGTAAATGATTCTCAGAACAGAAAGACTCAATGCCTAAGGCAGAAGGCTGATAAGTCTGAAAATAAAGACCAGTGCCTCAGCTTCTGTCAGGCCAGCATGCCACTCTTTGTAAATCTTCATTTCAAGGTGCTTTGACATGCACACTGTTAGGAGAGGGAAAATAGGTTGCCTTGTGATATTAAAATTACATTCTTATTATAACCCAGGGAAGTTAAAACATAGTAATAAAGAAAAAATTAGTAACAGTCAACAAATTGCCACTGAAAGCTACATAAAATTCAGTACTAGAATTCAGTGCCTGAATCACAACCTGTAGATCAGGAAATGAAGATAAAGGCATTACATACCTTAACTTTTCTCAAGTAACTGCTGTACTGGCTTTCAAGAGCTGCCTTTTGAAAAACAAAGTCTCCCTCAATTTCAGCTTTTAAATCTATTGCACTCACTAACTTAAAAAGGTAGAATATGATTTAGCAGCTGTGAGCATCCAGCAGCATCAGTGCCACTGCTACACTTCAGCTGAGAAAAAGTTCCTCAGGCCAAAATTAAAAATTTCCCCAGGCCAAAATTAAAGAGAACTATCTCTAAAGACATGAAAGAATAAAAGCCAAATAATTCATTGACTGTTGGACAGAAAAGTCATTTCAGGTATTAATATGGCACCCCATTTTAATGCAAAATATTAAAGTAAGCAACTACAGAGTGGGAAATTATGTTGCAAACATATAAAAGGAAAACTATCTTTGATGCCCACATTACAGTCCACATTATTTTCAGAAACTATTATATGAAAGTGGTAAAAAACCAGCTTACTTTCATGTTTCTTTTGTAACTCATAGCAAAAGAATCCTGAATCCTGATGGAAACCAGTCCCCTTCTGTGCTTCTATTCAGTAGGGCACTGGCCTTCTTCAGACAGAAGGTAAAATCCATGCAGTGTATTTCCATTTAACATCATACACCAGCCACAGCCAAAACTGTAAGTGGGATTTTACAGAATCAGCACTGATAAGAGAAGTTTTTGTTCAGAATTCAGTTAAAAGATATTGTTCAGCAGACAACTCAGTCAGCCAGCCAGCTGCAATAATTACTTCTCCTATAACCTATACCTGTATGTAATTACACAGACACAAGAAGGCAGAATTGTATGCCTTCTTAATAAATACATTTATCAATGTAGCATTTCAGAGAGTGCTTAGATACAGACAGATACCTGGACGAAAAGCCATCTTAATCTTAATGAAAGCCTCATTGCAGTCTGCAAGAAGATATTTTGCTTTCCTGTGGTAGATTCTAACAACACCTAGCAAAAGATGTCCTGAGGTTCGAAGTGCCATCTTCACCTAAAAACACATTGCACATCAGTGAATTAGATGTATCCTCAGTATTCCCTTAAATGACACCTCAGTCACATTTACATGAATTTTCTCAGTAAAATCAAATATCTAAAACAAGTATAAAAATCAGCAGAAATTGAAGAAACAAAGAATGCAAAGTCTACAGTTCAAGATGATACCCTATTACATTATTTATAGATGACCTAGCAAATACCACTAAATTAATAGCAGCTCACCCCAGGAATTCCCAAACACTGCTCTGCCTAGTTAAAAAATAAGTGACAAAGCCTATTTTTACAACATTTTCTTTTCTCCCACCTTTGCTACTTCAATTGTGGAAAAAGTGAAAAATACAAAAAGCTGGGCAGCCATAAATAATGATTTGATGTAAGCTACCTCTCCATTTTCTGTCCTGAAATGAGAAACAGTGGAAGATGTGGAGTGCCCATAAACAAGCGCTGCCACCGTAAAACAATTTCAAAGTTCTCTTCCAGTTCAATCTCACTGCTTTACCATGTAATGAAGTATCTACTGTGGGAACATAAAACTGAAAAAAAGTAATTCACAGAAGGAGTCTTCTTTAAGTATGTTAGGCTGAAAGAGCATGAAATTTGTGTTGAATGGTACGTGGAATAATTATCTCACAGAAAGAGTGAGCAATACAGGATTTAACACCAACATAAGAATTCAAGATTTTTATTTCCTCCAACATATTTTTAAAATATCAGCTAATGAACTGTTACATACAAAGTTAAATATATGAAGAAATGCCTATTAGTTTCTCTTTTCTCTAAAAGAATGCTCCAGCTCACTAGTGAGACTATGAAGATGATCCTCTTCCTAAATCCTTCCAAAAGTGATAATGAAACAAATCACTACTCGAGAAGAGTGAGCATCTCTGTGATTGTACAATACACTTTTTGCTTACACTTAAAGTTTTTCTAAAATCCAACGCAGCACTATAAAAACTGTTAACATTTGTATCAACCAAAGTAGAAGATATAAGTTTTCTTTTGTTTTCAAGTAGCTGCTTTTTTTATAAGACACTGATGTCTGTTAAGTGACAAAAATCACAACTGCACCACTGGTTTTAAGATGAACAATTTGTCATGAGTAGCAGAGGGAAAGAAAAACATGTAAAATCATTAAGCTACTTAAAATTTCCTCCCATTTCACAATAGAGTATTATTTCACATCCAAACACACCTTTCCACCCTTTAAAATAGCAACACGAAGAACTTCATTTGATCAGTGACCCAAACAGTAATTACCACGTGTACACTCAAGTTCTTTTCAGTGCAAGGACCCATGAGACTGGTGTAGAACAGATACCTTTGGGGAAATGATGCTCTCCACGCTGCTCTCCAGGTTACATTCAAACACATGGGCTTTGGTCAGCTTCTTGTCCCAGTGGGCTGCCAGCCAGATTTTGGCCAGCGGCCCACGTTTGCTCAGGACAAAGTGGGCATAGAACATGGTCCCAGATGTCTAAAGCAAAGTGCAAACCTGCAAGGAGAAAGGCAAGTATTTCTTTCCACATCTTTTATTTTATGAGGAACATCCTTGCAAATACCTCCCTCATCCTCAGAAGTAGTACGCATATTTGATTCTTAAGCACTGAGGTCAGACTATTTGTTTAATATGTTTAAGAAGCCAACACTTACAAATGGTATCCATGTAAGAGCATATTACATGGATAATGTAATGTATGGTAATGGATAATGTAATGTAATGTATTTATTACAGAAGAATTACAAAGCAGAAATAACACCCACTAACAGCCACATACACAACTTAGAAATGTTTACCATAATCTTGAATCTTTTTACCTTTAAGGTAATGATACCAAACTCACCTAATGCAAAGAAGCACATCTCAGTTTTCACTCCACAGTAGTTTCCTATGACTTTCACTTCTTTCTACTTTTAGTTCAGTAGCTACTACTCTACTATACCAGCATATATTGTATATTGTTCCAGCAAAAGATTCACCTTTATAAAATATACAGCCCTAAATCTTTTTGGACTTCACTATAATTTCCTTCCTAAACAGAAAGCACAATCATGTCTTCCATTTCTGAGCAGACCATTCTCCATTTCTTATTTTTTAAAATCAAATGTTGACAAAAGTGGTGAGAAAATTGACTGCATTATTCCAAACTTCCTTAGGATTCCATTTTCTTTCTCCTTCATCAGAAAAAAAAGACATTCTTATCTATTTATCTAGTTATTACTTTGTTACAACTGATAAGATGCCAACACATCAAACCATGGGGAATCAGAACAGCAGGATGCCTTGTGATCTAAACATGCCACTTCCATGCATGAGGTAAAGATATGATTCAGTTAACTACAAGTAAAGAAAAGTTTGCTTTAAAAAAGTAAAAGAATCTCCACAAAGAGTTTTTCCAGTAGTTTCTATAACCCAGGAAAATGAATCAAAAGAGAAGAACAGAAAAGGCACAATAAATGCATTTTAGTTTTTACCTCCTCTATGCCTACAGAAACACAGCCAGAGGAAGCACAGCAAGTCACAATTGATACTGCTCAGAATTTAAGTACAGGGGCAAGAGAAGCTCTGACATTATGATTCAGTGGAAATAAAGCCAACCTCCAGACATCTGGAGAATAAATGAAAAAATGTACATCTCAAAGTCAAGTCCAAAAAAGATGGGCATGAGCAAGTTTTTCCAGGAAGCACAATGAAATAAATTTTGGATAAACATTATCTAAAGGAAGGTATTATACTCCCCCCCCCCCCAGGATATTCTAGAAGACATCACACTGTCTTAAGGCCAGCAGACAATTCAATCCTTGCATATTTTTGAAGGCCTCAGTATTTTTGTATATGCAGAGACATAACTCTGCAGCACAGCATTTTAATATCTTGAGTTGCTACCAAAACCATGCAACAGTGAGCCTGTAATTACCTCTGAACATGAGGAACAGGGGAGAACACAAACATAGAGTAAGCAAAACCACTTGTATTAATCCATTAAAAGCATTCAATAACAACTGCAAAATAATGTACTTTGATTAGTGGAGTTTGGCACAATTATTAAAACAGATAACATGGGTTTCACAAAACTTCAAACTTAGAGTTAACTGAAAACATACTTAAGTTTCCTGTTAAATGTGAAACTCACTATTTAGACAACCTGGACAAAATCTATTTATCTATCACTTCAAATCTGTTTCTCTTCATCCATCACTGAAGCCTTGCCATACTGAAATACACAAAGGGAAACAGTGACAATCACACCACAGATAGTTTAAGGCGTGTTTCAATCTGAACTGCTATTAACAAATAAGGATTCTATTACCTAAAGCAATAATTTCTTGTCACATGAGTCCCTGCCACTTCCAAATTCCAGCAGATGCTCTGGCAGTAGCTAGGTTACAGCAACTGTACAATCCCACCTTTACAGCTCAGCTGTTTGGCACCTCAGCTCTTCAAAGTGAGCCCCAAAGGCTCCTCCTGCTTTCTCCAGATTTTGTCTTTCTTTTCAGATTCTCCCTTTTCTGCATTTCAGGCTTTTTGTCTGATCTTTAATTCATAGCAGAGTATGTTGATGCAGTGGCATAAAGGGAGAAATAGATTTTCTGGCATAATTTGAGATTGGGACAAATGTTAAAGGAACTAAGAGTTTCTACAAGTGGCAGAGTGCTCAGGCAGACACATAGAATATATCACTGGCTGAAAAGCAACTCCTAAGAATCCACAAAAGGGTAGCTGATGACTTAAAAAGCTTGTAAAGTAAAATACAACTGTCAATTTTTGAAATTGACTGGGTATGAAACGGGACCACAAAACTTTTTCTAAGAACTTTGGCATTTTTTGTTTTGCTTGCATTCCTCTAAGGCAAAAAGAGTATGTACTCACACAAGGCCAGGCAGGACCACATCCTGATCTTGCCAAACCAACCTTTCAAAATACCTGCAACTTTATTGCCATTAGCTTTGAATTTGCTTCAATGTGCCACAATTATTCTCAGGTTTTCTCAGCCTAACTTGGTCAACAACTGCACAATTTAAAAAATACAGATGTGTCAAAAAATCTCCTCTACTCAATGCTCTTCACTGCACTTCTACACACAAAGTAAGTGAATGCAAAGCAGAACTAAATAATACTGGTCATACCCAGGGTCTGAGCCAGAAGGTGCCCATTTCACCTTCACATCTGAGACTCTGGCAATTGCTCCTTCCAAAGTAGCAGTAACAAAATTTGGTAGATGGTGTAACTATGGGCTTCATCTTAACCCTCAACATGTATTTCATCTTAAAATCCTTGTTCTGACTAGAACAGCTGTCTAACCTCTGAAGAGCACACTGGCATAGCGAGTCCCATTCTTCAAGGCACGCAGAAAGGTGCTTAATGAACTAGGGGCTGACAATAGGCAGAACATTCAGCATATTTTTATTTGACTGTGGCTCACTCTAGCTCATTAAACCCACTCATCAGCTGCTCTCCCTAGGTTAGGTTATGTACACACACACACCAGTCCACAACTAAAGTTCAGTTTTCTGGTTTTTACTGTCACCTACTTTTGGTCCTTGTAAAGCTTTTCCAAAACCACGGTCACACACAGACAAGTAGATAAATTCCACACTACAGTTTAAAAACTTAGCCAGTCATTTTAATTAATTTGTCCTTCTGCTATCCTTCAATTTCTCTTCTTTGCCGGTTTCTCCCCACCTGCATATTTTCCTCCTAAGCTGTTTCTGCTTTGCTAAGTCCAGGCAGCCCTGGGTGATCTGGGGAAGGTTGAGATCACCCTGTGCACCTGCATCAGTCTGAGCTGGCCCTACCAGACTGCAGAAGTCCTACCATTCAGAAGAACTACTCTGACCCTGAAACTATTCTTTGAATTCTTCAGCTTGAACTCATAACCCCTTCACTCTCCAATCCTTCTTACATCACTAAACTTCCCATGTGTGGGCACTCACCAACCCTGCTTCCCTGGCAGGTTTTGGTACCACACTGAACATCTGGTGCCACTCAAAAAAAATTCATCACAAATTCCACTAATATCACAGCTCCAGGCCTCTTTTTGCCACTACCTTATCTGCTATCCTTCCTGCAATCACCTTTAGAACTGTCTGGTTAATCCACATTTATCTGAATTTTAATATATTTCTTTGTGCCACCTGCAGCTTTACTAAAGCTCAGTGTCAAGTCACCTTAATTTCTTTTGTCTAAAAATTCGATTATTGAAAAAGATAAAAGTGAACTAGCTCAACTTTACATACCTTTGGTAAACACATACAACATTTTCCCTTTGTCTCTAAGTCTTGTTTCTTGCATCAACAATCTGTCAGAAACTCTACGGCTGAGGCTGCACCACCAGGTCTATTAATTCCTCAAACCATACCACTCAGTTAGAGGAACGGCACCCACTGGTCTCCAATTACAATACACCACACACCCACACAATCAGATAGAAGCAGCGCCCCACTCAGGTTACCAATTCAAAAGGCAGATCACTCACCAGTACTGTAAGAGCTGGAAATTACCGAACCCTCTGAACACCACTGTCCTCCTCCCTCAACTCCACATTCCCACCTAACCCTCAGCAGGTATCCTGCCCTTGCCCCTACACTCAGAATGCTCAACCAGTAGAAAATAAATCTTATTAGTTTAAGGCTCTGTCTCCATTATCCCAACCTATTTTGTGCAATTCCAGATCCAATCCAAACTAATAAATGTGCATAAACCATGTACTAACACACTCTTTTAAAGGTATGGAAGTTGAACATTCCTTATATTATTTCATCTTTTGCAGTTATTTCTCTGCACTGGTCATCCAAGAGCCCAAATGTAAAACACTTTTAAAAATTTTAACTTTCCGAGGTTAAACTGATGTGGTAACTAAAGCAAATACTCTAATTTCTGTGGGAAATCCCACAGTATAAGCAAGACATGATTAATGTGTGTGGTAATTTAAGTTTATTGTAGGTCTCACTAACTTTTTGCTCCTCCTTTTATTACCTCTATCAAACCTACTTCCTCTCTAGTTAAAACTTGAGATGAGATGAATTTGGGAAAGCAAGGCCCAGATGAGTGGGCCTTGCTTTCCCAAATTTTGTAAAATGTCTAATATTTATGAATGAACCTTCATAAAATAAAACAGAAGCCTGGCCCCAATAACGCTTTGATGTCCCCCAGGTTTGATAATGAGTTCTACTGAGTAGGAGATTAATGAAAGTGTGCTTATCACCCACATTTGCACAATGTGGGCCTAAATGGTAACTCCTCCAAATTTACAGTAGTTTATGTGTCTGAATTTAAAGAAAAGCTGTTTTCAATGAAAGATGCCAATAAGTCACAGTGACCCCAAGTTTCCTTTGTTATTGATAAAAACAACGCCCTATTTTATATATTTAACAGAAGCGTTTCTAATCAGAACCAGAGAAATCTTAAAAACAATAGCAAGATTTCCAACAGTGTCCATAAGAGCAAGATCCCGGTTCTCCAAAAGGCCGGCATTTTTAAAGGGCCCTTTTATTTGCAGCTAAAAAGCCCCAGCGTCCAGAAGGGAGCTCATTGCCACTAGAGAGCCTGTGAGAACATTCAGTACCCTGTCCCATCCATGGCAGAGGGAAAACAGCACTCAAAACCAGAAGAGCGGCAAATGGAACTTCGCTCCCGTCCCTCTGCCCAGACCGCAGCAGCCTCGCAGTCCGTTTAGCGGGGCTCGGTTACAGCTCTGGGCTCGGTCTCACGGCGGGGCTCAGTCACACGGCGGGGCTCGGTCACAGCGAGGCGGCCCCTGGGCCTCCCCGCGGCCCGGCTCACCCCGGGAAGGGCCCCGCGGCTCCTCGGCTGCCCCGCGGCCCGGCTTTTCCCGCGGCTCCTCGGCTGCCCCGCGGCCCGGCTCTCCCCGGGCAGGTTCCCGCGATTCCTCGGCTGCCCCGTGGCCCGGCTCTCCCCGGGAAGGTCCCCGCGGCTCCGCTCGTGTGGCCGCTCCAGGTGCGCGGACCCCGCTCCCCACAAGCCGTGTCCGTGCCGCCGCCAGGCCGCACTCAGGGCTCCGCCTCAAATCGCCCCGGACACCCGGCCCCGCGCAAGGTCCTGGGGCGGCCCTGCCCTTCCCGGGGAACCCCCGGTGTCGCGGAGCACCAGGCGGGCCCTCCTCGCCGGGAGGGTTCAGCCGAAGAGCTCCGAGGCCGAGCATGACGGCAGCAGCCCGAGAGCGGGGCTGCAGCTGGGCCCCGCCGGGCCCCTTCGAGCGCCGGCAGCGACCGCGGAGGCCGGAGCCACTCCTTACCCTGCTCCGGGCCCGGGGCCCGCTCGCTGCTCCTGCCGAGCCGAGCCGAGCCGGGCCGGGCCGAGCCCGAGCCGAGTCGAGCGGCGCCGAACCGAACCGAAGCTGAGCCGAATCCGAGCCGGGCCGAGCCGAATGAAGCCGAAGTGGAGCCGAGCGGAGCCGAGCCGCTCGTTCAAGCAAACAAGATGGCGGCCGCGGTCCTTCCTGCGCGCGAAGACGCCGTTCAAACCGCAGGATGTTTACGGTCAAATTCCCCCCACCCCCACCGGCCCCGGCCGCGCCACTGCGCGTGCGCGTGGCTCCGGGAGACGGGGCAGAGCCGCGGGCGTGACGAAACGGCCGCTGAGTGACAGCGGCGCGCGGGCCCAGGGGGGGGCGGGGCCTCGGCGGGGGCGCGGCCGGGCTGTGAGGGCGCCCGCCCTCGTTGGGCCTCGGGCGGGCTCTGCGATGTCGGGTGTAAAACGTGATAAAGAATCGCTCTCTGCTCTCATGGCCCGGCCCCGGGAGATGTTCCTGATCCCCGCAGCTCCCTCCTGCCGCCGGGGTGCTGCAGGGGTTCGGGCTGTGGGGTGGTTTGTTCTCAAGGGGAACAACTGCGGGCGCCGCTCACTTTCTTTGTTCAGACCAATTTGATTTCGACTGTAGATAGACAGGTTTTCTTGCTTCTAATTTACTGATTTATGATGGCCACGTATAATGTGATGGAGGGGGAGCTATGGCTACAACAGGACTCTAACAGAAGGAGTCAATCAGTAGGTAAAAGCAATGGACAGGGAAAACAAGGGCTGCTTTGGGAAATGGATTTTTCTGGTCTCTCCAAGGCATTAGGAAGTCTAATTCTATGAGTATATACCATTCTGGATGAACACTAAACAGCCTTTGGCCTAAAGAGACAGAAAATTCAAAAACCTCAAAATAACCTTTAAAATAACCTCTGAAACTATACTTCTAGTGCAATGGATCATCAGTTTACAAAGATAATGTCAGAATACCAAGAAAATCTGCCGACTGAGGGTTTAAGGAGTATTACTGCTATTTGTGACATTCAGATAATGTATCTTAAGGGATGATAACATCAGCAAATAATAGTTAATAACATGCAGGTTCAGTCTCCTGGTTCTCTTTCCTTAGATTCAATTTTGAAGATTTCAGCATTCATTTATGTTCATAATGTCTCACTAGAATCTCTATTCAAAATAAACATTGATTCTGTGTATGTCCCACATGGATTTCTGCCAGGTGTAGTAATATGTCAGGGTTTTTCTTCTGCAAGAAAACATTTGCTGTGCCACTGCTCTCCTGTATCTCCATGTGGAGTTGGAGCTCCGGGCACTGACCCAGGAAGTGTCCAGGCCATCGGCCACCGGCCTGCTGATAAGACACTCTCATTAATTTAACAGTGCTGATACACTGGATTGCACCAAGGTCCACCAGGAGTGTGGACCAGCAAAGCTGCCTCATTTGCTGCTGTAGGAAATGGCAGCAGAGTGCCCTGCAGTGCAGCAGAGGTGCAGCCAGAAACCTCAGTGCGGCCCGCCCTGGCCCGCGGTGCTGCTGCCATGGCCACAGCACAGATGGGCTCTGCCTCCTGCCCTGCTCACTTGGATCCCTTTTAGTGGGAAATCCTCCTCACCTTACCTCGCTTGGGTCCCTTTTAGTATGAAATCCTCCTCAGCTTACCTCACTTGGGTCCCTTTGAGTGTGAAATCCTCCTCAGCTTACCTCACTTGGGTCCTTTTGAATGTGAAATCCTCCTCAGATTACCTCGCTTGGGTCCCTTTTAGTATGACATCCTCCTTCCTCTGGCTCAGCAGACACTGAGGATTGGTCAAAATTGCCTTTCTAGCAACTGTCTACCTCTTACCTGTTTAGAAGCCCTACATCATATTGCCATTGACTGAGCAGAGGTTAACAACAGGAGGGAATTCTTATTACTATTTTTTCTTTAGTTGTCACAACCAATTCCTCAATAGCTGCCCACTAAAAATAAATAAAATAATAAAAATGTGTCTGCTCTTTTTCTCATGCTCTCTACTGTTTGAGCAAGCAATTCTTTCTATAAAGGACATCTTTTTTGAGAGCAAAACTAGGAAGCTCTAGTGAAATTTTTGGCAATACCTACCATGTAGTTAAAAGCATTAAGGTTATATATAGGTCCAGTCTTTTCCAGATTACTCTCTGTAGTTGGTTTTCCATTTTTCCAAAGTTTAGGTTTCAGTTTTTCCATTCTTTGTTATTATAGGGCTTTAAATGTACATACTTCAAAGAAGCAAATATATGCAAATCCCAGAGAGTTTATAGTCTAAATTTGGCTCAGTTTAAATCTAAAGGATTTGAATTGTTATCACATCTGTTTCTCGTGGCAGTATGTGACTACTCCGAAGATCAGCCAGTAATCTTGTCCTCTAATTTATTCATGAATGTATTTCAAAATAATGCCAGTCTAATTTAGTATTATTTATTTTTTCCAATGTCTATTTCGTTTGATATTTTTATGTTTCATCTAAAAGGAATGCTTCCTTCATCAAAATTAAAAATGAAGACAATTCATTTACATGGTGTAACATTAATTGCCTGATATTACAATGTTTCATTTGTACTTTGGAGGTAAATGCACTTCATGAACAAATTGGTTTTTAAACTTCAGCATAATTTTCAGATATTCTGCTAAAAATGGAAGCAATTACAGTACAGTAAATAAGGAAGATCAAAATACAGTGTGTGTTAGAGCTCATGTCCACTGAGTTCCATCCACTGACCTATCAATTTTAAAATACCAAAAATAAGTTTTCTTCATTATAAATAATATATTAAATTACCACATGGCTCTTTCAAATTTTTGTGATTAAGTCAATATTTTTCAACCTTTTGCACTTAGGTTCTCATGAAGATCAATTCTTTAAAAAAACCAATAAACTCTCCATTACTAACTTTGCAGTTTTGGGGTTTTTTAAATTCAGCTTGAAAGTGCTCTGAATGCCCTGGCCTCAGACACACAATGTAAGTGATCTCCCTGTCCCCATTTTCCTTCTCAGGAGCTGCCACCAGCACTGATTTGTATGCAGCGCTCCGTTCTTTGCTGAGTTTCTCCTCGGGCTCTGCTCAGACACATGCATTCCAGATGGTACTTCAAAAAGCAAGTTTGTGACTAGGATGTACACTCCTGCTAGCATATAGCAGATCACATTATGCAGTGACATTTAGGAAGAAACTGAGGCAAGAAGCCTATTTTTGTTTTCAGCTTTGGTCAAGTGTTTCTGTCAGGCAATCATAAATTTGCAAGTGCAGAACAACTTCGTTCATATATATAAATAACTTTCTCTTAGGAGGAAGGACAACATGTTTTCATTACTTTGGATTAACTGAAGTAATCATTTTTCCCTGACAAACATTCTCCCTTGAAATTTGAGATCCAAATCCGCTCTTGAGTTGCATACCCATCCTCCAGTTCCTTCCAATCTAAGCTGCTTTGCCCAATCACTTCCAAGTATTGGCAACAATAAATTGCTTTTTTGAGCCTTCAAACAAGAAATTCATGATAGTCACAGTCACACTTCTAACATGTGAAGTAGAAGGAAAGATGCCATAACTTGTGATTTGATCCTCTAAAAACTTCAGCATTGCAAGGCAGATAATCCAAAGTTTGTCCAGTATGTTGGGACATACTTGTCTGAGGAGCAAGTTCAGCCTCTGTTTACAGCAAGTCAGCTTTGCTGCAGCTGTACAGGAGAGCCAGAGGTCCTGGAAAGGGACCTGTTATGCAAGAGCATATGGACAGAAGTTTTTAACTGTAAGCCGTGACTGCCCTTAGGTCATCCATAGGTGCAATGGTTTCTGAAAACGGCATTCAAATGTACCACAAAATCACTGTGGTACTCTGTTCTGAGCATTAGGCAGACATTTGAGTGCAAATATTTGCACTCTGGCTGGTCGTTAATATTCTTGATTTCAGTGTGGGCCACCTGCCACAGATCCCATGTGAAGTACATGAAAATTGAGAATAACTGAAAACACTGGTTTCTTGCCACTTGGCCTTTAGTTCACAATACAGCCTTTTACCAAAAGCTACAAGCAAAAAGGGTTTATGCTTGCTGGGAATTCTTTACATGGCAACTCAGAGATGTTTCCTATCAGTGTATTTAATTTGAGAATGTCCTGGTTTTGGCTGGGACAGAGTTAACTTTTATCCAGTAGCTGGTACAGTGTGGTGTTTTGAATTTATTATGAGAATAACATTGATAACACACTGGTGTTTGGTTGTAATAAGCAGTGCTTACTTTAAATCAAGGATTTTCAGTTTCCCAAGCTCTGCCAGTGAGCAGTTGCACAAAAAGCTTGGAGGGAGCATGGCCAGCATGGCTGACTGGCATATTCTATACCATAGAGCATCATGCCCATTATATAAGCCAGGAGAATTGCCCAAGAGCCAATGACCACAGGGATGGGCTGGGCATCAGTCAGTGTGGTGAGCAACTGTATCATGCATCACTTGTTTTTCATGGGTTTTTTTCTTCTCTCTCTACTTTTCATGACATTATTTATTATTATTACTACTATTATTAATATTAAAATAATTATTATTTTCTTTTTTTCCCATTACTACATTGTTCTTATCTCAAATAGTTAAGTTTTACTTTTTACAGTTTTTCTTCCCACTGGGATGGGGAATGAATGACTGTGTGGTACTTTGTTGCCAGACCTGATTAGACCATTACAGAGGAACACAAAGAGATATAAATGAGGCAAAGAAAAGTTTGGATTTATGAAATTGCCGTCAAAATTCAGCTCCCAGTATTTGCTGATCCTGGATAGATGGAATGTTGTTAGGATCTGACACAGTAAATCATGCATCCCATAACCAGTACAAGTAAACGTGTTTGTATTGGGGTTTTCAAGGTTTCTGTGATTTTTGTTTCTTAAAATGAGGAATATTTTTTCCCAGCTGAGAAGAAATAGTATAAGTATTTAAAACTATCTATAGACTCAGCATTCTTGTGACTGGCCTTTTTGATTGCATTATGTATCAGCCCACTTCTGCTTAATAATTTTAAAAATATTTAAGTTTATGGCTTTTATTCAAGAAAAAAACTGAAAACATGCTTCCTTTTTCTTCCTAGCACATTTTGTTTCCAGTAAACTGAAATATGTGTTTAACCATTTGTAATATTAATTTTCTGGAAAGGCTTTTTTTTTTTTTTTTAATAATTGCAGCTGATCAAGTGGCAGGTTTTTTTCATACTGGAGCTTAATAGGTTTCAGATTTAACACCTATAAACACTTGTAATGCTTCCTTGGGGCTAAAGGTTTCTACTTGCTGCTAAATTGCAGTCTTTCTTCTTTCCTGTCTTCGGTTACACTCTTCCTACGCATTCTTAGCTTTCTCCTCCCAACCTGTTAGCCACAGTTTGTGGTCATTTTTAACTTCTAGAGTTGATCAGATGGTGGAACTAATGAGGAAACTGGCAGGTAGTAAATGGTCCAGGGAAAAGAGCACAAGGACAACTCTGCAGGGAGAGACTGAATGCAAGCTTCAGAAATACAGAAGACACATTGATTTTTAAATGTTTTTTCAGTCATATCTGGCAACTTTTAAAATATAGAGTGCTGATGCTCTACAGCAGTTTAGTTGAGAACAGTCTTACAGTAATGTAAATTTTTAAGAAATGAGAGTATACCTTAGATCTCCATCAGTGAAGTGGTATTCATGTACTACTTGCTCTGGGAACAGTTTGATACTGAAATGCAGTTAGGATAGTTTTACCTGATCCATAGAACTAGAAAGGCATGTATTGCTGATGTATATGAAAATTATCTGTTACTGATAATGTCTGAAAACATTCCCAAAATACACTGCACGAGGAGTTTTATAATTTCCTAACAATTGTAATCCACCATATATTTCACTAAATTGAGAACTTTTTCAAAAAAAGAGTACATAATTAAATTCATTAAGTAATCATGAAAGCTTCTTTAACTGTGGCTCTGAGGCTAGTACATCTCTGGAAGATAAAAAACAAACTCACAAGATTTTGGCAATTAGATGGATCAGAAGATATTAGAATTCATGACACAGAGTAAAGTATATATTGTTGGTCCAGTTGTTGTCAGGCAATGTCTCTTTCATCTGACTTCTCAGGCTCCTGTGATGCCAATTAATATAATTTCTTTTGTGTGTGTTGACATGAAAGCTGTATTTGGATCGAAACTATTGTTTTACTAATCTACTGAACTTGTAGTACTTACAGTACTTGTGCTCTGTTGGTAGGCATGTCTTTTCAGTTGAATTTGTCAAAGACAAATCTGGTTCTTTGGCAAGTTACACTTGTCAGCTTTCCAAATTATACTTTTCTGCATTCCAGCATTTGCTCAAAGTGATAACCACGGTGCAAGCAATAACCATGGAGTGATCTCCCTTCTGGTCACATTGCAGCTCCTGTACTGAATGTACCTGTCAGTGCTTCACAAGTCTGGGAGCAGCTTTGCACAGAATAAATCTTCTCCGACAGCAGCTCCCACTGGGGTCCGTCTCTGACACCACAGGGACAATACAGGTGTTACAGGATATTCTGAGCTGGAAAGGACCCACAGGGATCATCAAACCCAATTTGTGAGTCAGGCCCATGCAGGGATTAAATCCACAACCTTGGCATTATTAGCACCATGGTCTGTCCAGCTGAGTTCATGCCAGGGTTAACACGTGGGTGCTGTTTTGGAAGCCACCATCGGCAGCTGTGTCTGCCCTCAGAGGTGCTGTCATGCCCTGGTGACATATCAGAGACAGAAGGTACAGGTTGTGTCCTGCTCTCAGACACTGTTCTTGCAGCACAGGGGGCTCTTAAAAGAGCATGAAAAATTATATCAGGATTATACTTTGATGCAATTGTAAGTGATGTCTGGAAACAAATCCTGATTTCATACTGAGAATTACATTGACTTCCAGCTTAGCTTGTTAAGTGTCCTCTGAGTCTTCATAGAAGCTGTTCTGCAAAAAGTGGTGTTTGAAAGGGGAGTGAACAGACAAGCAATCCTTCCCCAAGCTGATCGTGTAATTCAAAATAAATTCCATTCTCTGTATGCAGGGGCATCATGGTGAAATAAAAATCATCACATTGAGCATGGATGAAACATCCCCATTAGTGTGACATGAATAAAATGAATATTCCTACTGTAAAGGTAACCTTGTAGGCAAGGTTGAAGTCTTGAGAAGAATTGTGGAATAGAGATTCTGAGTCAAACTATATAACATTAATGGATGTTGAACAAGGTTGTCCAGTGGCATAAATCAGCCTGCCATTAAATCAAGTACTGGAAGTTAGTAGAAATACAGTATTTCATATCAAATGAGTATCAGGTCTTAAAATCTTTTAGGAGTGAAAAAGCCGTTTCCTCACTGAAATTATCCTTTTTTTTAAGCTATGCACTTTTTCTTTGTGTGTTCTTACATTTCACAATTCCTATTTGCAGTTGCTTTACACTTCAAAGTTGTAATTTAAATATTTTTCAGTGCAAATTTTCTGGGACTATCTGTTGAAATTTTCTCCTGGATATTTTAGTGTTATATATAGGTATGGCTATATTTGTTTCTTTGATCAAGTAGGACAATTAATTACAGCATTTAAGTGGGTGACATGATTTATAGAGAATTATGATGTAAGTTAGTGCAATGTAGGGGATGAAAATAGCTATTAAATAAAGAATGAAGCCAAAAGCTGTTCAGCCATAAAAACCTATATATTATATATACAGTATAATAGCCATACTACTTAATTTCTAGTACTATTAAACATGTCAGTGTAGTTTCTCTATCTTCATAATCATGAATGATTTTTACAGGATGTTGTAATTTCATTCTGTTAATAATAAAGATCTGTTTTATATAAGATAACCCCACAAACAATAAATTTTTGTGGATGAATGAATCATACTTTATATGAAGGGTGCATTTATAAATACTTAATGTGAAATTAATAGATGATCAATAAATGTTGTAAGTGAATTACATGTAGAATAAGCTGAAGGTGCCTGGAAGCATGTAAGTGAAAGATGTTAGAGATTTTCATATACCAAGGTCATAAGGAAGCCACAGACATACTGGCTGTTATGACAGCCTTGAAGGGTGACAAAGACATAGTTTATTTACATTTGTAGACTGATGAACCAGAGCAGTCTCCCCTGGTTGTCACACTTCTGCCTACAAACGACGTGACCTGGAACAGATCAGCAATGTTAATGGCGGTCAAGGCAGAGCTGCTCAGGAAATGGAGAATCTCTTGTCATTTGTCCTCTGCTCAACACTGGTGAGGTCACATCCCAAGCACTTCCAAAGGCTGGGCTCAGGCCTGGAGCAGGGAGTTCTGAACTCTTTGGTGCAGAGCTGGAAGAGGTGGCATGTGAGGACAGGCAGAACAAAGTGGACTTCAGCCAAGGGAATAGCAGGTTCCAGTCAGTTCCAAGAGCAGTCTTACACTGCTGAAAGGGGCTTTGGAAGAGACAGGGTAGTAAAAGAATAAGAAGCAGCAGTTGCAGGAAAACAGGATTGGAAGGTGGTTTACTTTAAAACATTGCTGATTTCACACATGTACTCTCAGACTTCCACAAACTAGCACCAGGGCATATATACCCAGGTAGTCTGTCCAGCAGGCAGGCATCAGGATGCTTGAATACAGATGTCCTGTTGAAGGACAATGACACTGGCTATTGAGGCCTCATCTTCTCTCCTGGTCTCTTCTTAGGTTGAGAGCTAAAGTTGATTTTTACACATGCCTTTCTCTATCCTTTAGAGCATCTAAGCAATGAGTTTTTCAATTCTATCTCACATCTCACCTCTATGAGTTGTCAGCATTTACTCACTCTTTTTTGTCTCTTGTGTGAGTGTCCTAAGAAGCTGCTGTGCGTGTGTTAGGATCATAAAGAACTGCTAATCTCTACATGCCTTCAGTACATTCAGCATATTCAATACATTCATACCCTCTGGGGAATGGGCCACTCCTGCCAGATCAGCAAACTTACTGAGAAGGCTGTTATGTCCCACCTCTGAGGCAGGGTAACTGAGGTTCTTGTTAACAGAATCTTTGGGGTGAATTCGAGTGAAACGACACTGGATTACCAGTGCCTATATGAGGCAGGTTTATTTTAAAACAATTTGGTTGCAAGAGAAAAGAGATATGTACTCATTTTGGTTTTCTATAATTATATAAAAATACCATGAGTAAAAACATAAGGAAAAGAAAGAAAAAGAAGGAAGGGACAAGAGCAGATAGTGGAGAGGGAAGATATCACTACCTGTGGATCCAGCGACAAGACTTGACAGTCGCAATTTCAGTGTCCGTGGTCAGAGTGAGACTTCCAGTCTTGATCTGTTGGGAGTGGGGGAACATGCAATAAAGAGTTCAGTGGGTTACATATGTTCATATATATATATAATTCCCATGTATATGTTCCCCATATTTGTGGGAGTGATCCAATACCTCCCTTGGGGGAGTATTGCTGCTTCTTATCAGCATTTTCCCTCAGCTGGCACAAACCCACCTTGGGAAACAATCAGTCACAGGCTCAGCCAGCCCATCCAATCAAAGTTTGGTCCATCACAGAGGCACTCTTTATTCAAGTAATCAATAAGTTAAACAGTACTGGGCCCAGTATTGAACTTTGGGGAGCACCACTACTGATAGGCCTCCAGCTACAGCATGTGCCACTGACTGTGATCCTCTGGGATCTGCTGTTCAGCCAGTTCTCAATCCACCTCACTGTCCACTCATCCAGTACACACTTGCTGAGTTTGCCTGTTGGGACATTGTGAGTGACAGTGTGGAAAGCCTTGTTGAAGTCAGGGGAGACAATAACCACTGCTATCCCCTCATCTCTCCAGGTAATTGTTTCATTGTAGAAGGTAAATAATTTCAGTTGTTGCATTAAAGGTAAATCACATTGAGCAACCTGAGCACCTCCTTGTCATCCATTGGGTAGCAATGGTCTCCAGAATCAGGTGCTACATTCCTGTTCCTAGGTCATCCCTCTTCTCTCGCCTTTGATACCTCCTGCTGCTGCTTCCACAGCCTGAGATCTCTCCTTGCCTTGAACAGGATGGTTAGATTTGGTGATCTGGTTGGATCTGATGATCTGCAGTAATTTCTGCAGCTTGCCTTTCCTATAATTATGTGACAGTCACAGGAATTGTCTTTGTGGAAAAAAAAGATTTTGGGATATCTGTCTTCTAGAAAACAGTTATGCTCAGCACTGAGCATCAGGGATGCTGGCCTCTTGGGAGTCTGTTATGAGAGTGATGAAGCGAGAAAAATTGCAAGGAGTGGAAAAGACATCTGGTTTTACCAGGAAGAAAACAAAATTTGATTGAAAAGTACACAGACAAAAAAAAGAATAGGTTAAAGAGTAGGAAAACATTCATAGCTAGAAGCATGTATTTATATTAATTAAAAGAAGATATAACAAGGACAGTGTCTTGTCTGTCTGAGAATTTTTCTATAAAAAGTAAAAAGCAACTGAAGTATCTATATAGTAATTATAAGGGGTTTACACTAAAGCAAGAAGAACAATCAATGCAGAATATGAAACGAGATGTTACAAAAAGAACAGGAAAGTAGTGAATAGCAATCATCTTTGTAAAGCATAAAATGTTCAGAAATAAATAATTTGAAATCACATTTTCAGAAGAAATGTTAAAGGAAGTTTGGAGTGGAACAGATAGATAAGTGCTGAAGTGGATAAGTGGGTATTCCCTCTAAGGGGGACTTCAAAAAGAAAAAAATTTAGTTTTGCTAATTTACTAATTTACTGTCCCTTTTGATGACCGATTCCTAAAAAAAGCAAGAAAGTTTCCTGAAGGGAGAGGATGAAATTTGCCAGAGATTTGCCCTTAAATTTCAATTTAGACATAGATGCAATTCACTGTAGTGTCTGTCATTCTGGAATACACTGGAGAACAAATGTTAAAATCTAGATATTTTGGAGCCTGGTATTATAAAGAACATGCATCAAACATTTAGAGAACCCATCAGAAATGGTACTATATAAGACTGACTTTGTGTTGTGATGTTATTGAAAAGGGGGGGGTCATTGAAAAATACTTTGAAATGAGTGATCAGAAATTAGTTCAGCTACAGTTAAGTTGAAGTGTAAATCAAAGCAGCTTCTGCAGAAGGTCAGTTGATGTGGTATCATACATGTGGATGTTCATGAAAACAGAAAATGCAATCATCAACTGAATCAGAGTATCTCAGCATCTAAGTGAAGTGTCATTAATGTCTGAAACGTTGTGGTTATGCCTTCATATGAAAGCAAATGTCTCATAAGGCTAAAATGTATTGCCTCTTCCCCAGTGCCACACCTAAAAGAGAAGTCCAGGACCCATCCCAAAGCATCTCCTGGAAGTGCCCATGACCTGCTCTGTCCCTGCAATGCCTAGAGGAAAACTGGATGGCGTGGGCTGAAGTTGTGCCAGGAACAGGTTTGCAGTTCAGCCTGGGAGCTGGGAGTACTGAGAGAGTCAGGAGAACAGGGAACCCATCCATGTCAAGAGAGTAAAAAGGATTGTTGTATTTAAGTTTATGAAACAAAAGCAGAGAGGTGTACAATGCAGTTTGCGTTTTGCAAGAGAGGTAAATGCCAGTGAAGGTGAAAATTCACTCCAGCCAACTAGCAGCAATGACACAAGGACAAACATGGATAACTTTTTCACAAGAAATCTGTGAAATTAAAATTTCCAGAGGTGAGAAAACTGTGATTCTAGGACAGGAAATGTGAGTCAAAAGAACTCTGGAACTGTTTTTCATACAAAAATTGGTTAGTTTGTAAAGGAGGTAATATAATATGATTGGCAGATCGTTTCCTATTTCACAATCCTAAAAGCAGTGATTTTATTTCCTAAATCTTTACAGATAATTCAGGAAGAGCATTCAAATTTCAAATACAAATATCTGAAAACTTCATAAGCTGTTTTGGTATCATTTCAGTAAAAAAAAACCACATTAGTAATGTTTCTGTATTGTAATTTTTTCTACTGTGATGGAGATTATTATATTTGTTCCTAAATTGTACTCTGGTAGGCCTAGTTCTGAACTGCTTTCTCAATCACTGCTCCCTGTGAGCTGTGAGAATCTTGTCAGCAAAGGAGCAAAGCAATCAAGCTGTGATGTAAAACTGAGAGGTTGGGTCTGAGTGGTGGTTCAGCAAGGAGCACTGTAAGACAAGTGATGCAAGAGGCAAACATACACCATTAGCCAAGTGCAGCCCCAGGGTGCCAGGAAACAGAAAGGTTTTTTATGGCTCCAGCTACTATCCCAAAAGATCAATGGAAAAAGTCTTATTTATATCTTCGGGATTTCAAGTGTCTGGTAGAATTTATCTACTGTAAGTTGTTCTAGACTAAGTTTGTAAACTTGGCCTTCCAGCCTTAAATAAGCTCAATAAAGGGACAAGATTGAGAAGGAGATGAGAATGCAGCCTGTCTCTAGTCTGTGATAGGCTGCCAAATTTAGCCACCAGCAAAAGCTTGCAGTGGAACCTTCAATAAAATTAGAAGGGAATATTTATAAAATTCATTAAAGAAAACATGAAGCATCTTATGCAAGGGCTGACCCAGGGCATTCATGATTAGACTTGGATCAAGGGCTAAGGTATGTAAAAATTTTGTTGTTTATGTATATAATATCCACTCTTTTAGACAGATTTTTCTGCAGAATATCATTACACAAAACCAGTACTCCTGTGTTAGGAAAACAAGGGAACATTTTCTCCTATATGCAGGTTGGTCTCCAAACTGTCTGCCCTACAATTCTTTACTTCAGCGCTTCCAGCATCTTCTATTGACAGCTATTACTAGTCAGAGTCTTATTCTATGATACTCTGATAGCAAATTTTAATACAGAAAACAAATTTTAATATAGAATATACATTGTCTAGTAGAACTAGCAGCAACATGAAAGCAATAGGAGAAAGTAAAATATGATGTACAGCAATAGAAAATGCAGTAAAATAAATTGGCACTACCATACTGGTCTCCCTTCCTTGTAGGTCTGCAAACTCATCTGTTGCATTGCAAAACATTTTTCAAGCTTGCTTTCTTTTTGAGGTGATGCAAAACATAAAGGAGTTCCTGACTCTGGTGATCCTGAAGGTATTTTAGAATCAGTTATAATTTGATGGAGGAGCTTTCATGCTCACTGCAATAGTTATATGGAAAAAATGACAAGCAGTAGTTTCAACTCCAAATTTCATGTTACAGTTAGGAGAGAAAAAGAGCATTTTCAATTTCTACCTCTTGTTCTTCCTTTCCCTAAAGTGCCTTTCCTGTTACTACTAGAAACAATGTTATGTGCCTGATGTTAAGATAAAGTGGGGATAATCAGATCTAAATATGTACATGTATAGATGGTTTATATATAGATGTATATGTATACTTGCAAAAGCTCAGGTCAGTGAAAATGTTTACATATGGTCCTATGATGATTATGTTTAATAAGCAGGAAGCCACATTAAAAATGCACATGCAGAAATACTTAAATCTCATTTCCTATCAATTTGTGTCTCTGTCACTACATATTCCCTGTACCCTCACCTGGGAGAGCACTAGCCTCTCACAGCCCCTAGCACTTCCCCTTTTCTCAAAATGTTTCTTCCTCATTTCCTAAGAGCCATTTTTTTTCACCCAGTTGTCCTCAGTTTTCTCCCTTGGGCAGGGCAAGAGGAAACAGGTACTGTGGCTGATTCTGAGCTGACAGGATGATGGTTCCTTGGAAGTATTGGGATACTATTCCATGGATCATACCATGGGTATTTTAGAATCAGTTTTCATTTGCTGGAAGAGTTTTCATGCTTCCCCATAATAGCTATATCTAAAAAAAAGCTGCATGCAGTAATTTCAAATCTAAATATTGCTGCTGGGGGGCTGCCAAACACAACAGGTAACTTGAACTCACTTGTCTTCTCCACTGGCCATGCCATATTTAATCCTTCTTTCCTTTTGCATTTATGGCTTTTCCAAAATCTTCCAGGAACTTCCAGCTGCAGATACTTCAATCCCATTTACCTTGCTTTTTTTTCAACTGGCCATCTGCTTCAAAACTTATTAGGGAAAGATTGACAGAGAACTTAATTAAATAATCCTCATTTCTTTTCAAATCCAGGCTATCAGCTTGCTGTGCTGTAGGCAGCATTTCACAGAGAAAGTCAAACACACATCAGTAGGATCATGCTTATATTATGCCAGACTCCAAATTCCTGCTTCAAGTCATTGGAAAACTAAAGCTGTTAAACACATCCACATGGCTTAACATGTGATAAATCAGTATTTTTCCTATCTTGTGACTCCGTCTATTGCAAGAAAGAGATAAATTGACTTTGCTTGAAATCACCTGCCTACGTACCTATGCCTGTTCTAGTTTCAGTCTAGAAACTCCTGCTTCTCTCCCACCAATATATATCAGTCTCAACATCAAGAGCTCTTTTTCCAGTTAGTAGCTATATCTATTAGTGTGAACATTTAACAAGCTAACTGGAGAACAACAATCCCACTTTTTTTCTTGCCATTATCACTGTAATGTTTTGGGAATGAAAGCCAAACATATACACACCCCCTCACATCCTATTCTGAAGTCTCTACATATAACCAGAATAAGATTTTGCACAAACCTTGTAATATCTTCCAGCACAGCAGAGAAGTTCACCAAATCAGCACATTATTTTTGATAAAAATTAAGTTTTTCCTAAATAGGAACAAACCAGTATGTATTGTGATAATATTCCTTTGGAGGTAAAATTGATGTCACAAAAACCCACCTGAGTTCTGATTCAAAATTTAAATATTCCTAGAGATGTCATAACTAATATGTAGAAATCCCAGAGCTCTGAACTTTCCAGTAAACTTTCAGTATATAATATCCTCAGTTTCCAGCAGTTAAACACCACATGTTGCTATAGATTTGGTTTTAATGTTCTTTCTAAGTAAGGTAAGTTTAGCTTAGCACAGAAAAAAAAAATCAGACTGTAGGAAAGCACTTGCAAATCAGTGGTGATGGGAAAATGTCCAAAATGATCCAGATAGAGATCTGAAGTCAATTTCTATGAGATCTGATTATAGTAATATTAATAGTAATTATAGTATATTATTTAGAAGCACAGAAATCTTCACCATGTGTGGGGAGGGAGAAAAGTAGCTGTTAGTTCTATTCACTTGCATTAATTGCACTACTTCATATTCATAATTTATCTTTATGTATTATTTGTTTATGTTTTCCTCAAATATCATTGGAATGCTGTTGTTTTCTTAGTAATGAAAGAAAATTAATGAACAGGTATATGGCATAAAGCATCTCCTGCATGACTGAATGGACAGTTTGGTGAGGAGAAGGAGGAGCTGGATGTCTGGTTGTAACTAATGAGGTTTGCAGAGTGAAGCTGAAGGAGTGGACTAAACTGGCCTTGGCTCTTTGCACACTGGAGCCCAGCCTAGGTTAGCAGCAGCATTGACTTTACTTCTATGATCCAACAGGACTGAGGTAACAGCAGTTATACCAGTAAACACAGAAATAACCAAGCAGCTGCACTTCAGAGTAGGGCTTAGACCTGGGAAGGCTGGAGAAAAAAAGGTATTTTTTGTATTTAGCTGAGAGTGGTACTACAGCTGAGCAGAGTGTGTGGGGTGGACAAGAATGCTAAACCATAGCAACTGGACTTCATGGGTTAGCCAGACTCCTGCTGTGCTGGTTTGGATGCTCATTTGGACTCTTGGGTTTGATGCTTTGGAACAGAAACACTTCAGTGACTTTGCTCTGACACAAGCTCTGTGCATATCTTCATGCACCACACTAGTGTGAGCAGAATTACCAGGGAGTATGGTGCATAGACCTCAATGTCAAAAAACAAAGCTAAATGGCTTTGTACTGAAATTAATTAATAAACACAGCAGGTGACCCCTTGGATCCAATATTTCACGCTGACTGATGTTTTTAAGTTGCCAGTTAAAAATAAGCAGAAACATGGTCACTAAGGGCAGGTTTTCTCCTTGGGCATAGATGACTTAGCAGAATCTGTTTGAACAGCTGAAATCCTATTATACTATGGTTTTTAAAACAGTTTATTGCTTCCATAAAACAACATCTGGTTTCCTCTGCTATATAAAAGGTCTCTAAGAGCTACCATTTCAGGCAATCATGAACTTGCCTTATACTTACTTAGGTATTGTTTATCATATGTCAAGCTATGACAATATATTTAGTGCTATACATTACATGTGAAATCCAGTTTAGTGGAGTTTAGGCTGGGATTCATCACACATGCCAACCCTTTGCCCAGGTTGCCTGAAATGGAACAGGGTGACACTGGTTTGGCTGTGGTCTCCCAGCAGGTGTTTGGTGGCCTGGATAGAATTTGAGTGTTTTTCTCACATACTTTTGTGCAGTGTTGTGGTAGGGCTCATTCTCAGGATGTGCCTGTTATTCTTCAGTCTTTCTATAAAGTCCCTCTGGGAAATTACTTCTCCCATAGGTACCTTGGACGTTTACCTAAATAAAGATGGAGTGAACCTGAGCCTTACAGCAGCCCCAGTGCAAGGTTACATTTGTGGTGAGCTTTATCTCCCCCATGTTCTGGCATGCAGAGGCTGAGCTTGTCTCACCTAGCTGCCTCCACATTTGGTGAGCTGACACAGGTCCATCCAGAAGGCAATTCCTCTTACTGGTGCTGGACAGCTGGTTTGGACTGGATGGCCAACTTTTACATTACAAAATGTGAAGATAAAGGCACCATGGATGACCACATAAAGGTTCATTTAGAAATTTTAGAGAGACGTTACCACTGACGGTGCTGGGTGCAGATGTACATCTTGGGAAGAGATCGATCTGTGTGACAGGAATGAAAATGTAGGTGAGGATGATATTTCAGTCTAGAAAATGACTGTTATCATAGCAGCTGTATTTTCCTCAAGTAGATCTTGATTTGAACATCTATCAGAAAAGACATTTTAGTGCAGAAGTGAGCTTCCATATTTTTGGGCCCTTTAGCCTATTTTTAGTGTCTCTTTATGAAAAAGTGTATGTCTCTACAATTTACTTCCCATGGCATTTTTGGATCTTGTTTTTTTCCCCTCATTTTCCCAAAAGAGTGTAACACACCTTTTAAGACGATAATTGAATATAAACTAATATCTGACTTCAGCCCAGATGATTCCTTAAACTGTGCTGAAGTAGTATGCCACATCACATCCCTGGCATATTACATTGCTAACACACCTTTCCCCACCCAGCAGAAACAAAGAACTGAGAAGGCCTGAGATATACAGGATTTAATGGTAAAAATATGCAGCAGAATCCTTTTACGGAAAATAGCAGGTTTTTAAAGGTGACTGGCAAAGAATCTCTTAAATGTTTTTTGCAATCTTACCATTGTTGTTTGTTTTCCTTTGCAATGTGCAAAGAAAGCTCGAAATGTGTTATTTTTTCTCAAAGTTAGCAACAATTTCAAAAAAGGAAGTGTCTTTTCAAACAGTAAATTTTATGTTTGCTAGGTAACAGCTGTGAGAAACACATGCCTGGCCCTGAGCCCCTTTGTGCCAGCAGTTTGTGCTTGCAGCTCACTCATCAGTTTAACCACAGCCACTGGAGTGTCAGCGGGTGTTTGCTCAGGGGGAGGGAGGGAGCCCTTGTCGTTGTGTGTGCTGTTATTTTGCAACATGAATAGGAATGAAGAGAAATCATGCTTTCACTAAGCATCTAACTGTTTTTCATAGAGTTTGGATTTAGGAAACAAGTTCTTATCCAATATTATACCTGCATATCCTTTAGAAATCAGGAGAAAACGGTGAAGTTTGGGGCTGGAGGGAGGCACGAAGTCAGCTCCATGAGCCTTTTTTTGGGCAAAGAGAAGATATGATGGGAGAGCAGAGGCAGAGCAACAGCTGAGCATCCTGGGCTGTGTGCTAAAGGCTACATATGTGCAGTGCCTGCATCAGCTGCTCCCTGGCAACTGTGGGCCACTGCTACAGCTTTTTGACAGGACCTTTGCTAGTGATTGAAATAAACTCCTACCAGAGAGGTTTAACATGCTTTCTTCAGTAGTGCTTCTCCCAGTCACAAGTCAAATAACCTTAAGAATTCCATCCAAATTAACTTCTCTGTCACTTCCTAATTCATTGCAAAGTCTTCACTGAAGATGTTTTTTCTTCAGACAGCTATAATATTTGGATATTATTATTGGAGGTTTTTTCTGGGTGGGTGTTTTTTTTGGATTACTATGTAATCTTCTGATCCAATAAGCAACAAATATCACAAAAGCTGAAAACATATGGTCTTTCTGCTCCCTGGGGCAACTATCCAAAATGATTTTGCCTCTGGAGATAAGAAAGACAAGAAATATGTAACAGATACACTGATTTTTTTTTTTTCCCCTATACTCAAGCTAATGTCTGATAACTCAAACACAGAGGCTGGAGACTTAGTACTCTATTATGTCAGTTTTACACCAGAATAAATGTGGGTAAAGAAGAAGTCTCAGTATACACTACATATGCCAGACTGATGCCAGGGGTATCTGAACTGTTTTAGCCATTCCTGATGAAAGAAATTCAGAGAATCCATGTAGAGTTGAAATAAAATGGCAGCTATTTAATTGAAGATTAGGATAATGTTTGGGATTAATGTCAGAGCTTATGCTTTAAATCCTTGCATAGTAGGACAAAGTTGGTTTTAAAACTTCTTTGGTCAGTGAGGGGCTATACAGCACGACAGATCTTCAACTCACACTGTCCTTACATGCCAACTCCCCCTGCTGCTGACAGCTTGGCAAACCTCACCCATCTCCTGTCATACTGCTCTGTGCACACCACACACCCCTGCTTTGCCCATTGCACTCCTCCAGTTGTGCCCTGTCCCTTCATGGGAATAAATGACCTTGCTCCCAGCTCTGCAATGCCAATAACCCAGTGCAGCCATTCTCCAGAATGAACCTCAGCTCCCTGCACCCCCAGATGCCAAGGCTGGTGAGTACAGAGTGTTTCTGTGTGGTGTCTGTGACCAGCCAGGGCTGGAGGGAAAAGCCCACACCACCGGTCAGCAGGGTCAGCTGCAGAACCCTGAGGGTGAGCTCTGTGGAGAACCACTCGAACTGGCTTTGCAGAAAATGTTTGTCTGGTGTTTGCTGTCCTCCCACTGGAGGGCTCTGTCAGCATAACAGAACTGGCACAGTGGTCTGGTTGTGATGGGCAACAAAACCGAATACAGAGGGACAAGTAATACTTAGTTTATCCACTAAGCAACAGCATCAGGATCCTTGGGTGGATATCCATGTGATATCCACACTCCTGGTCCTCTGCCCATCTCTCTCTGCAGTGTCCTTGAGGCATGTGAGGAGTGTTGTAGCTCCTAACTGTCTGTGGCACCCAAGCTATGCTCTCTTTCCTCTCTCTCCTCAGAGAGGCTCTGGGGAGGATTGCACTGGGGCCACATCTCCAGTACTCAGGTGGGGGTGTGGAGAGGACCTCCAGTGCCACCATTCAGACTGAAACCTCCCTGGGCCAGCTCCTAAGCCCAGCCAGGTCAGGTCAGGCTGAAGAAAGGGTTAGAAATAGGAAAGAAATTATATGCACAAAGTAAAAATTTGTAGGTTCTACAAAGATTATTATGTTAAAAATGGGTATATCCTAATTTTTAAGGTGTATAATTAGACTTAAGTAGAGTTCTAGCAGTTTTAAAATAAATGAAATGTAAATCTCAGAATCCTGAGTTCCATTTGTTCTCTGTAGGTTTAATTCTCCTCATTTGCATGATCATGTACAGAGTTTTGTCACTTAGCTGGTACCTAAAGGTGCCATCATAAGGAAGTTGAGCAAAATCCTATGATGATTTGTAGAACAAATACAATGAAAATTTTAAAACTGCAAGTTATTACCATGTGCCACCAGTACAGGTGCCCCAGTAACATCATGTGTGAGAAAACCTTGCAGCTTTGTACCTGTGTGTTTCTTGGCTCCTGGAGATCCACCATCAGTCACCATTGGTCAAATGCTATGTTGGCTTTTCCATGCAGCAATGAACTCACAGGGACTTGCAATTGGACCACAGCTGGTTTTTTACTAGCCAGCCATTATTGATGAATTTCAGTCATTAAAATCCAACCTGGATTTGTCCTGGGTTTGTGGTGCCCAGAGTATTTTTCAGCTGAGATGACTGGTTTTTGAGTCATGGGAAAAACTGCAGGTTTGTGAGCGGTATGCAGTGCATGCTCTCTCTAAATTTCTGATGGATCTCAGGATGCCATGCCTTTTCATCAATCATGCATGCTTTTGGCTTTCAAGCATTTTGTGGCAAATCTCATCTGACAGATTTTGTCATCCTCTTATATTTCCTCTACACTTCTCAGAGTGAGGATTTGAAAAGGAAAGTAGAAGTTCTACCAACATCTATATGACAGGCAAGAGTAGGGAAATTATATCTCTCTGTATTTCCCTCTAGGACAGAATGGTGCAATTGAGAGAAACTGCACTTTTTCTGGAAACAAACTCTGGGTCTTCTTCTGACTAGAAGTTTTGCAAAAGTTCTTGCCTCTTAATAGATATAAGTTGATCTGAGTTGTGAGAAATTCACACACTGTAATCATTGGATGTATTAATGTATAGATTTGTATAGAGCCTCTGAAATTTTTGTCAACCAGCTTCCGAACAAGGCTAGGCTGTTTCTCTACTTAAACCATAATGACTATTTAATTTTCTCAAAACAAACAAAAAACTCCAAACAACCAACAACCTGAAAGCCTCCTTGCGTCATGCTGTTTCAAAATAGAAAGCTTTCTATTTTGATGTTCTATTGCTGATTTTGTATTTCTAAAAAATATTAATTTCCAAAGCAGATACAATCCAATCTTTTTGTTTGAGTGATTTGAAGAGTGATTGCTTCTTAAAAAGGTATTCTCTAACGTCTTTAGCAAGATCAGCCTGCAAGAGGATAGGTAGAAGAGGCAAGTCATTGCCCTGTTAAGTGAACTTAAATATGCTACAGCATACTCAAGCAGGTGGACTTTTTTAAAACGCATTTTTCATTCTCATGTGATTTGTTATTTGGTACTCTTCATCCCAAACAAAGGAGAACAATATATTTAGAAAGCTCATTTTATAATTTCTTTGTCTCGTCCTGTGGCAGGGGAGTTAGATGTAGTTTGCAAGGCTATGTTTCTGGTTGGTAATGGGGGGTGTGCTCTCACATTTTCTATGCTGGATACATAAATTCACTTTTATATTTCAGATAAAGACATGACAGCCTTAGTCAGTGGCTTACTGTGGGTCAGGTTCTATGCTCACCTGGACCAAAGCTGTCAGCCCTGCTAACACTCCCTGCAAACCACGTGAGGTGTGGCCAACAGCAGCTGGCACTGCAGTGATGGATGTTTGAGGCAAACTCACTGTGATTCCTTAAGTTTTTAGCCTTTACATTTTTCAGTCTCTATACAACTCTGAACTCTAGATAGAATGCTAGTTAGCTTTCTTGACATTTAGGTCAGACTAAGCAATCCTTCTGGGCCTGGGAACCAAGGTCACACCATCGGCCTCAGGCCCCGAGAAGTTTAAACAAAAGTGAATTGGGGGGAAGCAAACCAGGGAAATATGACTTCATTACGTAAAGCTATAATTAATTGGACAATTAACCTCTGATATGCAAATAGACAAGACTTACATCTGTCTGAGAAACTTGTGACTATTGCCCATCTTGGGTGTAGCCTCTGCAAGGCTTTGCACTGCCTAAGGTGTACCTTTGAAGGCCTTTTAATAAATACCTTCTTTATTCTTTTAACTTTGTCTATCCTCTGTTCCAGGCAGCCTCCCCAAGGCATCAGCTGCAGCTGTCAGGGGCCTGCAGCCTCCATGGCAGTACAGGTGTAGCAGTCAAGTACAAGCACAACACATTACATCGTTATCACCTTGCCATGGAACCAGGGCATAAAATAGTTGGTGCCAATGTGCAAGTAGAGCTTGTCTCATCAGCAGCCCTTCTGAGCAACATCAACTGCTTGGTAAGCCACAAGTAGCTTGGAAATTGGGAGTTAGGCTTCTTTGTCATGATCATTTAATAACTGAAAAACCACAAAAGATCTGTGCTAACTTCCTAAACTAATAATCTAGGCACAAGTTCTCCATCCAACCCATGCCAGGTGAGTCAATCTTCCAGTTACTGAGCGAAACCAGCCTGCATGGATACTGGGCTGCTATGCTCCCAGTAGTTCTGTACCTTCGTCAGAAAAAGAAAGCTTGAAAAGGGGGGTTCCCATAGAGTTTTATTCTGCAATTCCCAGGGCTATAAATCTATTCAACCCTAATCATTCTCCAAAATGTTTTCACCCCAGTGCTAATGACTAGATTGCCCCATAACTGAGGCAGATTTTATGATATTTTGTCTAGTTCAATTGTGCTTTTAGTGGCTGGAAGGCTTCCATATAAATTAATCTCTTGTCTCTCCTTCATAAAACAAGGTCAACCATAGCATCAGTTTAATATATGGGTCTACAGGTCTGCATCTATCGAGATTTCTGGATCTTGCAGTTGTAAGTGACAATTTCAAAGTGTGCAATCCTTTACTAGTATTAAAGAGCAAAATCTGCTTTAAGACAATTAATACCACTTTGATTTTCCCACCTCTTCTATTTACTCTCAATTAAATCCAAACTCATCTTGCTTTTTTTACCTCAGAGGGTAAGATTTTTTTGGTGTTTCCTCTCTACTTCTTGTTTGACACAGTCCAATCAATACCCTTTGTTCTTTCATTCCTCAACAGTTCCTCTTCTGCCCTGCCTCCCTTCTCCAGCTTTTTTCAGTTAGCTTGGAACTGTTGCCATCTTATTGCAAAAGTTCCATACCTTCTTGGTGATCTCTCATGGGCATCTCCTCACAGACCTGACTCCTTCTTCACAGCACAACCAACAAACTCCAACTCTCTACTCACCTAGTTTACCCACTCTTTTTTAGCATTCATCCTCATTGGACACAGCTGTGTGATCCTAATCTTTGGTGATTAGTACAGCTGCAACTCCTCAGGGGTGAGATTACCTTCTGCACTATCTTTATTTTCTTTATTTTCTTACATTCTATCCCCCCACATGGAACCATGGTTGCACTTCCCCACTGAGCTTTTCTCACGCCCAATTAGACTTCCAAATATTCATTCCTATCTTGTATTTGTCAGACTTTCTGTTTTATCTAGTTTCAGTATCTGTGAAGACCCCCTTCCCCTATTCTTTCCTAGCCAAACTGGAGGGCTTCTTTCAGTTGGGATGCCCTTGATGGAGTCTCCAGGACTACTGGCACTTCTCCACATCTTCTTCCTTTCCATCTTACCTTTTGGTGAGCTCTGCTCTCTGCTTTCTACTTTAGTATCAAACACTCTCAAGAGGAGGTTCTCTTCAGCACGTCCTCTGGTAGATCCCTGTCCATTATTTGTTCAAGTTTTCACCCTCAGCCCTCCTCCTTTTATCTTTATAGTCTCTATTTTGACTACCTCATCCTCCCCAACCATTCCTCTTGCTTACAACTCTTTCTTTCCTCCTGTTGTGAATTTTTGTCTCTGACATAGCTTCTTTGGTTTTACCTTGTCATTTCAAACTCTCTCCACATGAGACTTTTTTTAGCTGTCCTCAGGATGTTCTTTTGTCCCTTTTCTGTTTGTTCAGAATTTTACTCTCCTCCTTTTCTTGTAGCCTTACTGTTACATTTGATTTCTCATTCTCTCTGTCTCTCCATCTACTCGCTTATTAAATATAATTATTTTATTCTATGTAGCATTACCAAGCCTATTCATGACAATTTATCTTTGTTGCCAAAATACTTATCTTTTTCTGCCCTCATTTCTAATCATCCTTTTGCTGATTCTGAAACAAATTTGCTAAACTCTTCCTCACCTTCTCTTCTAATCATGTCTTCTTCCAATCTGAATAATTTCACCTGCTTCACGAGTCCAAATCTGTAACCCTTTTGAATGCCTTGGATAATCTGTCCCTCCAAGAACCTCTCAGAATTTACCTCAAGCTGCAGCCTGTTCTTCATCTCTCTCCTCCCCCCACCCCCTTCTTTTTCTTTTTTTTTTTTTTTTTTTAAGTCTCAAGCTCTTTATTTAATTGTCCTTTCTTTCCAGGTCTCATTTAGGGAGGAATAAATATTCTGGGTTCTGTTTCTTCATCCTATCTCTGATATGAGCAGGCAGATGAATGCCTTTAATGCTGTTGAGTATACCTGCCACCAGCCGATATACTCGACATCCTATAACTAGAGAGACCATGGAGAGATGCAATGGAGTGAGGCTTCTCAACTGAATTTATTACAACTCTTTGATTAAACATTGATTTATTTAAAGGCTTTTCTGGAAATTCTCATCATATCACTGCTGGTGATCTGCAATTAGTATACCTTTGTCTCACCATCCAGGGAGATGGGAAACAAAAAGGTAACAGGGAAATAGTTCTTCTGTGTTCCCTGATGAATTGTATTAGATGAAGGTATAGTCTCATTTCTTCATGAGAAAAAGTAAGCATTTCCCTGCAGAAACGAGCTGGGAACATTAAAATAGGGCAATAGTAACTTGTAGGCAGCATTTTAGCCCTGAAATAAGCAGTGTTACAAGCAGTGTCTTTGTCTTTTTATGTATTGTTTATAGGACTGTCCTTCACTTTGTCTTACAGCAATAATATTCATGGCATTCTAGCAAAAATGGCTTTTGCAGTTATTAAAATGCTGAGGTGTTTACTTCCAAATTCTCTGTTACAGCATTTTTTCTTTCTCTTGGGCACCAATCTTTAAAGAGACAACAAAATTCAGTAGTACTGACTTAATTCTGTCTCTTTCCAAACCTCATTGCTCAGATGAGTATAATGTCTGAGCCTCAGCTGCATTTCAGCACCTATCTTAGGCATCACTGCCAGCCTCAGAGAGAAGTTCAGGTTGGTACCACAGAACACGCACAGTGCAGGTTTCCTGGTGCTGTGTTACCTTACTCTGACCTGCAAATGCTGGCACCAGGGGTTAATGCAATAGTTATTGGATTTGCTGGTGAGTTTGCCAGCCAGGCTGTCACCCATGATACACAGTTTTGTGCTGCAGATACCACAGTGCTTTAAACTAGACAATGCTAAAACCTCTGGACTCCTTGTAGGGCAACTGTAAAATGATATTTCCATTAATAATTAGACTGTTCTGGAATTTAACAGGGATACTTCAGAGGAAGAACACTGTCATGTGAGATCTCTGGCTGCATGATCTCTCCATTCTCCACTGCATTAATTTTTCTGTCCCTTCAGATGTTGCCAAGATCATATTTGATTTGCTTATGGAGCGCTGTTAAGTTGGCATAGCAGAAGTGGATTATTCACACATTTTCATAGCTTGTGACTAAATGACTGTATAAAATGGCAGTGAAAGGAAAAATAATTAGCAATATGTAATATTAGCAAGATGCCTCCCACCTACCAGCCTGCAATAATTGAAATTATTTTCTTTCACTTTTGGAGGGAAAATACCTTTTATTTTACACTGAACATTTAAACGGTTGTTTCCTGTTCTGTGTCTGTAAAATCACAGAATCATTTAGGTTGAAAAAGTCCTCTGAGATTATTGAGTCCAAACTTTGAACAATCACCACCTTGTCAACTACACCATGGCATTAAATGTCACATCCAGTCATCTCTTGAACACCTCCAAAAATGGTAAGACCACCACCGCCCAGGGCATTCTGTTGCAATGTTTAACAACCTGTTTCTTGAAGAAATTCACCCTGACATCCAACTTGTATCTCCCCTGGCACAGTTTGAGACTGTATCCTCTCACCCTGTCACTGTTACCTGGGGGAAGAGACCGACCCCCACTGGCTGCAGCCTCCTCTCAGGGAGTTGGAGGGAGTGACAAGGTCCCCCCTGGGCCTCCTTTTCTCCAGGCCAAACACCCCCAGCTCCCTCAGCTGCTCCTCACCTGAGTTGTGCTCCAGACCCTTCCCCAGCTCTGTTGCCCTTCTCTGGACACACTCCAGCCCCTCAATGTCCTTCTTGTGGTGAGGGGCCCAGAACTGGGCACAGCTCTCGAGGTGTGGCCTCACCAGTGCCGAGTACAGAGGGACAATCCCTGCCCTGCTTCTGCTGGCCACACTGTGTCTGATCCAGGCCAGGATGCCATTGGCCGTCTTGGGCACCTGGGCACACACTGCCTCATGTTCAGTCACTGCTGACCAGCACCCCCAGGTCCTTTCCCAAGGGCAGCTTTCCAGCCACTGTTCCCAGCCTGTAGGACTGCAGGAGGTTGTTGTGACCCAAGTGCAGGACCCAGCCCTTGTTGAACCTCATGCAGTTGGTCTTGGCCCATGAATCCAGACTGGATTCCTCTGCAATGCCTTCCTGCCTTCTCACCCAACCTGGCATAGTCTGCTCAGTACAACCTATCAGCACTGTAGCCTGATAAAAATCTGTCGAGTAAAAATTACCAGCCATTGAAATTTACTGGTAACAGACAATGGAAATTGTTAACATTCAAGTGTGAAAACTTCACCCATTTTTAAAATTTATCATATGCACAAATGTTAATTACATTTTTAAATGCCTGAAGCCTACAAATTTTGAGAGCACAAAAGAAACTATAGCAACCTGTTAGACACTTGTCCTTTTACTTTCCCTTGGCACCCTCGATAAGTGAGTGCTAATAGAGGGGCTGACAACACAAGTGCATTTCTGATGCAGAAAACCAAGGACAGGGCTAAAGGCCAAACCTTGAAGAAAAAAATGGAGCCTTTTTGTTGTGGAAATGAAACTGTGATAATGTTTCCAGAATATAAACTGGGAACTGTTTATAGTTTGGCCTGGTGTGGCCAAAACCATAGGAGCTTATTCAAAATCTTCATCAATGTCCGCAGATTTTTTTTCTTCCTGTTGGGGTTTTAGTGAAGAAAAATGTGAAATTTTGTATGAACAGTTTGTAACTCATATAACTCTTAGCAATGGGGCTGGAGAATATAAAGGCAAAGATTTTACTGTCCATTCATGAGCCTATTCTGTGGACTGAAATGTTCTGTTTCCAGAAATTAAACACCATCTAAAAATCAGTCTCTGCAAAAAGACAGCTGTGAACAGGAATTCTTAGCAATCTTTTACATGACTATCTATTTATGTGTGCTTAAAGCACCAAATGAAAGAGGCAGAACGTCCTGTAGTACCATCTGTCTAAGGAGTTTGGTCATTTAATGCCACCATTATTGTCAATGTATGTATTATATTTCTATCAGTACCTAGATGTTATGAGTCACCGCTAGGTCAAGTCAGTGGGCTCATACCTGGGGTGTGTTTCTGGCCTCTCCTTCTCTGCCCCTGTAAAAGCTTTCCTCTCTCCTGCCTCCTGCTCCAGAGTGTCATCTCTGCCTTCCCAATTCCCAACAAGGACAGAATGGAATCTTCTTTTCACTGTCTGCTTGTCTCCAACTATGGGGGAGAAGAAGGTCAATTTTCCAGACAAGGGAAGCAGTCAGGGGGAAATACAGATTACCACCAACATTTATTGGAACACATTTTATGAGTTACACAGTTATTAATGAGAGAATAAATATTAATAAAATATTAATAAGGGAAAAAAGCAGTTGCTGTTAACAGCAGGTAATTGTTGGTGCAGCCCACTCAGTTACCCCTCTTAGTCGTTCATTCTACCCAGCTAGAGCAGCAGTGGGGAGGCCAGCTCTGGATACTCACTGAGAAGCAGAGGTTCATAGTAATGCACCAGTAGCTTTTAGGAAGTGTTCAGAAGTCCCTTCCTCCCTCGTGTCACCCCTGTAGACTGTGCTCTGTCTAATATGGCAGCCACCACCTCCTTGACTATGGTGTGAGTTACAGAGCCCTGTGCTGATGCTCTTGCCATGCCAAGGTGTTGGGCTTGGACAATCTGCAAGGCTCTTGCTGTTCTGAGTTTATCAGCTACCTCAGATTCAAGAGAAACACAAGTCCCCAGAGCTCATCACCTTTTTGTGAAACTCACACACACACTCTCTCTCCAAACCCTTTCTCTTGCTGTTTTCTGGTGACATTGCTGGTGAGCACACACAGGTGTACACAGAGCCCATTCCCCAAATTCACCAAGAGGAGCAGGTTGTGACAAGGATCAGTAAGGTGCAAGCAGCCCTTCCTGTGTCCCCCTGGAGAATGGAGTGCTCTGTTTACACCATCCTGTATAAAATTCCCACGTCTATGCTGAATATTGCATCATGGCTCTGAGCTAACTCAAACATTCAAAGGGTCTCCCCCAGTTCAGCATGGCCCTTCAGCACCTCAGAGAACCCTGGTGTTCTTTGCCTGCAGGAGTGTCCTCTGTAATGAGACATGCACTCTGAAGCTAGCACAGATGTCTCTGTCCTGCATGGCTACTTTGCTGCACCCACACAGCCAGAGAGAGCATTGGCCCTGAAGAAAACAGATATGGGGCCAGGACATAATAAAGAAAAAAGGCAAAATAGATCAAAATAGATATAGATAAGGACTGAAATATACTGAAGGTCTCTTAACCCAGCCTGCAACATGACCCTGCAGATCACACTGCAGTGAATCAAACCTCTCCTTTTTCTTAACATTTATATTACTGAATTATTATTTTTTTTATCTTCAAAACATAAAACAGACCCACAGATATAATCAAGAAGTCAGTGACAGATCTGGGCAAAAAGCCCAGAAATGCCTTGTGCCCTATTGCCTGTCCTGTGCATTAAAAATTTGTTCTTGCTTTTCATTTCTTTTTACTGAAATAAAACCTATTCTTAAATGCAACATAAAAGAAACTTCACTGCTAAAAACTTCTGCCTTGATTCAGCTGAAACAAGGCACAGTCTCTACACAGAAGGTCTGAATTTGGTCTTTCCCCTTTCTTTTGATGAATTCTTTTACCAGAAAATCCAGCATACATCTACCCCATTAAATAGGAAACATGATCCTCAGATTTTTCAGCACTAATTACCCAACCAGACTTATCAGGTCTACCGAGGCCCTCCCATCCCTGCAAGTATTTGAAGACAAGATCAAACCCCTGAGCAGTCCATAGGATGGAAATGTGACTCATTTGCAATTGTCTAATATTGGCAGTTGAAGCATGAACTAGCTATCCATGCATTTTTGCACTGCAGGTGGCCATGAATTGATAAAATATGTATTTTGCTAGTAATTTTACACAAAGTTTGTGGGTATGGCAAGGCAAAAGATTAAAAACACCTGTAAGAGACAGAAAGCTGCTCTCCCTAGAAATACACAAGCATTCTCTGAATCTGTTGTTCAGGACTGAAATGAGCAGTATAACCCTCTCGTTTTCCCATCTCTGACTATGCATAGTCATATTTTTCACTTGCAACTGTATTTGTAACATTTTTGACCTAATCATCAAGCAATATATATGCAGGGAAGATAAAATACAAGTTTTGCTCACTGACCTTTCAGTCCTGTAACACATAAATTGTTTAGGAAAGCCTGCTGAATATTTTCTTATCTTGTGTCACTGGGAATTTCATGCTTGCTGTGAGACTCAGTGGGATGTTTAATACAGACACTGCGTGGTACTCTGATTGATGGGACACACTGCAACTCCGACAGCTTTCTGTGACTTTAAATATAAAAAACCACAAAAACAACCAACAAGCACTCAACGTTTCAGGAGTTTCATCCCCACGATGGCCTGGCCTGCCCTGGGCTGGTTTCAGGGTAGGGCCCCTCCTCTAGCAGCAAGTCCCCACCTCTGTCCCTAGGGCCATAGGTCCAGCCTGTTACTGCATCCTTCACACCTGGATAGAGAGCAAGAGATGGTGCTCTGTAAATGTGGGTCCCCAGGGCCATATTCTTGTGGGGCAAAAAAGCCATCAAAGATGAGCTGTAAAAGAGAGGGGCCGAGTCCTGGAAGCAAACTGGTTGCAGTAGCACTGTGTTTTACATCAGTAAAACATCTTGAGTAAAATTACTGTGGAACACTCTTATAAGGCAGTAGTGTGGTTTCTCCAACCTATATTTTTATTTAAAAGTAGTTCAGGTACTGGTGTGTCCCTGCAGTGGGCAGTGCTGATGTGTGCTGTGAAACCACTCCAGGTCCCTGCAGCTGCCTCAGTTAATACAGGCAAGGGGCTCGACTCAGCAGCAGCTAAAGTGTGACTTGAACTGTGGCATCCTGCTCTGTTGATAGTTAAACCTGTAATTTTAATTTTGTCCATCTCCTACTAGCAAAAATCATTATCAGCTGATGTTTTGACTTCAAGGAAGCTAAGCTATGAAGAAAAACTCAATCCTAGCCAGCAGCTGCAGTGAGAAAATGTTGGGATTACAAGAAGTCCTAATGCTCAATCCAAGAGTTCTGTTTACCGCTTCACCCTTTTAAGCTGACTGATGAGTTTATCTTAGTACTCGTGAGCCTGCCAGAGGCCAGCTAGGGTGAGAAGCTGCTGTCCAGGTGCATAAGAAAGGTTTGATTGAAGTGGAAGCAGCTGATGGTGGAGCTCCTGTGCTAGCCCTGCTCCCCAGGTTTCAGAGGGAGCAAGAACCGCAGCCGTCCCCAGGATTCCATCTCAAGGTGAAATGCCAGAGCCCAGCACAGGGCACACAGCTCAGCAGCAAAGTCGGGCACGGTGTGTGGGGAGGGAGGGCTCTGTGAGCAGCTCTGAACAGGCCGCTTGCCAGTGCTCCTCTCCCAGAGCTCTTTCCTCTCCACCTGCCTGGGGCAGCCTGCCTTTGGAGACCTGTGGTGGGAGAAGGTTGCCTTGACACTGATGATGTTAGAACTGGAATTCTCCACCAGGCAATATGTAAATATGGTGTGTGCTGAAGTAATTTATTCTGTGTTTGCTGGGTAGTTTGCTTTGTTTTCTTTTTTTTTTTTTCCTTTTCTTTTTAGGAATCTGTTCCATATAAAATATAGAAAGGCATTAACACTGACCCTTTTAAACCCAAGTTTCTTTGGTAATGCTTCCACTATGTCAGCAAATACTAAATCTCCAGTATCTCTCTCTGTTCTTAATTTCCTTTTCAAGAACATTCTGAGAAATGTAAATGTCGGTAGTATTGTCGTATTAAAAAAAAAAAAAAGAATTTCAATTTAATTTGAAGCAATTATTCAAAGAAAAGTTCTAATAAAAAATTTATAGACACTAGTTAAACATTGATAACATTCAATATATTAAAATACTGACAATGATTTATACTTCACCATAAAATAGAAAGAAGAGTCAAGTAGCATCCCTATCCCTTTTTGCAGCCAATTTCATAAATCTACATCACAAAAAAGCACATTCCTAGTCCAATTAAATGTGTGTAATGAAATATTTACATGTACTTTATGACTTTGGGTTATTGAATTTTTAAGAGTTAAATCCAAAACTATGATTGTATTTCCAGTACGTATATTTTATTAATTGTGCCTACAAATACGATGTACTTTTAGAAAGATACTTTCAAAGTTTTGATGAGAAAAGGAAGAATAAGGATTATAGGAAAAAGCAAAATCGGGAATATAGCCTGGAAGTTAGAGGTGTCATTTGCACACCCTGATTATGACACATATGATACAATCTCAAAATTAATCTTCTTAGTGTTGCCAGAAGGTTGAGGATGTGATTGACCCTGGTGAAGCCACACATGGAGTGTGCTGGACTCCCCAGTACAGGCATGGACATACTGGAGGAGTCCAGTGAGTGGCCAGGGAGATGGTGAATGGTCTGGAACATTTTCCTGTGGGGAAAGCTTGGGAGAGCTGGGACTTTTCAGCTTGGAGAATGGAAGGCCTGGAGAAGAGATCAGGGGGATGTTATGAATGTGCATAAATCCCTGAACAGAGGGCAGGCAGGGAACAGAGCCAGGCTCATTCCAGTGGTGCCCAGGACTGGAGGCAAGGGGCACAAACCTCACAAAACCCAGAGGTGAGAAGTTCCCTCTGAGCAAAGAGAAACGTTTCTTCACTGTGAGGGTAACCAAGCACAGACACAATTTGACTAGGGAGGGTGGAGTCTCTAACTTGGAAACATTAAAAAAACCTCTGGACATAGTTCCAGGCTACTATCTCTGGGTGGCCTTGCTTGGGTAGAGAGCTTGGACCAGATGATCTCCTTCCGACCTGTCACTTCCAGCCTCGGCTGTGACTCCTTGAAAGGGACATGAGCTGAATCACTCACTCCTGTCTTCCCAGAGACTGAAATTAAATCAGTTTCGTCTGTCTTCATTGCAGCCATGTGTAATCTCCAGTGATTTTTCTCCGTAAGAGTGGTGATTGATTCATGTCAGACAACTATCATGTGTTCATGCAGTTAGAGGCTTTCAGGTGGTAATTGTTATTGCCCATGTCCTCCACATCAAACCCACTTGCAGGGAGATTCTTCAAAATAACAGGGATGACACAGAGCTCACCCATCCAGCACATCTTTTCCCAAGTGACAGTTTGTAAGGAGCCACCTTAATTTTAATATTTCCTATCTTGGAATACTCAGTCTTACAGACAATACAATCTTCTAACATTTTCAAAATTTCTTAGAAAAAGGTAATTATTTTACCACATCAATTTCCATTTAGTAGCTCCACAAAGGACAGTCAATAGACATTTAGTTACACAGCCCAGGCTTCCACTAGATGAATTCAAGAAGCAGCTGGTAACGCTTACACAAACCAGCTGCCCTGTGAAGGCTTGATCGCTGAGATTGGTGTGTCAGTCATAGGCAGAAACATATACAACATCAACTGTGGGTTCAGTCTGTGGTTCTTGAGGTGAATCTTACTCTGATTTTTTCAGAGAAGCATGTAGTGCACTTGGGGTGTTAAGTTAGTTTAGCAATGTGGACTGGTTTCTGTTGGAATCATTTGGTGCTGAGTTCCCTCTTTCCACCAGAGGAACAATGAAATCAGCTTTTGCAGTTGTGCAGTGGCTCCCTGTGCTGTGGGCTGGCAAAATCCAGCAGTCAGGACAACAGGAGTGGGATCCAGGTGAGAATGCTCAAGGATGTGCGCTGTCCACCGGAGCAGCAGAGACTCAGGGAAGCAGGTTCCTTAGAGCTAAGAAGGTTTTCATTCTTACCCCAGTATAATTCTTTGTTTTTCCTGGTCAAGGGTGATTTCTGAAATGAAAATTCATCCAGAGTTATGAATCTTTTCCCAATGGTATGCTTGCTATAACTGGTATTTATAAGTCTTTTCAGAGGAGATGAAGCATGCTTAGTGCAGATGGGCCCCCAGTGATATTTTCAGCAAACATCTTTTAATTCTGAGATATATAGAGATATATATACACACACAGATTGTATTTTTATATATAATGAATATATAGAAAATGTGAATAGAAAATATACAGCATATAGATTAAAAAATATGTATATTTTAGAAACTTGTCATTTGCCCAAAGCAGAGATTTTTCATGGGCACAGCACACATTTTGCTAAGTTGTATTTCCCTATTGCTATGTGTAAAAAATAAAGAGCTGTAAAATGTTAGTTCAAGCTCTTACAGGGTTAGACTCTTTTCCCCAGTTCTTCTCAGAAACAGCTGAACTGGCTGTTCAAAATCTAAGAACCAAAACAAAAACATAACCACCTAGAGCAAAGAAAGAAAATGTACTCCAATTGGTTGTGTTTGGCAAAATATAAGCCACTGAAAGCAAGAACTTGATGGCAAAACATCAGACAGCTTGAATTATCAGGATCACCTATCATCATCCACTGATGATTTAGCAGAGTTAAAGTGGAAATTGGTGTTGACTATATAGAAGTCACATTATGGTTTCATTTTGCATTTATAGGAAACATCTGGTAATGCTGGAACTTATTCCTACTTTAGGTCTCCTAAATCTTGTACCTCATCCCTGAAATTTCTGAGACACTCATACTAGTTGGCAACTTTCATCCTTGCAACAGAACTCTTGCCCACACCTAAGTCAACATAAATTTAGGAAGAAATTAAAGGCATGCATTAAGCATTAGAAAATGTTCAGCATTTTCTGTGGCATTTAATTTTACTTTCAAGACTTTACATTATAAGCAACGTGTGGTAGTTATTGCTAGAAAAAAAAATAAAGAAAATAGAGAATTATGGGAAAAGTACCTCTTTAGGGAAAAAAGACTTACATAGAAGCTGATGAATTAATTTTCAAAGGATTTATGACTTGATGTGGGAGCTGGAGGTGCTTTTAATGAAAAACATAAAATTTAACTCTGTAAGTTGGGACTACACAAACATTGCAATTACAATAGCCATTATATAAGTAGAGGAGCAGACTTCTGGATCTGCAAGCCTGTGTCTCTCTTCCTGCAGTTATTGTGTATTTGGAAAGTATGTGCAGTTAGATCTTACACTCAGGGACATAGAAAATGGGTATGAAGGGTACAGACCTGCAAGATGCTGGTGCTGTGTCTATTCATTGCCACTAAAATAGCTCTCCAGGCATGCCCCAATGGGTCTCATGTGGTGTGTTTTGTTAGCAAACATGCTGAAAGGATTTGCTGGCCTTGGTTTTGTTAGGAAACATGCTGAAGGGATTTGCTGGGCTTGGTTCAGGGACCAACACTTTACAGCATTAAGTCTCTGTTAATTCACACACTTGCATTTGATTCTGTATTTCTGCTTTCAGATTGTTAACTTTTTGATTCTAATTGTTTTTGCTTCCTTTTCAGATTATTTAGGTATCTGATAAATATACATCCAGTGTATCTGTCTGTCCTAAAAGAGTCATGGTGTAATTTAGTTTGATGGTTATCTTCTGCTAATAAAATCCTTTCCTGGTGTCTTTAGCTGAAGGTGCACTTGCTGAGCCGTCAGCTTGCCAGGACTCGGCTGGATTTGAACCCAGAAATGCAAAGAGTGAGCAATGGAAACGAACTGTCAGCAGCTTTTGAATCCAAAGTGCTGAATGTTGCTGTGAGCCCAGAATAATAAACTGTGTTTCAAGATGTAGACCCTGTGGATGAAATATATGTTCCATAAATGGTTCTGAGAACAATATTGTGGATAAGATCCACAGGCTTCTTGATCCAGTTTAGTAGCAGAACATATGGCATTGTTTGGAAATTACAGAACTGTTTCAGTGAGGGTGCAGGGGAGAGTGATGTTTGTATTAGAGTTTGCAGGTTTGCTTTTCTTTTGTGGAGAAGAGTTTGCTTTTTAAAAAATAGTATGTAAGAAGTATGCATGTATAGGAGAAGGCCTTTGTTTCATTCTTAAGTTATTCTTCATATATTTAGTTTTGTACAATTTTTAGTTCTTTAAATGCCTATGCTGATTTCTTCAAGATAATGTCACTTCAGGCATTGATTAGTTTGAACTTTCTTTCCTGAAAATAAATATTTTAACTGTGCCTCATAAGTTGATTTAAAAACCCAAACCCAACAATGTTAATACCAAGCAGCATTTTAACTTTCATTCCTAGATTCAAGTAGATAAAGGATCTGAAGATGATTCATAAATGTAGAACTGGCTAAGCAATAAAAATCAGTGCATATAAAATATATGTAACTTAAAATTTAACATTTAGTCATAAAAATTAATGTCTACAGGCACAGGAGAAGATGAGTTATTAACCCTTTTACTGCATGCAGGGCTTTTTAAGAGGTTTGTGGAATGGACAAATTTTATATTCATTTTGGTAAACATGTTGAGGAAATACAATACCGTATTGTATTCTACAGCAACGATATCTATTAGAAAGTGTTTATTGTCTTCCCAGTAATTTCTCAGAGAAGACAACAAGGACAAGGCAGTCTGGCACTTGGAATTCATACCTAAACCCACAATTCAGAGATTCTCTGTCAGGTCTCTGGACTTTTGTAGTGGTCCAAAAAAGCTTCACCTTATGATGCACTAATTGGATTGTGTGTCAGAAAAAAACCCTCAGTAAGTGAAAACATGAAAACCAAGTAAAAACAAAGCTCCAGGCAGGGCAAGACAAATTTAGGCAGAGTAAATCTTGCAAGCCTCTGCTCTGAGACGCTGTAATCTTGGTTCATGTCCAGCAATGGCAACACTGGGCTGCCAGAGACCATGGCTTCGTGTCAGCCAGAGCTGTGTGCTGGCTGGTCTTGCCTTGCCTTGCCTGCCTTTCCCTCTCTTTCCCTAAGGAAGCAGAAAAGACAAAGCAATTCATATTCTGCAACTGTTGTCTGTCTAAATGAATGCGGGTTTTATCTCTGCCTGGCAATGGTAGGCTCAACTGCAGATTTGATGGGAGAAGCTAACAAGCAATTTACTTGAATGGGTACATATTCAAGGCCCAATTTATTTCTGACTGATGGCAGTAGTAGTCTACCACTGGCTTCAAAGAAAACTAGATGAGTATTGCTCAGTGACAGTAAAATTGCATCTCCTTCTGTATGCTGCAATTAAAGTCCTAGAAGTATCTCTGTAAATGCTTAACAGTGTAATGCAGCTTTTGTCTTTGCAGAAGATTTCACCTGAAAATAAACTGGAAAGTGTTTTCCACTTTATATATAGGAAAAAAACCCTACTACTTTGATCATGCATCCTTAGAAGTTCTCTGAAGGCATCTCCTCTTCCTCTCTCTCTCTCTCCTCAGAGGTTCCCTCAGCCCATCTGGGCTTTGTTCATCCTGAAAGCTCTGCCTTTGAGAGGTGTGACTGCCACATGCACCAAGTCACCATCCTATGTATGCTACTGGATACCAACATCCATCCTGTGCCTTATAGAAGGCAAATAAAATTCTGTGCACAGACCTCTCCCAGAATGTTAAAAACTGTGGTTGCCTGTGTCCCCGGGGCTTGGCTGTCTGTGTGTGTAGGACTGGGCTTGCTGGCAGTGCACCCCACAGCTCTGAGCCCTCTGCACAGAACCAGTGCCACAGTCCTGCCCTGGCATTTCCTCAGCTATTGCCAGCCCGGGATTCTATGTACAAAATCACAAATGGACAGGATGGGACAGCTGTGGAACATGTCCTGAGCTGATTTATTTCCCAGCATCAGTCTCATTACATGGTTAGGACAATGGGAAGATGACAGCAGCTCATATCCCAGGCAGCAGCCAAAGAACTCAATGTTACAACTTACTTTAAAAGTTTTTTGACACAAAGCAAAAGCATATTGACAGTAGATTTATCCAATCACTATAAGCACACATACCTTTGTTTAAAACAATGCTTGCTTATTTTGAATACATTATCTGCTCGTAAGCATTAAAATACAATGCACAGAGCTCCATTATTAAGCTCTGAACTTCCTAATATCTTGCTAGATATAATTTTCTATAGCTTAGGGAGTTATTCTAGCCAAGTGTTAATACGCAGACCATTGTCCTTACTTTCTACTTCTTACAGAACTTCTACTGACAAATCTTATGGCTACTGCTTAGCTCTAACTGCAATTCTGCTGTCTCTGACTCCTGCCTTTTGCAGCTTTCCCAAAACCCTCTGATTTTAAGGATTCCCACACTCAGCTGATGTTATGTTACCATAAAATGTTTATTTGCCCAGGATGATGCTTAATTATGTCTATGTATAAAGGTGATAAAGTATTTGAATGCACTAGAGGACATTTTCCTAACACCACGTGGTGTGTTTATGATGTGTAGACGTTTTTAGAGAGATAGAGTGGCTGAAAGATCATCAGAACATTGCAGAGATATGCAGGGATGTTCGGTTGGTAGCAGAGAAAAAGCAGACAGAGTTATGAAAGACAATGGATATTGTGGTTGATACCCTATTTTCATGTTTCCTGTTAGCATTTCTGGAACAGTGCCAGTGTGATATGGCTGAGATCCTGTCCCTCTGGGGAGGGGAGATGTACAGCAATAGCTCCAGAACTTCTTCATAAAGAAATTAGTTAGAAATGACTGACAACAGTTTGCCCCAGGCTCATGTAGTACCACAGGGCCTCCTCCCAGTGGAAATGCTTTTCATAGTCCCTCATTTGTTTGGACAGGACAACTTTCCACAGATCAGGGTGTCAATCTCATCCTTTAGAAATTCTCTGGCACTTTCAGCACTTGCAGATTTTGGAGCCATCTAAGAAACAAGGTGATCAGGGTCTCAAATTTGTTTGAATGCAGATTTTGAAGGTGTAGTATAGATGATGTGCCTCAGTGCAGTTTGCTGGAGTCCCCTGACACTGCCCAGCTTCACTTTAACATGAAGTAAGCACCAAACAGTTCCAAGTGACTTACATGGGTGGAAGATATCCGTGACAGCAACCCAGGCCTGGGGTGAAGGAAGGCAGAAGTGGGGCTCTCATTATCTCAGTTCTGAGTTAAGAAACAATGTTAAAACATGTTGTTCATGGACCATGACGATGGCTTTTCCCCACTGATATTTTACACTGTTTTCACTGCTAGTTTTGCTCAGTTCTATAAACACCTGATGTGAGGAAACAGGTATTCACATTAGGTATATTGAACTTTGTTAATTAGATTAAATATATTGAGAGGATTGATTTATTCATCATGTTAAATAACTACTTATATGCAAAACTCTCTGTTTTCTGACTGGGAACATGAGGACCTGTGCTAATTGCTTGCTGATTTTTTAATACTTGAGTGAAACCTTTTGGCAAAGACACAGCATCTTCTCTGCTTTTCATTTCTGTTTTTCACAGTTAAGCAGACAGCAATGCACACTTAACAACACCACAGAACTTTATTAGGCTTAGAGGCACGTGAAAGAAGCAGCTTTAGAAAAATACTTCCAAGATGTGCTAATCATCTGCCAGAAGTAAATATGTTATGACAGAGTTTCAAATGACATGCAAATCTAAATTTCCCCATTAGAGTGGACATATGTCAAATTTTAATATAAAAATATTTCATTAAATATACATTGTAATAGCAGATAGCTGTTGTCCTTGATGCTTATATAGCATTGATCTCTTTCAGGCTGACAGTCTGTGAGTGGGTAGAGCCACCTGCAGTCAAAGCATCACTGCTCCGGTGGGGTAAGGACTCCACAATGGAGCACTGCCACTCCATAGGGGAAGATTGAGCCCACCAGCCCCAAAGCTGCCTCTGGCAGGATTTATTTGCATTATTTGGTCCTGCAGGACTGGACCTCTGTGCTTCTTTCATCAACTACTAATATATGCAAACACTGAATTGAATTCCAGCTCAGTCTGCCAGAGATGATTTCTTACTATTTGATACTCAGAGTGAATAATGGCTTTTAGCCCTCTGTCCTTTTTATTTGAGAAAAAGTAATTCCTGACACAAACCCACATTTACATGATGCCATCATTCAGCGCTACCAATTTTGTACTATTCCCCTTTAAAATGGAAAAACTGACTGCTTTTGGTATAATAGTGTCTCTATTTCTAGAAGGAAGGATGACAGAATCCTGAGATATGGCAACTCCAAAATGGTGCAAATCTACTCTCTTCTGTTAGTTTTGGGAAGAGCATCTCTTTATCAGCCAGTTGGTATAAAGGACAGTTTGGCACAGCAAAAAGGAAATACTAAGAATTCAGCCACAATTTTGAAGCTAAGCACCCATCTATATTATGACACCAAGATCAGCAGGAAGTCTTTGCTACTTCCCATCTCACATTTATCTGTTTTGCAGCATTCTGCCCATCCGTACATTTCAGCAAAATGCTGTGAAATTAAAACAAAAGTGAAGTTGCAAACAAGAATAAATAAGAAACAAGGGACAATGACACCTTGAGGCTCTCAGCCATTAGAACAGATTTCAGCAAGTGTCCAGGTATGATCTAGCTGTTTGTCTGGACTTTCTAAGACAGGTTATTTAAGGGCACACGCAGCCTTTGCCAGGCCTAAGCTCTGCACCATGTGGCTCTGAACCAGCTGTGGAGCTGGAGGGCCCTGTTCTCTTCCTGGCTGAGGTCCTTTGTCACCTCACACAGTAAATTTGCCTCTTCCTTCTCTGTATGTCAACTTCTGCTCGTGTTCCACTCCTAAACAAAGCACTTGCATTAAAACAGGAGACAACTGTAGCATTACTGCATCAAATCATTGCATGAAGCACCAGGGTTGCATCACACCACAGGGGAAAGAACCTTTGGGGAGCATTCTGTGAGTGTAACTTGAAGCCTATTGGATTTTCTTACTGGCAAAACTACTCATTTGTGGCTTTTATTCCTGGCAGGTGCTTTTGGAGCTGGCTCTTTAAATCTGGCAGTGCAAACAGCTGCAGCCTGTGGTGGCCCTTTTGTAACATCTTTTTGCTTTCCTCTCTTTCCATGGACAAATCCCAAAACTATGTGTCTTTTTCCTTATTGCTGACATAATGGTGCATCCTTCCAAGAATAATAAAAGCAGTCAGGGAACACAATAGCTGGACTTTTGGCTAAATATTTTGTAAATACCACATGAGTATTTTAGGATTAATGACCTGTGTGCATTTGACAGTCAGGGGCATTGTCTAATTCTCTGTCTTTTCACTTTTGCTTCTGTGTTAAATGGTGTCAACAGTCCTTATATACAGAGGAATGTTATTAATCTGATAACTGGTTCATCTGTTATTGCTGTTTTCCCAGATCCATCCAGCTACCTAAGGTGATTAGTACATTCTACGTGTTTCAAGAACTCTAAATGTGCATTTAAGCCTTTAATATAATGTACTTTTTTTCCTTTTCCTTTTTTAAAAAGATTTTTTGGTTTAAACCTTGGTGATAAATTAGCAGTGAACAGATCAGGAAAATCATTATTTTCTTCAGTCTAAGCAAATTTTAAGATCACCACTGGCAATCAGACCAACATAATTGTTTAACAGACTTTTGATAAGAAGGATGTGGGTGCAGAGGGAAAAAGCTTCAATGCCAGGATTAATGAAACTGCTACTCATTCAGTGCATGTGTTTGTTTATATGCTGCAAATGGAAAAACACTTGTGGAAGACAAGAAGGTTGTTCAGAATGTTTGTATTTTCAAACATAGCATACAGCTATTAAGAGGGTGAAGAGCTTGCTAAATACTGAAGTCATTTGATCACATGTACAAATTAAGTCAAAGGCCATGGAAAAACTTAGAAAAAAAGTACTGGGAGAGATGATAAAAGAAATCATTTAGGAAACATCTCCTAACAATTATAATCTCATTCATCACTGTTCCTCAGGCAAAAACAACTTATGCAACAAGACAGTTAGAGGTGAACAACAGGCAAATTGGAAAACAAGAAAATAAAGGATTTTATATAGTTTAGAAGAGTAAAGGGAGGGAGTCTTAACAACTATCAGAAGAGGTTCACATTGGGAGCCCTTTGCCATACCAAGAACTTTGAATGTGTGCTGAGAGTTAAGAATAGGTGAACATTTTCTTGAAAACATATCTTGTTCCTTTTTGCTGATATGATGTGCCAAGAAAGGTAAATATTATATTTCTTTCTAAGAGGAACAGAAAAGGACTGTCCATATGGGCTTAACTTTCATTTACTACAGTGAGAAATGCTACAAATCTATAACTCCATTTTTGGGATATCTTGGTGTACATACAGGTACAGATGCAGAGATCAAAAATGCAAACACTATGCAAACACTAGCTTGTGTATGTTGATATGAGATCTTTTAATCAATGGAAATGCAGCATTGCAGGGGGCTGTGCATGCAGGTTTTGGATGTCACAGCTGCCTGCAGTTAAACAATTGTGCATTTAAATAACTACACCAATGTCTGCATGGGTGTGAAGCACTGCTCCTGAATGCAGAAGACTGAACGAAGTAGAAGAATGCAGAAGACAGTAGTACTTCATCTGAACTGATCCAAGACTGTCTGCTAATGAATTTGCATTGAACAGAATGGCACAAAACATAGATGGTATTGGACTGATCTACTGGAATACGCCGATTTTGTAAAAAATCACTCCAAATCTTTCTTTCAGTTCATGAAAAGAATTGACATCAGTAATCATATCAGCTGCCTGGTTTAGGTAGCCACACAGTATGAAAAGAGAATAGTCCATCTTAGTGGGCTTCATGGAAAGGGAAGAATCAGAAATGGAAGCTAATCTGAGGGGAAAAAAAAGAGAAATAAATAGCAACTCACACAACATACCCAGACCATTTAAATTAGATATGTATTTATTTGTATAATATATCACTTTTTTTTTTTTTACTGTTAACATAGCTTGTACAAATATAGTTTTGGACATTTTATTTCCCTATATGTGGTAACACTGTAAAATTAGTTAAAAAGAAAGTACTTAAAATATTTATTATTATTTTCCCAGTATATTAATGTTGGGATATCTGTTGTACTAGGTATTGATGCAGAAGGTAATAGTCTTTGCTTTAAAACAATGACAGGCTGGTGATGTGAAGACACAGATGCCTTAATTCCAGACAGTATAATCTGTGGAATGAAGCCCTAAACAAATACAACAGTAGGGATGACAGAAAGAAATTTACCTCTCATACAGAAGTCCAAGATAAATGTGTGAGAATCACTGCAGTCTTCCTGTGTTTTGACAAAAATGTGCAGTTTTGCAAAGGCAAGAATTTTGTCCTGACCAGCAGCAGGGAAACCACAGGGTGAGGAGAACCATTTGTGACACAGAAATTGTAATGTATGTTTGCATATAAACTTTTAATTAAAACTGCTGCTCTTACCCTACTGCTGGTGGAAGCCATAAGGGTGACAAATGAGCTCACTGGCAACCCAAGCAGTATGGGTGCTAACTGCTAGAGATTATGAAGCAGTATTAAGTCTGGAAGAAATCTGGTTTATGATCCTGCATAGGGATCCATGTAAATGATCCTGTTTTTTAACACAGCTGTCACAGTTCTCAGAAATACTGTGATGATAAAGCCAGCAAGACTTGCAGTTACCCACCTACTTACAGGTTTGGCTCTAACTTGCAGTGATAATACAAGCATAGGTCCTGGTTAGCTCTGTAGCAAGTTTTGTGCTGGGAAATGCCTGCTCAGCTCAGTTTCACCAGGGCTTGCAGGAGCCAGGGCTGTCAGAGCAAGGCGTGCAGCAGAGCTCTCCCCCTGCCTGCAGGATGCTGACCCGAGGGTCCCACAGGCTCTGCACTGGCCAAGGTGGGCAAGGACAGGGTGGCCAAAGGAGGCAAATGTCTCCAACCTGCTGCTGCTGCTGCTCAGGGGAGAGGAGACTGCTCCCCAGCACCAAGAATTGCCACTGCACTCTTGGGGCTGTTATTGCACAGTTTCACAATCAAAGTGAGAGCCAAAGAGGAACCTTGGTCCTGTCAGAGGTTACAGAACAAATCAACACAGGAGATGGGAAGACACACACTCCTCAATTGGAGTCTATTGATTTTTTAACTGCTGGGCACATTTGGCTGCTGAGAGAGTCATAGGGCTCAAATGAGCTACAAGAAAATATAATTCATAGCACACTTCAAAGATGAGCAATTTTGGCTATGCATCTCACCACCCTTATGATTTCTTTTCTCAATTATTTTAATGGAAGAGGGTGAGAAGTTATGTAGAGAATAAAAAATGGGATTTTTTTCTTCAGCAGTGGGACATGGATTGTGAAGAAGTGGAGAAAAAGAACTCCTGATCATTCACTGAAACAAGAAGGATGTCAATGTGTTGGCCAAACACAGACATCTTGACTTACTTGAGTGTCTCACCCAGTTTTCAGCTGCCACTCCAGGGCGAAGCACAACTCCCATGGGTCCCCTGTCTTCTCTTCTGGACTTGTTTATCATCTCAGAAATGTATGTAAATGAAAATAAAGCTGCATTCAAGAAATGGTGCTCTGTTGCAGTGCAGGCTGTTTCAGTTCTCCAAACCAGTAACTGCATTACAACACCAAAACGGGTTTGGTATTGTAATGCAGTTAATTCTCATTATTAGTTATGTCTGCACCTTCTGTGCTTTGGGATTTAAGTGATCACTTGAGTTCTCTTGAACTTTCATGAACAATAGTGTTTGCAAAGTTCAGATGGCTAGAAAAAAACATTTCCTTTCTTTTAGTTTATCTGTCATGTTTGTGGGTCAGGCTGATCTTGGAAATGGATTGGTGCAGCTGGTCTAATTGGGAAAGAAGGAAAGATTTAACTACTAGAGTTACTGATGATATCATCTGGAGGAAAGAGGCTTTCTTCCTCCAGAAACTATCAATCTCTGTTTTGAGTTAATCTCTTTCTAAGAGGCCTAGTATGTTTGTGGAACTGTATAACTAGATGAACTGAGATAGAAATGGGACATCTTCTCCTTTCCTATCAAATTTAAATTATGCCTAGAGAATTATGCTTAAATGGGAAACAGTTCAATTTCAGTAATTGAGTGACTCATAGCTCATAATGAGGGCTCTTCCTCTGACCCTCCAGAGGTCAAAATCCTCACTACAGTGTCAATGGGACTGCTGGGAGCCTGACAGCTGAGAAGGGCTTCTCAGTCTCATTGCTAGGAGAACATCTAAGCCACAGAGAAGTGATTTTTGCCTTATAATTTAAGAATAAACTGTCACCAAAACTGTGGACAGACATTTTTGAATCCTCTGACAGGCTGAAGATACTGTTATTAAATAAAGCACATTTTAAAAAATTAATTTTGGAGAATATGGCAAGATTTTTAAAACTTCAGAATTTTCAGAAATCAGTGGCATTGTGTAATGTCATCTGAATTTGGATCAGGATCTTACTGTGTTGAGATTATGCTGTTAAAAATGTAATTTCTGCACCTCAAGAGCCACTGGATATATTTCTGTCAGAGGATAGCCTAGCCCTATGCTGTGCTGGAGACCAGCAGAACTTGTTTTTTCTGGTGTGCAGTCTCCCCCAAATGCAGCTCAGCATCATTCACCCTGCTGGGGTCTGTTACCAAAAATTGCTTCACCAGTTCCTGCTGCCAGGAAGGAGAAAATGTAGGTCACCATCTTCCTCTTTGATCTGTGGAACGCAGAGTTGCTCACTTCTGCTGATATGAGTGTAATGCCTACTTAATTATAGAATCATATGTCATCCTAATCTTCAATTAGCCTAGAATTTTTTATGTAAGGAAAGCATTCTGAAATTGTAAATTGGGTTCAATTCACAGTGAAGCGCCTTTTCCTAGGAACACCAAGTATCACCCAGAAAAAATACCATTAATTCTGAATACTTCCCATGTATGTTGTGGTACTTCAGATTTTCAGCTTCTGTCATGTCTCTTTGTGGGTGGACATCATTTTCCTATCAAAATCTATATTGATCTCCAGAATAAATGCTCTGCTGTGTTAGTTGCCTATTTAAAATGTTTGTGGTCTGGTATTTCTTCTTTTAGGTGCGTCTGTGTGAAGTATCTGTCTGGCATTATATGTCTAAAAATATAAGAAAACTAAAACCTGTGATTTTTAGACTTCTGGCAGCATTATGGCTCAGAGTGAGAACATAATGCAGTGGAGTGAGATTACTGATCTGAGAGGTACAAAACTATAACTGATGTGCAATTGGTTATGTATGTAGGTGTATATAGAGAGGATAAATATATGTCTCAGAGCACTGAACTGCTTCTGTAGGCAGACTTCCAAAGGGGCAATTTGTGAAGGATTGTTTCTGATAGGATGTGATTAGGGCAGGTACACACAGGGCTGGAAGGGGAACTGACCATGGTACCCTATGAGCTTGCTGCCATCCTGTCACTGTGCTCCTCTTTGGGGTCTTGGATGCTGGCAGAAAGCTCCCTTAGCTGTCTCACCAACACTTGTCCAAATAAGGCATTATCACCTGTAGAGGCATTGTTTCAGCACATTTATTTGTTGGATCAGCCCCATATACTTCCTTAAAGTCTCTGAGAGTAATAAGTATAGATGAATTAATGAGTACAAAGAATTACTTTGTGTAGTGTTGGCATTCAGAACAGATAAATCTCATAAGTCTTGGAAGTGCTGCTTCATTTTGTCACAGATCCACGTTTGTGTGAAATGTATGCCTGGATCTCACTTGAAATCAGGAGGAATTTGAAATGCAGTCATCACTTCAGCTATTTTCTCTGCGTCTCCATATGTTTGGCATAGTGATACAGGTTTCAAACTCTCCTCCTACATTCCTGTCTCTGAAAATTATCACTCCAAGCAAGCTGCCATATCTTCCCTAATTGCGAAGGATCAGCATGGAGGAGCAGGTATGAGCTGCTGGTGTGATCTGCATGTACAGCTTTCTGACGCAGAAGGCCCTTAGTCAACAGCTCTGTGAACCACAGCATGATAACTGTGGGAACATTCCCTGGAGACCAAAGGTTATCAGGAGCCAGTGAGGAAGAGGGGGCACATCTCCATCTCCAAGAGTTCTATGAGAGGCTGTGTTGGTGCTGCCTTCTGAGGCACAGCCCAGGTCTGGTCACAGATCTCACAAAGCAAGTGCAAACTAAGCACCACACACCTGCAGACTTTCCTGGACACAGGCAATATGTGAAACAGGAATCAATATGGGAAACAGGAATCAATATGTGAAACAGGAATCAATATGGGAAACAGGGATAAATATGTGAAACAGGAATCAATATGATAAACAGGGATCAATATGTGAAACACGGATGGCCCTGATGGCTGAGCAGTGAGAGGCGTGGGATGGAAAGAAGGGCGAGTTTGGTTTACAGGAGCTTGCTCAGCTTGGATCACAAATTACAAGAGGAAGGTCAGCCTGCCTACAAGCTGATGATCCACCTGGAAATTTGCTCTTTTAGAGGTTCTTGGCGTAGGATATAGCTCTGAATCAGTTGCAAGTCCAAAGTTGACCATGATAAAGGAGATGCTGCATTTTCCTAACCTTTTTCCTGTCTTTATATAGTCTTTGTATAGTCTCACAGCAGACAATCTGGCCCGTGGGCCCACAACCTGAAATAACATTATTTTCACTTCAGCAGAGCTCTAAAATTAACTCACAATTCATAACAATACTATTGTCTTTCTTATGTCAGCTATTAAATAAGAATATTTTTCACTGGAGGTTTATTTTGCCAAAAAACTTTGAAATTAATTGCATCAGTGAAGTGTAACGTATATAAAGCTCCATATAAATTATTTGATACAGAGTTAAAAAATAACAAGACAGCGAACCTGGAAGAAATCACTCACTTTTTGACTGGATTGAGAGCCCTCAGGTGACTCAGTTAATTTGCCAGAAAGTGCGAATTTTAAAACCAGGTCAACAAAAAAGCAGAATATACTCACAACCTAAACCAAAAGCCATGACTTAAAGTTTAGCACACCAAGTTTTAGCATATTCTCAGCTATGACTGATTGAGGTTTTTGCTGTTCTGTACTGCTCAGGGCTCTCTTTTAATTAATATCAAACACTGTGGAACAGAAGGAAATACATTAAAAATGAAATTGTTAATTTTCCTCCAGCTGTTATTGCTAGATGTGCCATATTTTTGACTACTGATTATTAATAGAATTCTACACCAAAATGCCAATGCTGCTTTATTACATATCTTAAGAAGCAGAAGTGGTCTGGAAATGAGAGCTCAGGTCTGGGCTACTAGGCTATTTATCAATGTCTTCCTCGGTGTGACCTTGGGAGGCTGCCTCAATTTCCCTGTCCCTCAGTCAAGCTAAGAACCTCTTGCTTCCCATGGCTGCCATGAGCTTCAATTAATAACTCAGATTTATCTCAGGTCTCCATGTATTTTTTTGTGCTGTAGGCTCAAGTGCACAACTCTCATTATCCAATGTCTGGGAAGGGAGGTTTCAGCATCAGAAAGGAAATCTCCCAGTCCCTGCAGGCTTGGAGAGGGAAAGACAGAGACTGACTTTCAGACAAGAGGTCTCCTTCTATAGAGAAAGCCAGAAAAGTGATGAGCATGGCCTGACAGCTGTAGCTGAGCACCCTGTAAGAGCAGGAACCTGTCTGCCATGTGGGGACAGATCCTTTTGCATTTTGTGAAACTTCAGCAAGGCATAATGCAAAATATCCACACTGAAAGGACATACATATGCAAAAGGTATCACAGAGTGAGAAGTATGAAAGAGAAAGAAGAAAGGAGAAAGGTAAAGTGTATCTTTTCAATTATGAGTAAAGAAATAGCAATTTTATGAAATGTGTAAGTGGTGCTTATGCTATTCTCTGTGCCCTGTGCACCCACAAACATCAGAAAATTTTCTCCTGAAAGCACTGCTGTCCTAAAAGTCTTTTTAAAAGACAGAAAACAAAAATGGGTTTCTGAGGTCTGATGCAGAGTTTTGAGGACAGAACCACGCAGGAGACTTGAGTCATGGCCAGAATCCAGACACTTCATTATGTTGTGCCATTTCCTAAATAAAAGGCAGTTAAAATGCATGGACTTGTGCTGTTCCACTGCAGTGTAGCCATCAAGCTTCTCTTTGCACATTAGGGTACTATTTGGCAAACAGAATATTTGAGCTAGTTCTGCAAAAAGACACCACAAGACCATACACAGACCCTGAATGTCCAGTGTGACACTTTGGAAAATCTGTGTCTATTAAAATTGAGTTCTGGTGAGTTCATGAAGGTTTTGTATCTATAAATACCATAAGCCAGATTTATACTCAAGAGTACATTATCTGTATTACACTATTAATATAACATGACCACTAGTAGAGTTGCCCCCCAAACTGGACTAAAAACCTGTCATAGAAAAACTATGACATCTGGTCTACAGACAGACTTTTTTTTTTTTTTTTTTTTTTTTTTTTTGTGCACCAGCATTAGCTGGGAACCTCTCAATGCCCTTGACTGAAAAAATCCAGTGAGCTAAAACGTGCAGGCTCAAGAACATGGAATCAGTTTCCTTAACAGGTCACTCTCTCCAGATATAGGTTGGAAAGACTGAGACTAAAAATGGAGAGTCTTAACCTGTATAATCTATATTTCAAGTGCAAGCACTGTAGAACAGTGGGCAAGATTGAATACAGGAAAACAGCAGGACTTCTAAGATTGCTTGTGTGAGATAACATTAGGGCCATGGAAAAATCCTAGCAGAAAAGAAGGAATGAAGAAGCAATGTGCAAAAACTCTCTCTTAAAGGCCAAGAATCTGGGAAAATGACAGAACATATGAAGTTTAATCTAAGAAAAGTAAAGGGAAGTTGGACAGGGTCTGAGAAGAGCTGAGAGAGAAGCCTGAACTAGAGATACCATGAAAGGGGCTTCCAGGGGAAAATTCTCAGAAATGCTCAAGACAGGTGAGGATGCACTGGTAAGGATGTACATGAGGATTTTTCAGGCTGATCTTATATCTTATTTACTGGCAAAACCAGTTTGGAATTGTTTAGATTTTCTAGTCAAAGAGCATCCTGGTAGCTCCTCACATAACCCAATGCCATCCTTTTTGCTCTTTTCCTCTATATCAGGAGAATTTCTTCACTGGAAAAGCTGTCAAGCATTGGAATGAGCTCCAGGAGGTGGTGGAGTCAGTCACTGGAAGTATGCAAGAAACAATTGGATGTGATATTAAATGCTGTGGTTTAATTGACATTGTGGTGTTTAATCAAAGGTTGGACTCAATGATCCTGGAGGTCTTTTCCAGCCTTGAAAATTCTATGATTCTTCTTCTGACCTCACCAATTTTTATTTTTGCAGAGGTTCAGATAAACTGTGATCTTTGTGGCTTACATTCTTCACTTAATGCCTTTTGCTGAAGAATGAGATTAAACACGAAGAAGTGCAGGAAGTAGAGCTTTGAATAATGGAGTTGAAGCAATGGTTATTTTGAGGCAGCAGTGATGAGACCAAGAGACAGATGCCTGAACTCTCCTACCTCCTGCATAAGGCAACAGTTGGGCTCTCCATGGGAAGGGTCCACATTTGCAGCTGGTGTTTTGGTCTTAGGAGAACATTGAAATTCCTGTGTGCTCTGTGTTCACAAATAAGAGTTTAGCCAGCACTGTAATATATGAGGTCCAAGGCTCTTAATCATCTTCATTTTTTTATATCTGCTGTGCAGCATTGTAGGAAATGTATTGGACTGGGATCTTTGTCTTTGAACATCCAAAACGTTATGATCCTGTGCAGCCAATCTGTAACAGGTCAGCTGCTCTTTGTTCTATGATCCTCTATTAGGTGTGAGAGTTTACATAGAGTCAAAGAATAATTTAGGTCAGAAAAAATCTTTCAGATCATCAAGTCAATTTGTTAACACAAGACAGTTCTTCACATTTCATCTCATTACTGATGCAGAATGGAATTTTCCAGATAATCTGCTCAAATGATCAAATGAAAAGCATTAATTTTTACAACTTGCTCATTATTTAAAGTGCTTTCTTTGTTTCCTCCTAGGGCTCCTGTGCCTAATGTATTGAGCTCTTGCAGATATTGGTTTATTTGCAAGCTGTATCTATGTTCAGTAGAGACAGTGAAAAACCAAGAGACTGTATGGACATTATAACAGCAAAAGGGATAAGTCATATGTAAAAAAAAAGCCCCAAAATTCTGCATAGCAGGAGGGAAAAATTTTGAAGATATTGCAGACTTCTAAAAGCAGAAATCACCTAGGCATTCAATACTTCTAAAAGCTTGTAGTGCCTATAAAAATACCTACCCACTCCTTTGCCACATCCAAAGAGAGGATCAGCAGGATGAAGATAGAGGACTTTATCCACTCTTACATTAATCTAAAGAGAAAGAAGTCTATGACATCTAGGCTGTGTAAAGCCAAGTTTTAGATCTGTCATTGATGTCTATTCAAAGATTTGTTGCTGCATTCCAGCACAGGAGATTACATGACACATAGCAGCAGCTGTCCCCCTCCCAGTGCAATGCAATCAGAAAATGCCCATGGTGATATTTAGTTAGCTATTAAACTCCATTTAATTTTCATAGCACTGCATATTTGTGAGCTGGCTGTGCCCAGGGACGTGAAAGAAATTGTGAGCAGAGTTGGAACAGCTCAGCAGGGGAGGCTGGAATAGCCTGGACCTGGGAAGGGGCTGGACAGGGCCTGGTGCGTCCCTCCCAGTGCTGAGCAGGGAGCAGTCTCACAAAGGATACAGCCACCTTCCCAACCTTGCTGGGCTGTAAGAATTGCATGCAGCAATTGAGATGACTGACTTCAGGAAAACACAAAGTCAGAACCTGAATTTCAGAGATCTCAAAAGTAAGCACTGGGAACTGGGGCTCAGGAAGAGGGGCAAGAGCCCACCTGAGATGCAGAAGGCAGCACAGGATAGCTGGAGGCTGGAATCTGGGTGATGTTGGTGTGGACTGCAGGACATATCCATAAATTCAGTGGGAGACAATTTCAGCCCAGGCAAGGAAGAAGGATGGTGAGTCCAGCAAGTGTGGAGCTGCCAGCAGAGCTGGGCAGTGACAGGTGGCAGGAGGAGAGCTGTGCTGCCTGCTCCCAGCAGCTCTACCCTCAATAGCTGGATGTGCAGCATCCTGTCATACATCTATCTCTAAATTAACTCAATTAAATGGGCCTAATGATAGACAAATTGGCATATGGCTCTATTTCTGTTTCTGTTCTCAGTCCAAGTAAAACACGTTATTACATTTCAGGGAAGGTTTTGACTTTAACCTCTAGAAATCAGAATTGTAAGGATTTCCAGCTACTGTAGCCTTGTCTTTCTCAAGAGCTGTACAGGAAGGTTTTCTGTGCCATCAGGTTTAAGAAAATGTACATGCAGGAACTGAGCAGCAGTGCTTGCACAGGAGAGCTGTGGATGTTTGGGGACATAGGGAAGGTGACAAGTGCAGCCAACACCTGTCATGGTGAACACATCCCTGCTTCCTATATTTCAGCACTCCTACTTAAAAATGAAGACATTTTTAGGAGTTTATTCTAGATATGACCACAGGGTAAGAGCAAGATCTTGCCTCCTCACTGAGACCAGGCAAATTCTGTCATTTTGCCATGATAATTATGTATTAGCTGTGTTAGATGAAAGCACTCAGCCCAGTAGGAAGGACAGGATTTCTGACATTTCCATATATGAGGTTACATTCTTCAGCCTTCCAAAACCTATTTGTGTAAGCCTGGTGGAAGCCTTGTTCAGCTGGAGATTGTAAATATCGTGTAAGGGAAAATTATGCTTAACTGAAAAATAGTGGAAGCAAAGAGTGAAAGTTAAAAAAAATCCCATATACACTTGCATCATCCTACTCTAATTTATCTGTGTCTGCCAAAACTGTATTTCTCAGATGTCAGTCTAAACTCATCTCCATGAATATTAGTTTCCTCTCAACACTCTGTTATATTCAACTTTTTTTTCCCTTTCACCAGTGCAGCACAGCTCTTCTCTGTGGATGCCTCCTATTCTACAGATATTCTTTGTAAGTAAAATATGCTGGTCTTGCTCTTCAATTCCCTAGCTGCCATAACTCCTTTTTGTCCATTTTGATGGAGAAATACCTTAGAACTCCAGGTAACAAAGTTGTTTGTGACTCAGTTAGTCTTCCATAACATCAAAGAAAAACACATTTTAAATGTCAGAGGAGATGTTTTTATGTCTATGCTCAGATATATGTCTGTATCTAAACGGAACAAATCTTTCTCCCGCAAAACAAGTGCATTTTATCTTCTTTTGGACATAAGCCACTTAGGGAAGAAAGTGCTATTGTGACACAGACCAGAGAGTGTTACTAAGGGAAGATAAATCCTAAATAATAAATGAATAATATAAAGATAGGGATATGAAACTGTGGTACCTGAAAAAGCCTTTTTTCCACCCAATGAATGCTTTTCCTTCAATACACCCTAGTTATTTCTTTCAGATAAAACCAGGAAAATGGATTTGAAGTTAAATAGTGAAACCAGAATATTTTTCCTTACAGAGTACCCATAAACTAATTTGGAATGTATAATTTTACAGTTATATAGTTCTATAGCAATTTATGTTAAACTTTCTAATGAAAACTGTTTAAATCTAAATTGTGAATGTACCTGGAAATATTTTTTTTCTACAAGAAAAGGTGCAAAGCATAAATATGATGGAAAGTCTGCTTTCTTCCCCTTATAATTAGAAATACAAGACATCACTCTTGATGCATCTCTCTTGATGATTTTTGAGCATTCTTTGGAATCCAGAGCAGTCCAGCTGATTGGAAGCTGGCAAACATTGTCCAGATTTTCAAGAAGGGCAAGAAGGAGGAGCCCAGAAACTGCAGAACTGTCAGTCTCACTTCAGTGCCTGGCAAAGTTAAAGAAAATATTATTCTGAGAGATATTGAAAACACCAGGAAGACAATGCAGTTGTAGGTCACATCCGGCATGGCTTCATGGGAGGAAAGTCCTGGTATCAAACCTGATTTCCTTTCATGTCAGGTAACTCACCTAGTTGATTAAGGGAAGCCAATTGTTGAAATCTTTTTGGATTCCAGTAAAGCTTCAGCATTCCTGTCTCTCACAGGATCCTTCTGGACAAAATGTCCAGCCCACAGCTGGACAGAGACATCATGGGATGGGTGAGCAACTGCTGATGGGTCAGGCACAAAAGGTTGTAGAGAATGAGGTGACATCAGACTGGCTGCCTGTCACTCCTGGGGCTCTGCAGGGCCTCATCTCGGGCTCTGTGCTCTTCAGCATCTTCATCAATGACTTGGACACGGGACTGCAAGGGGCACGGAGCAAGTTCCCAGATGATACAAAACTGGGAGGGGCTGTTGGCTGCCTCAGAGGCAGGGAGGTCCTGCAGAGAGACCTTGACAAATTAGAGGGCTGGGCAGTCCCAAACAATGTGAAGGTCAGTAAGGGCAAGTGTCAGATCCTGCACCTGGCACGGGGCATCCATGAATGTGTGTACAGACTGGGGAATGAGAGGCTGGAGAGCAGAGCCATGGAAAGGGACCTGGGGGTCCTGGTCAATGGCAAGTTGGACATGAGCCAGCAGTGCCCTGGCAGCCAGGAGGGCCAACCCTGTCCTGGGGGCATCAGGGGCAGCATCACCAGCCAGGCAGGGGAGGGGATTGCCCTGCTCTGCTCTGGGGCAGCCTCACTAAATGTGAGGCTGTTCTGGGTGACACAATTTAAGATATTAAACTATTAGAGAGCATCCAAAGGAGAACAAGAATGGTGAGGGCCTTGAGGAGAAGTCATATGAGGAGGCTAAGGTCACCTGGTTTGTTCAGTCTGGAAAAGAGGAGACTGAGGAGAGGCGTCATTGCAGTTACAGCTTCCTTGTGAGGGGAAGAGGAGGGGCAGGCACTGATCTCTGCGGTCAGCAGCGATAGGACCTGAGGGCATGGCCTGAAGCTGTGTCAGGGGCAGTTTAGGTTGGACATTGGAGAAAGATTCTTCACTCAGAGGATGGCTGGGCACTGGGGCAGGCTCCCCAGGGCAGTGGTCACAGCACCAAGCCTGACAGAGCTCAAGAAGCATTTGGACAATGCTCTCAGGTGCATGGTGTGACTCTTGGGGATGGTGCTGTGCAGAGCCAGGAGTTGGACTCCTGGTGGGGGTCCTTGTGGGTCCCTTCCAACTCAGCATATTCTTTGATTCTGTTTGCTGGGGAAGGAGGTTGAGTATGGCTGAGAGGACAATGAAGCACAGTTTCAATTGTAGTATCCAATGGGGACACAATAACTTCAGTGCTTTATCTCCCCATTCCCTGAAATTTATGACATCTTGGGTAATTCAGCTTGTGCTGGGTGAAGAGGTTCAGCTGAGTTAATAAACGCTACCCTCTCTTTCTTCAAACAGTGCATTGAAATTTACTTCCCCAAAGCACATCAGGTGTGATGAACAGCATCTGCTGTTTCTAATGACCTTGTTTAAAGGAATAAAATGGTTCTCAGAAAACTTACATTTTCCATGCTAGGCCTGTTGTTGCATGAAAAAGATCTCAGTGCTAAAAGGAGGCAGGCAAGGTGCAGGGCTGGTCTGCACAATTCAGTAGTTCCTGCTTGCCCCAGTCCCTCTGTGTGAGCTGCCCCCTGTGGCACCAGCCAGTGCTAGTAAGGTGGAGAGAATGTTTCTCTGTCTGCAAGAGCTGCTTACTTGCACCAGCAGCAGCGCTGCCCTGGCATCACCTCAGCAGCCACACAGAGACCATTTCAACACCCTCTCTGATCTACAGAAATGTCTTATTACACCCAGGCATTCCTGCCCACTGCTGGGAAAACAGATGCCTTTGAGAGGCTTCTCTTTCTCCATGGCTCTCCAAGAGTCTCTGGCAGGCAGCTGCAGAGTGGGGTGTTCCCAGTTCCACACTGCATGGTGTGGAGCACCCCATCCTGCCCCCGGGGCATCAGCACTTCCCTTTGCTTACTGGGAGTCTTTTCAGTTTGTCAGGTTTTCAAATCAAGGTCAAGTAAAATGGACAAACCCCCTCCCTGGCCAGCAAGACAGCTCTGAAAAAGGTGGAAATATGTATCTCCAAGTGCTTGGCTCTGAAAGATTTGTTTGCTTCTGGGGCTGAGGCCACATTAGTTCATTAGTTTCATTTTGCGCTCATCGTTATCCCAATGTTCCTCTGAGAGGAGGAAGGGTTGGAAACAACCTGTCTCAGTGGTGAGGAACAAAATGTTCATTCAATGAATCTTGTTGATTGCAATCTACTGGATAACTTCTGCACATTTTACTTTTAATTAACTACTATACATTTCCTTGGGATTAGTGACTTGTCAGCGTTTTTGAAGTTGGTGCTAGGCATTTTAAATAATAACAGCATTTATCTTCTGCATGGACACATTGCGGTTAGGCTGATTAAAATAGGTGAGGAGTTACAACAAGTTTTTTTAAGTCCAGAAGTGAAATGTGGAAGAAGTTTGGGGTGTTTTTATAAATATAATTTCAACTTACAATGATATTCCTTGTATTATTGGACATAAAAGAACGTAGTATCTTTCTCATAAGTAAATATTATGAAATAAGTTTTCTGTCCATCCAAGCTTTTCCCTGACGAATCCTGGCCTTAGCTGCTTACCAAACTCCTCATCTCTTCAGACACAGGCACTCTGGTGCAGAGAAGAAGAATTGAAGTTGCTATCCAGGCAGGCACACCAGTACCTAGTGAAGCTTATTCCTGTTTAAGGCCAAATTTACACCCATCCTCTCAGCAGGCTCCAAAAGACTCTTAAATCCCACAGAAAGATGCTTTACCAGGAAATAGACTAGTTCAAATTAAAAACAAAGTGCCCCTCTAGCCCTTGCCAAACCATAAATAATAACAGCACTGGTTAGGAGTCATTGTGACAACTGCCCTTTCCCATGAAACCTCTGGCTCTTTCTGGGGCATCTCTCTGGAAGTGACAGTGCTGGCTCACAGCACAGGTGAGGTGACACTGTGCTCAGGCTGGAAACTGATGCTGGCGTGATGGAAGTCACCCAGACTCAGCAGTTCTGAAGATTTGTTGCTGCAGTTCTAGTTGTGACTGATGAGTAGGTAAATGAGGTTGGGTTTTTTTAATACAAAACCAATTTCTACAGATTTTCTTTGTGCTAATCTCTGAGATAATGGGGATAAAAGTCTTACCATAGCTCACAGAGATGGGTACTGAGCCCCTGGGTCTGGAGGACAGCTGCATCCAAATGCTGACTGGCACCATGTTCCCTGAGCAGTGCTTGCAGACCCAGTCCTGAGTGAAAATCAGGATTCCTTTGAAGTTGTGCTGCTTTATCCCATCTGAGAGATGGGGCACTGAAGTAAAAATCCTTGGGAGCTGCTGGTGGGCAAGATTTTTTAAAGTCCTTGGTCTGCAAATAAAATTCAACACTGGAAAATGTTTTTAAACAAACAGCTGCATTAAACTTGGCTGCATTTCTAGACTGAAATGATTTCCATTAGCTTTCAGTCCTTGTAGCTGATCATTGTTTGAAAATGTGGGGGAGAGAGGGAGACTTCTCTGCCGGCATTAAAGAAAACCATGTCTCTGTGTGCCAGTGAGATTTGGTAGGTGAGGAAATAAAGCAGAATAGCTTCAAATCAAAGTTGAATGTTAACCTTATTTTTTAATATTTTCATATTTTTTAAGAATACACTGACATTTCTACATACCATGTATTTAACAGGTTTCTCCTTTAACAAGGGATGTTGATGCACAGATTTTTTTTTTTTTTTGAGAAATTATTGCAATTAAACTTTTGCCCAAAGAACTGCAAAGGAAAATACTATTTCTCAGTATTTATTTAAAAGCCTGCTAGAATAGCAGTTTTCTTGATTACTGTCTCTTTCTAACAATGAAACAAATGCAGCACTCTGTCCTTTTTTGGTACTCTGGCAGCACCTAGAGGCTCTTGACAGAGATGTCACCTCATTTCACTGCTCAGCACTGCAGACACACAAATAGAACTTAATAGCCATTGTCACAAGCACCTAAATTTTTAAACACTTGCATCAGATGGTGTGACACTTCTTAGGACTTCCCTGAAGAGAAAGTTTCCTGAAATTTTCACTAATCTATCTCTTTGGTAATAAATGGTTATTAAGTGCTTATTGTTATTTGATATTAATGGCTGATTCCTTTGTATCAAGGAACTGAAACAATTACAGAACCTGAATAAACAGCAGCTGGTATGTGGCTTGAAATGGTGGATAATAAATTATTTATAATGAAAACAACTAAGGGTATGTATTTTCTGCCTGGCAGCAAACACAGACAGCTTACCAAGTACATTGTTTTTGACTTTCAACAGAAACAATATGATCATTTTGGTGTCAGATGCAGTGCACCTGCACCTGAGTTCCTCTGTTCTCTAAGACTTAGACATCCTGCTCTGAGAGAAGCCACAGCACTTTTAATGGCTGAGTTCACTCTATTTGTCCATATTCCTCTTGGTAATGTCTAGAGGAAGAAACTTTGCTGCATGTTGCTCTTGAATGTGGCAGATTTGGAAAAGAAATCACTAAGCTCTCTAAGATGAAACTCATTTTTTCTAGCTTTAAATTCAGCACTGAAGGATACAGCTTTGTCAAGGTTAACCTAGCCCTGCACAGTGATTTGGATGGATTGGGATGTAAATCTTTAGGAGTTAGCAAAGATCTGAGCACAGACACAGAGGCAGCAAAATAGTCAATATGAAACAGTGCCAGTATTTGTAACCTTGTCTCCTCCTGCCCTGTGCTCCTGTGATGTGATCACCAATGGAGCAGGGGAAGGACCATCAAACAGATCCCGACACTGGTAACTAACACTGAGTCCAATTTTTGATTTGAACAACAGCAGAACTAGAGCTGCATCTAAGAAGTACTGAGTAGTCATGTGGTGAATGCATACTAAACAGATTTATAGCGTTTTTCCTCCAGCTGTTATTAGTAAGAAAATAAAGGCAAGATTGCCTAAATACAAAAGAGAAATTTAATCTTCATCTAACCATAGTGATGCATGGCAGGGAGAAACACAATCCATCTGTGCTTTCTCTGACAATGCTTTCCACCATTTGTTTTAGAGAAAGACATAAAGTTCTCATAATGCATCTGGATAGCTATGAAATACTCTTGCTACCGTGAGAGAGAGAAGGTATTTCTTTCTGAGTTCTGTCAGCAATGCTTCTCGAAACATGAAGATTATCTCTTGTAATCATTATCCTGCCAAGGACAGCTGCAGAGTCCATGTTCAGTCAGGGACTGTATGTGCTAAAACCTGGAATAGCTGCACTGGGTAATGGAATTACTGCAGATTTCTCAGGAGGGGAAAGCCTTGACCCCAGATTAGCTAATTTTTTTGAGACTGCACTGTGCTTTTTCTTCGTATCTCAAAATTTTGGCCATAGTATAGGGCAGACTCAGTGAGAATTCCCTTTTGCTCACTCCAGACAAGTTGCCTCTGACTTTCTTGGCAGGTTATCTCCCTTGTTTTGACATAAAATGGTAAAATGTTGTGGCCTGCTCCATGCATCCATGGTGATACTCCTCTTCCACTTCTCACTTTCATGTAAAGATAAACCCAGGAGCAGGCTCAGAGGTCAGCTGAGACACCCTATCTGCTCAGTGTTGGGGGACTGTGCAATACAGCTGGCCTGTGTGGCCCCAATTCAGCCTCAAGAGTGGAGGTACAACTCTCAGTGAAGGGAATTTCCTGAGGGGAATGCCAGTGGCATCCCATTCCTGATTGCCATTTCTAGTTCAGGGGCTGGACACATCACAGGGCCGTGTCCCTGTCTCCTCTGTCTGGTTGGTTCCATCAGGGCACCCTGCAGTGAGCATCAGCTGAAAGCCCCTTTAGTCTGAACTCTTCTGGTGACTTCCTGAACATCTACAGGGCAGAGAAACCCTTCCAGAAGTGTTTCAAAAGCTGTACCTTTTGGGAGGAGAACTCAGAAGCAGACTTGAGGATTCTATAGAAGAATGAGAAAACAATTAAGAGTCCAGATTTGGGTTGACACTGCCATGTTTAATAGAAATTTTTGCATTCCGAACAATCTAAGGGCTGCTCCCTTGCAGATTTAACCTCAATTAGTCTCTTAACCTATGCACATAATTAGTGTCCTTTAGCTAAACAATGTATATGCAAAGACTAGATTGTTTTAATTATTATTCTAACAAAGAGCTATAACCTGAACTTGCTATTTCAAATCAGGAGAGGAAATTAAAGGTAAGTACAAAATGTCTTCAAGTAATGATCAAAGAGAATCCTTTGTGATTTTCTCCTGGTGTTAATTAATACTGCTTAGTTGGTCTGGTTTGCACTGACAATTTCATTTTTCGGAACATCGGGGCTTGCAAAAGATTAAAGGCTAATTTTAAACATACTTGGATTAAACCAGGCATGTACAGCTACTGCATAATGCAGAAGGCTAGTTCTAAGTCACTAGGGATATCCACCTTGATTTACAGCATGAAAAACTATGCTGGCCATCTTGCAGTGGGAGCTTCCCTTCCCCTGGGTAACTTGTATGGATGAGAGTCCCACAGCAAAGATGAGGCAGGTCTGGAAAGGTTTGCTCAGGAGAGGAGGAGCACGTGGCTTTAGTGGAGCCTGTAGAGTCCTGAGTAAGAACCTTCAGCCTTTTTTCCCCCTGTCCTCTCTCTTTTTGCATCTCATCTCCTAGGCAGCATCAGACTGGAAGAGAACCCAACCCAGACTCACAGGATGAGAATTATTTGATACAGGCAAGAGTGGCAGAGTTGATCTTCAAAGGAGCAGCACAGAGGTCTTCAGAGTCTCTTTGTAGATAAGAAATTACAGAGGGAGATAAAAGCAAAATCCAAGCAAAGTTAAAATCCTATGAGAGAGGCACTTGATCAGGCCTTGACCTGCTCCTAAAGCCAAACCTGCACATGAAAAAGGAGAGTAAGGGATCAGAGTAGTTCTCAGGGTGGGGAGCAAAGACCAGGTAGAGGATGCTGCTGTGTCTACTTTGCTTTGCTGAGAGTGAGATAATTCTGCCAGAACAAATAACATGTATTTCATTTGGTGTCTTCACTCCTTTACTGTTTTCATTCAGTGAGTAGACAGCTGAAATACTGCCAATGAAAGAAAACAGATTTTATGATGAATAGTCCTATCCCATGAAAAATGAGATTAGAGGAATGCCTAAACTAATTTCAAGTTATTGCATTACAATCTTCATTTTGGACTAATTCTCAGTAGCTTTATTCCAGGTTTATGGACAGAAATTTAAAGACAGTACATTTTATCATCTGTATCATTCAGTCCTTTTTTCTTTTTTTTTTAACTGAAGCTTTGCAGTGTTCTCTTTAATTTCCAGGAGAATGAATTTCACCTTTTATAACATTCAGAGACAATTATGCTGTCTTTATGATGAATGATGTCACTCTGATCCCAGCAATAAAAGAGAATGTACTAATGCCAATAAATATATTAACTGTATCAATCATTCTCCTGATTTTTTTTTTACTTCGTTGTTCAGAAGAAATAGCATGCAACCTTGAGCTTTTAATTGGTTAACACTTCCATAAACACCATAATGACTCTTTAAATCTTTCTTTTTGTCATGAGAATGAGAAAAACATAATGAATAAATAATTGAATACCACAGCAGAGCTCAGCACTGATCTATGGGTCATTCAGGAGGTGAACTTGATCTAAAGATTTATTCAAACTCCACAAGCTGAGCGGTTTGTGCTGGAAGCAGCTGTATAATACAATGTATTTTTACACGCCCTTCTAATTACAGAAGAGTTCCTCAATGAAATGCAATATTGCAATTGAACAGCGGTATAAAAACACGGGATGAATTCCACTGCAGTCAATGGACGTGGGTCCTCTCTGACAGAGCAATTAAATGAGAAGTAGAATTTAAATGCAGAGATTAAACCGGCCGTACATCCCCGGCAGGCACAGGCGGGGCGGCCGGGGCTGAGATCGGCGCTGGAGCCGCTCCCTCCATGGGAGCCGCTGCTCCCGGGGCGCCCACAGCGGGAACCGTCTCTGGCTGGCTTCCACTCGCATTTATCCTGCACGGGGCACTGACGAGCAGCGAGCTCCTGAGAGCTTCGGTTTGAAGCTGAGTAGCTTTCCCGAGTGGGATTTAAATTTTCTCTCTCACCACATCACATTGAAGTGACACGTCTGGCTGGAGCAGAGCTCGAAGCGAGCGGGAACATGGCCCGGTTCTGTTCTCAGCGCACGGACAAGTTAAGCGCAGACCGAGTGAGAAAGGCCTGTTTCTCCCCTCTTTATCGCAACATTGGTTTTCACAAAATGGCTGGAAAATGAGGTGCAGAGCACCTTGACAGAACAAACGGCAGCGGCGGGCCCGCGGCAGGGAGAATGGAGCTGCCGAACGCGGGCCGCTGCTGCCCCCTGGTGCCGCCGAGCGGGACCGGGCCGGGCTCCGGCACAGCCCGGCCGAGGGCGGCGGGGTCTGCCCGCCCTGCGCTCCCGGCACAGTCCGGCTGAGGGCGGCGGGGTCTGCCCGCCCTGCGCTCCCGGCACAGCCCGGCTGAGGGCGGCGGGGTCTGCCCGCCCTGCGCTCCCGGCACAGCCCGGCTGAGGGCGGCGGGGTTTGCCCGCCCAGAGCTCCCGGCACACCCAGCTGAGGGCGGCGGGACGTGGCCGCCCTGCGCTCCCGGCACAGCCCGGCTGAGGGCGGCGGGGTCTGCCCGCCCTGCGCTCCGCCTCTGCCCCTTCCCTCTCCAAGGCTGGCCGGGCATGGACGGCTCCGTTCCCGGCCACGGGCAGCTGCTCAGAGAGCGAGGACACGGTGGAGCGGAGTGAAAGGGCGATAGAAGGGAAAAGGATCTTGTTCGCCAAACGTGAGCCGTGCAGGGAGGGCAATGGCAGCCTTGTGAGGGGCGCTTTTCTTCTCTGAGCATTTTCAGTAACCCAAGCAATGCCCCAGGTGCTAAAACTCCTTGACTTCATAGAGTCACAGAACGGTTTGGTGGGAAGGGACCTTAAGGATCACCTTGTTCCACCCCCCTGCCATGGGCAAGAATGCCTTACACCAGCCCAAGTTGCTCAAAGCCCCATCCCAGCTGGCCTTGAACACTTACAGGGATCATGAAAAACGTCTCTGGACAACCTGTTCAATTACCCTACTACTCCTGTGGAAAAGAATTTCTCCCTTATATCTAATCTAAACCTACTCTCTCTCAGTTTGAAGCTGTCACTCCTTGTCTTTTCACAGTGCACACTTGACAAAAGTTCCTTTCTGGCTTTTTTGTAGGCCACTTTAGGCACTAGAATGCTTCTATAAGCTCCCCAACCCCAACTCTCTCAAGCTGTCCTCACAAGAGAGGGGCTCCATCCCTCTGATCATGGGATCATGAGGGCCTCATGGCCCTTATCTGTACTCGCTGCAACAGGTTCATGTCCCCTTAGCATCTCAGAATTGGATGCAGCACTCCAGGTGGGGTCTCAGGAGAGCAGAGCAGAGGAGAGAGTTTCCATCACCGACCTTCTGACCACGCTGCTTTTGATGCAGCCCAGGACACGTTTGACTTTCTGGATTGCAAGCACACATTGCTGGGTCGTGTCAAGCTTCTCATCAACCAACACTCCAAACCTTTCTCCTCAGGGCTGCTCTCAGTCTGTTCTCTGCCCAGCCTGTATTTCTGCTTGGGATTGACTTGAAACCCTTCACCAGTGGTTTATGCCATTAAGGCTGAAGGAGGGAGGCTGTGCATTTCACACAGCCACCAAGCACGCCAGCTGGCTCGTGTTTCTGTGACACATGTGCTGCTGCAGCAGCAGCTGGCTCACCCAGGGGTCACCTCAGCCAGTGCACTCCCTCAGCCAGGCAGGACATCCCCCAGCAGGCTAACAGCACCAGGACAGGGGCACAGCCCAGTCAGACAGGCAAACTGGTGCTGGCACTGGGAACACTCACCCTGCTCTCTCTCCAGTCAGAGCATCAGGCAGCCTTTCACACACATCTCTCTGCCCTACTTGCTAGTGTGACACCGTTTGGCTGCTCCCATTGCAGCCCTTGGTCTGTAAGGTTCTTTAGAGCAGAAACCTTGTTCCTCTGCAGTTCTGCAAAGTGCCAGGCACAATGCTAATTGTGACGACAGTCTAAATTTTGAGAGCATAATTGATGTATGTAATAGGACTAAATAATTTAAATAGAACTGGAGAAATACTGAATTATCTCTTAGCTGTAAGAGAGCCCTCATATCCCATCCTCTAAATATGGGAAAACAGTGCTAAGTAACTGAAACCCATTCTGAGATTTTTTTTATGGCAATCAATGTATCTGTGGCAAGTGGCCCATGCATGATCTTTCCTTAGAGAAGATAAGAAGCAGCAATTATCTACTGGCAAAACCTAACAAAATGCTGCAAATATGCACAGAATAAACAGTCTGCTTGCCTAATAACTGGGCTCTGAAACAAGCTGACAGTTGCTATGGATAATCACCTTATAACTAACCATTGCAAGTTTTGACTGCACATCTACAAGCATGTTGATTTTACAGTCTGTACAGGAGTTCCTGTCAATTTTTACAATAATGGTGATAAAGTAAAAAAAAAAAAAAGACAACTTGGAAAACAGCACATCAGAAAGAGCTACAAACAGGGTACAGAATGTTCTGTGCTTCTTGGTGCAGGGAAATAAGTTGTAAAGAGATAAGAATAAGGATGGAAGGTCTTGGAAAGCAAAGAAGGGTTATGGATATGCTTAATTATATGTGTATTTCCTAAAAGAAAACTGCTTCTGCAAATAAAAAAAAAAAAGAATTGGATAGGGCAGCACAAAGAATAATTGTCCAATGAATTCCCATACCTGTGGTATTTAGGAGTGTGCAGAAAGCTTTGGGCAAAATGCATTACTCTGAGATAAAGCTTGAATTTAAAAAAAAAAAAAGGAAGGGCACATGGCTTCCAATTTTTTTTTTTTTTCTGAAGACTAATAAATCTCTGGGTAGGTTTTTATGAAATATTTCTTGGTTTCTTATAGGAGCAGCTGAAGGGTGAGTCACACATATTACAAGGTATGTGTGTGGGAGGTAAGCCTGGCTCTCAACTCACACTGTGTGCTGTAATATAAAGCACGGAGAATATAAAAATTATTCACCTGCAGCACAGATAGTTTTTTGCAGTCAAAGTATGGAGGTGAATTAACTGTGTGTGGGCATCCTCCCTGCACTCTGCTAATACAAGAAAATGTGAGAAAGCAGAGCTGGCCACTGATGGGGTTTGCCTTGGCCATCAGGCATCCCCTTTGTGGTGTCCTGTGTTGCTGGTTTCCATCCCCAGATGACTGTCAGACTTGGTGCAAGCCTTACTTCTGGAGCCAGCAGCCATGGTACCTGTGAGGTTTTGTGTCAGTTATGAGCAATTAGTCAAATGGGTTATGATTTTAGGTACATATATTAGGATTGGATCTCCCTTTTGAAACCTGTGAAACTCCTTGCCCCCATGTGTGATGAGGAATTTGTGTGCTTGCTTCAAAGGGCTAGTCCATGAAATCCGCTAAAAAAGACTAATCTGTCAAAGTGCTGGCTGGATACTCTCTGTGCTCATTAATGTCAATCTGCTGTCTGACTGTGAGCTCTCCAGACCTGAGTTTCCTCAGTTTCCTTTCCCCTTATTTTTAGAGTATGAAGTTAATTTCATAGCCTATATTAAAATACAGCTTAGTCTGCCTCCTCTGGTGGTTCCCCTGGTCTCCTTGGTGGGTCTCTAGTGGGCTGGACTTTCACCTATGTCCAGAGACCTCTGGCTCTCCCCCTCAGTGAATGGAAATGTCATGGAAAAGGCTGCCTCCCACCTTCCCACCTCTTGGCTGCTTTGGAGTCCTACTTGTGTTCCTCTGAGGGGTCTCAGTGCACTATTCCCACCAGTGTCTCATCTTTCCAGCTTATCCACACCAGCACAGACTGTTATGACTATTATAGCCAAGCCTTTTGATTCTCAGTGAACATCCAGGGGATGATGCTTCTGCAATGAAGACTGAACTGGCTGTCCATATCAGATCCAATAATTTCTGTTTCCTGACTCTTCTTTTTCCTGTAGTATTCTCCAACTGGTTCCTTTTGCAAACATTGCAGCAGCCCTTGACTGAAAAGTGAGTGTACCCTTGCCAGAAGTGATATTTGTCAAGTTGGGATTTCACAATATTGCACAGGACCTGACAGTGCTTTTCTGCTGCTCATTACATGACTCTGTGTACACCTGACACTGGCCTGTGCACACTCTTGGGCCATTCATTCCTGAGCAGCAGCTGATCTCTGGTGTATCTCTGCGTGTTAAAATCAGTTCAACAAGCACTGAAAGCCAGCAGAGCTGCTAAAAGAGATTGTATTGTCCCTTCTCATCCCTACTCAGCCACACTTCTGCTTCCACATTTTCCTGGCCTGTATCAGGAATAGTTTGGCCAGCAGGACTAGGGAAGTGATTCTTCCCCTTAGCACTGGTGTGGCTACACCTTGAGGACTGCATTCATTTCTGGGCCCCTTAATTTAGCAGGGATGTTGAGGTGCTGGAGAGTATCCAGAGAAGGGCAACAAGGCTGGTGAAGGGTCAGGAATACAAATCCTTTGAAGAATGGCTGCGGGAGCTGGGGTTGTTCTTCTGGAGAAGGCTCAGAGGAGACCTTAATGTTCTCTACAGCTCCCTGAAAGGAGGGTGTAGCCAGCTGAGGGTCAGTCTCTTCTTCCAGACAACCAGCAATAGGAACCAGAGACACAGTCTAAAGCTGTGCCAGGAAAGGTTTAGATTGGACATTAGAAGGGATTTCTTCACAGACAGGGTGATTTGGCATCATAATGGGTTGCCCAGAGTCACTGTCTCTGGAGGTGTTTAAGGAAAGACTGGATGTGGCACTTAGTGCCATGGTCTAGTTGACAAGTTGGTGTTTGTTCATAAGTTGGAATTGGTGATCTCAAAGGTATTTTCCAACCTAGTTGAATCTGTGATTCTGTGGTTATCTCCTTCCCTGTGTTCAGTTCCAGCCCCAAGCCATCCAGCTGCATTCAGCTGTGCCTTTTGCTGTCAGTGATGGAGAGTGACACAGGTAACCACAGATGACTCTGTGGCACCCCAAAGAAACCAGCCAGTTACAGTTTTTATGCCTTTTATTCCATCTTCCAAGTCTGTTTTTCAGGTGCTCCAGGCTATGTGTGTCACCTCTCCCTGTGCCACGGGGACTCTTGACATCCAGAGAGGGACCTTCTCTCCTTAAGGTGCTTTCAAAGAGACTTAATCTGAAAAATAGGAAAAGTACAATATGAAAATGGGTTTTGATGCTGTTCCAACCAAATGATCCTGAGGGCTCACTAATGCAGACATATATAAAAGTATTTTGCTATTTCTCTTTTCTGGAGGAAGATGCTCAGTTCTCTGAGAGGAGACAAATAAAATCACCAGCTACACAGTGTGGGCAAACTACTTGAAACTCCCTTCAAGCTCTGGCACTGCTCCCTTCTGATAAGGGGCTGTGTAACACTGAGAGCAGGGGGACAGGTGGGCCATTCTCCCCATAAAATCATTTCAATCCACCTGTAGACCCTAGGCAATGAAGAAAACGAAGGGTTTTAAGAGTTCACCCAACTCAGAGAACATTTATTCTGAAAGTTCATCCCTAGGAGTGTAACCTGAATTTTCTGCTGAGGTCACGTTGACTCTGAAGACACGGGAGCTGTGTGGCACGTTTTCAGTTGCACAGTGGCTGCTGCCCATCACTGTTTTTTTAATTCAGTAGACAGTTGAAGTGCCAAGGTTCCTCATCAGCCATATATACATGACCCTTGGAAAGCAGCAGCATGATCTCTTCCACACCATTACTTTTTATTGCATTCACTGTTATCTCTCTGTGAAACGTGGAGACAAAATACCCACAGAGCTATTTTCATTCTTTGACAGAACAAGTCTGTTAAGCCTCATGTGTGACGTGAAGAACATCAGTCATTTAGAGCCAAACTGCAGTTGAAAAGGTCACAGTCACTGTGGCAGAGTAAATGAAATGTTTCATTCAACTAGAATATCAGTTACAGTTGTAGTGGTGTTTGAAGTCACTTGCGTTTTCTTTTCTTTTCTTTTCTTTTCTTTTTAAAGCTCCTCAGAGTATGATTCAGCATCAGCTATAGGCACCCTTGTGTTAAAGAGCCCTTCCAGAATGTACTTTCTTTTTATTTTAGAGGTTCTATAAACTGAACAGCAGGTTCCAGCTGCAGAACCCTGCCTTGTCTCCATGGATCACAGAGGAAGAGAACTGGGGAAAAGAGGGAATGTATTTGTATATTTTTGTACATATAGTAGCATCACTCACAGACCCAATTTTGGATATTTTTTTTTCAGTGAAAACTATGTTCTTTGGAAAATGTGAGTTCTTTATTTTTTTTTTTTTTTAATGCAGGTTGTTTATGGGAAATAAAAAAAGTTTTGGCTGGAGATCTCATCCCTGTCCTACAGCTAGGCTCTCTGCTCAAGGCCCTGGCCAGCACAGCTGCAGGCTAGCCTGGCCCCACCAGCAGGTACTCTGGGGTAGACTTGAGGCTTACATGCACATGGGCACTTAAGCCTCTCACTTTTCCCCTCTTTATTGTGGGGACTTGTCTCTATGACAGCAAAATTCAACAGCAGCCACTCTATTTATGTATTCATGTGGTTGAGTGGAGAATTTTGTGTTCCATGTTCCTGGGGAAGCTCACCACCATAACCTGTCTCAGCTACAGCCACAGCCTGCATTCAGCTCAGTGCTTAAAACTACCATGGGCACCAGACTCAAGTGCTGGGGCTTCATCTTAGTTCTGAACCTAGCAAAATACCTCATCCTGATATTTTAACTCCAGATAGCACCAACAGGATACACTGTCTTTTTGAAAATTTATCAAGTGCATCGTGACTGTCAGCCTGACAGAAGAGGCCTGGGAAAGCTCAGCAGCATTAGTGCTTTCTTGACTTGCCAGAGCTTTTATTTAAATGAGAACTGGAAGAGCAGAAGAGGGTGACATTCCCTGGGACCAGGAAAAGTTCACTGCACTGGCCTTTGCTGTGGGCTTAGACACCAGCCAAGTTGCCAAGTGTCTGTGGATGATGCAGAGTCAACAGGCAAAAAAAATTATGCCCAAAGCTGGGTCACCAAGGAAAAATGCCCAATAAAATGATGCCAATTTCATATGTGAATTAGGAGATGGTGAAGAAGAGATTGATGCTGCTGTCCATGTAATGTTTAGTAATGATTTATAAAGCAACCAGAGCAGTGCTGGCTCCTTTGGAGCCAGTGTGGCTCTCTTGGCTGCTGTTGGCTTGGACAGTGCCCAGTCTGGTTAAGTCACTCACAGGTGCTCCAGCCTTTGCTCCAGCTCTGCACAGCCCAACACTTTGCTGGTGGAGCTGAGCTGTGCTGGCTCATGCTCGCTGAGGGCTCAGGGAATGCAAACAGCTGAGCCATAGCATCTCTGTGAGCCCTGGAAACGTGGCCATGAGTTTCACCAAACCCTGTCCTGGAGCCTGGAGTTTGCTGCCTAAATCTGTGAAGCTGCACAGCCTGCAGACCAGAGCCTAGTTCAAGAGAAGCATCCATGAAGAGGGCAGAAAGAAGGGCTCTGCCTCCTGGGAGTCTCTAATTTTTCTCAAATTGACTTTGCACCTCAGTATAAAGCTCTGTGATTTTAACACTGGCTGGTTATCCATGCTTCTCATTTTTGACATGCTGAGACTGTACATTTCCTGAAAAAAAAAAAGACTGAGGGAAGCAGATTTGCAGAAGGCATTTGGAGGTTCAGTGATTCGCACACAAAAATCTCTCTTCTCCCAGGCACTCCTGCCAAGTTCCCCATTTTCAGCCTCTGATGCCTTTACTATTAAATTACAGCCACTGGAGCAGATTCTGAGTTGGTTCTCCCAAAGACAACAGCAGTTTCTTTGCTGAATGGCAGGAGGCCTAATAGCAGCCTCAGCAATCACAGGAACAGCAATATCTGTGTTGCCTCTTTGTGGATATCTTCTTGATTTAGGCTCCAAATTTCACTGCTGTAGAGAGTTCCTTGTTTGGTGTTTCTCCCCGCTAATATACTTATAAAACCAGTTCCTTTCCTTTCTCTTCATGCTACACCTATTTCACAACTTCCCACTTATAACTAGATTTTGTGTGGCTTTTTTTACAGGGTGCTTGTTGGCTTGAGTATAAAAAGAGCTCCGGTGCAATTGGGAATGTTTACTGTGAGCTTTGCGTGGGACTGCTCCGAGCAGAGCGTTTGGGTAAAGAGAGGGCTTAGATAATGAACCCGCAGTGTGGGAGTGTGTAAGGAGCTAGAAAGATCTTGCAATTACACAGCACAAGGAAATCATCCAAACAGAGCTGGAGAGCACTTGGAGCAGGACGGGCTGGTGGGAGCTGCCTGGAGCCTCTGCAATGCGGTGAGCTGCAGCTCTGCCCCCAGAAAATCCCATCCTGGCGCTCACAGGGGGCCTTCTGACATCAGCCCTGATTACTGCTCACCGTGGTTCTCCCAGCCAAGATCAAACATTATTGGGGTCACAGTTAATTCCATCCTCTCTATTTCTTTATTGCTTTGACAAGGCTGGAGAAAGGCTGTAAATAATTTCTTATGTGAAATATGACCTGTTGTCTATGGACTCCTGTATTCCTGGGGAGTATCTCCTGATTAGCAGCATCTTCTCAGTGCAAACATTTCCCAAAGTCCTTAAATGCTGTTTGATTGCTGTCCCTCATTTTCCTAAGCATCTCTGTCACTGAATATTTTTGGGACACTCATTGCCCCAGCATGCTGCAGCACACCTTAATAAAGAAATCTTTTTTGTGCCAGGTTCCTGTGACTATCTGCAGCTGTACATCAGAATAGGGTCCCTAGGAATTTTATCCATAAATACAAGACAAATATAAATACACATTTGTTTCTTCTTGATGTGGCAAACACTTGGAAATATTAATCATTCTGCAGTTCTTACATGAGCGAAAATGGACTGGCTGCAAATCATAGCTAGAAATAGAGCTCCAAGTTATGCACTGAGGGCAAGGCCATGTTATATGCTCACAAGGCAAATATATTTGAGAGAAAGTTCATCACCCAGCACTCAGCCCCTTTTAGCTGCTGTCCCACAGGAATGATTCAGGCCAATTCTGAGCACCTCTGGCAGCCTCACAGCCTTCATATCATGCTCCACCCTCTGGTATTTGTTTTTATTTTCATGATTTTTTTTGAAAAGCCCAAAATAGCAGTCAGATAAATCCTGGATGCAGCATTGCTTGGAAAACTGCACACAGGTGTGCCTGCAGCCAGGCTCTGCCACTTCCTGCTGGGTGATGGTGACCATGTCATATAAACATATAAATATATGTGGGTATTATTTGTTTCTGTTGCCTCAAAAGCTATTGCATTCTTAGTAAAGTGTTTTGAAGTGCAATGATATAAATGGGTAAAAAGCAATATTCAGATAAATTCACAGAATCATGGAATGGTTTGAACTGGAGGAGACCTTCAGAGGTTTTCTGTGACGGTGTTCACAGAGGTCTCAGGCTGAGGGAAGAGACGAGAATTTGACTCCATATTTCAGAAGGCTTGATTTATTATTTTATGATATATATTACATTAAAACTGCACTAAAAGAATAGAAGAAAAGGTTTCATCTCAGAAGGCTAGCTCAGCTAAGAACAGAAAGGAATGAATAACAAAGGTCTGTGGCTCGGACAGAGAGAGAGCCAGCTGTGCCGTGATTGGCCATTAATTCCAAACATCCACATGAGACCAATCACAGATCCACCTGTTGCATTCCACAGCAGCAGATAACCATTGTTTACATTTTGTTCCTGAGGCCTCTCAGCTTCTCAGAAGGAAAAAAATCTTAAGAAAGGATTTTTAATGAAAAGATGTCTGCGACAGTTATCTAGCTCCAACCCTCCTGCAATGAGCAGGGCCATCTTCAACTGGATCAAGTTACTCAGAGCCCTGTCCAGCCTGACCCAGAATGTTTTCAGGGATGGGGCTTCTACAGCCTCTCTGGGCACCTGTGCCAGTGTTTTACCATCCTCATTGTAAAAAATGTCTTCCTTATATCTAGCCTGAGCCGTCCCACTTTTAGGTTGAAACCATTATCTCTTGCCCTAGTGTAACAGGCTCTGTTAAAAAGTTTGTACTCATCTTTCTTGTAAGCCTCCTTTAAGTATTGAAAGCTGTGAGTTTTGATTAAGCTGTAGGCTGTACATTAACAAATCCAAAACTGTCTTTGCATCAAAACTAAAACAAGTGATGTGTAAAGTAGCTATGAGTAACAGCAATATCGAAAGCTGAAGAAATCCATCTGTGGCAGACGTGCAAGCAGTCTGTCCTCATGTAAATCTTTCTCAGGAGGTTCTCTGACTCAGTAGAAAGCTAGAGCTCTGTCATAATGCTTTATCTAGTAAAAAAGACATAAGTGCTGAACCTAGAGCTTTGAAGTCTGTGAATCTAGTCTATAGACTTAAGGAAACCAAGTCTGGTAATAGCATTTTTGTCTCTCAAATAATAACTACACCGCTCTTTATGATAACAGTCTGAAAGTAATGGCATGGTTCTGTTGTATAAAATGTTAGTCTTTTGTAAATCTACATAGTTTCCTTCCTTAGAGCAGGAACTTTGGTGTGTACCTAGGTAAAACCAATCTTCAGGGTGACACCCAATGATATTGTTTTTCTTGCTCTCAAAACAGTTCTGGATTTGCTTGAAAGATATTTGTACTTTTCCACAAAAACACAATACATTTCAGAAGTTGTTTTTATAAAAGATTTGTATTTACTTACCTTAATCTTCCTGATTAAATGGAAGTCAGTGGTAAATGTCTACCTTTGGTAGATCCTTTAGGACCATTTATCTCCTGTGACAATGACACTTTGTCTGAGTTACATACAACCATGTAATTTTTGGATGCCAGCATCAGAGCAGAATACCCCTACACTCTACACCAGGAACACTGATGGGCAAAGTACTGAAATTGAATTCCAGTTAGGAATTCAGTTTGAGGCTTGGTATATGTTGGCATTACTCAGATTTGAAGACAAGCTATAAACCCTAAAATAGGCAATAGGGATGAAAATATTGTATATACTAGATAAGAAAATTTATCTTTTAGTAGGCAGCAGCCTTCCACTAGATTATCAACCTAGCATCTGACAAAGCAGAATGAGCTATCATAATAATATGAACATGTCAAAAATATTATTGCTTTGAGAGTGTTGCTTCCATTTTCAAATCCCTTTCAAATTTCTCCCCAATTTCTCTCCAATTATTGTTAGTGGTACACCTGGATGAAAATCCATGGGTTTATTGTTGTTCTCTAGGAAATAGTGACTTCCCTGTCATTATTCTCAATTCTAAATGAAAACTTAGAGTCAGCTTGGTGAAACTTCCCATTCAGTGAAATTTCAGTTAGTTTAAGTTAAAAACAGCAAAACCTTTCAATTGTGATAATGCCATGTATTAGGAAAAAAGTTTCCTACAATGCACAATATCTAATTTATTGAATAAATTTTAAACAGAAATACAAAAAGCATTTTAACACTGTCAGAACAAGGCAGCTGGACTTTTTCCCTCTGAAAAATGCAATCAAATTGTCCTCTAAACATTTAATACAAATGCATTTACCAATTGAAGAACTGTTTCATCAGCTGTCTCTATCTTAAAGATTCCGATCCTGCAAATGGGTATACTAAAAACTGGCTGCAGTCAAACTGGGTTAGAGTTGCAGAGCTTTGGTCAAACTCTTTCTCTGAGTTTAATTCTTGTAGGGTGATTAATCTCTGGTACAGGGCCCTGGCTGATGGAAGCCAGTAACCAGACTGACTTCTTTGATCCCTGTAACAGCAATGCCAGATTAGAGCCACCTACTTCCTCAGCTTTAGCTCTTGGTCCAGAGAACAGGGGTGTGCTGACCCACAAGAGCCCTGTTGGTGTCCCACAGCAAAAACCTTGTCATAATTTTTCACTTTTCTAAACTGCAGCAAGAAGATGGTGAAAATCAGATTTCTTTTATTACTTGTGGAAGCCAGAAATGGATGTAAATAATTTACTCAGCAAAGCATTTCCGGTCTTGAAGAGCTCTTGCAGTGATCATTTCTTCCCAAATCTGATATGGTTTAAATCCATTGCTTGCTTGGTTGTATTCTCTTTTCTTCCCAAAATTTTTAACAAGCCAAAGTAATTCTTACTGTCATGTTTTTCCCTTAAAATGTCACAAGCTGGTTTTACACCTTGTCTTACTTTCAGACCTAACACAGATTCCCTTTTTTTTACTTTAGAGATTCTAAAGTTTGGGGGAAAAAAGAAAGAAAAAAGAAGAAAAAAGAAGAAAAAAGAAGAAAAAGAAAGAAAAAAGAAGAAAAAAGAAGAAAAAGGAAGAAAAAAGGTGCCTTTCCATTAATTCTTCCACATTTTCTACTCTCCATCTTTCCTCTCTGAAGTAGGATTGATCCTCCCCTGCCTAGGATGCATAATGAGCTGAATGCTCCTGGATCTCCACTCAGCAAGGTCCTCCTGAAAAGACACGGCAGGTCAGTGTCCTTGTGCTGTTAATCCATTGAACTAACAACTGAAACATGGGAGGATTTTTAGCCAATTATGAAAGAGCAAGTTCTTAATGATTAAAGTTACTCAAGCATGACTTTGTATTCTTTGCCTCAACCCTGCTCCCTTTCAAATAGTGTCATCATCAGATAAAGGAAAACCCTGATATTGAAATGTTCTTTTGCTCACATACATTGACAGAAAGTTAGCAAAAAGTCTAATGCTGACTCTCTGTTATGTAGAAGTTGAATTGTTTTTAGAGCAACTTGGTACCTGATAAATGAACCTCACCTGAGATGAATCCAGGTGAGGATTGCCTTGTTATTTTCCCTCATGCTGTTACAAACAAAGAGAAAATTAAATTCCTATCCTCAGAGGTGGATAAGCACAGCAAGGTCAAGGGGTATACATTGCATTTCTCACCTAAAAAATATTATTGCTGTTCACTGAACTGCTCTAGACATCTTACAGCAATCAGGTCAGCCCTAAGTGGGTGGTTGTTCCTGGTGTGAAGTGACCTGAGTGATGCTCTCCTAAACCCTGAGCATGGTACCCTGACCAGAAGGACACACCATCAGGGGACTACTGTTTTACTATCCTCCTTCAGGCATTTCATGGATTTTTCACTTCTCACAAAACTTGAGCAGCTTCACAGCCATTTTAGCTATCATTTAAGCTCATGGTCTTATTTCATGGTGAATTAAGTTTTAGGTTTTTCCAGCAGAAGGAAAGCAGCAATCATATACGATTTCCTCACAGCTATCCCAGGCAAGTAATAGCTGAAATGTGCTTGAGAGGAGAGATCTTGGTCAATGTAAGGAGTTTTAATACACCTTACCAATGTTACAGGTTTAGTCTGTGGGCTCCCCATGTAGTCAAGGGAAAGTGCATCCTGACACCAATTCAGAGCAGGAGCCTAAACTGGACTAAATTCAGATGTCCATCCTTTTAATCCTTCCCTCCTAGTGGCAGCCCAGTTTCCCAGACTAACTTTGACTTGAGATTCTTTCTGTCAATATTTACCTCTGAAGTGTAATTCACTGCAGCTTTTTCTCACCACTGTCCATGACTATGGGCAGATGACAGGGCATATGATGTAAAATTTTTTTTTTGAGAGAGATCTGTACTACTGTAAGTAAAAACATTATGGAAAGCAACCTAAGTCATAAAAATCACTACAAACCAGCTCCTCAGCTAAAGATACCTTCCTGTCATTGCTCAAGAGAGTGTGGGCACAAGTAGCACAGATTTTCTTTTTGCTGTTTTCTACCTCTTGGGTCTGCAAGGATTTTCATGAAATCTTCCCACATCCTAAAGGAAATCTGATGTTTTGTTTATATTGCAGAAATAAAGTTCAACACCAAGCATAAATATTTTATGCTGTATTTTACCTGTGGCACATTGAAGTCCAGCTAAGCCAAGAAAAACAAAGCAGAACTGCAGGGAAACATCTGCCATTTCCTCCTCTTTCTGATGTGTCCCATAAGCAAATCTGATAAGTAACTTCTGCAAAATGTTGTTTGAAAGATGACATTTTAATGAATGCCATGGAAAGTGGTAGAAGTAATTCCTAATGCACAGATCTCTTTTGTTCTATTATGCATCGATGAGAGAATTTGCATGATCATTAGGGGATGACTGGAGTCTGGAATCTTTTTAATGAATATTGCATTCCCATCTATTAATGGGAGGAATGACAGTAAATTCTTCTTGTAGCAAATTTCTGCCATGTGTGTAACTTTTACCTAGAGCATTACTAGGAACCAAGTCGAAGAAGGCACCTAAATAGTTCAAAGGAAGGAACTTCAGCAAAGACAGACCTCACCAGGTTTCCATGTTGCTGGTCCCTTCTCTCTGTGGAACTTTGCTTTTGTCTTTTCTTTATTGTCTTTCTTTCTCTTTTTTCTTTTTAAGTTTGCAAACTGACCTATGCTCCATAAAGTTCATCTGACCTGTCCTCCTGCTCTTTTTGTGTGAACTTTTGAAATATCATCAGACATACAGACTTCTTTTATCATATTTACTGAAGCATATTTGACAGAAAAGTTGGCATCAATAAGTAGATGTAAAAAAATATTAGATTCTACAGTTTTCCATTATTTACAGTTTATTTCAAGGAAAATCAGATAGACTTGCCTAAAATTTGCCTAGTTTTCAAGAGTAAGGATTTATATTCCACCGGAGTTTCGTGTATATGAAAGAAACTAAGTGAAGACATATTTTAAAGAGATAACAAGTATTGATTAAGAGGGGTCTGAGCAACAGATACTTAATCATCTGCTTATTCAGCTAGCATGTACTAACTAGAGTTGTTTAAAAAATGTTTCCCTCCCTTTAATTATTTTGAATCCTGAAATCAGTGTAATTGACTCTCAGAATGCTTCTGAAAACAACTCCAAACACAGAAGGTGTGATTCTCTCAAACTCACCATAATCAAATCTGATGAATTTCCATACTTTGTTATATTTGTCTCTCCCTTTCTTGTTGAGAAGCCATATACATCATGAGACCTTTTTGCAACAGGCCACAATAAGAAATGTAATCTTCATGCCAGCAGGGCAACATACCAGTAAAAGCTGAACCATGGAACAGCAAATTTGTATGGAAAATAAATAAAAAACATCCACATTTCCACAGAGAAAACTTTTGGTTGCAAAGTCATTTATCTGGAAAACAAATGGAATTGCTCTATTTTCAATTATTTTAGCTGGCAGTTTAATTAATTCTTCAATTTATTTTCAAACTTTAGCCTCCAGCCTTTTGATATTGTTGTTAAGGAATGACCTGCTATTTCTTTTAAAATCATGCTGTTATCTGATATCCTTCTCTTATAGACACTTTTAACCACTCTGCAATATTCTTTGGCTTTCAAAGACTAAGTAAGTTCACCTCCTTTCATTTTCTCTCTTCAGGTCACAAATCTTCCCTACAGTTTCCCTCAATTCTTTTTAACTTTCAGAATTCCTTATGGACTATTTTCTGTGAAAGTTTTAAAAAACTTGTGTTCCCTTTTCAAGCACACTCCTAACACTCTTTCTTCTAATGTCATTGTGCAGGTTCAAGAAGACAGGAATACATCTGACTACTTACTTAAAATGTCTCACCACCCCCTCACATACCAGAAGTAACTCTCCACCTAAAGTCTGATATCAAAACCGCACCAAGCCCGTCTGTTCCTTAGGCCTCTGAAAATATCTGAAGTTTCAAATCCTTGTTATTGAAAGGATGAGATCTAAGCAGGACCATGAAGCAGGTTCACCAGGTGTCCATCAGTAGGTACGGTGGGAGGTGGACAGTGCTCCTCAGACAACAAAAGAGCTCCACAGTGTTGGGGCATGGAGCTCACGTCACTCATGCCATGGCCGAGAGACCTGTGAAGATTGTCTGAAAATGTGCTGCACACTCCCACACGACATGTTTCTCATCTGTTTGGCTACTTTCCATCTTCTTGAAGTGTGAGAGAAGGCAGTGAGCTTTGTGTGACCTTGCTTTTCCTGTTTCATGGAGCAACCATGACTCCTACTGGAGATTTCCTACTCACCAAACCCAGAGTGCTTTCAGCACACATTACATAATGCACATATTGGCTCACCATACATTAAGGAGAAGCATGCTTGTGTTTCATTCATACACAGAGAGACATGACTGCTCAGATACTGTTTGCAATGTTCCTACCACAAAACCTTCTGGGAAGAAAAGGTACCTTTCCTTCAGCTGCTCTTTGTGCTGGGGAGAACTGGTCACCTTGACCTCCTCCTTTGGGTCATGGTTACTCTTGGGAAACAAGTGAAGCAGCAGGTTAAGTAAAGTAAGTAGTTGCTAGTTTTTTCATTCTTTTTCTGGTGAAAAAGGCTGAAGACACGATTATGATTTCTGATTCTGGAGTCAAGACAACCTCAATAACCCATGCCAGTAGAGAGTTGATTGACTGCAACTTCTCAGCTCTCAGGTGGAGAAAAGATCCTGGGTGAAGTCTGTAACCACAGCCAAGCTGAAACTTGGGTTCTGCTGTCTTTGGGGACTTACCAAGATTTAAAACAGAGCTCAGGAGAAGAAATCAGGGTAAAGATAAGATACTTAAAGCAGTAAAAATGGTTTGACAATTCAACAGATCCAGTGCATTTCCTTGTCCATCTGAGCCATGACCCAGTAGAGGTTCAGTACTGAATTGTACCTCCAAAATGTTTATTCATCAGAGCAATTGTCTATCTTGCCACTTCTAGGAATCCAAGACATGTCTTTTTTCTATTTCCATGGTAGTATTTTATGGAGACCAGTAAGGAGAGAATCATTTAGGCTGAAGTACCTGAATCATATGTAGTTGTCAAAATCAATGAAGTAATTTTCAGAGATGCTAGTTATCTCTCAGTTCCTGTGGCAAAAAAAGAAGCTTCTGTTTGTTTGGGATTTGAATAGACCTTTTCTATTTTTTATTCATTTTGCTTCAGTAAACCTTTATTCACTGAGAATATGTGGGTTGCTAGCTGTTAATTATTATGCTAACAGTATTCTGCTAAAGGTGCTCTGAAAACCTGTTTTCCCACTTACTGATTCATCTAATTTGAAAAAATGCATTAAGACTGTTTAAAATAACTGCAACATTGATACTTTATCTAATTCCCAGTTTAACAGAAGCAGTCAGTATCTTTGTGTGAGCAGATGAAACTGTATATAGCCACTCTAATTCTCCAGTTCTGCAATTGGATTTCTTTAGCATCTCAAGCTTATCAACAGTGCTTTCACATGGAAAGATTTAGTATCCATAAAGGTCTTCCCCATAATGTGGTACTACAGAAGGGGTCTCTACCTCCCTCTGAGGAACATGTGATTCTTACAGACTTCTTTAGTGATTAAAGGTAACTCAGATTCAAAAATCCTCTGCAGTGCAGGCATTTAGCTCAAGACCAAGACATCTAAATTAAGATGTCTAAATGTAGGATCTTGATTCAGGTGCCTAAACATAGGTGCCTAGTACTTTTCAAGATGCCCTTGTGAATTTGTTGAGATGCTCATTTGCCCTTCAGCTGCAATTCTAGAAGCAGATGTGTCACCTGCAGGTCATGGCTGTATCTGCCAGCTGTGTGGGTGTCCTAGGTCATCTGAAATGGTACATGTTCACTAACTGAATAGAACCCTAACTGCTCTTAGATTGAGGAACACAGAGAGAGTCAGTAGAGAGATTCAGCTCTCACCAGGTTGGCAGCTTGATCTGTCTACGCCTCCCTGAGGGTACTGATTATAGCAGTGATTTGGACACCAACTTCACATGCAGACGTTTACTTGCAAGCACCTAATTTTGGGTGTCTTCATCCCAAACTAAGACCAACCCATGACATGTCTGTTGCAACAAAGGATGAATTCAGAAATGGAAGGCAGAACATGCTGATGAGAGGAAACTGCTATGTGAATGCCTTTGCAAGGGCTCAACAGGCACTCCAAATATCAGCTGGCACCAGCCCCCCTCCGAATGTTTCAGTGGATGCCATGTCTAGGACAAAGGTGACTACAAAAAGACAATTTTCTCTTTCTACCTTCCACTGCTTGAGGTTAACCAGTGCCTCTTCTATGGAAGACTTACATCAGTGAGCAGCTGTAGGCCAAAGCTGCTCCAAATACAAGGACAGTTTTTTTCATAATTGTCCTGCTCTTTTAGTAACACAATTGCTTTAAGCACCAACCACTGCATTAAAAATAATCTGAATTTGATTTTGCCCTTCTGTTTCAGTCAGGAGTATCTACCACATGCTTGACAGAAAGGGATAATATTCAATGGCAGAATATTTTAAATGCTTCCAAAATTAGCCTTCCTGTTTCTTACACTATTAAAAACAATTCTCTCCTGCTACTCAGTGCAATTTACAAGAGGTGCTTGGAAGAAAACAACCTTGAATTTTCTTATGACACTAACTTCCATCATGATAAATCTCAAGGTGAGAGTAAACAGGAAGATATGAGCATCTTTTACAACCATGTTTCTGAATGATATTATAGTCAGAGGTGTTCTTTATAGTCTCTGCTGAAAAAAATGCACTGAATTTTATTGGCAGCATTTCTCTGACAGATGCCACTACTGTCCTTGTTTAAACCAGCATTAAAACATTAAATATAACATGAAGAAAAAAACCTAAGAATTTTAAGAGTTTAAAGTTATAAGAGTTTGCATTTAATGAAATACAAAGGTAAAAGAAAAAAATTACCCATAAATTAAAATGAAAGTCAAATTTGATAAATAAAAATTCCACATTAAATGTATGTTGTGTGAGGTGCTTAATTGCAGAAATTCATACAAATATACCTAAAATGGAATAGTTTGCAAAATTGACAAAAGTTCTAATTGTACATGCCAAAACCCACTTTCTGTCTTAACCATTCAGTGAGTTTAACTTTTTTGATATCTACTTTTATCACTGTTCTTTAGAAGTAGAGACAACTATTTAGAAACACTTTTACAAGACAGTGCCATACCAATAATATGAAATATTACTTAAGAGCACCTTCCTAAGTATTAAAATGCTGCAAACAGAAAATATATTCTTCCTTTTAAGAGCATAAAATTGTGTTCTATTTGATTTGTCACCTCTGCATTTATTGAGATAATTATCAGAGGTTATTCTATGGTTTGGAATACAAATCAAAAAGTTCCCTGGTACATGTGTGTCCAGCCAATCATTAATTAGACTGAGTGCCTCAGATTCTTGCTTTACTTTCTGTATTCACTCTTCCTGTGATTTCCTAAGTGAGATTTTCTGTGGTGATGTGCTGGATCCTCCACAAGTCTGATTTTAGCTTTCTGAGGCATCACCCTGCAGTCAGGACCTCTCACACAGATTGCACCAACAGCAGGACTTGTGGGCAAGTAGTGAGAAGCTCTGGAAATTTCTGTAGGGCTGCCACTGAGGAACTCTCTTCTGTGAAAGATGAGAGGCTTCTAGAAATCCCAAATCAGGGACCTGAATAGGAATGGCTTTAGATATCACAGACCTACTTACTGCCTTATGTGATCTGATGGAAAATTCTGTGATGTTGGTGGAGTTTTGCAGTTCAACAGGAGCCACTTGTGGCCATGAAAGTGCTTGTCCCACTTAAAATGCTGCCAGTAACATTGAATCCCAGCACTGAACATGATAGGCACAGAGTGGGGTATATTATTTGTGTAACATTTTTGTAGCACGTTCTGTAGTGACATGCTTACTCATTATGAACAAAAACACTTAGGGAATGGACCTATCATTCTAAGTGTTTTGACCTCCACCATCTTGGTAGGTATTCAGTAAATCTGTACAGAAGTAGAATCAAGAAAGTTATGCCAGACCTTAGCTCTCACCAAGAAATATTTCTCCTGATACTGCATTAAAGAGCTTTATATAAATACCTCTAAGGCAGTAAGAGATAGAAAGCAACTGCTTACATCAATAAGTCATTAGCAGCAATTAGGACAGAAGAAAATTGGCATCTGGCTATTCCAGATAATGATAGAAGAGATGTATAATTGTAAAAAAGCATGAAAATGTAAAAGAGTTATTGGAAATCCATACTCAGTGAACTAACACAGGCAGCCTGAGCACAAACTGCAAAAGTCACTGGAATTTGACAAGCCTTTTTGAGCAACACAGTTCTGAAAGCAGAGAAAAGGCATATGAAGTGTGAAATAGCCTGTAAGTTAATAGCTGGTAGACTGCCTGGCCTTTTCCCAAGTTCCCTTATGAGGTCTAAATAATCAGCAGCAAAGTGAGTGTAAACACAGCCTGTTTCCTCTTGCACTGGAGTTACTGTGCTGATGTCAAGTGAGTAGCATTTTGTTAATAAGAATAAAATTTGGTTTACAGTGACAAAATAAGGCACAAATGAAACACCCCTTGACTAAATACAACTAATCAAGTGACAGAGTGATGTTGATACAGCTCACAAGTGCAAGCAGGTGGGAGCTTCAGGAGATGGGACAGGTACCCAGCATACTTCAGTTCAAATTAATAATGCAGTTCAATACACTGCATTTGGGTACCTTCCTACCAGGAATCATTTGCAATAATTCAGGCTGATTTAGACGCCCAGCCATGAGTGTGTAGATCTCGTGCATGTGTCCTTCTTGCATGAAATAGCCAAAATCCTCCTTAAATCTAGAAATTTGGTTGCTGTTCATGGGGTATTTATTACCCCTTTACTAGCTGTGGAAAACAACATGACTTTTTCCTGCTGTGTAAGTAACAACACTGGTATTTTTGCACTTTAAAAAGTCTAGTGGCTTTTCATGTGCAGAAAATCACCTGTATTTTTCCAGCTAGCATCCCAAATACTCTGAAAATCCACAGAAGTGACTGCTAATGAATATGGCTTTAAGAGGTCTAATATTTCAGTCTCTGTCTCTACAGTACCCAGTCCTGCTGCTGTGACTGCCCCTGATGGGTTGGAAGGCAGATGCTTGTGTGGTTGGAGGCACCTTCGGGGGCTTTCCTGCAGGTCATTAACCCCTTTCCTGTCCACCCTTATGGGAACTACCAGCATCTATCTGTCACATATTGCAAGGACTTTTTTATTTAATTGATTTATTCAAGAGTTTTTTTTTTTTTTTTTATTTATAGCATCATGTGAGGCATAAAGCACTGTCAATCCAGTGTGAGGTCCAAACAGTGGTGTAACAAAAGAGGAATGCTTCGACTCAAGCGGCCTGTGCCTCTGTGCTCTGGTTTGAAGGCCACTGAAATAGTATAGTCATTTCCAGTGAGCTTTGGAGCTCTCTTCTGGTTGTATCTGTGAAGTCCTGAGTATGAAGCAGAGTGGCATTTTTGGGGTTCTTTGCGTTCATGATTATAAATATAATCCTTCATTCAGATGGTGTGATGCTGAAAGCTGTAGAAATCCCCTAGTCTCATATAAAGAGTAAGTCTGTTTGGTAAAAAGGAGATTCTTTTTCCCTTAAAATACTGCAAAAATATGTTATTTCAATTTATTTGAAAGCAGCTTTCCACAGCCAGTGGATATTTATATGGCTGGAGTATCCACTGAAGTATGGCAATTTCCTGATTCCAAATTGGTTTTTCTCCTACAATGCTATCAGGTTGCTTTTATCTCAAAAGGTTTTCCTGAGAAGACCAGTGACATTTTTTGGCTTTTACAGCTACAGAAACTCAAATCCTCAGAATTTCATCTCCATGAGCTATCCTGGTATATTTCAGTTCCAAAATTCTTAGCCATGCACCCCTGTGTTCACTGCACTTCCCAGTGAATGGCTATGAAATGAACTTCTTTAGGAATTAGCTCTTCTGAAGAGCTGTCACTGATGTTTCTGAAGACATGATGTGACCAGCAGGTTGAGGGATGGGATTCTCCTCTACCCTTTGCTCTCCTGAGACCCCACCTGCAGTGCTGCATCCAGCTCTGGGGCCCTGAGGGAGAAGGACATGGAGCTGTTGGAGTGAGCACAGATGAGGACCATGAAGATGATCAGAGGGATGGAGCACCTCTTCTACAGAGACAGGCTGTTAGAGTTGGGATTGCTCAGCCTGAAGAAGAGAAGAAGATCTCCAGGAAGATCTTATAGCACCTCCCAGTACCTAAAGGGGGCCAATAGGAGACACGAAATGTCAGGACAAGGGGAAATGGCCTCAAACAGAAAGAAGCAGATTTAGATTAGGTATCGGGAAGAAATTCTGTACTCTGAGGTTGTGAGGCACTGACAGAGGCTGTCCAGAGATGTTGTGCTCCCTCCCTGGCAGTGTTCAAGGCAAGGCTGGATGTGGCTCTGAGCTACCTGGTCTGGTGGAAGATGCCCGTGGCAGTGCCCATGGCAAGAGGGCTGGAACCAAATTATAGATAAGGTTTCTTCCAACCCAAATGAGTCTATGATTTATGATTATATGATATCTGACCTCAAACTATTAATACATTCACACCTCTACATCCAAGAGGGGACTTGGATTCTGGTTTGTAAATGAAAAATTAATTCCAGGAAAGTTATTCCATTATTTAGTTAGCTGTCTAACTAGGAAAAAAATTAAGAAATTAGCTATCTTATTTTATGTACAAAGCCAAACACTTGACCTTTGATTCTCTGAATTTTTCTCAGTGTGAATCTCCTTCCTTCTTCCAAAGCTTCCACTCTGTGTCTAGGCAAGAACTGGAGAATATGTTTCACACCCAAAAACCTATAATTACCTCCTCAAAGCAGACAATCCTTTCTTTTCTAACAAAATGGCAAATTTCTTCTCTCCCCACCTTGAAATACCTTTCCTCCTATCATTTTCCCATCCAAATTTCCAAACTACAGTGTGGCCTTTATTTTGAAACTACCAATCATGATGTGAAACCATTTCATTTACAGGTAATTAAATTCATTTAACTTAATTGCACAGATAATGTTAAGAAAAGTATCAAAGCTCTCACATGGCTGATGGAGTTGCAGAGTAGGAGTTGCAATGTTTTCAACTGAATTTTGTACCATCATTGTCCTACCTACACTACATATGTAGGAAAAGTCATGGGGAAAGAACCTTCAAGGATTTATTAAAGTCTGCATTCTGAGAAATGTGTACAAGGATTAAATACAAGTAGGGCTTTGTGCTTGTTAATGACAGACATAATTTTTGGGTCAGGAAGTTTGGTTTGTATAAAAGAGATGAAAGGTCTCATCTACCAACCCTGAAACAGTAATTTAAACTAAACAATTCTATCACTTCCTGATGCAGTCAAGTCATTATTAATTTGCTGTCTTATCAGTTTTATGTGTTTCTACATATGTCCATCGAGTGAAGATTTTAACAAAGAGCTTCAGTTTTACCATGACAAGTAGTGAAAGCATGGAGAATGTGTTCTTTTGCCATGGGAATTAATGAGGTGATAATTGGTGCAGAAGATGCTCAGCATACCCAGGGCTGCACTCAAGCTTAGCTGTGCCCTTTGCCCTGTGAGTATATGTGGAGTAAAAGCCATGGAACTTCAGTCAAACACAACACCTAAATTTGAAATTCAAGTTTTCCTACTGTAAACTGTAAGAGTGGTGTAGCTGGGGATTGAGGATTGGCCTGAGTGTGCAGCACTTCACCCTTAATTCCTGGTCCCAGAGCTGCTGCATGCATGAAGCAAGGGAATGTTCCAAGGCAAGACACTGCCTTGTAAGGAAGGCATTGCCTGAGCTCCAGCCCCTGCACAGCAGAGCTGTTGGGCACCTGCTGCAGGAGCCATCCACAAGTGTCAGACTGGCCTGGAGATTCCCTGGGCAGCTTCTACTGTGCCTGGATGGACTGACAGGCAATATTTATGTGTTAGATATGTTGATTATCCTGGCCAGGAACCTGGCCATCCAAATGACTCACCCAGGCAGTTTCTGATACAGAAGTGACCAGACTGTGCACAGGTAAGATACTTGTAAACAGTGGAAGGTGTGCAGATGCAGAAATTGGCATACAGCTCAGCATTTGGTACAAAGTTGAGATACATATTTTGTGCATAATTTAATATTATCAGTAGAAACAGACCATACATGTGCTGAAGTGGTCATGCAGAACCAATGCCCAGATAGATCATAAAACGTGAGCAGAAGTTTGGGGTGCCTCACCAGGTCCAGCTGAAGATGCTGTTGAAAGGACTCTCACAGCAGAGACTCCCATCACCCTCTGGACAGTAACCAACCATGCTGTTTGAGGGACTAGAGCATTACCCCATGGAAACAACGCCTCAAATCTGTTTAGTTTCAATAAGTGCTCTGTGAGCGTCCCTGTAACAGTGGTGCAATGCTCCTGGGGCACTGGCAGAACTTGCATAGAGCAGCCCCCAACACAACACAAAGAAAGAGAAACCTGATTTCACCTACTATTTGAGCAGCTGTCCTTTTCATAGAAAGCAAAGATAGCCTCCATCTTACTCCTGATACTCCTGTTTTGGACTTCAGGTCTTGTGCTAGTGCATATTTAATTACTTTACTGGAAGTGGGATCTGTAAGAAATATTTTCTGCCAGCTTATAGGTATCATGTGGTGATTAAACAGTCTCCCAACAGGGGGAATTGAATAAAATCTTATCATGGATAATGAAACATGTATCCTTCATATCTCAGGAGTCCATCTTTGTAACTTTGGGTAAGATCTCTTGCAATCTTCTCTGGCATCTTGCTTGGGACTTCTCTTACTTACTAATGAGACTCTACTTAAGAGCTAGGAGGGCATGTCTCCCCTGGTAGGGTGCATTTTGAAGGGGAAATTAATACCAGTTTTAAACTCTTCTCAAAACTTTTGGTGATGGAAGGTTTGTGCCCTTGGTTACCTGTTCCATTGAATAACTATTCCTCTAACTAGACAGTTTCTTGCTCAGCTTTCTCTTTTGCTGCACACTGTCCTAATCTGCTGCTTGTCCTTGTTCTCTGCACACCCTCTGCAATATCACCTTTCTTCTGCCTCTCTACCAGTCTGCTAATCTAAGTCAAACCTATTCTATTTCAGTCATGCTCTGCAGAAAATATTTTCAAAGTGCTGCTTTTCTTAACATCAAGCCAAAGGTCTTTATCTCTGAATGTGTGACATCTAAACCAGGACATGGCACTCCTTGTCAAGGTTCAGAAGTGCTGATGAGAGGAGAGCTACTGTCCATTTTCCAGGTTTTAAGGTACCTTTCTGGCAACAGCATGGCATCATTTATGTTTCCATTACAACTCTCTGTAGCCATCTTTTCTACTGTGTTACTGCCCAGTTATTTTTCCTTTTCATTTTTTTTTCCTTTCCAAGTGTAGTACTTCTTGCTCTTGTCTATGCCACCTCCATCTTCCTGACTTCAGATCACTTCTCCAAAGTATTGTTTTAAATTCTAACACTCTCAAGTGCTTTTAGTTCCTGTTTGTTCATTATTTTCACATTTGAGGACATCTGTGCTTTTTGTTATCCAGGCTGCTAATGGGGGTATGGCACAGCACCCACAACTGTGTAGGATACAGCCTGTGTATTATTGAAAATTGAGTGCAATCTTACAGCAATTACTACATTCACCTTTATAGTGTTTGATTACACTAAATTCATACTCATTTCCTAAACTTCATTGAAAAAACAGAGCTATACAGGGTAGAGTGTTAAAAACAAAGTGTGATTGTGAGAACTGGATTGCCAAAGTACCTATTTGGTCAGATTTTCAGCAACAAAACATTAATCAAGCTTTTTTAGAAATCTCACCAAATCCTTGGCAAAAGCTCAAGTTTCAGCAGTGCAAAATCTATTGGAAAATGGGGCTGATCTCTTCATACTTTACTAACACTTTATGCCTGAAAAGCTATTACTTGCTATCACTGCTACAGTCACATTTTGAACTCTCCAGAATGTATTTTACTTTTCATGTATTTTCATAAGATCTGCTACAATTGAGCATCTCTCTTGACATCAGTGTAACAGAAAGAACTGTTATCCACATACTTCTGTGAATAATTCAGGAAAACTTGCCTCAGTAAAATCTGGGTCTCTGGCTACTGTTAAAGTTATTGCTGGCTCAGGCTACTAAATTTTTTGACTCCTTGATAAGTCATTTGAAACATAAGCTTTCCAGACTGTTTCAGTTTATTACTCTTTTTAAGTGAGCAGATCTAAATTAGAATCTCCTCAGATCAATAGCTCATTTTTATCACAAGACATTTGAACTGTACCATATACATCAGATAAATAATCTTTCACTGCACTCAAAAGTTTTAAACTGCAGATCTGTGGTGTAGAACTGCTGTAGATTGGGTGCTAGGAAAATGATGTATTACAATTGTTTTTCCCTACCTATGGCTCTTCCTGAATGAGTGCCATGTTCCAGCACAGTGATTATTTTAATTGCAGATGTTTCCTCAAACTGCGTGATGTATTTCTCTCTCTCAAAGCAGGCTGTTTACTTTTACATTACAGCCAGTGTTGCCTCAGTGGATGCTGCTCAGACTATTTACACCATGAAAAACACTCAGTAATATATTTGACTCCATGCAATCCTGACCAAAAGGAATGAGGAGATTCAAAGTGGAAGTTAAAATCACAGCCATGTCTTGGGCTGTGTACAGCTCACAGGATCATGGAAAGTTCATGCTGGAAGGAACCTAAGGATCTCTCTGCCCTGTCCTCCTGCTCATATCCAGACTGAATTTCTCTTTCTTTTTTTTTTTTTCATTTTATGGTTATTATCTCTCATCCTCCCACCAGGCACGCAGCTGTGCAAAGTTTCATCTCTTTGATGAACTTGAGGGCATCAGGAGCTACTTTTAGGTGCATCCCAAGTTGTCTCTTCCCTGGGATGAGCCAGTGCTGCTCCTTCAGCCTGTCCTCACAGGGAGGTGATGCTCCCACCCTGAGCATCTTGGTGGCCCTCAGCTGCACTCCCTCTGTTCATTGGTGCCTTCCTTTGGATGCCTTCCAAAGGTGATTGCTCTTTGATTTTGATACTGCTGCCCTTCATGTACTAAGCCATTATATGTTGTTTGCTGATCAAGAACAGCCAAAGTCATTACAGGGGTTTCAGAGGCAGATGACATGACATTGCATAGAACCACTTGAACTTTTTTCTGAAACACTTTTTTTCTAAAGTAAAACAAACCTTTTCATAGGAATTTCTCATTTGTTTTCTTTTACCTCTTTCAACAGAAAAAGTTCTTGAGTGCATAGGAGATGTTTTCCTTTATTTTGCCTAACTCATGATATATAAAAATAAATAAAGGATTCTTGATCTCATTTTAAAGTGCAATTCTTTTGAAACAAATCAAATTCTTTGCATACCATGTAGATAAGGTGAGGAGCACTGTGAGTTTCAGGGAGAAGGAAGCCTGATACAAAGAGGGTCCTGTAGAGCCACACGAGCAGGAACATGTACTCAGCACTCAGCAGGTTACTGGTGTGGAACTGCAGCCCCCAAATCTCCCCAATTAACCCCCTCTCAAGGCCTTGATCTGATTCTTTCCATGTGACAAATGTGAATGGCAAACTCTCAAAAAAATAACAGATGTAGACCAATATTCCCCCATGTTCTTGGGCACAGGTGATAAAAATTAAGTCCTGAGGCCTTTTTCCAGGACACCATCTATTACCCTGGTCAAAACATGGTTCCAGGAAAGCATTTAGACTCCTGTTAGAAAATAAAGGTAACTTCCTTATAGCAATGTGCTATCATTCCTTCTGTTGGACTTGCAGCTCTATATTACAGCATCACCATAGTGACCACAGGTAGGCATCCCCATCTGTGAGTTCTGTGCTAAAACAATTGCACATTGTGTACACATGCACTTTAATTCATTAGGCCAGGGTTTCATTGTGGTCCGTCCTTCACCAGCATCATTCAGGATTTTCATTATTGCTATGAACAGAGGCACAGAGGATGTGTTTATTAATTTTTCAGATGACCCCAGTCTGGAAAGTGTTCCCTGAAGGACTGAAAAATAGGATTGGAATTCAGAATACTTTTGACAAATTGAATAAACAATTAAAACAAAAACAAAATAGAAGGTGAAAATAGATTGAGTGAAAAGCATTTATACACAGGTAGTGGCAATTGTCTCCTCAAATATGCAATAGCCAAAATATAATAAGCACCAGTATAAAAGGAGAAGAGCTATCTGGGTAGAAAGGGCACTTAGTAAATCACAAGATGTAACAAGGTAAATAACATTATACTGTTTCCAGACAAGTGTCCATTGTCTTGAGTTTTATAAGCAGGATTTTGTCCATGTGAGACGTGGTGGAAATCTTTCTTCTTTCAGCACTGGCATGGCCCCAGCTGGAACTTGTGCCCAGCTACTGATGCTCAGAAGCAATCCAGCCTCTGGTGAGGGTCCAGGGCAGAACAGTCCAAAACAACGGCCCAAAGGAACTGGAGCTGCTTGCTAAAAGAAAAAAGAGAGGCACGACTGCAGCTTCTAACATATAAAAGGTAACTGTAGGAAGGGAAGGAATTAATTCTCCATTATGAAATAAAGGCTTAAATTACAGTGAGGTTTAAGTTAGGCATTTGGAAAAGCTTTCTAATAGCAAAAGTAATTAAGCACAGAAATAGACTGCATGAGGAATATCCATCACTGCAGGCTTAAAGAGAAAGAAGGCTGTGTAAGCTGGAAAGGAATGGGCAGCCCAGCCATGGGGCTGAAAAGGGGGAAGGGTTCTTCTGATTTGAGTGCTAGCAAGAGGAGAATATTTACATTTTCCAAATGCAAATCTCATGTCTGTAACACACTGCTGTCTGTAGAGCACTAGCACAAGATGACCTGGAGCAATTAATTTGTGTGCAAACCCTAACAGAAGGCCTGTTTTTACAGATGGCACCCCAGAATGTTGAAACACACAAACAGGGCATCAAAGCAAATCCTCTGATTCAGCCCTTGGTATGAGGTCAGCCCATATGCTCTGCAGGAATTGGAGTCCAGCTGATGCTGTAGTGTTCTAGTATTGATATGCCAGAAAAAGCCAAAAAGCCTAGCAGGTAAGTGCCACCAACCTTTGTAATAATCAGCATGCTCTTACTTAGATGCCTTCCTAACAGATTTTGCTTAGATCAAATTTTTATTTGTATTTGAAAACCCCAGACAGTGGGGGACAGTAGAAGAAGACTGGCAAAGAAGTTTGTTCTAGTAGGGACACAAACTTGTATTTTACCAAATCAGCTCATACATCAGTATCTTACAGAAACCTACAAGACCCAAATACTTTTAAAGAGACAACTAGATCCAAATTTTTCAACAGAGTTTTAATATTAGAAAAAAGCAGGAGCCAGAGTCTTTAAACATTATATTAAATGCAAACTTATCCATATTCACCAGCTTGATGCTACCCCTGGTATCATCAGGTAGCTCAGGGACTTGATTACAGTCATCATGACAATGCTATAATAAAAGATTATGAATAGCTTGTTACTGACTTGGGAGCAATCTGGAAATCTCATATCATAAAACCAGCATTCAGTCTCTTTAAATTTATTATATTAAAAAAGTTATAAAAACTCTCTGCGTAATTTTTACTGTGCTCCATACACAAGAGAGCCATTATTTAACTCTTCATTTAATTTCCAGATGCTTCATATGCACCACATAAAAGGTATCCAGAGAATCCAGGCAGGAAACAGACTTATGGTAGGCAGCTCAAAGGTATGCATGTGTGGAAAATGCCATTAAAGTTATAGCTTATCTAGTGTGCTTTGCTTCCCTAAACTAGAAGTGTTTCAACTCTTTCCACAGGGTTAGCTTCAGGATGCAAGGTTGATGTCCCTTCAAGTTGTCTGGGAGTGCAGGTGGGCACTGCCTGGGGATCACAGATGTGCTGCCCTCTGAGATGCCAGATGCAGAATCCCTGTGTGTTCTCTGCCTTGAAAGACAGCCTGTGTGTCCCATTTGGATCCCTTTCCTCATGGGTACATTGCTGCTTGCCACCATGCAGGGCAAGAGTGCCAGTCTTTGAAGTCCCAGCCCTGAACTTATACTGGACTTTTCAGTTTTTCTTTAGCAGAAAAGAGAGAGGAAAATGTGGCTGCAAAGAAAATCTTATCGAGTAGCGATTTCCAGGAGACAAAGCAAAGAGGGCTACCTGCCTCCCAGCAGGAATTTTCAGGTGTGCCATCCCTGTGCCATGGCTCAGGTGTGCCTGGGGAGCCCTCATACTGCAGCTCAGCTGTCCTGGCCCTGGGCTCTGAGTGCATTGTACATACTCAGAAACTGGAAAGGGGGTAGGCAAAAAACATCTCATTTCTTTAAAGTTTCAGTGTTCTTGAACATTTGAATTGTGAGCCCTATCTTCCTTCTTCCCAGAAATACACATTATTGCAAAGAAAATTTCAGAAGTCGTGGAAGAAAGAAAAAGTGTTTGAGCAATGGCCAGTATGGCCCAGGCAAGAGGGATGCGAGCTCTGTTTCAGCACCCACTGCAATTCAACAGGCTTGAGAAATCCTGATTGCTGGGAAGCACAACACAAATTGTCCCTGCAACTGCTTTTACCAGGTTGTTCTGTCCTTTTCCTAATTCAAACTGCAATTACAGAGATGATAAAATGGAATATAAATATATATGCAGCTGCTGAGAAAAACCAATTAGTTTTGCACCGGTGAGAAATAATGCAGGACTCCTTGTGTTTTTAACAAACTAGCTCTCAATGTATTGTAATCTATCTTCATGATCCAAATATACTTAGGAAGAGCATGACAATGAAATGTATGTTGGAAGTGTAATAAAGGAACTAATGCAGTAAAGTTACTATATTTTATGAGTAGAAGAAAACAATTAAAATGATATCCAGGTAGTAACTTAGGAGCCAAATGTCATAGCTGTCTCTTTTGCTGCCGAAATATGTGTACTCTCTTCCTAACAGTCTCTTTCCCCAAGGAAAAATAAATGTATCTAAGAAATACTTGTTAGCAATGCAATTACAGGCTTAATTCCCCAACTGGCTTCAGACATCATAAGAACAAAACCAAGCAGAAGCCCTTTGCAATTGCAGTGGAAAAGAGACAGAAAACCACTAGGTGTTCAGAGAAAGATAATATATTTTTATAACAAAAGCTGACACAGTCTTTGACAGTAACATTTGAGATGACATTGGCATTAGTTTTTCAACTGCACTGTCTTTTTCTTTTCAGCTACAGCCTAGAATGAAAAACTTCTTCTAAAGTTAGGCTGTGCTACTCCTAGACAGGCCTTTTAGGACACTCAGACAGCAAAATACCTTGCCATACTCCCAGAAAAGCAGAGTACCCTTGTATCAAAACAACATTTCTTGGCACTATTTACTTCTGAAGGCCTGGTCCCTCCAAGGAACTTAATGACAGCTGGGTTATTTGTACCGTGGGGGTTCATCCTTGAGACCTGAGACACTGGGAAGATAATTCAGAGCACTTCTGAAATGTTGGCCCTAAGAAAGTGAGATCAAGATAAAAGTTTGAATAAATAAGATAAAAAGGACAAAAAGTGCTAAAGGTTGCTTTCCCTTCTTTCCCCATCCCACCACACAGATTAGACCCATATTCGTATCACAGCTTGGAGAAAAACACCTTCAGGAGGCCTTGCACAGGCCAGAGGAAGTTTGTAGCTGTGCAAGAGTCATGTTTGTGGTGTGAATCCTTCAGGATTCCCATGCTGGTTCTAGATTCATCCCTGTCTCCTCATCTATTTCCCAGTGCTCCCTGCCCAGCCTGGGCACCCTGGGCTCTCTCACCATCCATAGCAAGGCCTTGAGCTCCTCCAGAGGCTCCTGTCTTGCGAGGGCCTGTCTCATACCACCACTGGCTTCACCAGGAGAAACTCTGCATGCTCTGGAAACTCTGCTCATGTGAGGAGTAGATGTCCTGGCCTGAAGCTTCAGGCTGTGCAGAAGGATTTCTACTTGATTTGGTAGCAGCATATACTTTTACTGTTGGAAGGAAAGATGTACAACCCAGAGTAGTACCCTGTTCCTGCTAGATCCTCACTCCCAATGCAAGTTTGAGTTCCTTTGGCAAGGGCCTCAAAAATCTTTTTCTCCTCAATGACTTTGTGCAATCTAAAATATCCATCTAAAACATTGCAGATGACTTTTACCCCTCAGTTACTATCAAATGTCTCCATTCTTTTGAAAAATTGGCAGCAAACCTAAGATAAAAATATTGATGTTTAAAAATTTAGTATTTTAAAATATTGAACATTAACATCCTTTTAATGATTTTTAAATTGGATCGAAATTGGGGTAGATATTTTCCTTTTGACACTCACTTATAATGGGTTACTGCACTGATGGATTCACAAGAAGAGGAAAGTGGATTTTTAAATCTATCTTGCTTCCAGCCTTCGATCCCAAAATGACAGATGGCTGGAAGGCACTGGAGCTTCACTGGGTGGAAAAAGCATATTCTCACTACAAATGTGAAAACTAATAACCAAGCCCCAGAAATCACAAATGCCTGGATCCCCAGGTTGCCAGTGATGCAGTACAGAGCTACTAATGCTGATGCCAGAGGAAGGTAGAGAAACTCTTTGCAGATGATCCTCAAGATGTCTCATGGCTCATAAAAATGATCTACTTCAGTGGCATTTTCAATTAATACATGCACTGATTTTTCCTCTGTACATTTAAGCTGTCAGTATCTGCTCCCATAATGACAGGATGAGAGGGATTGGATTTTCTTCGTGTTTAAAGTGTAGCTGATTAAAGTTGAAATGGGATCAAGGATATGCTTTTTTACTAATGGAGATTTTGGATAATAATGACAAAGAGCTTTCAATTGCAAAAGCCAGTGTGATGCCTCACGTGTCTGTATTGGATGAAAATCTTGAGAAATGTCCTTGACTAGGGTCATTAAAACTGGTATGATTGGATTTGTGGCATTTTTAATGTAGGCTCAGAAACAAACTGCATTATTATTGAAAGCCTGAGATGAATTTATTGAGATGATCTGAATAATTTTTCTGAAACAGAACTTCCACAGACAGCTCCTGTCTCTCTCTTAATGAGTTTCAGAGTCTGATAAAGAGGAAACCCAAGTCTTTGTGGATAGCTCAGAAGGGATTTCTTTCTATCCTGCCTCACAGCCTGTCTCCTGAGAAGCACAGCCATCAGTACTGACAATAATAAACACAAAACAGAAGTCTAGATTAAATGCTGTGAATGATCTATGGCTTCATTTTACTGGTATGCACCTGAGGCTCAAGATCCTCTTGCAAAATGATGGAAGCTCATCTATCTCACTAACAAAAGTTACATGCCTACAGTGATTTGAAACAGAAACTGGCTTTACCTGTAATCTTCTGAAGTGGATTTTAAATTTTCCTTAATTGAAGGTGCTTAGACTTGATACTTTGGCTTAGCACCCTAGAAAAGCTGAGATCCACTGCAAATCAGGTTCCAGGTCAGGTTTATTTTTCTGATATCCTGAGTCTGCAAAAGGATGTTGCTATTTGGTAATTTCTGAAGGAAAGATAAGTTGAGATGCTTACAGAGACATTGCAATAATGGTGACATTTATGGGATGGGGAGCCAGGAGAATCTCTCACTGGGTGTGAGTTATAAGGCTATGTCAGGTTCTGGGGTGCCCAGCTGGAAAGGCCACCTTCATTTTCCTCCCTTACACCCTCTCTGCAGTAGAATAAAGTTACTCCTTGGTAGGGTGACAAGCAATGTGGTACTTCTGTTTTGTGAGATTTCTGCAAATGCCCTGGGTCCATACTACACATCCTTGGACCTGAGTCTCTCCTCAAACCAGCCTTGCTGGACAAAAACATTTTCAGGTCCAGTATGTGGCATCAACTTTAAAAAACATTAAAGAGCAACATTTTACAGTTCCAATGAAGATAGGAAGTTCCAGGAATGAGTCATAAAATCAATCTCTTCCACCTAATAAGAGTGCATAAGCGGGTATAAAAACCTGGGAAAAGGCTCTCAAGAAAAGGGCATTCGAGCAGCAAAGATGACAGCACATTGTGGAAAAAAAATGCATTTCTGCTGTGGCTGTTCAGAAAAATGCCTGATACACAGTCAGCTCCTTGGCTCACAGGTTCCAGGGAAATGTTTGCACAGCTCACATGTGGGAGGCAACATGTGGATCTCTGATGGCATAAGCCAAATTATTTACTTTTGTATGTACAAATGTGCCACCTGTTCCCATGAATTTCAGAGTATGCGCTCTGAGAGCTGAGGGAAGGAAGGGGCAATCCCAGTTCATCATAATCATATTAGAGTACCAGTGGTAAAAAATGATATTTTTGTTGCAGAATTTAAGTTCAGCCTCCCACTGCCTTGTTCTCATCTCTCCCACGAAAGCAGTGCACAGGTAGTGCTCTCACTCACAGTCTGCTTCTGCCAGAATAATAATATGGTAAAACACAACCAACACCTGTGAGAGATTTCCCATTAGTGCTGAAGCAAGTGTCTGAGGTCAGGCTGTGAGAGAGGTGAGGCTGGAGGGCTTCTCCTCCCCTCCAGGGACTGCAGCTGTTGATAGAACTAACAAACTGAATAAAGCAGAAATAACAACCTGCAGTCCTTCCTGCTGAAATGAAAATTCAATAACCTGTGCTGCAAATGGCAATAATAAGCAGCCTCTTCTGTTTCGAACCATTAGGAGAGAAGATGCCAGGGGAAAAAATCAGTCCTTGGAGTGATTGTTCAGATTAAAAGGCTTGCACAAAGCTGGAGTGAGGGAGGTTGACTTTCCTCCCAAGTCAAGCACACAGAAAGGTAAACAGGGCTGTTTCCAGGCAAATCAGGCAGTTTTAATGACCTTGGTTCCCTCTTTCAGTGCATCCACGCGAGCTCCTTTGCGCACGTCCGTGTGTGCTGGACCCTGGGCCTGGGAGAGCACGCACCCCCTGTGTGACCAAAGAGCAGATCCAGCATCAAACATAGAAGGAAAAAAAAGAAAAACAGGGAGGGAGGCCCAAAGTCTCCAATCTGACATGCTCAGCAAGTTACTGGTTGGCATGGGAGTGACGCCACCAGCACTAGGAAAAAAGCTTTCCCTCGCAGCTTCTCTCGGGTTTATTGGGAAGATTGTTCACACATTTTCGTTTTAAAATATTTGGCAGAGACTTCTGCAGAAGTCAAGAGGACATTTCTGCCCATATCACTTCAGACAGAGAAAAGAGAGTTTAAAGGGAAAAAAACAAGCAGAAACCCATTGACTTTCTTCATGGCTACTGAAAGGTGTCTTGAAAGAACTTGCCTTGTGAGTGAGAAGGACACCAAGAAGTACTCCTTGGCCCTGGACAGGTAACACAACTCTTTGTTTCCTTCACTGACATTTCTGTGTCAGAGCAATGTGAGATCACCAATCTGCCAACCGACTGCAGGAGTCAAAGTCTGGAGAGTTTCACCATGCATACATTTTACTACTTTCAAAATAGTTTGTTCAATTTTTTTCTTCCAAAACTTTCTTATTAGATATTTGAAGTGTTTACTGGACAGCAGTCTGATATGTCTGTGTCTGTGATGGATTGAACTAATCTACTGTTGAAGCAAGTATCTCTTGCTATGTATTTTATAAGCTTAGTAGATTTATTGTAGGATGCAAAACCTCATGGATTATGCTGCAATTTTAGGCTGAATTATAATTGTGCTATTGACACCATGTTTGGTTCAAGGCTCCTTCATGCTTGAGTGTCTGAATTATCCACTTGGTTTGAAAGGAAGGCAATGCTTTATTCTTGTGGATTGTCTGTTGGGCTTAGAGTTAATGTAACTCTTATATGCCAGAGGTCTGGTGAGTAAATGTTGGCTTGAGTGAGGAAAGATCCTCTGAAAACATAAGATACTGTAGATGGGATTAAAAAAAGAGTATAAATGTATATCACAGAATAGTTTTGCAGTTTAACCTTTTTTCATTCTTCCTCTTAACTCAGACTAGCAAGTATTTTTAAAAGAAAATAGCTGCTCAGTTACAGCTTAGCACCTCTTGACATTTCCATTATCTCATTGGTTTTCAGGTTATTTATTGCTTGGCTCTCTTAAAACGTGTGGGACAGAAACTTGGCGTAAACACTGTCAGTTCAAATGGAAATCTGTCTCTTCATGTTCTTACACTGGGGTCAGTGCCATCGTATTTTAGTCATTTGAACGTCTGGGTTATTATTTAAATATTATTTCATGGCTCCATAAATATAGATGGCACTGTCCAAAATGACTTCTATGGTAATATTTATATTTTAAAAAGATCCCATATGATTCTGCAGTTCATTTTAGTTATTTGGGACAGTGGTTTTTTTAAAGTTTGCAATTTTGTGTGCACAGCTTCAGCGCTTGAGGTCCTTAGGCCCCTTGCAACCTCTGGACACAGAGGACAAAACTGGGCAAACCCAAACAAAAAATATGGTCCCCTGAGACAGGGACAGCTGTTAGGCTGCCTTGTGAGGAAGCATTTTTCCCCTGGATCACTGGTAATGGGGAATATCCTTGCTAAGCATAAGGGCGGGATGAACACTGGGGGCAATAATCCCTGGCCCCTGATCCTCCCATCTGAGAGCTGACACATCTTCTGGATTCAATTGTTTTCTGATAATTATTTCTTAATTTAGGATTGAAATTAGTTGGGATGAATTGCTGCAGCAATTGCAGTTTTTGGACTGATGCTGCAGCTAGATGCAATAGCCCCTGAGCTGGAGGGCTGGTCCCAGGAGGGCTCTACAGTGGTGGTCCTGAGGTGGCTGAATGATGGAGGAGGTAGCTCTCCAAAATGAAGAGGACTTGTCACCCAGCCATGTGGCTTTTGTGCTGCTTCTCCATTTTGCTTTTTCTGCCAGATGAAATTTGATTAAGTGCACAATTTAATTACTCTTTCCAGAAATTACCAGAAATGGGGGCTGAGTGCCAGAGTCTTCCTCCCTCCTGTTGGAAAGAGCTGGTAGCACAGGGGAAGCCCTTGCCCTGCTTCCCATTGCACCCAGCAGGTTGAGGTGCCAGCCCAGTGACCCAGGGTGCCAGCCCAGTGACCCAGAGTACCAGCCCAGTGACACAGGGTGCCAGCCCAGTGACACAGGGTGCCAGCCCAGTGACGCAAGGTGCCAGCCTGTGGGCCACAACCAGCCCAGTGACCCAGGGTACCAGCCCATGAGTCACAGCCAGCCCATGAGGGGATGCAGCCCTCTGGGCCCGGGCTCACACAGCAGCTGCCTTAAGCCAACAGTAGCAATAGGTTCATATTAGCCTTTGGTATAAATTACCACATTTTTCTGTCCCCCATGTGTAGCCTTAATGAGCAGCTCTAATGCTTTCAACAGAATTTATTTTGCACATAGATTGCCTATTTCCTTGCCATCCTCCAGCCTCTTTCTTTTTAATATATGCCATCATTACAATACACAGGGAACAAAACTAGTTTTCTCTTGACCATGTGACCATGTGAGTCAACCCCTTTCCCTGCACTCGGGGTTGTGGAGGAGAGTGTTTTGCACATGCCAGACCTGTCTGTAGTCACTAGATGGTTTGGATGCATTAAGGCTTCCCATGTCAAACTTGAAATGCTTAAAAGTGGGTGGGCTTCAACTGAGCCCTCTGAAAGTCAGATCAGTTGTAGGTTTATAGCACAATTCACTTTGGGAGGGATCTTAACAATGTCTCTTGTCCAAGCAAGAGATTGAATAATGTTGCTCAGAGTTGTCTCCAGTCTAATCTTGAAAAAAATCTCTCAGGATAGAAACTCCACAACTTTCCTGTGCAATCTGCTTCAATAGGGAATTAACTTCACAATCTTTTCTTCCCCCCTCATATTCAATTGGAACTTGTTTCAATTTATGACAAATGACCTCATCCTTCCTCCATGTAGAGCAATAAAGCTCCATCTTCTCAATAGCCTCCTCAGGAATATTGGCAGGTTGCATCTGGGTGCTCACAAAAAGTCCAGTCCCCCAGAAGTGCTCCAGCCTTTAATTATCCAGGTCACCCTCTGCTGAACCTGCTCTGATTTACTGATCTTTCCTGTGCTAAGGACCCCAAACCAGGACATGATATTGTAGATGTGGTCTCACAAATCTGTCTGTCCCAGGTGCAGGACTTTATATTTGTTCTTGTGAAATTGAACAGCTCCTGTTGAGCTCTTCCTCCAGACTCCTCATGGCAGCCTTGCCCTCCAATCTGTCAGCTGCACCTCCAGGTTGGCATCATCTGCCAATGTGATCAGGGTGCCCTACACCTCCTGCTCCAGGAAACAGAGGAAGGCATCACACAGGATGGGTCTCAGGAAACAGAGGAAGGCATCACACAGGATGGGTCTCAGGACAGGACACCACGTCCCACCAGGCTTGAGGAAGGTTATCAACCATGGTGGTTACAGGGTCTGAAGCTGAGCACTCAGAACCTCCTGCTTCATGCAAAACGTGTTGTCCGTAAGTCATACAGCATCTGTCTTTAAATTAGGTGTGAACTAGGTCTCTGAGATAGTTTTGTATGTTCTTTTCACAGTCAATGGTGGTATCAAAAGAGAATAAGTTTGTCTAATGACTAATCATTCATATTCTATTTTTTTTCCCATTTGTTATCACCTATGTAGTGATCTAGAAAATCCTTTATCATGGTCTAGGTAATGGCTTGACCAAATTCCTCAAGTTTCCATGAATGAAGACAGTCAAGAGTATTTTTATTTCTTGCTGGCAACAGATCACTGTAAATTGACCAGAAATATTCAATATCCCACTTCATAAATCAGTGGATTTGCATCTGATTGTGCCAGCTATGCTACGAGCTAGATTTTGGGTTGATCCAGCATAGATTTCTTATTATGTTCTTTATCTGTCTTTATACTGAGATTTTGAATACCATCACACAAGTGAAATTCAAGGCTTTAAGTCTCAAAGTTTTGTTTTTTATTTTGTCTCTGAGACAAGAGACAAGGCAGGGAAAAACCCAGGGGTGGGCAAGACTGATAGCAGGAAAGTTGTGTGGAAATGGTAGGGTTTGTGTTCATGCAAAAGTTTTAAACATAGGGCATTTACCTGTAGATTTTCTTGTCTATAGGCCTTGGACTCCTAATTGGTTGCTGTCTGCCAGACCCATACCACCAAGCAAAAAGTTTGAAGTGAACCTGGGAGATGATTTCTTCAGATGAAGAGTGATTTTCTATAGCAAGCACATAAGAAATATTTTGTTCTTTTTTTCCTTTCCTGCAGGTGATATGAAAACTCTTACAAGATCAAAGAGTCCTCATCAAAAATAGGCTTTCCACCACTCCTTATCCTTTACAGAATCAATGATCAGGAAGATGATAGGTGGTTTTTTGTGATCTCTGGACTGTTTTAGCTGAGGGCCCTGTGGTTGCCTCCTTTGCCCTGGCTTGCCAGCTGGCCCAGTAGCACACAGCAACTCAGCAGACTCAGCACACCCAAACCCAGTTCCTGTGCCTCCCTGCAGGTGACACCAGGACCCTGCAGAATGGGCTGTGGCTTCCCAGCACTGGCAATATGCCATCTCCATCATGCCCAATTCAGTTTTGCCCGCTTCATCTCAGAAAGAAAATTAGAACCAAGGTAGTGAGTTACATGAAACAGAAACTAAATAGCTAGGGCATCAGCTCAGAAAATTGATGGTTCAGAGGTATAACAATGATACATAAAATCATGAATGATGGGAGGCAGGTAAACAGGGAATAGTCAGTCATTTCTAACAGTATTAGAACTAATTAAAATAGCAGGCAGACAGCTCCAGAGTGACAAAAGACACATTACTTTTACACACATCATAATTAAACTGTGGAACTCAATATTTTCAAGCCAGCTGGGTTTGTGGAATAAAGATCTGTAAAGAGATGTTGGACAGGAGCTCTGGTTCAGAACTGGGGAGCAGTAACTCTCTGGGAATGTTCCTCTTTGGTACTTTGACCTTATGTATCCCTTCATGTTCATGACAGAATTTGCATGCTTGGCTACCAGCACCTCTGGTCTGTCTCCAGGCAGATATTGTTATAGGAGAAGGAAAATTGTTCGGGCTGGTATTGTTATAGTGTTATGGAGAAGGAAAACTCTTGACAATACATTTATGCATACAGGGCCAGGCCTTCAAAATGAGGCACATAAGATCACTAAGGCATGAATTCCTATCTCCTGGAGATCTAAATGTATGCAAAAATATAAATATTTGCCTTTATTTTGTGCCCACAGTAAGGAAAAGGAGAAACTGGATGGCCAGGTTATTAACAGGGTCTTAAATACCTTGAAAATATTCAAGATTGGTACATCAATTGAAATCAGAATGGTGCCAGCATAAGGAAGGTGACTATGGCTTTGATAAATTTTTCTCTGAAGGTAGTTTCATTATCCTTTCAGGCAGCAGAAAATTACTATTTTCCGTCATGAAGGAGATGATCTCCTGTGGAAAGCACAGTGATTCCACATTTTCCTCTTGTGGCTGGGGAACTCATAATGGTCTAGGAGGATAGCAATTATTCCCACAAGCCTGCAGATCAAGGCACCCAGCAGACCAAGTGAAAATAAACAGAAAGGAAGTTGTAATAAAAAGCTATTGCTAATGATTTGTGTGAAATCTGCAATATGTATTAATATTTTCTGCTTCTCCCTTCCGGGCATGACTCAGTAGGAGCCTTTCAGTGACATCCCCCTGACTATCTTTTTTATAAAGAAAAGAGAATTTGAAATGGAGAAAATATTATTTTTTAATCTGTGACTCTGCAATATGCTGGCACAGAGACCTGAAGCTCAAAGGTACATCTTGCTCTAAAACACTGTGAAGGAGTTTCTGGTCTAACAGAGCTGATCTTTGCACCTTAAGCTTTTGATTCACACTTTTATAAAACTGCCTCCTAGATTCTTAGATTCTTTTAATTTGTGGCAGGCAGCTTTTGAAAGAGAAAAATAATGGTTACATACAGGAGCTGGCAGGAGTTTTCCCAACTCATCAGGCCAGATGCTGTTCTGCAAGTTCAAAGGGAGCAGTGAATGCTCACCACCTCTGGCAACCAGGGCACTTCTATTTAGGTACCCTTTAGACAGAAAAATGTGACATTTGTGGGTTTATACAGTCTCTGTTTGCTTTTGCATCTGTCCAGCAAGATCTGGGGACAGAGCTTTCCTGCCCCTCAGTGATGCCCTGAGGCTTTGTTAGTTGACAGAGACACTGAAAGACAAAAAACAAAAGAGAGTGAGATCACAGAGCGACCTATTTTGTTAACAACAAGGAAAGGACTTGGTGGCTCAGAATATGCAGTGGTAATTTTGGCATTCCTGCCTGAGAGCCTGTTGAGCTGATCATGACTCATGTCATTAAGACGATTTTAATGTTCAATGCCAGCTGATGAAAATTGAAGTAAGGGGAAATTAATTTTACATGAAAACGATAGAAAAGCATTGGAAGTTAACTCCAGAGAGAGATCATGAGAAAGAAAACCTTGCCTGCCCTGATCTCCAGGGGAGAGTGAGAGAACTACAGCATTTTATTCAGCCACCTGGAAGGAATTAATTTGTGGTACCTTCTGTGTCTAATTCATCAGTAAAATATTGTTCAAAACTGACACAGTGAACCCGATAAATATAAAACTAAAGGACTGTAGAAGGACTGGCTGGTGGGGACCCCAGCTGCCAGATGGGCAGCCCATTCCCTAGACAGTCCAACTCCTATTTGTTTGTTGATGTGAGGAAAATAAAGGAAAATGCTGACAAAAGGACTCAGAAAATTCCCTGTCTCCAAGCATCAGACATTAAATGTGACCAGTTGCTGTTTCACACAAGCTCCTCACGTACAGGGGGATCAGCCACCTCCACTGAGCAAACAGACACCACATGCTAACCTGGCTGGGAAATTGGCTGACTAAGGGGAACGTGGCACCCTTGGCACATCTCAATATTTACAGAACCAAATCCACATTGATTATCTGCACTTGCAGGGCTCGGCTGCCAAGGTGGGTCAGCTCTTCTTTCGTCAGTACCACTGTGATGTTGATGAACACAAAAGGCCAAGATATCAGCTCTGCAGGTGCCTTTGCCTCTTGCCCACCAGTGTGGGGAATCTGGCAGGACTTCAAACCTGCTGAGCAGCTGCAGCCCCCTTAGGCCACCCAAAAGAAGCAGCTGGAAAAATCTTGTGATTTCAGTACAGTTTTTTTCTGGACAGACTACTGCACGTTGGCAGCCACCAGTTAATTTCTTTCCAGTGAGAATTCAGGCATCTTGACACTTCTACAAACAGTGCAGAAACACTAGAGAAAGTCACCAGGATTCATGTTACTTCCTGGAGCACAGGTTTCCTTCAGCTGAAGAAACAATTCTTCCTAGTCCCAGAGGAAAGTCTGAAGTCAAAATGGGGAAAAGCCACTGTTATCACTGGGGCAACTAAGCCCAGTCCCATATCCTGTCCCCAGGCTAAATTAGAAAAAAAGCAGTGGAGTTTGTTGTGTTCCTGGGTAGCCCCTGCACACACAGACCCCAAACAGCTGCACCATGTGGTTTAGGGACTGTGCATGTGCATCTTGGCAGAATCCTCCTCCTGGTGCCACAGGCCCAGTGCACTCCTCACATCAGGAGCAGCTCTGGCAACAAGTGTTGTATTGGGAGAGACAGAATGGTTTTGAGTCCCCCTGGGAGGGGGTTTAGAGGGTTTTTTTGCAATTTGGGCTCTTTTCTGTTGAGAGAAAAGGAGAAGGGAACATCCTTGCTCAGCAAACCACCTTGGGGCCTCCCAGGAGGAGTCTCTTGGTTGCTCTGCTAAGAGCACCAAACATTGTGGCCATCCAGGAGCTTCCAGAGCTGCCTTGCAACGAGCTTGGGCCCAGACCTCTGTACCCCCAGCCTGTGGTTCCTGTGCAGGAACCCTGAGAGGCACAATACTGAGGGTTTGTGGCAGAGCAGACTTGGCTGAAAAATCACTTTGTGATGGAGCAATGCTCAAAGAGCCATTTCTGCTGAACTTCTCATCTTACCATGAACTCAGTGGCATAAAGGGTTCTATGTGTACTATGGGTTATATGTACTATGGAGAGTGATTTTTGAATGAAAACTATGATTTTTGATGAAAACTATGAACTATGATTTTTGAATACCTTTGAGATTTTTTGACGAATATTTTCAATGCTCAGACTCTTCTGGAATATTGGTAGATTTTGTACATATGTGGAAATTTGAGATAAAATAGTTCTATGTGCAAAGAGAGGAGAGAAATATTTTCAGCTGATTATATTTAAGAAAAAGAAGTTTGGGGGGTTTTTTTTGACTAGTTTTCCTGACAAAGGTGTTGGGAATAAAATCCTGATTTTTTTAGTAGAATTTTTCCATGTTGTGCTGAACTTGGTAGCTATTTGCATGAGGTACAATTTCTTTAAAGTCATGTGGTGTGTGCGAGATACACAGCCTCAAAAAGCCACCCTGTGCTTCATAAACTGCTAAATGATGTAGGAGAGCCCAAAGAGCTGGGAAACACAGCCAGAACACTCATTTCATGTGCAGCTCCCTCCCACAGAGCCTTGCTTGTGTGAGCAAGCCTCTTCTGTGACCTGCTCTGCTGTTCCCAATGCTGCTTTTATTCTTTGAAAGCATTAATTACATCATTTCTGGGGCTGTAGGGCCAGATGCCTGAATAACCAGGGTTTTTCTTTTTAACCTTCCATTTCTTTTTATCCCAAAGGATGAGCTGGCATCAGAAGAATTCAAATGAAGAGAGGCAGCAGCAGGAAGCAGAAGTTACAGGAGCTAATCCAGCATATCACTGTCACTGCTACTCCCAGGCCCATGAGAACAGACAGAGGGAGCAGCATCAAGCCAGGAGGAAGCTCTGTGTAGCATCAGTAATTTGCACCTTCTTCATGATTGCTGAGATAACAGGGAAGTATGTGTGCTCAAAAAGAGCCCAGTCAGGTGCCCAGCATAGGCACATCCCTGCCTTGAGTGCACCCTGACTGCAGGGACCATGCCAGGGGTGAACCCACCTGGCACTAAACAACTCTCCTTTGTCCCTGGTCATTAAAAGAACTGGGGGGAGAAGAGGGTTTAAGTGAAATTATCAAAATATTTTCATATATTCACTCAAGGATTTCATCTGGGTAGGAATACAAAGATCAGTTAATGGTCTGAACTGTTCTTCCAGGTCTCTAAGCTTGACTGATGCATGTCTTGGCATCACAAAGGTTTTCTAATAAATTGAGCTATATCCTTTAAAAAGATTAAAAGATTTTACATATTTATCTCGGCCAATGAGACATCAGCACTGATAGAGGCTGCTAGCAGTAGGATCTGAAAATAAATGCAAGAGTCTTTTCAAAATCCAGGGAAATCCAGGGCCAGATTCACCATCTGTTTTTCTACAGCTAAGTCAATGTATTTATATTAGGGCACGTTCATCTTTTAAACTGGCCTGCTAGTGTGCCTCTGGATCAATGGAAGATTATTCCCCTACCTAATTAGCTTTCATTTCTGGACCCACCCTACACCATCCAATATAAGTATTTGGCTTGCTCATAGAGTATTGGCTTTCATTCTGTCTCACTGCTCTGCTCTCTCCATGGATTCTGTGATATTTATATCCACCCGATAGCTCCTGGCTCTTTAATTTGCTCTTCCCTGCAGTGAGCTGAGGTAAGGGAGGCATGGGGAATCCCACAGACTTTTGCCATATGTGTTCCAGCAGATGTAACAAAAATCAGCCAGGAAGGCCTCTGAAACCCATATTTTTCCAGCTCAAACATCTCTGGAGCCCCATGAAAGTGAAACAGAAAGGCTTTGTCTTCCTTGCAAGTGAGAAGTGGAGGCACTGAAAGAGTTGCTGCATTTCTGCCTCCTCCTCTGGCTGCTAAACCCAGCAGGGACTTCTCCATCTCTTCCCTCCCCCGTGCTCCCTCTGCACGGAGCCCTGTTGTTTCTAGGTCACCTGCATTTCCCCCAGGAAAACCAGTGCATGCTGCTAATCCCCATGCAGTAATTCCCAATGCCAGAAGTAATGCATTATTAACAAAACCATCTAATCAGTAGGCTTAAGTCTGGTGAATGTGGCTGTGCTAGAGGGTAATTGGAAGGACAGATGATATGTTAACTAAATGTTTCGTTTTGCTTAATGAATCATGCAGCTTTTTTGCAGTGACAGCTTAAGTAACAGGCTTGAAGACCGTTTTGCTTCAGACCATTAAACTTTGACAAACCAGTTATTAACTGCAGTTACAGACAGCTCTCTGTGGAGATTTTTGTAATTATGAACCATACATTTAATATTTTTAATCATTAGGCAAGACTGCTGTGCCTGATGATTGACCATTGAGTGACTGACAATTTCTACTGCTTGTGGTCTATAAATCTATAAACATCCATTATAGGGAATGGTGAGTCTTAAAGGCCACTTGTAGGGAGTATTGATAAAAAGCTGTAAAAGCCTTTAACTATGACACTTATTTTACTCCTGAAGATAAAGAGTATCTTCCCCTCCCTTCCTTGCCCTATGAGGGCAAACAGCTTCCGTGGACATTATTCTGCTAAACAGAAAAAACAAAGCTGCATCACTCTCAGAGAGGTTGAAAAGTTGTGCTTCTTGGAATGCCTAGACCTTTCCATGATATTTTTCTCAAATCATCTCTGCTGCGATTCCTGCTTTCCCAAATTGGGCACTGCTGGTTGAGCCTGACACACCACTAACTCTCTTGGAAAGACAATTACCTTCTGTTCTTCTAAGGCAGTTCCATCACAATCTCTATAGATCTGAAGATATCAGTCAGACCAGTGCTACTCAGTGTGTAGCCCAGATATAAAAGTGCTTTCCAATGATTTTTGGTGATTAAGAACCAATGGATTTCAAAGCACTTCCACTTGGGCAGTAGAAAGAAAGACAAACACTGCATGTGGTCTCATGTGAGAGCAGGACAGAAAAACTAGATCAGTGAGACAAGTTGCTCAGTTAAGCAGACTGAGATCTCTGAAACTCACCCAAGGCATTAGTTATGCCAGCAGTACATGAAATAATAATTTCCAAACATTTTTCAAAGGCAGTAGGCTAGCAGCAAGCTTTTGAGATACTGTCCCACAGAAACAGAAACAGAAAATAGAAATGGAAATAGAGTATATAAAATGCAATAGGGTTTTGCCCACAGCTTGTGATCTACATATTTGTTTGCTGAAAGAAACCTGATGCCTGGGTTATTAACATCTGGGCACTGCCAGACAAGCCTTCTTCCCCCTGCTCAGCACAACCACCTCCCTCTTGAGATACAGTTATCCTGAAAACAGTGGAAGTCTAAGAGATGTGCCACGACCAAAAAGTATGTGTGCATTTTCACTTGAACATGCTCTGGGAAATACTTATTCTGATGAATTTTTCATTTTACCACAAGGAATGAGATGCCCCCAAATTCTGCAGCCATGTTTTCTCCCTTTTGGGAAGTAACTTTGAGCAAAATTCTGTGCTGAAAAAACTTATGGTGTTAGGTATTCTAATCTAAAATATGCATACAGGAGGAAATTAAACAGACAGTCCATCCTGCTGGCATGAAAAAGCTCCAACTATAAGGAAACAAGAGATATATCTACATGTCCTTTTGGCGGTGGTATGCTGCCAAAGATTTGAATGAGGCATTTTATGATGTTTTTCAGGATTCATTAATTCTCATACAGGTTGTGTCCAGGAGAAATGAGTGAGCTGAAATTAATTAAATGACTGAAGAATGAAAATGCATTGCCAAATGCAGAAGCTAAGTGTTTTGGCTTTGTTATTTCACATCCACATTTTTACATTTGTACTTTGATGAAAAGATTCCTCTGCTGTAATGTGTTGGAAGGACAGTGTCCTGCCTGGGATCCTTGTTTTCTGCAGCCACAAGGAGCTGGGGCTGTTTAATGTAAACTTTCAGTTTATTTGGATTTGCCTTTAGCCCTGAGATATGGCTAGAAGAATTTGGCAAAATAATGATATTTGGCTTACTGAATAAAAGAAATGTAAATTAAAATAACCCAAAAATGTTTTAATTTGGTGGGTTTTTCCTTCAGAATCCACTTAAATCCAAACCCCCACAGAGTAAAATGACATTCAGCCACATTTTTGAGCTCTAGCAGGAAAGTTAAGTTGTGCATTACAGATTCAAAATGATAGATTGGTTCTGAGAACAGAACATTTTTCTCTATGCCCTCACTAAAATGGCTGATTGCTTATCACAATTCTTCTATAGGGATCTTTCCATGTATTCCTGTTTTAGTGTTGCCTGTGACAAATAAACAGTCAGGGAGCAGGAAGAACATGCATATTTTCCTGTAACAAATAGGAAATTAATCCCACAAGCTCACAAGCTAGGTCTCTGAACTGTTGTACATACATAAAAATATCGGTGTTCTGTGAAAAGATAGTGGGAGGATACTGGAAATGTGATGCTTAATATGGAATTTCACAAAAATATGGCCTTTTCACAAAAAAAAATCTGATATTAAAATAGTCAAACGGTACAATAGCAATGTAACTACAGAACTAATGTATCACAACTCTCATTTTTCTTAGGTCTCTCTCTAACTAAGAAATTTGGATTATGTATTTCTATTAATTCATCCCTTTCACTGCATGAACGAGGTACAAAATGAAATTATCTTTGAAGAGGTTTGGGTCTTGTGTATGATGGCTGAAAATTGAGTGTTCCCTTTGATTCTCAGCAGAACAGGCCTTGAGCTGGCTCTGGCTGGCTCAGACCCGTGAGCAGAGCTGCGACCCAGCGGGTGTTTGTTTCACACAGGCGGGCACATCGCGGGCAGCCTGGCCGTGCTCAGCGACGCGGCGCACATCCTGGTGGATCTCACCAGCTTCCTCATCAGCCTCCTCTCGCTGTGCCTCACCTCCAAACCTCCCACCAAACAGTGCACCTTCGGCTGGCACCGAGCAGGTAGCAAACATGTCCTGGTATGAACGTGAGGAATGGGAAAAGGAAGTTATCCCAGCCAGGGACTGGAGAACGTGCTGATGTCCAACATGGGTCTGCAGGCGTTTAGAGACAGTGTGCTAATGCTCCCACAGATCTCAGGACATGAAACACAGTAAAACAGTGAATTTCAAAGAACTAAAGCATCACCCCTAATCTAAAAGCATGTCTTTCAGTTCATTATTTACCACAGTTTTGGGTTGGTGCTAACTTTGGTTGAAATAACAGCAACTTCTCTCAGTGACTTGAGTGTGTGGAGGACTTAGCTCTCAACTTGTTATGAAACAAGTTTCTATAAAAGCAACAATAACCATAAAAATTAGGATTTTCTCCATTTCTAAAGCAAATGATAAAATCATTTTTTAAAGTTCACAATGTTACATTTGTAGAAAAGTGAGATCCTTTAACATTTACCCTTTTCTAGATTTTCTCTTTTCATATCTCTTTATCACTGGTGGGTTTTTTAGATGCAAACAGGTTTTTAAAGTACTCTGTCCTTGACCTAAATCACCCACTTTACAGATTATACCTAACACCAAAAGCCTGACAATCAAACACAAGTGTTTTTACAAAAGACAAGACACTAGCAAAATACTAACCATGAGAATAATTTCCTGGGAGTGTGAGTCTGTTCAAGATTTAGACACCTAAATATCTATGCCTACATGCACATAAGCACCTTTAAGCACAGGGTCCAAGTCTCTGATATATTCAACAGAAATCTTGGCTCCATTCAGCCTCCTAAACATGGAAGTCCAGTGTTACATCCCTAGGATGTCAGAGGTTTAGGCATGGGAGTGGCAGCTGTTGCACAAGACCTGTAGGAGCCTGCACAAGGTGCCAAGCACAAAATGAGGGCCTGTCAAATGTGACCAGACACTCATAGCTAAAAACCAGTCAGTGTTCCCAGTCAGCCAGTGAAGGAGGGAGCTGTGTCAATCACCATTAATTTGATGTCCACAGAGGGAGCTTAGACACTTTAGGTAGTGCCTACAGGTAGGCCATTTTGTTGTCTCTATCCGAAAATAAGTCTCATGTTGGATGTCTCAGAGCTCAGTTTTGTTGCTATATCTAAATGATTTGTGCCGTTTGAAATCCAGTTGTCACTCTGGAAGTCTGTGGGTCAATGATACACCTTGTGTCAGGCCATGCATGGAGGTGTCAGTGTACCTCAAATGACTCCAGACACCTGTGCACCAGAACCAAAGACTCAGATGATAAATGCTTCGAGGATGTTCAGCAGCAAAGTCCAGAAACAGATTCTGACTCAGATGTCTGTAGGCCAGGGTTGGTTGTAGCTGCACAGAGTACCAGGCATGTGCCATCCTCATCCTGCCTTTCTGCAGCTCCCTAAGTGTATCCTACCAGCTCTGCTGGGTGAGCGGGAGGATCAGCATGGCCCAAGCATGGCTGGCATTATGGAGACAACACACAGCTGAATTTTGCAGCCTTAGTAAACTACAACTTAACATCAGTTGATTTACATTACCTTTCACATTTATTATCTCTTATCCTGGGGGGAGAAAAGTGAAAGAGATACCTCTCTTGATGATGTAGGCAGGCTCAGCCACTTCATGTAACTTTATCCTTAGTCTGAACTAAATTATTTTTATTTTGTCATTGCAATGCAGAACTTCAAAACCAAACCTTTATTGCCTTTTTTATCCTGCTAGCAAAAAGAGCCTTGCATCAAATGTTAGAAGTTATTTAATTGCATTCCACGATTGTTATCCTGTTTCTTGCTTATTTTCCCAGCCATATTCTCAGTTTAATATGCAGGTTGGCACCTTAATAGAGCAGCTGAGGGCAGTCAGATGGCAAAGTCACTCTCCACTGACTAGCAAGGTCTTTCAGGTGCAGCCCTCCATGACACTGGAAGATGTTTCTTCACTGCTTGTCTCAGACTGATAGATATTGTCATGAAAAGACTCTTCATGGCAGTGCTCAGGTTTAGCCATCTGAATGTCTCCTGCCCTCCATGCCAAAGCAGTGCAGCTACTTCCACAAACACAGAAACACAGTATTGAATAAGATTGATAGTGTGAGCCAAACTATTTTCAGTTACAAAACCTCTCTTGCACCTTAATTCTCCTCAGCTGTACTCAGAGATTCCCACCCAATCCTACACTATTGTTTGCTGTGCTCTGTTAGTGCCAGCAGTTCTGAAAAAAAGAAACTGAGAACATCTCAAGTGAAGTATTTAGTGCTGCTGAACTGATCTGTAAGCTCAACTAAACTTTTGCCAAGATACTCCATTGAAAATTAATATGTAAATATGATCACTAACATGTTCTGTTATTGAAGATATGCATAAATCCACACAGGTGGATACATGTGTTCACAAGAGCTCTTGGCTGCTTTCATGCCAATGATAGCACAGCCATCAACACCTTCAGCTGGGCCAAGTTTGCAGGGGTTCAATCTGCAACCTGCAGAAAAAAAAATTGTATGATTTATGTCTGCTTCTATCTACATTTAAGCAAAACTAAATTCCCCTGTCAGTGCATTTTGATTCATTATTTTCCAGTTTTAGGCAAAACAGTAATTTGATGAGCTTTTGCAGCCTGCAAAAGAGGGGATCCCCATAAAATTATATAAAAAATCATAAGCTGTTTTAATGGCTTTTCAGTGGAGGTCTGTGCAAATGCTTTTTGGCTGTCTACTGCCTTTCACTTTACTGTGAGCTTGCATTTTCTTTAGTATTGTCTCAGTTGTTCTCATTTACCCATTCAAGTCACATGGCAATTACTAGTCCCATATCCTATTAAAAGCATGCTGCATGTTCATATGCACTTCCCTGGACCTCTCCCATAACAGTGCAATAAAAGCTGGCCTTGGGGACTGGATTTATTTGAGCTCAACTCAAAGCCAATAGAGACAAAATTAAATTTTGCTACCCCGGGGAAAAAATAACTTCTTTTGTTCTCGTCACAGCTGGTGGCACAAAAACGACTTTGTGGCGTTGGCAGAATGAGTTCCAGGATAAGTTTTGCTGACAGGACCTGGTTGAGAGCTGCTACTGTCTCTCTGAAAGGTGAAGTGGTCAGAGGTGTGCAGTAACAGGGGAGGCTGTGCCTCTCTCCTTCCTTCAAACCTCTGCTCCTGTGATAATCTTGTTGGGAGAGGAGGGCTGGTCTTTATAGGTTCCACACCACAGGAAAACTCCTTTTGCTCCTCCCAGAACTCCCCAAATGATCTTTTACACCTGTCCAATTTCTTAGAATGTTGCATGAACTCAGCACTGGAAAGGGGACAGAAGTAGGAGCAGGTAGAACAGGGTTAGGCCACCACATGCACGGGGTTACCCTGGATAGCCACTGGATTTGCTGTGATCAGAAAGGAGCTTGGCCCATTCTTTGTGAGCTTTAAGGTGCCAGCATACAAGAAGCAGCTCTCCTGGCTGTACAGCTCATACACCTGGAACCATTACCATCAACCTCTTAAAATTTTTTGCATTCCTATTCTAACTGTTAAAATCAGATTTTTTTCATTCCTAGAAATTCTGGGAGCTTTGCTGTCTATGATCATAGTTTGGATGGTGACTGGTGTGTTGATATATTTGGCTTGCATGAGGCTGCTACACCAGGATTATGATATTGATGCTACAGTGATGCTCATTACCTCTGCTTGTGCTGTGCTCACCAACATCCTGTAAGTTCTCCTCTCATGTGACATTGGAACCTTGAACCTGCTGCTGTAATTCAATTTAAAAAACTATAGAGAGATAATGGCCTCAAAAATATTAAGTGTTTATGAGCTCCATGAGGATATGGAAGGGGGTCCAAAAGAGAGGTCCTGCTTCTCATTGGAAGTTGCAGTTGTTCTCCTCCTTTCTGTTAGCTGCCACACTGGGAAGGAAAATTATGAATCTACAAACCCCAGGAGAAGATTATTCTCCATCTCACTTTTTATTAGATGTCAGAATATTCAAGAACTCTCTAGAAAATGCGGCCTCATTAATTACCCCATTCACAGACTTTCTTGATTATGCAAATCACTGAAAACCTAGGAACTGTCTGCTCAGCCACCTCTGCATTTCTACTTAATGTGTCAGATTTTACTGCTCAGCACTCAGAAGTGACAGGGGTGGTGATGTGTATGGCCTCACTGCTTTCAGAGATGCAGTGAATCCTCTGATATTTGCAGCTTTCCATCTCTTGCAGGCTAAGCCTGATTCTGCACCAGACTGGCCACGGGCACAGCCACGGGGCACAAGGCAGGGAAGGCACCTCAGCCCCTCTGGAGCCAGCTCTGAGCAATGCCAGCCTGCAGGCAGCCTTTGTGCATGCCATTGGAGATCTATTCCAGAGCATTAGTGTGCTAATTAGTGCACTTATCATCTTCTTTAAGGTTGGTTTTATTCGTTCATATGCCTGCCTTGCAATCAGAGATAAGTGCTATTTTCACAGCGTTGTGACACTAGGTACTAGGTAAATATTTCCTCTGTCTTAATCATACACACTGTAATTGTATTAAAGAAAATTATTCTTGGGAACTGAAATAACTGTTGAGAGTGTAACCCTTGCTTCTTGCTGTTTCAACTGGATACTTTGGTGTCTCCCTTTCTTCATCTGTAGCACCTTCATTCCCTGTGCTGAGGCTCCCTAACTGGCAAAGAGGGCCAGCACTCATTCTGTACTAGATAAATGCAATTTATTATTCTTTCATGCTGATTAAAAATGACAATAACCAAGGAGAATGAAATTAACAAAGCGGTGTGTTCATATTTTTCTAGCCACAGTACAAAATAGCCGACCCAATCTGCACATTTGTGTTTTCCATCTTTGTTTTGGCAACTACCATCACGATTTTAAGGGATATTTTAACTATATTAATGGAAGGTAGGACCTGATTCCAGAATCAATATTTGCATTTTGATTTTTTTTTCTGTTGCTTTACCCATAATGCTTATATATGTTTGAAAAAACTATAGTAGCACATTTCTGTATCAGTTTCCAATGGTCTCATAATTCTGATCATACTTTAAACTTACTTCTAATTTTAATCAAAATTGTTTTCTATCGTTACATTAGGTTTACATATATGCCAATTTTTGTAAAAACCTTTGCACTGGTATTTTGCTAATGAGCTCTGAGTTGCTTTTGTTTGCCATACGTGTAGCATTTCTTTCTATCACCCCTTTGGCACATGAGATGCCGACTCACCTTGTTCATTGTTTACTTCCTTTATCCTTGTGAAACACAAATCTTTGCCAAGAAAAAGCGTTTTGACTGTGCTTTGAACTGTGTCTGTGAAATAGGCTGAGTGCAAGAGACAGAAGTTTAAAAGATTTTTAGTCACCTGAGTCCAGAAAAGCTGTTGGAGCTTTCCAGTTGCATTCCAGGGCATGGGAATAGACAGTTCTCAGCACAGCAGCAGCAAGAAGAACCAGGCTTAGCAATCTTTAATCCTGTCAGCTATGGGCCTGAATATTTGATTTGCAAGGCCAAATGACTTGAGCAGTCACAGATGCATATTTCTGCCTTACCCACAACCTCTTTCTCAGCTGTGAAGACATGAAGATTAAAAGGAAAAGTAGCTCTAAAAGCGCAGGTTTTATATGAGTACTCAATGTGACTGCCTGTGTGGCTATTTCTCCTCTCTTTCACTTGCACCTACTGCTGTTTCAAGAAATAAAATATCCATTAAAAAATAAAAATAAAATATCTGTTATAAAACATTGTTACAGTAGTTTCATTTGAGGGTTGGTTTGCTTTCAGTGATTGTGAGATAGAGATACTTCCACATAGAAGAGTACCTAGGCAAGAGCATGGCAACTGATTCTATTTTGGCTGCCAAAAAGCAGATCTCTTGGTTACTGAAAAAAAAAATAAAAATCAAACTATCAGGAAGGGGGAGCAACCCCTGACACTGAGGAGTCTCTTTCCTAAAGCAGTGACTCCCAGCTTCTGTAAGCAGTGCTGACATGCCACAGTCAGCAGCGCCTGTTCCCCTCTGCACCAAGGCCACTCTCCTCCTGGGAACTCTCTGGGGAGTGTCCTATCTCCTAAGTAGAATATTCTGCCCAGAATTTGCTGAAAAGAAATTGGATGCTGGAGCTGCTGTTTCAGGTTACTGGTCCAAGTGGAGCAGGATGAGTTCATGCTGTTCACATGGACATAGGGATGCACTCACAAAAGATGTTGGTGCAAAACTGTGACATGATCTGGCTAAACAGCTCACTACCTATGTAAACTTGTTAGGTCCTTTTAGGGGACCTAAAACATAGGTCCCCTATGTTTACGGGGACATTCAGACTGTCCCCTAAAACATGCATGAGTCTCAACCTTCCATGGAGAAGTTTAAACGAAGGGATGAGATTATATAGCACAGTGAACTCTCAAATAGATGGGCTTTCCAAAGCATTGAATACTTTTATAAAAATGATACATCTAAGTGAATAAAGGTCCATAATTCATTTTCCTCTATTGATCACAATTCTTATCCCATAAAAATATTGTTTTCCCATCAATTTTCCTTTTCAGGAACATCAAAAGGATTTGCTTATGATGCCGTAAAAGCAAGAATTTTAACAGTTGAAAAAGTGGAGTCTGTTCACGACCTTCATGTTTGGGCTCTGACAATGAATCAAACTGCTCTCTCTGCTCACATTGCCACAGGTCAGTAAATTTCTGTAAGCAGGGAGTGACTATTCAGCTGCTGTCTAGTAAAGGTCAGTCTTTCTTGATTCAGATTAAGCTGACTGTATATCTGTTACTTGTTTAAAAAAATCATCATAATTTTGTAGGAAAATCAAAATTAACCATAATAACAAATAAAGCTCTCAGATCCTCCTCCCAGAAACCTTGTCTAAACAACAGGGACCTCTACTTAGCCCAAAACTTGAAAACTTAAGAGTCTGTGGGACAACGAAGTAAATGACAAGATATTTAAAATAAATTAAAAGAATTAGACTAAAACCAGATTTTTATCACAATTCTGTCAAACTTGAAAACTGTTGATCTCTACAAGAAGATCTTATAGGGCCATTATGCATTCCTGAGGTATCTGGTATCTGCAAAAGTAAAACAATCTTTAAAACTAGATGGAGTTTAGAGGTAGCTCCAGTTCATCTTTTAAAATATTATTTTAAATTGTAGTTCTTATCCCAATTGACAAACTGTCCACTACTCAGGTCAATTTTCTTATCTGTCTGTCAGCTTTTTATGTATTAAGAAAAAAAAAGCCAGCTGTGTTTGGCCAAGAACAGGGCTAGAGGTGAAGTCCTCCACGGAGTCCTCACTTTCCAAAAACAGAGGGTCTATTGGCCACCCAAATCACTTGGCACTGCTGCTACTCCATGACTGGATGAACTAATCTTTATTAAGTATTTCTGCTTTCCTCCAGTCTTCTGCCAATCTGAATTTCTATGGTGATTACTTAGCTTAACTCTTGCCAAAATTGCATTTTCCAACCACATTTGAATGAACAAAGGTTTGCTGACATGGAGGTTCCTGAAAGGAGGATAAAAAGGACAAGAAACACTTTTCAAACAAACTTCTTGTTAAAAGTTTCTCTCCTAGAAGTATACAATATCTATATTAGCTATCAATGTCTATATTAGAAGTATGCAATACTTTAAAGTATTATCAAGATGTATGTTTTGATTATTTTCTGCTTGCTCTCTGCAGCAGACTCAACAGACAGCCAGAAGATTTTGAGAGATGTCACCCAAGCCCTGTTTGAGCAGTACAGCTTCCACTCCATCACCATTCAGATTGAATCAGGGGAGGATCAGAAACCAGACTGTGTCTTCTGCCAAGAGCCCAGGGATTAAAGGGAGCACCGTGCTGTGCCAAATAATCACCACTTCTTACAGGTCAATGGAGGCTGTATGTGCTGGTTGAGTGTGATTGATTAACAGCAAATAGTAATTAGCTGACATAGCAAGCCCTGCCATTGCAAGCAGAGCATGGGCCTGCCTTTGTTGGTATCATCTACCATGAGAGAACAAGGATTAAATCCAGCCATTTGCTAGACTGCCTGTCCATCAGCTGTTTCTTTCAATTACAGGAGAAATATCCAAATTATTCTTGACTAGACCAGCAGTTTGGCAGTAAAGCAACATTCAGAGTGACTGTCTGTAATTACAGGTAACAAAAAACTAATCAACCTTCAAATTACCAACAGACAAATTATCACAGCTGCAATGAAATGTGAGTTTGGTGTTGGCAAACTCAGCACTCAGGATGAAAGAGAAAATTTAAATTACTATAAGAGTTTAAGAAATCTGGGGAAGAAAGTGATGATGTTTTCCCTGCCTTCTGGCAGACACTCCCTGCCTACCAAGGGAAGTATCAGACAAGTACTATGGATCACAAGAGAATGGATGTCAAGAGAATGGCTCACAAGAGAGTTTATTCCATTCATATTGGGCAAACACATCTTGGTTTTTTAGCTAACCCTATTTATGTTTTCAGCCTTCAGGCAAGCTCTTTTCTGCCAGGCATAAGCAGTACTCTGAACTATTAAGCCATAACTTGAGTAGTGCTGCATCATTATAAGTTATAAGAGAAAGGTTGAGGTGGATTTCTGTGTGTCCACGTCACAAGGTACCACTGAGTCATGACAATAAAACAGACCAGGTGCTCTTAGAAATGAAATGGAAAAATAATTAGGGCAAGGGAAAACTGGGATCCATTGTGAACATCCTGTCTGGTGTCACAGCTCAGAGTGGCCTGTGGGGTGTTACCCAGTGACACCCCAATCCCTGAAGTTATACCAGATAATTAAAAAAACCCTTTGGCATATCACACTGCCATTCACTATAAAGGGAAGTGACATGCTTCTCCTTCAGGTAACTAATTCCCACATTTCCTAACAAGATGTGAGTCATGGCTTCCCCAGCTGAGTGTTTCCACCAAAACCACCCCAAACCACTCCCACATCCCCTTGGACTGGAGGAGCATTGGAGGCTCAAAAGGGAAAGGTTATGGGCTGGGATAAGAACCATTTACTGGAAACAGCAATGAAGTAAGAAAATGAACAGTAACTGCAGCAATAGCAATGACAGAGTATACAAGAGGCAAATGTTTCACATGTGAGTGCTCACCCCTGGCAATTCCCCACCCTGCTGCCACACTACTGACTCCTTTCCCCATCCCTGGGAATGATAGGAGGTGGGATAGAATAGCCTCCAGCTCCTGGCCATGCCCCCTCCTGGCTGCTGCAAAAATTAACCCTGCCCTGGCCAGAGCCAGGAGAATGTGTTAAATATTCCTCTTTTACATACCTGGCAATGCTTACAGCAGAACTGAGAACAAAGAGTCAGGTCTTTCTGCAATCCCTCTATTTTTGTCCAACCAACTGAATTAAACTCTCACCTCCTGGCAAAAGCAAGGGCTGCACTTCAAAATGCATGCTCCAGTGCTCCAAAAAACAGCTTCAATTCTGCCCCTGGCCCTAACAGTGCTTACCATGCAGAACTAGACATAATGTTTTCCCACTCCACACTTCTCTCTCCAACAGCTGTAGGGCTCACTTTACTAACAGGTTTGTTAGAACAAAATAAATTATGTGATACCAAGTGGTACTGACTTTCCAGACTGATAGATGGAAGGACCATTGTATTATTAAGGTATAAATGGCCTTTACTTTTTAGGAAATTCAGTTTTATTAGCAATAGGTTCACATTAGTTTTCTCCTTTATCATTCTAAGGAGATTAGAATTTTTTATTGGGGCTTTTGACTACAGATAAGACATAACTATGTGATGATGGATTGATGTATTAAGCTGGCATTTGTTACCTGGTAGGGGGAACAAGAAATTATTCTGCTTAGTGGAAGATCTTACTCAGGTAAACCTCCCACTGAAATCAGATGAGGTATTAAAACAAAACACCCGCTAGGAATTTCATGAGTATCTCATTATTTATCAGCTTGAAAGAGCTGAAGTTATGGCAGTGATATTCAGTACAGGGATAAAGACAATTCTTGCCCTTCACAGCTGAAGCTCCAAAAGATAAGACACAAATAAATCAAAGCACAGTAAGAAATTCTAAATGACGATATTCACTTGTATTTCAGCCAGTTTCTCTGCTGGTGTAATTTAGCATAGTTGCTTCCTTCCAAATGCAATTCGGCTGGGCTTGTCAGGTAACCTGAGTATTCTTTTCATTACTTAGAGGGAACAAGTTAATAGTGTGGCCTTCATATGAAAAAAAATGTCTTTCCAAGTGTTTGGAATAAAATGAGGACATAGACCTGAATATAATAGGGAATTCTGAGGAAGAGTTTTGTGGTCAAGGACAGTATAAAAGTTAACATGTGGGTGACAGAAACATCCATATAGGACATGGATTTAGTTCTGAGATTAAGGCTGAGATAAGAAAAAAAGACCAGAATTTTAAGAGCAAGAGTGGATTTTGGAAAGGATTTAAATGGGCAAGTGATATGGTCCACTAAGAAAATTATGCTGAGTAGTAGAGCTGTGAAAAACCTGGATGGAAGCAACAAAAGAGGGGCTGGGAAAAAGAAGATTCGGCAGTCAGCACAGGACTGCTGAGGCCATCAGACAAATTAATTGAAAGGGAAAGTGGGAAAGTGTTTCATTATGCTTTGGAAAAAGGAGCAGTGAAATACAGGGATGTGAGGAAAGGAGTTCACATGCAACAATGATCTGAAATGAAAGAGAGTGAGGGGAAAGTTGCGCGAGGGCGTACGCAGCCCTAGGTCCGGCTAGCTGAAGGGGAAAAGTGGCTGACGCCCCTACGCATCAGAAGCCAACCCCCCTTGGCGTCCTGGCCTCGGGCTGGGTTGGATTGCGTACTTGGGTTCACGCAGGACGAGACGAGTGAGGAGGCGACCACTTGCTGGGGGTAAAACGTCGGTTTATTGAAGAGCCCACAGGCAGCACAGGGCAAACCAACAGGTGGAAAAACCCACAGCAAATGGCCCCGAACACGGGGGGAGACAGAGTTTTACAGGGAAGGGGTGGAGAAGGGAGGGAACACCCAGATAACCAATCGGGGAACATGTGGGGAGGTACATAAGAAAACTAACACAAGAACTTATCCAATAAACATAGAACAAAGGAGGGCCCCCGGGACGCCAGCCAACCACAACCCCCAGAGAGAAGAATGTTCTCGAAAGCAGGGAGGAGTGGGGGGTGATTGACTGGGCTCAGGGAGGAGGAAAACTTTACTTATATGGTGGGATAAGGGAGGAGCAGTTATGTAACTTGGGAGATTGACAACTAAAGGGGGCAGGGGTAACCATAGTAACTCAACTGTCAGGGCAATAGTGGCGGGAAAACTGGGAAGGGAGGAACCATTTATAGAGAACAAAGGGGGAACATACATAAAATGGGGGAGCAAACTGAGAAACTTAAAAACACACCACAACAGAAAGTGGTAAAAAAGTTTTAAGTAGGAGGTGGGGCAGCAGCTTCCATCCACAGTAGTGTAACCTGAGTATGTGAGTAGCAAAGGGCAGGGCAGGATTAGGGAGGCAGAGGAGAAGTCTGAGTTTGGTAGCAGCAGTAAATATATTTCAAACAAAAAGAATTTAACCACGTCTTTAGCTAAAGCTAGAGACCTAAGGGAATTTTACCTAAATATGATAGATTGAAGAAGAATTTAGAGAAAATATTTACTTGTATTTATAAATATTGCTATAAGGAGCTGAATTTTTAATGTTCCTGCTATGCATGTGCAAATGTAAATGAATGTAAAATGTATGTTTGTTCTCCATTCCTGTCTAGTCTGATCCTCAGGGTTATGATCTTGGTACAAGGTTGTCTTCAGAATACTGTCTGACTGGGGAGGATTTCTGCAGAAATGCTACTGAGATATGCAGAGGTCAGAGACAATTTCTAGACTTGTCTGCTTTTATTAATTTTACATCTTTTTGACTGTCAGAAGAATAACTACGCAAAAACTGACCAAAAATTGCTCTATCTAAATTATTCTTGGAGCCACTGTGAAATGGAAGTGTTTCTCATGTAAGGGGCCTGTTTTCCATGCCTGACTGTTTTCTGATGGAGTTCAGCTCATATGGGCAAGTACAGACTTTACTGAGTAGCCCATACTGAAATTCTATGAACATGTGTATACTCATTTTCCTCTACATTTTAAGGTAGTCATTATGCAGCTTGTAAATTATGTATTTCTCTGATCCCCAAAAATACTCTCTCTTCACTTTCCAGAAGGATAAGTGTGGGATCTCAGTCTCTCAGAACTGGGGTGCAGGGTGAATGAGACCACCCCTGGGGGGCTCGGGAGTCCTGGAATGTTGCCAGAAATGTCTGGTGGCTGGACTTTGATCCCTCATGGGAGATGACATCAGTATGAGGATAGGAGGATTTCACCGGGGTGAATGGTGAAGGGATAAGTTAATTGGAGTGTGAGATAAAGAGTTTAAGATTTCTGTACAGGGGGGTCTAGAGAGGTAAGATGGAGGAATTGGGGCGTGCCCTTCTCCTTCTTCTTCCTCTAGGCCTCCATCTTCTGTGGTGATGTTGGCACTCTGGGATTGGACCTTACTAGGGGAACACTGGTTAATAAGGGTAGAGGGTATTGGAGAAAAATGATAAATATTGTATACGTAACTCCGGGTATAAAGATAGGTGGCCGCCCCAGGGGCTCTCAGTGTGTGCCCATGGCTGACTGCTGAGCAGAACTCTGTCAGGCCAAGAGAAAATCTTTTAGATAAGCAATTAATAAACACCGAGACCGAGAAAAAATCTGAAGTTTCTTCTCGTCCTTTGGAACGCGGGCGACCCAAGGCCATCTTGGGCTTTTCCCAGACCATCTAAACAGCCCCAAAATCCGACAGATAAGGAGCTTGTAGATCTCAAGACATTTTGGAGTAGAAATCTTGAAATAGTCAAATGCAAAGCTAAACTTTCCTCATTCAGCAGTGAAAAAAAGCTCAAAGTGCCAATAGTGTGCTGAGAAGACCACCAAGCACTGACAGAAGTATTTATAATTATTCAAACTGGGAACAGTTAAGGAAAAAATCTATTATTATCACCAATAAAATAGTGTCTTACTGCAACTAAGGTCATAGACATAGTTCTGTGTTCTCCTGAGATGTTATTATGAGAACTGTACATGAAATCAAGGATTATATTGTCCACTTAGTGTGAGAAATCACAACAGTAATTCATCATCTCCAGAGGAAGGCAAACAGATATCCCTGTCCATGGCAGCAAATGGTGGCCTAAGGAACAAGGACTGTGCAGGTCTGCCATGTCTCTTTCCAATGTCAAGAGGTTATATCAACTTTGTCTTGGAGCATTTTCTCCTCTGTTGTAACAGCTAGTGTGCCCCAAGACACATTCCCCAGTGCCTTCCCTTCAGCCAGAGCAGATACATTCTCCTTCCCTTTCCATTCCCTTTGACTGTTGCTCCCTTATGCTTTGCTCTTTTATAATTGCCCATGTCTCTTTTTTCATCAATGCCTCTATTACCCATCTATTCAAATTTCAATGCCAACATGTACTTGGAGCATATCCTTTCTAGTTACAACTCTTCCCATTCCTCTTCAACCTGTGTGGTTAGATAAAAGCTCCTCAGAAAGAAACTACTTTTTGCTCCATGATTGTTGAAAATGTGGCATAGTAATGCATCTTTTTTCACAATAGGAACTTATAAAAACAAAGAGCAACAGCCATTCCAGACATCACATATTAGCACATGTCCAATATTGCTATATATTTACTTTGTACTAAAGTTATTTAGAATGTTCATAGCAAAAAAATTATCTGAACCCTCTCCAGCTTAAGGTACTCTTTCATGTTCTCAAGCTCTCTGATAATCTCTTTCAGCTAAAAAAATTAAAATCCTTTCCCCCTTGAGTACACACAGTTCAAGCAAGAAAGAAATTACAGACTTCCAGTTGCTTAACTGCCTCCTTTGACTTTTCTCTGCTTGGACTTTGTGTCAGACAGCCAGTGTCTAGCAGGAGTGCACTGCAGCAAAGGAAGTTTTGGAGAGCAGCCCGGTGAGAACAGTGTCTGGAACAGAAGCACAACAGAGGGTTTTTAGCATGGTTGCTGTGCACATTCAGGATTTTCCATCCCAGGTGTTATGTTGATGAGAGACATGTCTGCTTTTCACTACAGTCTCAGGGATTGACTTTGAATTTTTGAAAAAAGGATGAAAAGAAATGAACGAGCAGAAGCTAGAAGGGTTGTATTGTGAAACACTCCTGGTGGCAGCAGAGATTTACCCCATGGCTTGCAGTCTATCAGCAGGGCTCTGTAGCTTTGCCTCCCAAACTGCACTGCCAGTGCTCTGCCAGCTGTGCTGTCCCTCCTACAAGCTGTGAGCTTCTCACCTACTGGGACTCCTGATGAATTGCAGGGGCAGAACCATCGCCCAGGCTTTGGTGGAGCACCAGCTCCTTTCTTCCTACTGTGGCATTGTATTCTGTGCTCATTTTTTTCTTGGAGACTGAAGCTGACTGGAACAGTTCATGTACCTTCTGTCTAAATAAGAAAGAGCAGGAATTCATTAATCATGGCACAACCTGCTAATCCACAAAGAGGCACAAGGCACTGTGGGCTAGCTCCTGGTCTAGGCAGTAATTCTGATATCAAAATGCTTGGAAACAGTGTGCTTCCCAGCAGCAGCCTGCAGCCTGGGTCTTTAACTTTTGGCTCCTGCCCTGCTTTCTCATTTGCTGACAGACAGGCATTAGCAGTGCTTTGGAAGACATGCTGTGCTTTGAAGGATGTGGTGCACTTTGAAGGAGCAGCACGAACTGCTGATGAGCTGAGGACATTGCATCCAGCTCTCCCCTACCATACAGCAGTTTTTGCAGAAGGAAATCCTTTGTAGGATAGAAGAAAAATTATAAGGGTATAAATGGGAAACCCCATGGGCTGCAATGTTCTCACAGTGCCATGCACCTGGGAAATGGCTGGGAATGAGCTGCAGAGATGTACTCTGCCTGCAAAGGTGCACATTGCCCCTCAATATGCATGAGCAGCAGCAACAATTCCACAGGAGTGCCAACAGGAGAAGAGTCTGAATGTGAAATGAAATTTAAAAACTCCCTTTGCCCTTAACTACACTTACAGAATTAAATGCAGAATCAGGGAGCATAAAAAATGTTCTCTTAAAAAGCATAGTTTCCACTTTCTCTGGGTACTTTCTGCACTCTGAGTGTTTTCAAGAATTGATCAGGCACACTCATTTCTATGGTGTATTAGTAGAAAATAGCTGGTCATCCATTAGTCTCCTGCTGAGTTTCAATTGCAAAGATATGACTGAAAGCTGGTATTAACTGTGACAGAAGCTTAAGAGTCATACAGGCTTCAGTATGGTATAAAGGATGTGAGTCAATAAGGCTTTTCAATAGCAGTTTAATGTCATTAATTTGTATTCTCCTAGCACACAGAGTTTGTAGCAGGCACAGCTCAGGTTTTTGTGGTCAGAGATGGGCTCTGCCCTACCAGGGCTGGAGAGACCAGGGACAGGAGAGGGAGCCTGATGAAGGAAATCAGAGTGATTTTTGTGGGTCATATCTGAGGTCTGTGGTGAAGCTGTTATGCAAACCAGATTTCTCTGAGTGTGCTTTAATGGGCTGACCAGGAACAGACACATAACCACAAATAGCTGTCAGCACTTACCTGTGCAGACTAGGCTGCATTAGACAGCTATGTTAATGTTATGGGAAAGAAGAAAGGAAAGTCAGAGAGGACTTAACATTAGTGACAAAAAAAAAAAAGGAATACCAAACACATGACACAGGAAGGAAAAAAAAAACAAAAAACAAAACAACAAGCCAAAAGCTTCTTTTAAAGGTGCTAAGGGAGGTGCATTAGAACATATCACCTCATGTTACTTTATTTTTAGCAATGTGTCCACAGGTTGTCTAAGCAGGTTGACTTTGAGGACAACAAGGGTGCACCTTTTTGCCCTGGGAGAGTCTGCAGACTTCACCACGAGCCCTGTGTTACATCCCTGCATTATGCCCAAGAAATGCATTATGCCTGCATAGTGACAGCACAGTCAAGCAGACAGACAGCAATGAACACAGTATTTTTCCTGTAAAACACAGTACTTTTTCCTGAAAAAAAAATAAAAACCATTTTATATTTATCATGAATATATCCCATCCTTTCTTTACCAAAAAAGCATTGAAGACCTACCCAGCCAGACACATAACTGAGCCTGGCTGAAAGCATGAGTCATTTTTTTTACAAGAAAAATTAAGAATTCTTTTTATGATTCACAAATGGTGAGAGGAGACACCCTGTCATGGAACAATAAATTCAGGCTTAAAACCTGGGGCTGGAAAAAAAGATTTTATCTTTCCTTGTGTAATTCTTCAGGCAACTTTTAAGTTTCCAGAGAGTATTTCAAGCCTCAGCTAACACAGTGTTATTCCATTTGGTAGTTGCCTGCAGAATACTGTATTTTGTTTCAACCTTTCACTTCTGTAATTCCATTTTTTTCATAAGAAATAAATGCCTATTAACCAGGCTTAGGTTATTGTAATGGAGGTAAGGTCCTACCTTAACATAAAAACCTACATGAAAAAGTGCACGCATAAAAAGGAACTACTGCCACCATTTTAGGGCAAGGACATGGAGGAAATGAGGAGAAAATGGAGAAAATAGCTTTGCAGGCTCTGTCTGTGCAAAGCTGGCACAGGACAGGTCTCACTTCTCCAGCATTGCTGCATCCCTGAGGAGCTCATCTGCAGCTGTGGAGGATCCTCCGAGTGTCTGAAGGGTGAACTGCACATCCCCAGGGGTGCTGGGCTTTCCTGTGGGCAGGTTACAGATTTGGGAAGTCCCAAGGCTGAGAGAATTTTCATTGTTCCATTCTTCCTTGTCACCCACTCCTTCTCTGGTGAGCCAGCCTGGACACCAGATGTGCATCAGCCACGGGAACAAGATTTTGGTGTCTCAGAGAGCCACCACTGGCACCTGGCAAGGATTTACTCTCAAGCAGATCTCATTTATAACAAACCCCAGAGATAAAATACATTCTGTACAGACACTGCAGCACATGTAATTTACAGCTTTCCTTTCTCCAAAACACTGACCTGGGCTTAAGCGGGCAATGAAATAGTAAAAAAAAAAAAAAAAAAAGTGGGATTATTAACTACTAAAAACCAGCAAAGCAGCAGGAGCCTTCTTGGACTATTTTTCAATGTATGTAACAAAACATTATTGAGAGGAAAGAATATAATCAATACTGAGTAGCATTATAGCTAGCTGTGCAGCAATTTAATGCTAGAAATGGATTAAGGTGACAGGAAAAGTCAATGCGGTCTTAAATTAAAGGTGAGGAAAGTCAATGAAAAGTCAAAGCTGGTTAGGAGTCCATCAAATAAGAGAGGCTAAAGCTCTAGTAAGTACAAAGTGCCTCAGTAACCTTACCTTATCACCACAGCTCTATGTTTTATGTGTTTGTTCAAAAGAGTAAGTGGGTATGTGTTTGTTCTCAGTTTGAACCATTAAACCATTTGAATTCATTGGGCTATTTCAAAGAGGATTTGCAGAAGGGGAGAAGTCTGGAGCTTTATCTTTTTTGCTTAAGGAATAAAAATGTGGACTTTTCCTTCAGTGTTTTATTTTGCTTTAGCAAAGTCTTTTCCCCTGAAAGAACCCACAAACCAAACTCACTGGAGAATAAACAGGATTATAATGTTGCTAGTACCAGAGGAGACAGCTTTGGTTAAATAAGGTAGGGATAATTTTTACTTGCAGTTTTAGCTCAAATTGTAGCTTTGCTGTGTTATGTGAAAAAATATGATAAGGAAAAAAATCTGCTGCATTCCAGCAACACCTCGCCTTCAATTCTCTGGGGTTTAGAAACCCTCTGATAAACTGAGAAATCCTTACTTAATACTTCTCTCATTTCTTAAATAACAACAACAACCAAACAAAAACCCAAACAATTTCCCCAAACAAACTACCATCCAAAAAAAAAAGACCGTGTCTCTAAATTTTGTTGTAATACTCAAAATCATGGATATTGAACAACCATGGCTGCTGTCAAAAGGCTCTGCTCTAAGTCCTTCACTTCTCATACTCTGACTGGAATATAAGGCTGACCAGAAGAAGCTGAAAATGTCATGACCCATGTATTATGATTTATATGCTAATATCTTGCATAGCTGTTGAGATTTCAATATTTTTTAAACTTTGACCAGTTCACAGCAGGAACAAGCACTGCTAGTACCAGGGAGAAAACATACTGATGAGGAGCAGTGGATTCCAGGTGTTTGGTTGCTCAAGATGACATTTTTGTAGCTTCAGTTTTGATGATGCTGAAGTTTCAAGTTATGTGTCAAGCTACCTGTTAGTGTTTAGTCAGAAGCAGCCTGGAAAATCTGTTTTTCCTGTCTTGTAATTGCAGTATCTGAGATGTCAGGCAGAGCTCTCTCTTGCTTTTAGTGTCTCCCAGGTGTGTTCCAGAGCTTGAAGGAACTTCCATCACTTGCACCTACTGACACCAGAGGACAGGCTGTTGTTTCAGTGCAGCTTTGCTCCCTTGATGCTTAACACCTACCCCACTTCCTAGAACAGCTACAGTGGTCACCAATTATTTGTTCTCTACTTTAAAAACTGTGTTTAACCAAGCTGCTTTACCTGCACATAACTTGGAGCATAAAGGCATGTGAATCTGCCCTTAAGCCAGGAGCAAAAGGCTGTATTTCAAAGCACAGCACTTTGTGACATGAAATAACAGTAAATCCACAGTGAAGTATGCATCATGCCTTTCTCCCTCTGCAGATGACCAAACTTTCTGACAAGTAACAGGGACTGAAATCTGTGCCATCACAGAATACAGATAATGAGACAAAGCAGTTGGCATATTGGGAAGAAATTTGGGGGCTGCCAGTGTTCAATTCCAGTTTGCAAACAATTCCTTGCACCACAAAAGCAGGTGATAAAAAGAGTTATAACAAATCTAAAACTGTAGTGTTGTCAACTTTGCTGTCTCCTCTGACTGGAGGTGTTCAAAGTGGAAAGGCTTTTAGGTTGAAAGGCTTTTATTCCAACAGCTAAAGAGCAAAATGCAGTCCAGCTCCCACAGAAACATGGAGAAGACTTTGCAAGGAGAAGACTTCAAGTCTCAGTTTGCCTGTTAAATGTTTTTCCATCATTCTGTTGATCCTTAACAAGAGCACACACAAGAAAGGCAATTGGCCACCACAGGTCATAAGCATGGATGTATTTGCTCACTTTCCTTGTAGTGGAATATGGAGAAGCTTTGAATTCCATGTCAGTGGTCATGTTGCTCTCTAAAAGAGAAAGGTATCTTGCTATTTAGAAGTAGATACCTGCAGAAAGTCACTTAAGTAGCAACAACCATCAGACTGGATTGATTCTGGCAATGTGAAAGTGTCTATTTAAAATTACTATCTAAATCTACATTTTACGGTGAGATCAAATCCAGACTTTTCTCTAAGTTTAGTTTGTTCATCAGCAGACTTATGGGGAGTTTGGGCTTAGGAGACCGCTCCAGCTGACATGTTTCTGCATCTGGAAACACCATGAAATATGGTATGGCAGCCTCAATTACACTGGTATCCTATACAGACCTGACATTTGGATGGGAAGTGTTTCACTCAGTCATATGTGCCCCATTCATATCTAACACCAGTGGCCTCTTGATGCTTAGGGTGCCTTTGGGCTGGGGATACCTGTAGACAATAAATTACATGACATCAAGCCTGTCCTTCCTGACTTATGTTTTCTGACTGCTCCAAAGGCAGAAAGAATAGACAGGGGCTTGAGAGCATTTTCAGTGAGCTTCAGACTCACTGCTGCTGCATAGTCTCTTGCATCAGTGTTTGTTTTGGCCATTTGCAGAGCTTGGGGCACTCCTGGGACACTTTCAAGGTGTCTCTGTGGCAATGGTGTTATTGAAACCAAGCTGCAGCATCAGTGAGGGCTTTTGTCTTGCTCTCTCTTGTCTTTCAAAAAGCACACACTAACTCTTCTTGTGAGGGTATCCAGAAGATTTGGCTTTGAGAAAGGTAAGTTGGGCTAGAAAGCTGATTCCTGAAGCATTTAGCAATTCTAGTTGCTTAAGGGAAGAAATGGAAACTAGTGTGGAAGTACATGCCAATTTCAATGTGATATTGCTGCACCAAACACAGGTTTGCAGAGATTTTAAAGTTCATGAGTTTTTCAAGAGTCATGCTTATACTTCTGCTAATATCATTCCTATTTAACCTTGCTTTCATAATCAAAATAAAATTGAATGAGTTTTCAGTCCACAAATCCATCACACACACTTGCTGTTCTAATCTTACTCACACACCAAGGGAATTAGTTTCTCTAGCTAAATCCTTAACACAATATTATACAGATAACTTGACAGCTTATGTAACAAGCACAATTTGGGTTGGTGAATGTGTATGGGGAGTGTGGAGAAAAGAAAAAAAAGGAAGTAGGTTCATAAAGGAAGAAAAAGAGTGCTGTGAATTATTCTACCTAAATATTCCCTTGATCTGCAAGCATGCCAGTGTGACATGAGATGAAGGACCAAGATTAACCTGAAAAACAGAGTAATGCTTGGTTATTAGGGAAAAGCAAGGTGAAATGCTCTCAGGTCTCATCTACTTCTGTTTATCTCACTTGACTTACTTCCTTCAGATTTCTAAAGAAGCAGGCTTGGTCATATCAGAGTCTTTATATATTTTTATTTAATTGTAGTTATACCAAATGGCCTTAACCACTTTCTCTGGCCCTCCTAAGAGTCTGAACCAGCAGCTGCAGCTGAAACATTTTACAAGACATTTTACAAGACTTCCAAAGACCTTATCCTTCGACTTGAATAAAAACTCTCAAGGGGCATAGCACAGCTAAATGAACAAAGCCTTTATGCTCCAAATGCTGAATTTAGCTGTCACCCATGGTCCTGCCATTCAGCCCCTTCCTTCTGCCTGAAGGTGGTCTGGTCTTGCCCAGGACTGTGAAGATCCAAGCAGGTCATGCTAGTACCCACTGTAGCAGAAGCTGGGAGCAAGGTTTCCACTCTCCCCTGGGATTTGCACTCTGCCAACACATCAGAAACAGAGAATCTGCAAGTGCAGAAACCAAAAGCCTTTGAATCACCCAGGGAAAACATCTTGTTTTCCTGGCTGCTAAACCCACAGAATAATTTAAGTTGGAGGGGACTTGTTGAGGTCACTCAGCTCAACAGTTCAATGCAGTCACCCAGTTCAATGCAGGCCTAATTAGAGGAGGCTGCTCAACTCCAGCTGAGTTTCAGATGTCTCCAAGGATGGATGTTCCACTCCTCTCATGGCCACTTATTCCAATATTCGATTACTGACGCAATAAAAGTTTTCCCTGTATCAAAGAGGAATTTCCCAAATTTCATATTGAGTCTGGTGCCTTCTGATCCTGCTGCTGCACACAGCTCTGAAAGAGTCTTGTCTTCTCTACACCCTCCCATTAGGCAGTTTCAGAGAGCAGTAAGATCTCCCTAAGCTGTCTCTTCTCCAGGTTGAAAAAATCCAGCCCTTTTTTCCTAGTCATGTGCTTGAACCCCCAACCATTTTGGTGCTCTGTTCATTGACTTTCTCCAGTCTGTAAATGCCTTTCTTGTGCTGGGGACTCTGAAATTACAATTGCAAAAAAGACTTTGACCAAAGGAACCAGCCATGAAGGAATAATGACACTCAGTAGGAGCTTTGGGAGCCTGTATCAAAACTTTCCTCAGTCTTATACCTGGACATGCCAGCATTAAGATCTTAACAGGTTAAGATGAATCAGTCTGGAGTACAAACTTCCAAGAAGCACCAGCCTTACCCATAAATTCTCATTAGAAGCTGAAATTGAGGCCTTAATATAAAGTTTAATATAAAGATGAATGCCATCCACATCAGTTCACTGAAGTTGTTTCTCTAATCCTCTTATGAGTATCAGTTCTTCTCCTCATGGGACACAACACACACAAAGTGTTTCATTATCTTTATTCTTCCAAGCTTAACTGAAGCAAACTCTTCTCAGAGGAGGGCAGAGTCTTTTCCAGTCACAAATAAACTGAAAAGACTAGAGGGGACCTGATGCAGGAGGATGGTTTTTGTAAGGCAGAGGCTGATTTTGGAGAAGCTTGTTCAGAAGAAGCTGCTTTGACTTTTCTCATTAATACCATTAGCAATTTCATCAGCATGCAACTTACACGCAAGTAGCAAGGTCACTGTTATGTGTTACAGCTTCAGAACCATAGAATCAGTTGGAAAAGACCTTTGAGATCCTTGGGTCCAACCCCTAACCCATCACTGCCTAGCCAACCACTAAACCATGTCCTTAAGTGCTACATTTGCACATCTTTTAAATACTTCCAGGGATGGCAACTAAACCACTGGGCAGTCTGTTCCAATGTTTGATAACCCTTTCCATGAAGAAACTTTTCCTAATATCCAGTCTAAGCTTTCCTTGGAGCAACTTAAGGCCATTTCCTGCTTTCCTGTCCCTTGTGACCTGGGAGAAGAGCCCGACTCCCACCTGGCTGCAGCCTCCTTTCAGGGAGTTGTACAGATTGATAAAATCTCCCCTGGGCCTTCTGTTCTCCAGGCCAAATACCCCCAGCTCCCTCAGCTGCTCCTCATCAGACTTGTGCTCCAGACCCTTCCTCAGCTCCATTGCCTTTCTCTAGATGTGCTCCAGCCCCTCAATGTCCTTCTTGTAATGAAGGGTCTAAAACTGAACCAAGGATGGAGAATCTCCTTAGCCCTTCTCTTATTGCTTTTGAAACCCAAAGGATGTAGAGATTATGTGTCAGAGAGTGTTGGCACAGGCTGGAGCAGACCAGACATCTGGTACACCCTTGGTAAACTGTGCTTGTTAGTTCATATTTGGTTTTCATAACCTTTTCTTTTACACTGCATTGTCTAAATCTGGGCAGTTTCAACGTGCCCTTCGTCCCCTTTGATGTAAAAAACCCTCTCTTTCATTTTAAGGGCACCTGTAAAGACTTCCCCTGAGCCACTCTAGACCACAGAGGTGCCCTAGGACAGATGTAAGGTCTCTGTTTCCCTTTATGAAATTAGAAGAAGAATGGGATTTTTATTGTAATTAAAAAACTTAAACCACCAGTAACAATTATCAATCATGGTTCCTATTTCAGGATGAAGTATGCTTGACATGACCTAAAAGAATTGCACCCATTTCTTATCCAAAATTTATTTTTTTAATCTTTGTTTTTGTTTTAAGATAGTTTGTTTCTCCAATAGAAAAGATAGTTTCATCAGAGATAAAGCAGGCAGAACTGGTTCCAGTTTTTCATTTTTTAATAATTTGCCAGCTATATCCTGTAATTCCAGTGCTGGTCTCTGCACTGATCCTCTGTCAACTGGGAATTTTCTATGTACTTGTATTCAAAAGCAGGCTGATGGATTCAGTATGACTTTTGTAATTTTGGAGCTTTTCTTTTTCCTGGCACTAAGAGAAATCCCTTCAGTTCAGAGTGTACAGATTTTAATTGCTAATGTCTCAGGTAGCATGAGGGCTGACTCAATGGGTAATCTGAGTGGCTTGGCATTTGTGATGGAGAGGAGACAGAAATTACTTTGTTCACAAGATCAGAGCAGCATGTTTCCTGCTGCTTTGGATGCTTTCTGGGATTTTAAAAGAAGAACACTTACCAAAATATGATTTATTTTATCACGGCATCTAAGGACGAATGATATGCAATGGCATATGGAAAATGTAGGGTTTTGCTGGGGCAGAGCCATGTGGTTATCATGTGACTGAGGTTTGTGACCTTGGCACCATAGACAAATTTTGCTGATTTTACCCAAATGTCTTTTGGAACATGTCCATTGGAGAAGGAAAAAAGAAGCAATCTATAGGAGCTATTTATCCAGTATGGAAAAAGAAAGGGAGAGAAGGTCACAGGTATGACCTTCTTAGATCTCCTCCACAGCCTGTGATGTAGTGGCATGAAACAACTCCTGTGCCAGATTCTGAAGATGACTTTGTGTGAAGGGGAAACAGAAGAGCCCACAATGGCTGTAGCAGGGAACCACAGCACTCCAGTGATTGATATATAACACACCACAATTAGAAAAAGGCTTTCTGGTAATCTCTCCAACAGCAAACACTTGGGCATTTGAATGTTCAGGGAGATGATTCAGTCTTCACTGATAGCAGAACATGACTGTGTTGTGTTTGCTGACTGCCTTGGCTAGCTGCTGCCCAGGTAAGCAGACACCTGTGCCCTGGCTGTCTGTTGACCAGACTGAATTATGTAAATCATTATCAATGTGTAATTTACACTGAAGAAAAAGCAACAAATCCAGGGTTGTCTTTTCCTTCCAACTATGCTTTTACACTGATGAAATGAAGTTCTACTTGTGGCTGTGTGGCAATGCTGAGCACCCAGAAAGCCTTCAGCTTCTGAAATGTGTTAGAATCTGGCTTAATGTTTGGGAAAGGAGAAGAGACTCCCCACCAAAGGCAGGGTGAACAAAGGTCTTTCAATCTGTCAGGCTATAGACTGAACATTTTGTGAAGAGTCTCAGGCCAATCATCATCTATGACTGTGTCAAAATTACAAGAGCAAGAAATTTACTTTGAAACAAACTGTGGGGAAAATACAATTTGATCAACCCTGTCTTAGCTGAAGGTAGAGGTAGGAACCTGAGCTGAATAACAATGAGAGTGCCACATGAACACTGATATATTCATTCTCACCTTTAAGGAGTTATTATCCCTACTCCAGCATACAGAGAAATGAGAGGCAGGGAGAATAAGTGATTTGCCCAAGGTCACAGTTAAAATCTATAGTATGGATAGAAAATAAATTGTAATCTACTGAAATCTGCATTTGAACTGCAAAATGACCCTTTCTTCATTTTATGGATAGGTAGTTAGAGGACTTAGCAATGTGAAAATAGTTTAATAACCCTGGCAAACATGCCACAAATCCATAGCTGTTGTATATAAATACCTCTCAGATATCACTGCACATCCCAATCTGTCCTCCATTCCTTTTGCTGGCTCAGCAAGGTGTCACATAAAATTAGACTGAGAAGTTAGCACATTAAGCATTTATTGATCTCAATAAGTTACAGTCAAATATGCCATGTCTTAATGAACAGAAATAAAAGGTCATCTAAAATACTCCTACAGTAACTATGATGTGATACAAAATATAAGTTATTTATTATAACATAATAAGTATTAAAGTCTTTAACTCCTACAATACCAAATTACCAGTGGCAAGATCCAGGATTATCCTGTTTGTCTGATCTACTTGTAAGACATCCCAAATAACTAGCATGTGCCTTGTTATGTCTATAAAAATCCTTGCCTAAAGTCACTTACTTCTAATAAAAATTATTTCAGCTCTAACCTAGCAATATCAAACAGAGAGTAGTCACTGCTTTGTCTTTTCCACGGCAAGGGAAACAGAAGATTAAACTAGCTTTGTAAAACCAAAGTGGCTTTTTTTTTTTTTAAAGAAAAACTTTTCTTCACTTTGGTTCCCCAGGAAGTCTACCCTGCCCTTTCTGTTCACATTAGCAGAGAAGTCCCAAATTCTGCCGGTGAAATCTTTACTTTCCTCAAGGTGATGACAAAATATCAACCAATTTAAGACTGTAGCTTCACTGCTGGCACTTAGCAAGAAACAAGAGAAAAGCCCATAATGAAGATCTCTGCCTTAGAAGTCCCTGTCTCTGACACCTGCATTTGGATGGCCATCTACTGAAAATACATGTTCTTGCCAGCTGCTTTGTATGACTGAGAGCAAGAAGCAACTTTTGCTAGAGACAAGGAAACTTCCACTAGTCCTTAGATGTCCCTGCTTTGATGTAGCAAACACTTTTGGGCTAGGAGTAGTGTGGTACTGACTTGTAAAGTCTGGAAAAAGGAAAACCTGGGGGTAAAGCTAGAAAATTCCTCTTCAGCCCCTGAGCTTGAATGAGAAGGCAGAATAATTTTTCTTTTACAAATGCTCATTCCGGTTCAGAGGAGGTATGGCCTAAAGGGCATGCTGATGACATTCAGTTTTATATTTCTACCTCAGAAAGCTTGATGGATGTGTTTGAGCACCTCAGGAAACCTCTTGTTGGGGAACTAGGTGAGAATGAAGTGACACAAAGGTAACTGAGAATTTGAGGAAGCATAAAAAGGACATGAAAAAAACAAAATTGTTTTATGTTGTCACAATTGCAGTCAGTCATCCTCCTAGTGCTGAGAATTCAGTTTTTGATCCTTGGAGCCAGAGATTTCAGTGAATATTAGGGACCTGGTTGCCTTTTCGAGAGCCTGTTCTCTCCTGGCAGGTCCAAAACATATTCTTGCTTGGAGACCCTCACCACATGCCACAAAGTTTCCCTAAGAAGGACACCTTGAGGACATCAGCAGTGAAGCTGTCTTGGTGTCCTTAAACTTTCTCCTGGCATCCCTTGCCCTGCCTGTTTGTTAACATTTGCTGCAATACCACCAAACTCAGCAGCTCCTTTTGATGGGATGCCCCAGATAACCCTTTCAGATTTCCTGCTTCAGCTCTACAGAAAGAAAGCGAGTGATGAACACTTTATCATTCCTGCTGACAGTGGAGATGTCAGAAAAAATAAAAGATATCTGCACAGCAGCCATGTCATTTAAACTTTAATAAACCTCTTGTCTCTGCCGTGCCCTGTGACTGACCCATGCGTGGCCAGGGCCAGGAGCGCAGCTGGGCACAGAGCTGGGACTTGGGCACAGAGCTGGGACTCCTGCTGCACACAGCACAGGGCTCTCCAGGAGCCACAGGCACGCTGAGCAGCACCCAACAACAAAAAACCAAAGAAATGTAATAGTAAGAGATTAATAGATGAATGTGGAGTGAGTTGAAATGCTTTCCTTCCCATCAGGACTCACTGCATTTCGCTTCACAAAAACTGGTTTGGGGGTCAGACAAACATCACTGAAAATACACTTTGGCCCTTATCTGGCAAATAATGTGGGTGGAAAAAAGTATTCCTCTGTTGGGGTAACCTTCTGCTCTAGATGCCTTGAAATGTCTTTATTATTGCATTACTAGACATCAAATTAAGTCTAAGCTCTAAAGCCTATGGCAGTGTGTGGTGTTTGTGAGGGTCCCCAGGATGAGGTGAGAGATGAGAATCTGACTCCAAGTTCTCAGAATGTTGATTTACTATTTTATGATATCATATTAAAGAAATGATATTCTAAAACTATACTAAAGAAAGAGAAAGGATACACCAGAAGGCTAGAAAAGAATGAATAATAAAAACCTGAGACTCCTCAGAGCCTCAACACAGCTGGACCATGATTGGCCATTAAGAAAAAACAATTCACATGGAACCAATCAAACATTCACCTGTTGGTAAACAATGTCCAAGCCACATTCCAAAGCAGCAAACACAGGAGCAGCAATCAGATAATTATTGTTTTCATTCCTCTCTGAGGCTTCTCAGCTTCCCAGGTGAAAATACTGGGCAAAGAGGATTTTTCAGAAAATATCACGGTGACAGTAGTGCTCACATGAAACAAAATGTCTTCCTCTGCAAGATAAATTCTGTAGACACAGAGAAACCTTTAGGTTGCAAAGATTCCTCAGCAAAAATCACCTGGCAAGAAAAACTTGCTGATAAAGGAGAATATTCTTTATCAAATTGCTCTAAAAATTCTGTGACCAGTAGAAAAGAAATGCAGCCAACTGGGTAGAGGGAGAGACCCACAGGGAAATGAGAACATGAATCTGACAGAAAACTTGCATGGTCCCAGTTCTATTTGCTTTGAAATTGCACTTCATATTATTTCTGCTAAGCCAGAGTCAGATTACTGCCACTTTTTAGCATACCTGGTGCTGACAACTGTCAGCATCTCATTGATTCTTGCAATAGTTTATGGTTTATCTCTGGAAATAGGTGACTCAGTGCCAATCTCAGACCATTTTGTTAAGAGAAAAAAGGGCAGCCACAAGGTCCATCCCTAATAGTCATCCAAAAATTTAAGAATGTAACATAAATGCCTCTTACTACAGGCTCAGAAATCAGATAGTAAATATAATAAATCTCACCTTTCATTCAGTTATGTGAGTTTCAAGCCAGTCTCAATATTTGTAACTCCAGCACAACTTTGGGGATAGTCAATAATAAAGTCTCCTTGTCTTCTTTGACAAAAGGTGTAGCCCTTCTGTCCTTTTGGTTCTTCTGAGGGCAAGTTCTCTTCCAAGCTGGCAGAGTCCTTGGCCCATGGGGCATTTAATGTAAAAACTACATTAGAAAGAATCTGGCAATTGCATAGGACAGACCCATTTTCCTTCTTCTGAACTAATTTCTTCTCTCTTCTTGCAGTTTCCTTCTTCTGGTAGTCAGGCAGCTCTGCTCACACACGAAGCCAGACCAGGATGAGTGGCCAGTTCTGCTGTGGTGGAGAAGGTCCTCATCCCATTCCTTCTGTCCCTGCTCCTGCCCTTTGCAGTTGTGCAGATCCCTGCTCCAGGGCTGTGTAACACTTCCCTTTTGGGAGTGTTTTGCATGCCTTTAAATCTTCCTCACAAAACAGCTGATGATTAAGCTAATATTGGACACACCAGATTTAAATGAGGACTGGAAGAGACTGACATTTATGTTTACTGCAGACTGACAGCTATGATTCTGGATATTCATGAATAAATTCATTGCTACCTTTTTTTTGTATGTCAATTTCATATGTTTGAATTACACATATTTACCAAAATTGGAATTTACCTGACCAATGAAGGACCGAGGAATGGCAGAATTAGTCATAAACTTTCTGAGAGGAATGGACAAATTCCTGACATGGATGCCATGGACACAGCCAGACCATGTACTGGCAGGTCAGGAATTGAATGTCTTCAGGAACAAAAGCCAGCTCATTTTTTCCAGTAATGAAGTGCAGTTTTCCCTCTATTTTCTGGTGCACTTTCTGCCATGGAGATATTATGTGTAATTTTCCTTTCTGAGGATTGCATCAAATTGTACTCATTAGCACTTTGTATAATTCAGCAACTTTCAACATTTGAATTGAATCTCCTTTCTAATAGTCTCCTTTCTGGAGACTATTTCATCTTTCTGCTGTGTCAAATACTGTCTACAAGATTGTACAGAAGCTGCTTATTAGTTTCCTTTACACTTTCTATTACTTGGAGGGCCTGCCTTTCCATTTGCAAGTGTACCTGGAGAACAATAAACTGAGCAGGTATTTGCTCTGCTAGTGATGATGCTGCCCATTAATTATAACTACAAGGAGAGTGGCTGTCTCCTTATTTCTTATAATTTTTGATAACAAAGTAGAAAGCAAATTATCCCAATATAATTCTATTTTTATCATCACTGAGCACATGTTCAAGCTTCCTCACTTTTTGCACACATTGGCTGGTTCCTCTGGAAAAAAAAAAGGCAAATCTCCTTGTTGGTGTGTGTGCATCATGCTGACTGCATCAGGAAAACCTTTGCTACAGCAGAGAATATGCAAATTCTTTGTGGCAACATCATTCCCCTAACATCATAAAAGGAACATTTTTGTGGGTCAGTCCCACAGCCTGAGTGGTCTTGGATTACATCAATGAAAAATACAACAAATACACAACAAGGGAAGATGCTCTTGAAACAGATCTTTTACAAGATTCTGTGTTCTAGGAAGTTTTATGTCCAAGCTGTGGGACTGACCAATTAAGAAATTTGATAGTGCTCTGAGTACAAAAAAAAAAAAGCTGTTCAAGATAAGACTTTCAAAAGCACAAATATGTGTTGGGAAGAATTATAAAAAGAACACATTCTAATATGTGTTCAACCAAAATAAAACTCATAAAATTTCTCTGAGGTTCGTTTTTGTCACTTGGGATTTTTTTTTAAATTTTAAATGAAAGAATGTAATGAAAGACATAAATGTGCTAATTGACTGTGAGTGATTAAAATGGAAACCCTTGGAGTGTGCTTGCATGTCCCAAGCTGTGCAGACATGGTAGAGAGTTGGTGTTCACAGCATTCCTTCACTGAGGAATTCCCAGCAATGCAGGGAAGGACACACAGCCACTTCCAAAGCTGAACAATTTCAGGGGATGTAGGGTGGTTACTTCCATGTCAGTCCATTCATGCCTTGAATCTGACTTGCTTTATCCTGCTTCATGTACATAATTCAATACTTTTATACATACAGGTGTATGTGTATGTGTGAGGGTTACATGGGATAGGATGAAGGCAAACATTTTGTTTAAACATGCTATTTAAAACTGCATTGATGCAAACCAAGGAACATTGAGGAGAGTTAGCATTCCCAGCACCATTTTAGAGGTATTTACTGAGAAATCAGACCCAACACAGACAGCATGATGCACTCCTGCTAACTGTGGTCAACCAGAGCAAAAAAAATCATGTTCACTTCTTCCAAAAGACATTTTATCCTGGATAAAAGATTGTGTCACAGCAGCAAAACAAGCACAGGAGAGAAATCAGAATGACCAAACCCACAAATCAAAACAGACAGTAATAAAACAAACAAACAAATGTAAACCCAGGAAAGACAGGAGTTTTTCATCTGCATGAGTATCATTGGCAAGGAATAGCCTGTCTGACTGGCACTTGAGCTGCTGGAAATCCCCACTGCAATGGGAAGGTTGTTCCACCCCCAGGATGTCAAACTGGCAGTGTGGTGCAAGGGCTCTGGCAATCATCAAGCAAAGGTGATGGATGGACTGCTGCCTACAGATGACAGCAAGAAAATAACAAGGAGATATGGCAGAAAGCAGCAACTGAGGTTTGTCATGGCAGAAGCTGCAGAAGCCAGGATGCCTCATTCCCATAGATCATGAATAAACAGGAATGAGGCTGGTGGCACCATGGGACATGTTAATGTTGAGTGCTTACGCAGTGTCTTAAACCCATGCACACCAGCTTTATGTAAATATATGCCAGCATAAATCAGATGAAGTTTAGAGTTCTGGATTAAAGGGGTTTTGAGTGTGGATTTAATTTCAAGACAAAAATACAGGCTTTGAGGGAGAGCAGATGTTTTCCATGGATGTTTCTGTTGCACTAGAAAGCTATTTTTTTAAAAAAGGAGAGACACCAAGAAAGAATCTGCTCAGGACTCTTGCAAAAAAAAAAAAAAAAATCAGGGGACAAGATTATCTTGCAGATGCATTTCCTGTAGTGAAAAGAACAGTTTTTGAAAACACATTTGCATAGAGGAGACATGCAATAGAAGAAAGGTATGCTGCATCCAAGTTCAATTAGTTTTCTTTTTCCAAGATTTCCAGCTATTACACATGTATTAATGCTTATAACACCAGAATGAGAACACCTCTGGAGGTATTGTATCTGCTTCACAATACTGGAGCTTTATTGGAACTGTTGTGTAATATTTTCAGAACTTTGAGTGAAGAGGAAGGTGAAGCCAGACAAATTTTCCTTACACCAGCACATTATATTTTTCCTCCACTGCATTGCAGTATAACTGCTTTGGTTGGCAGAATGACATTTCATTACCCAGACATATGGGAATTGATTAAAAAAATGGCTAAAGAATTAAGGTATCCAATTAATAGCAATAGTTGAGTATTAATTCCCATTGAATGGCAACCATGAATGGACAGACAGACTGGAGGATGAGAGGAGAGCAGAGCCATGGAAAGGGACCTGGGGGTGATGGCAAGTTGAACAAAAGCCAGCAGTGCCCTGGCAGCCACGAGGGCCAACCCTGTCCTGGGGACATCAGGGGCAGCATCACCAGCTGGGCAAGGGAGGGGATTGCCCTGCTCTGCTCTGGGGCAGCCTCACCTTGAGTGCTGGGGGAGTTTTGGATGCCACAATATGAGAAAACATTAAACTTAGAGAATGTCCACATGAGGACAGTGAGGATGATGAAGGGCCTTGAGGGGAAGCCAACGGGGAGCAGGTGAGGTCACTTGGTTTGTTCAGCCTGGAAAAGAGGAGACTGAGGAGAGACCTCATTGCAGTGACAACTTCCTCATGAGGGGAGCAGAGTGAAGAGAGGGGGCAGGCACTGATCTCTTCTCTGTGGTGACAGTGACAGAACCTGAGGGAATGGCCTGCAGTTGTGTCAGAGCAGGTTTATGCTCAATATTAAAACAAAAGTTCTTCACACAGAGGATGGTGGGCACTGGAACAGCTCCCCAGGGCAGTGGTCACAGCACCAAGCCTGGCAGTCCAAGAACCATTTGGACAACACTCTCAGGCACATGGAGTGACTCTTGGGGATGTCCTGGGCAGGGCCAGGATGGCCCTTGAGGGTCCCTCTCCAACTCAGCACATTCTGTGATTCTGTGAAATCTTTTCTAAGTAGTGTAAGTATGAACTGAATATAAATCCATGCAGACCACCTAGCTAAACTCATCATATGAAGAGGTTTCTGACCTATTCTTTTTTATTGTTAAATCAGTATTTAGGCTTTTATTTTCTACCTCTTAAAAGGAGATAAAATTTCTTTTCATGATGCAACATTCCTGCTGCAACTTCAGAAACAGCACAGGTCCCTGACAACCAGATTCCAGGAGTTTCCATTTTTCTGTGTACAGCTTTGAGCAGGAGAGCTCCATCTCAGGGAATTCTTAAAGGGAGCTGTCAGACCAGTATTTCAGATATTTTGAAGGGTAGGGAATAAGAAATCATTTCCCTAGCTAAAAGTAAATTTTCTTACTCCTTTCAAGTGTGTTTGTGGGGCTGGGAAAGTGAAAGTAACGTTGAAAAAGAAAAGAGATCTTTTTTTTTGAAATTGGAGGAAAGGGGTTGGACAAATATATTAACAGCAGAAAAATAATTTTCTGTGCATCTGCCATGAATTTGCATAATGTTATCTTAACTACTGTTCAAATCAAAGCCAGTTCAAGTAAACAGAAAAGTCCCTGATTGAACTAATTAGAAATTTCAGAGATTAGAAAGGCTAAGCAGCAAGTATTTGCAGGTTTACTTTGCAAGAGCACTGCAGCATACACCACAGAGCAGTGAAAAATATTCTATTCATGCATGGTTGTGTTATAATTGCCAAAATGGTTCAGTATAATTTTAGTTATTAAGGCACTAATGAACCTTTAAATGCATGCTGAGTCCCGGTGATGTTATAGATTTACTTGCAGGTTAAGGAGTGAAAACCTTTTGCGTGTTTGCTTTTCCCAGAATAGAAATGTTAAGATTTTAAGTAAGAGTTAATATAATTTGACTTTAAAAACAAGGCATCTAGTCTAAGCTAACCTCTTCAGTGCCATATAACATCAGTGGAAACAGATAGAAATTCCAGAGGCAATTCACAAGTAAATGAAACTCTAAGAACAGGTAGAAGCAAATAGACATCCTAGTCCTCTATTGTGTCTCCAGAACTGGTCAGTGTAAGATGCCAGGTGGAAAGCACAAGAACAGCTCCCCACAACACTCCCCTGCTGCTGCTGCAGCCAGAGGGCTATGGGGATCCAAGGCCAGGAGCAGAAATTCATTCCTCCCTCAGTGACAGCAGCCAAGAGACAGGGTGTGACTCAGCCTCCCCAGTGCTTCTCTCACCCTGGCATGGCATGAGCATGGCTGCCCAGAATCCTCGTGTGAAAACGATGCAGACAGCTGTGATGGTGTTTCCCATGCCGGGCAGCTCCTCCCCAGGCAGTGCCCACACAGCTGAGGAGCCGCTTTACAAAATCAGGGCAGCTCCTCCTCCTGCTGAGCAGCAAAGCTGCAGCACAGGAACCCCCCTGCAGGCCTGCGGGGTGCTCACCACGGCCACCACCCATCCTGCACCCAAGGTGACAAACCATCCCAAAAGGCCATGAATCCCTGAGCTCAGCACAGGAGGGGCTCAGGCTGCTCAGCGCCCAGAGCTCTGTTGCACCTGCACACTGCTCCCCAGTATGTGATCACTGAATTGCCAAACTACTTACAAGTCCTTAACCAACAGGTTAATCTTTAATTTCAGCACGATTAAAGTTCTATTTTTCTCCTGTACCTTTTGTACAAATGAACCTTGGTCTGCAGAAACAATGTCTAGCATGTTATATATCTCTATGCATTCAGAAAAATCTTACCAGATGTCTGGGAATCAATAGGAAGGTGCTGGATTCCACTGGAAGTATCCAGACACCTGCATCTTCTTGTGGGATCTCACTGGTCCATTCACAGATGGCTGTGTGAGCTGACTTAAGATATCACTTTATAATTAATTCTGTTTTATTCTGACAGAAAACTGAAGTCTTTTAGCAAATCACACAGGGTAAATAACAAGCAGACCAGGGTTTTTTTGTTGTTGTTATTATAATTAAACATTGCATCAGCCTTCAAATTACAGTTGTTTTTAAAAGTGTATCTTAGTGTGGCTGTCTGCTGTATGAATCATGACCTGATCCTGGTGTCTTGGCAACTGCATCAGTTACTTCATACCTGGCAGCTCACACTGCTTGAGGAGATTGAAGCGATTTTCTCTCAATATCCAGGCTCATTTTCCAGCACCATTCTGATTGCCACATGTGTGGCACCTGTTGCTCCCATCACTGAACCTAACAATTGCAAGGACTTTATTTCTTGTTGCTGGTATTCTGAGATTTGGAGGAAAACTACCAGGAAACAAGGATTTGTTCTGTTAGGAAAAACATCCATCCGTTCAAGGCACTGGGAGACAAGGATGAGTAAGTACAGTAGGGTCCCCAGTTTGTCATTTAAGAGGAGTGGAATTTAAAAAAAAGCAAATGAATGAAGAAAGAAAGAAAGAAAATATTTTTTCCCCCCCAGTTCCAGGCAAAGCATCACCTCTGTCTCCAAATCACTCTCAAAACACTTTTCCTGCTGTCACCAGGAGAAAGAATTATTTGTCAAATACAGGTCTGAAACATCTCAGATCCACTTTTTTCTCTTCTCAATGATGAAGGCAGTAGAATGGAGATTAACTGCCTGCAGCTAAGAATCAGGCTGGAAGGGAAATAAGCAGCAAAAAACTAAGAAAAGCTTTATGTTTTATAAAACATGCAGGGTTAACCTGCTGTTAGTTTTCATGTGCAAATGGCAGTTCTGCAATTAATATTTAATTAAATCTGAGGAAGGGGCTCAAAGGTATTGACTTTATGATCCTATCTACTAATTAGCTCTTTCTGTCTACAAAATAGAAATACTTTCTTATTAAAATCAAAGTTATATCTACTAATATTGGATTTGATCTAATGTTAGAGAAAATCTAATTGCTACCTAAATAATAGCTATGTCATCTCCTGGAAGAAAGTTAGAAGAAGGATTAAATAGTGTCATATCCACTCTGGAGATAATATGACTAAAGCAGACACAGAGAAGGAAAAGAAGAAAAACCATTTAGCCACAACACATCTGGACACAGTGCAGTGAATGTTTTCTCCCTTCTCTGACACTAAATGCTGAGATATGTTTATTTTTTCAAAGAGCTGAGTCTACACTGGTGATGCCTGTACTCATAAATGAGACTGTGCCAAAGGTTCCTGGAATGATAACCCATTCATTTATAGAGGCAAACTCTTAGAACCAATCTCTGGAATAATTTTGCCCAAAACCATTTAGCTCCTTTCTAAATATTTCCCAGGCAAGGTTCAAAAGTCAGCACAGCCAACATGGGCAATGTGCACTTGGCTAACCTGCCTTGGGACTGCTAAGTGCAGGTGACAGCAGACATAGGGACCTCAGGACTGGAGAATAGGCCTGGACATATTTAATTTACCTGTGTGGTCACTAACTCCTCAGGGAAACATGACATTCTCTAGAAATGAATGAATGATAAATCTGATGGATAGTATTAAGCAAGTTTAGGATCCTCTCACTCACTGCAGAAGCCACAGACACATGAGGGTGACAGAAAGAACCTATTTGTACTGGATCCCAATTAAAAATCTCGTTGAAAGTGGGTGCCCATTTCTAAATACCTTTCCTTGTAATGCTGCAGGCTTACAGCAACACAGAAACTGCTGTCAAAGATCTAGTTGCTTTTTTCTTTCCCGTGCAGAATCCTTTTAGCCTTTGAGTCGAACAGTAAAGATGGTATTTTTCTGTTGTCAAATATAATCCATTCTAAGTCTAGACCTGAATTTATTTTGTGACATGAAGAAAATTTATTAATTTTCCCTTTATCTCTGCTTCTGGAAATGTATCTCTTCTTAAATTAAAGTGTCTAAAATTTGCTAGCACCATTTGATTTATTCCTTTGGGAGGAGAAGAGGCACCCTGATACATTTTTAGATCTAACCACCACTGGAAGTGTTCAGTGCATAAAAACCATGTGCAGAATGTGTAGAGAAAAGTAATAGGAATGTTGTGACTGCTGTGAATGGGGAGTGAACGAAAATGTCGAATCGTGTTTTGAAGACACCTAGAGCTGAGCATCTCATCACAATCCTAGCATGCACCAAAGTGCAGCTTCACGTGTCACCCAGGTGGCAAAGGACTGTGAGTAAATCCTGACACCTCACAGAGGAGCTGAAGTGCAGACACAAAGGACCATCAGGCCCAAAGGAGTACAGAAAGGCACACACACAGGTCAGCACAGGGTTCCCAAACCAGGAGACAAGATGAGGAATCAGTAGATAGTGTCCTGTCCTCCAGTAGGAACCCTGGACAGACCACTGGAATTCAGGGATCTTTGATGCTGGGCAGACCACTAGTGTATGTAAATCCTGGTGCTTTTGTGTGGAAGTGTGAGTGAAATCTGCAATGTTTTCATGTCAATCCCCTTCTAGTCCCATTTCCAGAGGCCAGCAAGAGCAGGGCAGCTCCATAAGCAGAGAGGAGCTGGTAGCTCAGGGTGACAACATAAAAGCAGCAAAAGTCCAAAGCAGCCATGTGAAATATGGGTCTCCTCGAGGCAGGGCTCATGAGCTCTTGGAGATCTATTTCCCACCCAAGATAGCTCAGCTACCTTAGAAGGCATAAAATCAGCAGGATGGCTTCTGTGGTAGTGTTGGAAACAAAAAGGTTTTAATAAAAGGCAAAATAACAAAATTCTTTACAGAAAAAAACCGAGCCAGGTACAAAAGGTCCTTGCCCCTGGTAAAAAACCTCACAAAAGCAATTAGTTTCTTTGTTCTCTTCTTTTTCTAGTAAATTGCTCAGGCAGGACTTTTTGGCTTCTGTCCAATTGGCCAACCTTAAGTTTGAGGTGAAGTCTCCCAGGTCCTATGAGAGGTCTTTTCACCTAATTGAGGAAAGAAACTTCTGGGCTTATTTCCTTTTTAAGGGGCCAAAGGACAGTTTTGTCACTCCATCAACAGGGGACACATTCCTGTAGCCTGCCATGGGCTGTGGAATCTGTATATTTTCTTATACAGGCATTATGATAAGGCTCAGGGGAAACCTTATCACTCTCTGCAATTACTGGTCTCTACAAGGGCCTGGGCACAAGTCACATCAATATGGCCACAAAGATGCTCAGATGGATGGAGCAGCTCTGGGTGCAAGCTGAGGACAGCTGGGGTTGCTCAGCCTGGAGAAGAATAGGCCTTGGTGAGACCTCACTGCAGCCTTACAGTATCTAAAGGGGACTTATAAAAAGGAAAAGGACTTTTTGTGTGGGCAGAGAGTGACAGGACAAGGGGCAGTGGTTTTAAACTGAATGAAAGCAGGTTTAGATTGGATATTAGGAAGAACACCTATTTACCATGAGGGTGTTGAAGCCCTGGAACAGGTTGCTGAGAGAAGTCAATGCCTGGAGTGAGTCCCCTGGGTGAGACATTCAGCACAGCAGTGTTGCTCTTCCCAAGTCATCGTTCCATTTGTGGGAGCCCTGCTCTCCTGGAGCTGGCTGAACACCTGCCAGCCCATGGGAGGCACTGAATGAACTCCTTGGTTTGCTTTTGCTGTATCTGAGAAATCGTTTTTGTTTCATCCTATGGGTTTTTTCGCTTTACCCTTCTGATTCTCTCCCCATCCCACTGTGAGGGGAGTGGGTAAGAGGCTGCATGGCATTTACTTGCCCTCTGGGCTTAAACCATGTGTGGGAACTCAGTACATCCCTCCAGGTGCCCAGAGTTGCCAAAGACCTCGTTGTGGGGCTCAGAAACTCTGGCATGCTGCCCAGAACACCTGGGGATTTGATTTTGACCCTTGGAGCAAGTTGCCAGCTTTTTATGAGGATGTGAAAGTCACACAGGTTTGAATGGTGTAATAACAAAATGATCACAGGGTGAAAATGTAGATTTTAGGATTTTTGGTATGGGGGTTATGGGGACAAGGTGGAGGGATCTGGGAATGTCTAGCCGCCTTCTTCTTCTTCTTCTTCTTCTTCTTCTTCTTCTTCTTCTTCTCCATTTTCTGCTGTGATGTTAGCACTTGGGAATTGGTTTAGAGTAGAAGTGCACTGTCTAACATAGGTGATAGGTATTGGGAGTTAAGTGTAAATATGTTATATGTAGTTTGTAATATAAAAGGACAACACCGCCTTGGGGGCGGTCAGAGTGCCTGTGGCTGCCCTGCAGAGCAGATCTCGGCTGGGCAGAAAGAAAAATTTTATAGATAAGAATTAATAAACAACCTCAAGACTGAAAAGTGAAGAGTCCAGACTCATTCTTCTGTTTCACGGGCTGAAGCAGAGACATCCTGCACATCTCGGGGCAGCAATTATCAACAGCAACCCGAGAAACCATGACAGCAAAACAACGACCATCAGTTATAAGAGGAAAGCTTATTATTAGCAATGCCAACAACAACAAAAAATCCCATAAAATAAGTAAGATGAAGATTAAAGAGCAAACTATTATTACAGAAAAAATAGAAGTAAAATTCATCACAATTTTGTTCTGTTATCTATTTTAGAACTTGTATTTCTAATTCAACAAATGTAGAAAAAAATTCATCAATATACAGGGAAATGAATATAGAAAAAATATAATCAGAATTATAGTCAGAAACTGGGAGGGAACTGGAGACTTTTAAAAAGAGTAAAGAAAAAATCATGTACTGAAGTGTGTGAACATATGCTTACATACATTTACAGGCTGAGTGTGGGTGGTGGCTATGCCCATCGTAAACATGGATAAACAATATGCAAAGCAAAATAGGTTAAATCAGCACAAGATGTCTTAGCAAACAGAATAGTCACTTATTGTATAAGGCTTCAGTATAGGAATAACTCATAAAAATCCTATCCAGAAAGGTCAAGGTTATGAGGAAAAAAAAAGTACTATTGTACTTATATTAGCAATATTTTTAGTAGCAATATTCAAGTTTTTATCAAATATTAATGCAGTCTTTGATATGTGAGGAGCTGTTAACATTAAAGCATAGTATTGAAATTACTAACATTTTTCCTTTTGATTTGTTTTAGGAAAAAGAGTTTTCTTCTTTTTTCTTTCCCTAGAATTCATTTACAAATCAGATATCACATCTGTCATTTTCTTGTACAAATTATTTTTACAATTTTTATTTAAAATTGATTATTTGGGCTAGGGTTTTAATAGTTAGAACTATTCTTCACCTAAGGTTTCAGTGAGGTGGCAAGAGAATTCATTCTGAGCAGGAGCTCTGTAGAGTTCATTTCAATTTATTTTTCATTTTAGGTGAACTAATCTAAATTAAAATCTCCTTGAATCAATACCTCATTTTTATCGTAGAATATTCTGGCTATATCACACAAATCATTCAACTGCTCCTGCATCTGGCAAAGGTAAAATGGCTTTGTGGTGAAGATGGGCTTTTTTCCACCAAGTGGACTTGCACTCTAATTCCACATGCCCAAGCTCTGTCTCTCTCACAACATTAGTTCTTTGTCTGCTCATCAGCCAGCATGCTCTTACCATTTATCTTTGCATCATTATAGGATTATTCAAATAAAATAGCAGCAAAATACTAATGATGTACAGGAATTTATGCTTGGCATGGAAAATAATTTTGTACCCTTTCCACTTCCCAATTTAGTTTGCAAAATGAAGAGCCAGTTTTTGTTGTTTGTAATCAGCATCATCATATTCATTTTGTGACAGATTCTAATGCTTTTCTTGTGGGAATAGAGTGAAAGAACATTCTGAACAGATTTTGTTCTAATATTGCATCTTTATGTGAAGATAATGACAGTTACAAAGTAAGGTGTGAGGGGCTGTTCTTCTGACAAAGGCCATAAAAACTCTTTGGAGACTAATTTGTATCTTGTTCTATTCATTATTCTTTTATGTTTTGCTTGTATTACATAGTCTACAGTCAATTCATAAAGTATAATAAAAAAGCCTGTTTTATACACTCACAAATTGGCATGGCTGCACAAAGTAGTTGTTGCAGATACTTTATGTCTAGAATCCTGAATTCCGTATGTATTTCTTTCAGGGTTTATTTCTTGGCCTTCTCAGCTCTGCTTATGATTTTTCAAGTGTAAGGCATGTGGCAAAAAGTATTTCAAAATGCCCTCATTCAGCAAAACACTTCAGGGTGGAGGTGCATCATATAAATTGGTCCCTTGAAGTCCTTTGGGCTTACATGCTGAGCTGTTGAACTTTGTGTCAGTGCTGTGGGGAACAGAATCCTGTGTGCAGCAGCAAGTCTTGAGCATGTGTTTAAGGGTAACTCTACTCTCTTTCCTAAAACCAAGCTCACACCTGGGGAGCCCAGAGGTACCAGAGGCTGATGCTTCAGCTGCATCTCTGCCATCAAAGTTTCTCCCTGTGTCTGGGCATGCCTAAGCATCCGGATCTGGGGATCCTGATGCTTTGGGGAAAAGCCAGCCCCATCCTCCCTCCCACCTCATTCACCCCAGGAGGTGTTTTCTGACTGGTGAGAGGGCACAAAACCCTGCTCACATCAGCAGATAGACGTGGTCACAGCACTGAGTGCCAGTCATGTTGCTGTCAGACAATTTGGAGCTGTTAGAATGAAAAATAAACTGTGACACATGGATTCCCAGGCATGAGATTACACAGGCATTCACAGGGATTGGCCACAAAATGCATGATAATGAGGAGATCCCCACATGCAAGAACATTGAAGGCTTCATTTTCTGAAATGCCCATGTGCAGCCCTGAGGCAGGCTCCTTGCAGAGTCACTGCTACATGGCTGTGCTTGTGCCTTCAGATCTGAGAAGACAGTTCACTGTAAATAGATGTGTGACTGTGGCCACATTTTTTAAAAATCACTTCAAAATAAATCAAAATAAATAGCTGAAAGATTTGATAATGTACCATTCATGTCCATGAAAGTGTCTTCACTCAAAAGCTATTGCACACTTTATCCCTTGAAGTACCATGTACAAAGTCTACTCTTTTAGATCAATTGCCTCAGTTTTGAACTCTTCCCTTTAAGTAGAGGAATGGACACTATAAACTAAATCATGCCATGGTGTTGGGGAGTACACAAGACTTTAACTGTATTTTGTGTTTCACTGGTTCTCTTGCTTTCCCAAGAGCACATGGGTAGGCTATAAAAGAAAGGCTACTCACAGCTTCATGGAGCTTGTTTTGAAAGAAATCATCAGTCTCAAACTGACAGGTTTTATAGGAGCAAATCTGGATTTTCCAACACCTTCCACTTTTACAACTGTTCTTCCATACTGCCAAACTTGTCTACCTCCTCTAGCAGGGAAGAGCTATTAGAGCCCAAAATAGAAGCATTTCCACCAGGTTTCTAAACTGCAGTTCCTCCATGTAATTGCTGTTGCTGTAACAACTTTAAAAATGTGACCAGTGACAACACTTGGCCACCAATCAAGCTATATTTTATAATCTGAGAGGACAGGAGAAATGAAATGTATGACAAACACCTTGTGTTGGTCCGTGGGTATAAATCAGAAGCAAGACCTGGTAGGTCTGTTCCATCTCCAACTGCTGCTATGTTGTAACTAGGGGATTAAAATAAAGTGAAATTAGCACATCTCTGACACAGACCCTTTTTGACAGAGCCTGGAAAGAACCACTCTGTGCACTCCACTCTGCTTGTCTCTACCTTGGCATTAAACTGAAGAGATCAAATTATTCAGACATGATATCATTAATATAGAAATAGTGAACCAGTTTGTATGAAGATACCCTATAGTTCTCCTAAAACCAGCTATGCTTGTTTTCTCAGCCTCTGACTGAAATTCCTAATGCCTAAATTCCAGCCTCCTAAATGTTTCAGGAAAAATACACAAAAAGAAAGAATAAGATCCTGCAATTTCTAGTGAGCTAAAGAAGGGTGGAGAGATTCCACCCCACTGCTTTTCTCAGAGTAAGGGGAGGGGGCCAGAAAAACATCAAATCTTTAGGAGATAAATATACTTGAAACTGGCTCTGCAGAAGGATAGGGAATACAGCACATCATGTGAATTGCCACCAAGAACAGAATTCATAGACATACAGGTTTCTATTTTATACTATAAGATAAAAATGCTGGTTTATGCAGACATCAGATCCAGGCTCTTGCAGAGAATTCACTCTTCTGAGAAAGAAGCCTGACTTAGATTTCCTTCCACATAAAGTTGTAAAAAATAGAATTAAACCTGCTGAGAAATGTAGAAGTGTAATCTTTCATAATACATAAACCTTTGTCTGCAGCATTGCAACTAAATCCTCTGAAGAGCAGATGATGGAGTGGACTGCAGTTTCTTTCCGTGACATGACACACATATTTACCTTTTTTCATAAGTCCTTCTCAAAACCTCTTGGATGATCTGATATTGAAAAGTAATGTATACCAAAGCAATGCATTAAGGAAAGCTCCTCTCTAGCATGGGTAATCTACAAATAGGCTGGGAAGCATCTTGATTAACTTCAGAGGACAGCTTTCAAAGGAAAGGCACTTTAGGTTACTGGAAAGGTAAGTTTAAAAGTGTTTCAGGTCCTGGGTGTTTAAATGAAGGGTGTCTTTCCTCTTTGGGAACAGAAAAGTTTGAAGATATCTCTATTTCTGTGGAAACCACCTTCACTTTCCTTTCAAAATGTAGTATTAAAAGCTGTCACACAGTGGGAGGAAAAGTGCTTTACAAAGTAAGAAACTGTTTCTCCCTCATCTGGCCTGAGGTAAAGAGAAATGTCAATACACATGTAACTGCCAGCCGAACCTTGAAAGGCTGGGAGCTCTGCTTTGGCAGCAGAATTACTCTAGTTGAAAGAGGCAAATATGTTGTGGCCTTATTGCTTTAGGCAGTCCTATTTATCAATGTTAGTGATAGGATCACACAGAGAAACTGGGCAGGTGTTCAAGAATCAGCAAGACATTAACCATATCATCCAGTGGCTCCTGAGGAGCTGTAGATAGGGATCAGTTGTCCTTGCTGAATCTTCTGAGACCCTCCTTGTTCCCAACTGACCACTAAATACTTTGCCAGCTCTGCTCATGAATTGTATTTCTTGCTCTTTTTAAATCATCAGAGACAACAATAGGTGTTACTGTTGGGGCTTTGGTTTTATTTTACTGATGTTAGAGCAAAGTTCTGAAATGAAACACTTGACATTTCTGCTTGGTCTGGGAACAAAACCAGAGAGCAACCCAAAACCTATGATCTGAGCCGGCCTTGAGTATAAGCCTTCATCTGCATCAAGGATGGAGCAGTCATCACATGCAAGAGGGATGAGGGATGGGGGCTGAAAGTATACCTTCTGTTTTGGATGCCAAAGTTCAGAAGTGCTCCCATAAGAGCTCTCAGCTCTCTTCTCAAAAGGAAAAAGAAGGATAAGGGGTGTAAATTCTCTGAAATATCAGAGAAGCCTAAAACTGGTAATACCCTTTGATGATTTGAAATTTACACCTCCTCCATCAAGATAACACCAGAAAGCCAAGCCATCTCCCAGTTCCTCCATTCCAGCCAGAAGCCCCAGACCCTGCCAGGGGCTTACACTTGTGCCACCCTTGCTCTATTGCCAATGGTGGCCCAGCCAGGCCACCAGATTTGTCCCATACAGGACAAAGCCACAATGACAGTTCAGATGTGGGGTTTGTGGTTGTTCTTCCTTCTAGTCAAAATATTTCAACCCATCTTCAGTGGATTTCAGTCCTAGATCAAGAATGAATAAACAGCCTGAAATTTTGTCATACACCAAATGTTAAAGCAGAGTTTTCCTGTCACTGCTCTAGCTCTGTCACCACAGTTGATGCTTATTGCAATGCTATTTTTATATGGTTGTAGGCAAGGCATGTATTTCAACTGGACAAATCCTATCAATAGTCTAAAATTCTGTACTCTCTTCCTTCACCCATTATTCAGTACACATCACAAATCAGCCTCCCAAGTAATTGCAGCCAGACTTTATTTCTTACACAAAGTGTCATGAGTAAAGAACATTGTATTTTATTTGATATTCACTCCTTGCTTTGTTACTGAAAATTTGCCTCACAGACTTTTTGGTACTGTAGCAAATTATACCAACATCCACTTCTCTGTTTATGTAAGTGAAATTGCCCAGGGACTGAGATGAGGATTTTCAATGGCTGAAATGCTTAAGGAATTGAAAATTATAGAGGAGGTATAAAAATACATTGTTTGTCCTTGAGATAGAGACAAGATGTCTAAGTGACCGACTCAACACACATCTTTCCTGTCTCTCACCTTCCTAAAGTACGATTTAAGTGGGATTGGCATCAATATAAATCTGACCCTGTTTCTCAGGTTTTGTGGGATTTAGAGGATATGAGTAGAGAATGAATGTGATACTCAGGTGATTCTGTCTATGACTCTGCACAGAAGACACCTTCTTTTCATCCAAGAGGTTGTAGATGTGGACTTATTCTCCTCAGACAAAGACGGGAATGAAGTAAACATGTCTAGACCAAGTGACCTGATCAAGGGCTTCCTCCTGTCATGTTTTATGTGAACACTTGATATCCAGCTATTATCCAAAAGGATATTTCAAGGCACTGGAGTATCTTTCTCCTTGGGTCCTCAGGGGGTTTGTGCATGAGCTGAGCCCCTCATCACACTGCAGCTGATAACCCCAAGTGTAGAAATGCCTTGAGGAAAACTTTGAGCTCTCTAAGAGAACCACCAATAACATATCAGTGGCCTCATGGAACATGGCTGCAGAGTCAGAGCTCTGAAGGAATTGACACTTTTGGCAGCAGTCAAGTGGGAATTTTGAGTCTAGCTGTTTTGCAGATGAATTGTCTGTTACAGATTCCTCATAACAAGCAGAACCAACAGTTCCAGACCAACAGTTTCTCCTTTTTTTATGAGGATTCAGGAAAAGGCTGTCCTATAATTCTCCACCTTTTATTATTTCCCATGTTGCCACCCATAATAATGAAAAAGGCAGCTACAATGTATGGTAGGCCAACGGCCCATCTGTGGGAAGCTAATTGTTTTTCCCCATCCACTGCCATATTTATTTTCTTTTTCATCATCTCTGTAACTGCATTTGAACCAGAGGCCATGGCAATCATGGCAACCACCCACACTGACAGCACATGCTTTTATTTTTCTTGGCAACAATTACTTATCCAACTTGTCAAGTTGCTGATGACATTGAAAGAGCATCTGTTTCACACTGTCTGCATCATTTAATGCAGAAAGACACAGTTCTCTGGCCCATTTTATTGATTCTTGTGACATTTCCCTCTATTAAAGTTTTCTCTTCTTGGCATCTTATATTTTTCTTGGCCTTGGCTTGTTAACTATATCCTTGTTCATTTTATTACCTTATTTGCTGCTGCTAAGTAATAATTTCACACCAGTCTCCAAATCCTTCCATTGTTCTTGTGCTGCCTTGGAGCTCTGCAATCTGCACATACTCCCCAGAGCAATGCTTTACTTGATCTGCAGTAAGTCTCTGATAAAACACACAATCACTTGGAAAATAGTCTCAGACTACTGTGCAAAAGACTCAGAACAGGAGATAGTGATCCAGCTGTACCTGGGGTTGCTCTGCTGAGAAGTGTGACCCAGGAACATCACTGTCATCACCTCCTTGTGTTCCAGAGGATCCCAAGAGAATGAGATTTTGTTTAGGCACTAAAGTCCTCTCCTAACAGAGACTGTTCAGTTCAGATGATAGTGCTGCATAACTTGATGACCATCTCAATTTAAATTTTTGGGATCTATATTTATAATGTTCTCTCTATCTTACCTGAAAGACAGTTTCAGGGAAGTGTAGAAAATTGGGCTCTGTGGTGGGCCACATCTTGGTTCCTCTTGGTTCTGGCTTTTTCCCCCTAGGAGTTCAGCTTCTTGGAGAAGTCTACCACAAATCCTTCCCAAAGAAAGAAAAAGTGGGAAGAAAATATTTTCCTGTCCAGAAAAGTATATCAGCACTGCTGCTGCAGAAGGGCATTGCTCCTTCCTCTAGTGGAATTGCTTCCCTCTGGGTTAAGTACATCAAAACATATAAACATATGAGCGAATGAATCTAGTTATCAAGGTGCTCACTGTGAAGATGGTGAGGAAGTATTCCTGGGTGTGTAATATAAGAAAAACAACAACCTGACTGCAATGCACTTCCTGGAACATTTCACTGAAAAATTGCCATGTTACTGAATTTGACATATTTCATTGAGCACCACCTTTGGGACCAGAAGTCTTGTATTTCAGCTGTCTCCCTGTGGAGCACTGGCAATGCTTGTAGTTCCTGGATTTGGAACCCTTACTCATGTTGTCTGATGTAACCTCTAAGGCAGAAACACATTTCCTGAATTCCTGCTGGATCCATTGTATGACTGGACAGTCCCACTGGGTTAGCAAATTTGCTTGTACTAACACAGAGTTGTTTGCAAATGTAAGACACTGCAGATGAAATTCTGTTGAGACCCAAACTCAGTTACCCCAGACATCTAGATGGCAATTTGCCTTTCAAACCATAACTTGAAATATTAGCTTTTGGTGTTTTAAACTAATCCATTCCCCTTCTAATGGGATCATATGCCTTAAATTGCCATAAGATAAATGCATTTTTATTCTTTGGAGAATTGCTAGCAGATTAATTTTTTTTTTTTAATATTAAGCAACAGATGACTAAAGACTAAAAATAAGTGGAATTCTTGCTGAGCTGCATTGTTCTTAGGGAGCAATATTATATAACTACTTGACCTCTGTTCTGCTTGATGTCAATCTCATGTAAGGTTCAGTGTGGCATTTAGTATGTGCCTAGAGCATCTGATATTGAACCTACCCCACTGTAAATCACACCCACGTGAGATTCTTGGTAAATTAATGAAATTTTTGCTCGATTTTTGTTTGAAAATAATGGCAGTGTCCTTGGACTTGCTAAAGAGACTAGCCCTATAAAATATCAGTCAGAAGTGAGGTATACCACTCATTAGTCAATATAATTTGGTAGATTTCTGTGATTAAAACTTAACAGTCTCCTGAGCAAATTCCACCAAGAGAAGTGACTCTATTCCAACCCCCTTAGGACATGTCTGTGCAGGAAGGAGCAAACTGAACCATACTCCCTCAGCTAACACTCTGAAATGGCCAGATATAATCTAGCTTGGTTCCAAAGGCAGCATTTCTGTGGCACTGTGCCCAAGCTAGTACGTCCTGCTGACAACATTAGCACCAGACACAGAAGCAGGCTGGTGCTATGCCAGCACTTTCCTCTCATGGGCTCACAGCTCTCTTCTCTACAGGGATCTCCCCTTTGCTCCTACATTTTGGTAATCACAGCTGCCATGGGCTGCACATGGCTCAAATACTTTAGCAAGGAGCATGGTCTCAATCCCTGGATTCTGGTTCATGGTGCATCCAGGCTGCTCTGCAGCTGGATCTGCAAGGTCAGATTACCTGCATGTACACAGTGTCACATCACACCCTGGCAGCTGTGTGTGGATGTTCTCTGTGAAGCCACACAGTCCATGCAGGCTGCCCAGTCATGTCTCATACCAGCCTGGCTGCAGCAGCACACAGGCAGCCCTCCCTCCCTCCCTCCCTCCCTCCTCCCAGCTGGCAGGTCCTGCACCAGCTTGCCTCCACTGGCAGGCAATTTTTACAGCTCATCTCCAAGACCAGACCTCCCCCCTGCCCAAAATTCTAACCAAGGTCCTTTGCCAGCAGAGAGAGGGAGCCAGGTGAAGTAGATATTACATGGCCTTTTTGTCACTATCTAGCACAAAGATAACACTCAAATTCATGAATACACATATTTCACACAGGATCTGTCTTTAGTGGGAGAGAAAACATTTTCCTTTCAGAGCCCAACATCAGTGATTTCTCAGGCTTTCCATCTCTGTTGCTGCCAACAACTTGACCTTTCATTCCCACATGCTACAGTGCCAGGCTAAAGAGCCTAGGACCCCCAAGGAGCTTCCCCACTCCTGAGCCAGCTCATTGTCTGCTTGAGGCTGCTCTTGCCACCCTCTTTGTGTGCCTTCCCCTCTGCTGCACTCCCAGGGCCAGCCTGCCTTCCCAGCCTGGCATCCCTGCCCAGGGACCTTTTCCTGACAAGGACCTGCTGGGGAAGCACAGCCTGGCAGTGCAGGTATCCTCGTGAGATGTCTAGCACTGTTTTCTCCAGATGCCTGCATGAGAGAGCTCCTCCATCAGGAGTTTCTGTACAGCCTCAGGTGCAGTTATCCTGATGGCAATATCCCCTGAAACTTGCTGAAATATTGCAAAGCTGAACATGTGGCAGCAAGCAAACCCCAGCTCTCTGAACCAGCGCCCACCCCTCCAGTGCCCAGCTGTACACACCCTTCCTCACCCTCTCCTAAAAATCCAGCCCTGTTTCTCCAAGATCCTGGCTACTTATGGTCATGCAAGTGCTGTTCCTTGGGGACAGACTACGGGGTCTGTTGCTTGCTCATGACCAGTGTGATTGATCTCACACACCAGCATATTTAGGTTCTTGTCAGGAATAAAGTACAAGTCCTGATTTTGGGCTGTCCACTCCTCCTTTAAGGCTCTTCAAGGTGAGGTTATTCCCCTGTGGACACGGTATCATGAGGCCACAAAGTTCAAGATGGGAAACCAAGTTTTTGGATGAGGGGCTTCTGGGGTACATGTTATGGCACAAGGTGCCCCAAGAATCGTGCCTGGAGCTGCCCTCAGTGCCTGGTGTTTGAACAGGGTAGAGGATTCTCAGGACTGCCCTGGCAAAGCAATGTAATCTGTGATTCTCACAAATGTGAGATTCTCACAACTGTGATTCTCATAAATTCTAGTAAGAAAATTCAGTCTTGACTAGTGCTAGCTTCAATAAATTTAGGTTGAAAGGTGTAGATTGTAATGAACTTTTCCAAGAAATCCTTTCTGTTTTTCGCAAATTCATACAACTCTTTGGACTTCTCTGACCACAGATAATTTTATTTTCTTATTATGGCTGTAGAATTAATTAGTTAACAGATATCCACGTACTTGTTTGAGAACAAGATATAATGTCAGGGATTCAGCAAGACCATTCTCCACACATTATGTGGTGAAAAAACAACTGGAGGGATGGGGGCTAGGAGGGAATCAGAAGAGACTGAAAAATGCATTTTTAAGAGCCTGACTTGCTAATTTTGTTCAATGACACAGACTTTCCCCTTAGAAAATGAAGTATCAGGGCTTTCTGAGGTCAGAAAATGACCTGGCACTACGAACCCATTAGCTGGAGGCAGATTTTAAATGCATTGGATTGACATGAAGGTGAATCATTATGGTAAAGAAGAACACTGAATAAACTGTACACAAAATCTGAGCAGACACACGCTGAACTCTGTGACTAAAAGTTACAAAGCTCCTTTACTGGATGGCATGGATGGGATTAGTATTGCCACAGACACTGTTACTGTGCTGGGATTGGTGTTCTGGAAAGAGAACACAACAGTGGCAAGAAAATGGAGATGAGAGGAACAATTATGAGAGTAAGGAAAGAGTCCCTGAAACTGGTGTATGAAATTGGATGGCAATGACACATTATCTATCCTGGTAGCGTGGATATTTAAGCTGCCATAGACTTGAATAAACATTGGTCATGATATTTGCTGAAGTTGACTAAAGTCCTGTTATTAATTTCAGTGGCTCATGATTGATCCCTGGGGCCAGTTCTGTGCAGAGGAATGTGAATAGAAAGTGCTATAAAAAGACATAAAATAAAACATACAGAAATTTTCTAAGTGCTTTGGCTCGTGGGCCTGAGCATTAACTTTGCATCAGTTCCCCCCACCCACAAGCCTGGAGCCAGCCAGGCCCCTTTGGCCCTACTCCTGGCAAACAAGGCTCAGTGTCTCATGGCACATGGAAGTTGAATCTGGCCCTCAGAAGGACATTCACTGTGTAATTCTCAGCCCAAATTAGGCCCCATGTGCTCCCTCTAGTTGTGAAAAGCAAAAAGCTTCTCCACAGTTTACGTGAAACACCCAAACATAGATACTGCTATGTCCACTTGGATGGTTTGTGGAAAGCATCCACACTTTACACATGTGCTTCAAATATAGAATACAAAGAGCTTCTTTAGAGATTTCAGGCCCATAATCTTTTGCAGAGGCTGCAGTCTTTTGCATTGCTAAAAAAGGCTGAAAATCCTTCTTACATTGCATGGCATATAGGCTGGTAGTGACTTCGTGACTTCTGTGACATGACTGCTAAACACAGAAGAGCAGCATTTGGTTGGACCAGAGCTCTTCCTAGCCCAATATCTCCTTTTTAACACATCCTAATACAAACATGGGTTTGCATGTGGTCTCTTTCTCTTCCATGAACATGTGCATTCTCCCCAGAATCTAGAGTAATTAATGTTATACAACTATAAAATCAGCACTAGCTCTGCAAAGTGAAAATGTGTCAGATACTGTTCTGGCCAGGAAGCAAAGTTAAGTGGGGATAACTCTGAGCCTTATTACACAGACAATTGCTTATCTGTACTCAGCCTTTAAGACAGACAGTGAAAACCATGTGCTGGTCTACCTCTATCTGTATTGTGAATAACAGTGCTAGAAGAGAAAAATATTGATGTTGCTAGCCTGGAAAAACTGCAGTTCTTGTGAAAACAGATTCCTTTCCATGTCTTCCATGAGAGATGGGAAATGGGGCCAGCTGGCTAAAGTAAGCAGATAAAGAAGTAGATAAGGACCCTGTGATAGCTGGGAGCTAAGAGGTCCATGTTCAGACTGAGAAGCTTATTTCAGGAGATTGAACTTCTCTGGTAGCTTGCCAAGAAACTAAAAATCAGGAAATCTTGGAGAGTACTGAAACAAAGAGAAAAAAATCAGGTTACTTCCAGGTGATTGGATAGGGCCATATAAAAAGTACTGTATCAATCACAGATACACTCAGCTATTCCAGAATTCATTGCTTGACTGCACTAGCTTCATTAATCCATAGTTCCTCATGATTTGAAATATGAGGGTGTAAGAAATTGGAACAACTGACTCTTATTCTTAGTAATACAGAAGCCTGAAGAAGTGCCCAGCCCAAAATCTTGTAATTCCCTGGAATAAATGCTGCAGATCTTGCAAAGAATTCAAATAACAATAATTGCCAGCATAATAATTCACTTGCACAACTGTAGAATTAAGATAGCAGAGTTGTGCTGTGGTCACTTTGAAAACTAAACCAATTGCCAGAGTTACTTCACAAAGCTCTGAAATATGTATCAGGAAGGCACAACATATAAAAAAGCAATCCAGGTTTCCTATTAAACCTTTTCTATCCATAAAGTGCCAGAGGCTAAACTGCATGAAATACTCTCTGAAAATCCCCTCATCGGTCTTCTCTTTGTCATAGTCACAAGAACATTGAACTGCAACTGTTTTATTTGGCAAATAATATTAGAACTGCAAGTGAATTCAAAATATCTATCACTAAGACAATTCAAGTGATTGTAAATTGGAGCTGCATGAGCAGGCTGGAGAGAACACTCGTCTGCTGCTGCAGTAATTATTGTACACACGGGTTTCAGCAGGGTGTCAGCTCCACAGGCATGGCATCATTATAAACCTCTCACTGGTACAGCTGACCTCCAGAACTTGTCACTGTCACTGGTCTATGGAAATAACAGACTTACATTATAAATAAACTTCCTTTTTTAATGAATAACTGCCCATTTTGGAATTCTAGATACATGGGGCTGAGACAGACCTTGAGGGGATCATTTTGTCTCTCCTCTTGCTCTGAGACAGACATGCCTGAAAGATATTTGTTTTAGCTACTTTAAAAGATCTCCAGTAAATGGGATTTCACAATTCTTCCAGCATGTGAGGCTTCTCTGGCACTTAACTATTCCTATAGTGGAACAACATTTTTCTTAATATACCACTATCCAACTGGACTGTTTACTAATTCGACATAGTCTACATGACTGCAAATTTATGACACTGTGTCCTCCTGGGTTTATGCTGCCCTGAAGATTATGAAAGTTCCAAGTTAAAGTGCTTTTTTAATTGTCAATTTATGAAACTTGCCCCTAATTTCTAGAGGTCAGGCAGGAATCTTATAGTCACAGATTGTGACCACATTAGCATGCACAGTCTGGTGCCATATTGAGAAACCAAATTGGCAGGATGGGGGTTATGGATGATATTGCAAATCTGAGCAAAAGCTCAGTTCAGTTTTAAGATTGGAGACTGGGTTTTAGACTGGAGGGGAAAATCAGTGTTTGTAACACAGATGTAGAGAAAATTGGATGTTATTCAGTAACCTTTGGAGAAATCACTTCAACAAAGAAGAAAAACAGCTTCATGATTTAAAGTTTTTAAAATACTTAGTTTATCCAAATAATCTCTCATACGAATTTCTGGAAATATGACAAAAAAATAAGTGTATCAAATAATAAATTGGATAAAATTATCTTCAGCCACTGCATTCTCATCAGTTACAGCATAGGTGGCTTCATTTGCAAACTTCCTGAATACACCATTCTGAAAGTAATCAAAAATGTCCTGAGCAATGCTGCATGCTGTCACACAGGCCAGACCAAAAATAGAGAGCTGATTTCACAGCTTGAAAATAATTCACTTCAATAAGCAGTTTACACAACCATTTGACAAAGACTAACAAATCTGCTTTCCACAAGCACTGCTACTGGTGGCAAGCAGCTGATTACTAGACATTAAACAACCTAGTAACAACCAGACCATTACTAGGTGTTAGAGACATGAGGAAAAAGCTTAATATTCAGTTGCTGGCTTGTTCTGGGACAAACAACAAGTTAAAGAATGTCTTTTAACTTCCATATGATGACAGAAAGTAAATTTAATTATCTGTCTTCTCCTCAGAAATGTTAGCATCTCTCTCACAAGGACAGGTTGAGAGAGTTGAGCCTGTTCATCCTCAAAAGGAGGAAACTGAGAGGGACCTCATCAATGTATATAAGTATTTGAACAAAGGATGTGAAGAAGATGACATATTCAAGAACTGTCTGGACACAATCCTGTGCAATGTGCCCTAGGATGATCCTTCCTAAACAGGGAGGTTGGACCTGACGACCCACTGTGATCCCTTTCAACCATCCTGTGATTCTGTGTCTCTGATGTGGCTGAAGGAATACTCTGTACATTGCTTTTATTCTCCAGAGAGATGGTAAGGTTTAAAGGTGTGCCTGCAGCGTACTGAGGCAGTGCATATATATGAACACAGATTCCTTAATTCTCTCATATTGAGATTATGAACACAGATTTAAGAAACTGCTGATCTAAAATAACAGAACTTTTACCACGTGAGACGTGGCATGAAACACACGATGCAAGGAGCAGCACTCACAGAGCTCCAGGCACTTGGTACAAACCAGCTCTTCCCCAGCACAACTGAGCACCCCTCTTGGCTGCAGCACAAGTGTGCAAACAGTGTTAAACAAAACTATGGGCTGTGGGATTTTCCCCCTTGAGGAGGGGAATAAGAAAAGTGCCTACCAGCTTCATAGTTTTCTGTGTGATACTTCCTTCAAATTAGAATCCACCAATTTATTTTCTGTCCATAATCCAATGATACAAAAATCTCATATATTATGTTTTTTTGGCTTCTTACTTATTTTATTTCTTGAACAAGCAAGCAATGGTTAGCTAATTCTTGACCAAATAGGGTACCTGCAACTATATTCAAGTCCCATCATTTTTGGTCCTGTTACTGTTTCTAGAGGTAAAGGAATATTGTCTATGCATGAATGAGTGAGCCAGTCAGAGTTTTAAAATGGAAGCCATTCACCCAGGCTTCCATACAGCACTAATTGCTCCTGATGGAAAGCGTGAAAACATGAGACCATTTTCTATTAAGGAACTGCTGCAAAAACTACATTTTTGTCACTCCGAAATTTACTTTAGAAGACTAAAGTGATTGAGAAATATTCATTCTTTTTATCCCTCCCTTCAAAACTCTCTATGCTGTACAGCCCAATTTATGTCAAGAGCTACCTTAGAAGGACCTCCAGAATATGCTACCAGTATAGTGGACTTCGAAACGTCCCTTGGCAGGAACTGGTAAAAGTGATTAAAAACTGGGCTTTGTGATTTCATTTCTCTCCTTTTCTCTTCTATCTCACCAGAAGAACACTGAATTAGAGATGCATTTGTGCTGCTAATGAGGATGTCTACAGCTATATTTAAAGGGATAATTATTTTTGACAGGAGATGAAAGAGCCCCTCTTTGGGGATGGGGCTGGGGCTAATCTCACTCCACTCTGGTGGGACCTGGATCTCCTTATGTGTTGATTCACATGGCATGGTTGAATTCTTTTGACCTGAAGCTCTGCAGTGCAAGCCTGATGAAATTTTACTACTTTGCTTTAATGTATGCAGTTGCAAGTGAGTTTTCTTCTCCTTACAAATTAAAAAAAGAGAAAGATTGAATAGCAATACGTGAAAATGGTATTGTGGATATCCATTCCTTGCAGACATGTCTCACTAAGTAATTTTGTATCATGCAGTTATTTGTCTTCTTTATACTATCTGCCAAGTGATGGACAGATGGAAATCCACCTGTGACTTCATTCCTCTGGATTTCAAAAGGGGAAATCAAGGAAAATTAATGGAATTATTCCTAAAAAGAAAAGAGATTATTTCAAGTAAAAATATTCCCTATTTCTCATAGTACAATCAACCATTTCAACTGCACAAAAAATACAAATATGTGATAGACAAGCAACATTTGATTAGCTCTAGACAGGCCCAGCTTCAGCTGTCACTGAATTTAAGGGCAGTATTTTTGCTGGGTGACTTCAAATCAGGCATTGAAGACCTCTCCCCTCATTGAGCCACCTCAGCATCCACCTGACCTACAGCAGGAGTCTGCAGCTGTACTCAGCATTTTTGTAAGCAGGAAAACATTGTCCATGCAGTAAAAAACGTGCCAATACTTTAGAATACAATAGGACAGAATATTTCAATTGAAAAGGACCTAGAAGGACTCTCTAGTACAACTGCCTGACCAATTCAGGGCTTACCAAATTAAAGTCTCTTATTAAGGGCCATGGCCAAATGTCTTTTAAATATTGACAGCTTTGGGGCATCAACCACCTCTCCGCTGAAGTGTTTGACCTCTGAAACACTTCCTCTGAAGCATTTGACCACACTTTTGGTAAAGAAATTGTTCCTAAGGGTATTATTATGTGGGTTACCTTAAAACACTAAATAAATAATTTTAAAAATTAAATTACTTGACTTTCCTCTATTTCAATTTTCTTTTCCTGTCCTCCTAAAAAGCCTGTTGAGTACAGATTAAATGTTAACCAGTCCTGAGGCTTCTTGTGACTGGGCTAATTCAGGATAATCCAGCAAAGAAATTCCATTCTCCTGCCCCACTCTTGCATGTGCAAAGCATTCCCCATCACATTAAAACCCAGAATTAACATAGGCACTCTGACTGAAGGAAATCAGAAATCAATTTTACCAGGTCAGCCATCAGGTATCTTGAATCCAATTTTGAACTATTTTCCATTCCCCTGCTCTACATCCAATAATTACACACGCTAACAAATAGCATGACCTTTAAATAGCCAAACTTAAACATGACTCAGCTTGAGCCTTTCTTTCCTTGCTCCCAAAGCAAGCAGCTCATTGATTTTTAAAGCATATAAAATAAATGAAATTTTGTGAGGTTAATGCAAGATGCAGAAGGAATTGGCTCAGTTGCAGGAGCACACACATCCTCCTCTTCATGCTGTCAGTCAAGGTAATTTGATTCCAGTGCACAGGATTTGATTCCAGTTCTCACATCCTGGATCCCCATGGGTCCCTTCTGTTCTGGCCACCAACGGTGCACCTGCTGTGTCCACCTGTCCCCCAAGCTGGAGAGATTTTTGGTGATGTGGAAAATGTAGTGTCTTCCCCACACCCCAGCTATTCATTCAGGGCATTGTCCTTCAAGCCAGATTATCAAACTAGGAGTTTTCTCCCAACTGGGCACGATCCTGTCACTGTGTGTATGGGATAGGAGTGTCTGAAATGACCAGCAAAAGGTTATGTGTGTCCCACCTGGAGCTGCCTGTGGCTGGAGCCTTCATTTGAGATGTAGGAGATGAGGGTAGAAGTCCTTATTCTAGCGCCCACACCACAGAATAATGTGAGCCAGAGTTCCAACATAAATCTTCTTTCTCACCCAGTGAACATTTAATTAATTTACAGATTCGCACATTTGCAAGAATAAAGGTTGTTAGTGAGGGCATTTCTCTGAGACATGGGATCAATCAACCAGAACAGAGATTTTAACCTGAATTTCCTGTGTGATTTAAAAACTAGGATGCTGATTGATCTCAGCAGCATTCTCCATCCTTTAACAAACCCCTCTTAGACATGTCTCAGAATTGATTCTTCAGTGCCTAAATAGCCTGGGAATTAGCCATTACAAAACTGCAATTAGGTTTTGACAAGGCCATTTAAAACTAACCTCCACTGAGAGCAGGGAGCAGGTAAAATGAGAAGAAAACAATGACGCCCCAGTGCTTCAATCAGGTTTAGTTTTAGCTCTAAAAGCTAAACGAATTTGCAGCATGAAGAGTTTTGCTCAAGCTGTTGCCTCTAAATTTCTTAGGCTTTTAAGCAATCCCTGTTTCCTACTTCCTTCTCTCTAAATTGTCTCCCATATTTCGCTCCCTTGTGTATATTTCCACAGGTGAGGGTTTGTTATCCTACAATAGAGTTCAAAACTGAATGCCATAACCAAATATTAATACAGAGAATGTCTAAAAAATGTTGTCATAAGAGCTTTGGTTGACAAACCATAAACAACAGTTTTTCCCTTCTCTGTCATTACAGTTCTGACTCCATGTTGCAATCAGGTGTCACTTATACCACTTCCCATGAGTATTTCAAATATGATTTGAAACTTCTTTGGCACCCATGTCAGGAATTTTCAAGCAAATTCCATGTAACCCTGCATAAATCACATTCTGTTCCCCTTTACTGCAGTTTCTCAAGATTTTTCAGTCTCTAAGAACTAGGGCTATCAATAGGTAATAGAATGTGCTACTTTAGTTTGCATAATTTTCCTTTGTTCATGTTTAACAAAGTCTCAAAGTTTTGCCTGACAAAAGAAGTTTTCTTTTGCCTGTTAGTCCACTTGAAATCAGAATGAACAGATGTTCACTCCTGACACATTTTGCTGTTTTATTGAGATTTCTTTTTTTCTTTCTGAAAACTTATTCCTTATTTTACAACCCCAAATCGGGCAGATGAGTCTGTAATTTGTCTGCATTAATCCTTTCCTGCAGTCCCAGTGGGGTGCTACAGAATAATTCACTACAGTAAACGTGGGGCTGTTCTGCAATCAGTCATTAATAGATCTCATTAACCCTGTTTGTGATAGGGCTGCAGAGCACTGGTACAACAGAGGGAAGTTTGGGATGCTGTGTGAAGGGAAGGCTTGTGGAGCTACCTAACAAAGTGCTGTGATCAGAGGCAGCAGTGTTTGCAGAAGGGAGCCAGGAGCTCTGCTGAGGGCAGCCTGCATGGGCTCAGGGGTGGTGGTGCCTCACAAGGAATGGTTCCAGCAGTTGCCCGAGCATCTGAGCAGGGTCTTGGCACAGATGAAGCTCCCCAAGGAAGACACAGCCCTGCAGGTGCCTGGGGGCTGTTGCTAGGGCTGGATGGAAGGTGGGCTCATGGCCTGCAGTAGCTGTGGGCTGGTGGAGAGCCTTTCTTCTCACCAAGAGAAGAGCTGTGGGAGCAGATCTGCAGACTGTGGAGTGGCAGAGATGTTAGAAAGAAGTTGTTCAGATCTTCTCCAAGACTTTGCAGGTACAAGAGCCTGAACATTCAGCTGTACTGAAGGAGACACTGGGGCAGTCTGAGCTTGTCTGGTTGGGAAATGGAGACTCACAATGACCGAAGCTGGAAGCTTCTGTTTTGAGCCCAATGACATTGGGACTCAAATAGACTGAAGAAATGGGCTGACAGAGCATTGGCAGCCACTCAGGGGAGGTAATCTCTCTCTCAGCAGTGGTGAGAAACATCTATATGCTCTGTCCCTCACTGGACTCCCCGGTACAGCAGAGATGTGACTATTGTATTTGCGTTGCCCCAGATGAGGGAAGGAATGATGAATCTGACTCCATGTTCTCAGAAGGCTAATATATTATTTTATGATGCTATATTATATTAAAGAATGTTATACTTAACTATACTAAATAATACAGAGAAGGCTAAAAATATAATAATGAAACTCATGACTCTTTCCAGAGTCTTGACCCTGATTGGCCAATAAGTCAAAACAATTCACAGCAGAAACCAATAAAACAATCACCTGTTGGATAAGCAATCTCCAAACACATTCCAAAGCAGCAACACACAGGAGAAGCAAATCAGATAATTATTGTTTTCCTTTTTCTCTGAGGCTTCTCAGCTTCCCAGGAGAAAAATCCTGGGCAAAGGGATTTTTCCAGAAAATATGAATGTGACACGTGACAAACTGAAGTGAGTGCCACACAGGCCCATGATGCTCATTAAAGGAGAGTGGGGCATCTGCCACAGGCTGTGAGACTGGTCCGCCTGGAGAAGGGAATTCTCATGGGAGAAGTCTTACCCAAATACCTGATGGGGGAGTAGAGGAGACAAAGTCAAGTTAATCTTCGTGGTGCTCAGTGAGAGGAAAAGAGGCAAACGGCAAAAAACTGAAATACAGAAAATTCTGCTTAGAAGTAAGGAAAAGTATTCCACTCTGAGAATGACTGAGCATGAGAGCAAGTGGCCCAGAGAGGCTGGGGAGTCTCCATCCTTGGAGACTGAGCTGGACATGACCCTGAGAAACCCATTGTAGCTGGCCCTGCTTTGAGCAGGGCAATTGGACTAACCATCTCCAGAGCTGCCATCCAGCCTCAGCTGTCTTGAGGAAAGCTGTCTCTGTCCAAACATCTCAGAGCTGTTGAGAATTCTGATACAACAGCTTACCCTCCTGCTGAGCATTCCAGACTGGTCAGAGCCCAGGAAAACAGAACAACACACTTAAGCAGCATATTAGAAAAGAACCTCTAATTCATGGCTTTTATTTATGACTCACCTCAGGGTACTGTAGGGTTGCAAGGACAGTGGAAACTGTAAAAGTTTTCTAGTTTAAAAACTATTTTCTTTTAATAAATTCTGCTTATGTGGCACTCTAAGTACTAGTTTGTTTTTCAGGAGGCTGTTTGCATGCTGTGTACGACTGCCTGCAGCATCCCCAGGTGAAGAAGCTCTGAAACTCAGAGACATGCAAATGACACTGAGGATACAGTAGCCTGCCTACAAATACAGGAATCACAGATTGCTACCCAGGGTAGGTAATAATGAATTTTGACACATGAGAGAAGGTTATCAGGCAGAATAAGAAGTACTAGGTTGAGAGACCATCCCATCCTATAACAATGAAAAATTTATTGTTGTCGTCAACCACCAGGAGATAATAGAGAACTAAAGTTGTGTCAGACTTACAGATTATGCCAGTTACAGACCTTTTCTTTCCCATTTTTGTGATAAAAAATATCTAAAGAATTTTAAGATGCATTCATATATTTGACTATCACAGTCACCCTAATTAGTTTTCAGGGCAATCTTTTCCTGCATAACCTTTAGAAGCATCACCATACGATCTTTATCCCACTTCTAATTGATATCTTGAGTCTTTATAGCATCCTGAGTTATGCTGAAGCACGTATATAAATATGGACTGAATTTTGGCTCATGCAGAAGAGAAAAATCTTTTTTCAATGTATCACATTTCTACTGTGCAATAGAACCATGCTTAATTTATTATAGTTTGGCCAACTTATAGAAAAAGCCACTTTATCACTATATTATTAAAGAAATTTTACAGTAAGCACAGACATGAAAGGTTTTTCATCCTGAACAAAGTCTCTTACCATAACCTCTTTAGACACCTGGCTAGGTGCCTGGCTAGGGGATACTAGAATGTTTAAAGATTAACTCAAATTTTGTAACAATGCAGCTTTTCATCAGAAGATGCATATTTACAGAGTAGGAAGGATTAATTGAAACATTTCTGGGTTTACAGACTTTCAGCAAGTTATTCCTACTGGTCCATCCTCAAGTTAGGTATCTTAGAAGCTGCAGCATCACTGGTATGAGAATCCTCAATAAAACTAACAATCTTGACATTTTCATTGGAATTATTGTCTGCCAAATTCAAGCAGAACACCAACTTCACTAGACAGAGACCTACAAGGTCTGGGAAGGCACCTTTCACAGACATCTTGGGGATTTTATGTTTCTTTTCAAATGCAGCCTTTCAAAAACAAGATTTTTTATAATGCAGAAACACTGTTTTCTGACAAGCACTAATACTTGACTTTGCAGTGCACTGAACAGAGATCCTGTCCAGAAATCATGACCAGGAAACTGCATTTAGTTCCCATTGATGCTGGGATTTTTCCTGAGTATAAAACTCAGCATTAAGCTAGGAAAAATATAACATGAATAAATCCAAATTAACACATCTTTCTAAGAACTATATTAACAATATATCTTGCATCCACAGATGTTTTAGGGGAAAATTGTCTCTGAGCTACAGCTTATCAGGTATTTCCCAGCTCTGGGATCCAAAACACCAAGGCCTAATTTCTAGTTGCAGCAATTGCTACTTTGTGCCTCTGTTTTCCTGCCAGTAAGACAGGATAATGAGCTCTTCTTCCTTTATAAAACATTTTAGGATCTGCTGGGGTTACACTAATTAAGAAACAAAGATATTTGGGGTTTGCTATTATTTAAAATAATGAAAATTAATAAGACATTGAATTAATGGGAATTTTCTCAACCTCCCCACATGGATTTCCTGTTTATTACATCACGCCTCTATAGAATTACTTAATAATGTCATACATAAGCAATATACTTCTATCATGATTTTTTATTTTGGTCAATCCACAATAAATACAAGCCATGTCAAAAAACACACTGATGTGCTTAAACTGGACAAGATATAATACTCCTGAAAATACAGAATTGATCACCATGAGTTACGAATATGCCAAAAACTACTCTGACCTACTCAGCAAGTCCAGCTCAAAGCATTTCTGCCCACAGACTCCTAGGAATTATATTGCCTATTGCTAATTACAATTTCCTGAGGTATAATTCTGCTTGGAGCTGCCCTAAATTTGGTATGGCAGCATCCCTGCTAGGAGCAAGCCCAGAAGCTGCTCCCTGGTTGTTCCTCCCATTTTTCCCATGCATATCCACCTTTTGACCCATAAATTCACATCCTCAAGAAGCTGGCAGGAGGGAAAAAAATTTTTTACGAGTTGGCTCACACTTATTTGTTCTAGGCAAGAGGGCATGGAACAGTTTGGCACACCTGAATTCAGTGTCAGTTTTTCAATTGCAGCCCATCCTTGTATAATTTTCTTTATCACACCTCCAGCCCCTTCTTTATCTTTCAGCTATCGCTGTGCACCTCTGCTCAGAGTTCTCCATGACAACTTTTATATGTCTCTCCTCAGAAAGACCTTGAAAATTCTGGGTCCATCAGTGTATCAGAGGCTTAGCCTATTTTTACTAATGTGCATTACCTGATGGTGCCCAATTATACTTTAATAGTCCCTTATGAGTTCTTTTATCAAAAAGTCTTTTGAAAATCCAAGTACGCTGTTTCCAGCAGGTCCCCTGCATTAACACTGAAAAGAGCTCAAACAAGGTAGAGAAGCACATTTTTCTTAGAGAAGCAGAGCTGCTTTGATCCTGAGGAGCTATACTTATCCAAGCATTGTGCACTGCCACCCCTAATTGAACCCTCAGTCGGGTTCCCTGCTATCATAATAAAGTTTACTGATCTGTGAAGCCTCAGATGCCCAGAGCTTCATTTTGAAGATAAGCATCATGCTAATGGGGTTTAAGTTTTCAGGCTTCCTTGCTGTAAAGACTATAATATATCCTTGTCAATGTTGCTCCTCTTTAATGCTTTGTTTGTTTTCAAATCCTTGGATGAGTATCAGTCAGTCCTTGGGATTTGCTGCTCCTGGGTTTCACAAGTTGTACCAGACATTCAGTCTATTAAAGCCTATGATGTGATTTTAAATAAAAGTGCCCTTTAAATAGGATTTTCCCCATGTTCCTCCATAAAGATTGATGCATAAATGTGCTTTAATTCCTCTGCTTATTTCTATTATAGCTGATAGAATGAAAAAAAAAATAATAGGTATGAAACTTAACTAAAAAATATATTTTCAATGTACCACTGTCCTAGCATATTACAAAACTCACTGTGAGAACTTGCTTAGCAGGACTGAAGCCAAAAGCATAAAACCATCCAGGTAATTTTCAGCACTTTGTTCTACAAGGGATAAAATGCACAGTTTGCCTGAATCCCCTCAGCAAGTGCCTCCACTCTTCTGAGTGTAAGAAAAGCCCAAGGTAACTGTTGATGTTTTTTTCCTGGGGACAGGTTTCTGTAGAGGGCATCAAACCCACCATTCTGTGTGGCAGCACTCAAGCCCCAGGACGCCAATCAGAAAATGCAGAGCCTTAAAAAAAGAGTATGAGAAATGTTAAAACCCCTCCAGAGCTTGACTCGGAGTTTCTCAGTCCACATCTGCTCTAAAGAGCATCTTTGTCTTCTGTAAGAGCCCACAGCTTTCTACCAGCTGTGGACCTGCCCAATGCACCTGTTAGATCAGTCTCTAAAACACATCCCTGAATATATGGGAAAATAGTGCTATGTCCCAGTATTCTCCCCAGTTTTCCCAAGGCTGATTTTTTTTTTTTATTTCCTGGAAGACTCTTATAATGTTGTTTAGTTGAACAACTGAAGTCTTATAATGTTGTTCAACTGTCATTATTTTTGAGCACACCTCAGTTTGTAACACTGTAAGTATGAGCTGAACCAGTGACAATGCTTTTGAACACTGAGAGGAAGGAATACATACTCTTTTGTGCATAAACAAAAATAAAAATTTGTTAGCTTTCTCTTTGAAAGCCTCTGGATATTCATACCTAGGAGGGAGGATGACAGAAAAATAAGGAGAGGGAGAGAACTGACTGGAGATGGTAATCCAGGCTGGTGCTTTTTCCTGTCTTAGGAAATATTTACTCAAAAAGGAGGATAAGACTGTAAGAAGTTATAATTTTTGCATGGTCAGGAAGGAGGTTGCTTGATTTTTGTTTTTTAATTGCCAAGAAGGCTTGGATGCAGTCAGTCTTCAACCTAAGGACACAGACTGCTGAGCCCAGACACTGACTACACAGGCTGGATGTTTTCTGGCCATGGATCAGAGTTGTGCAGTGGTAGAAACTGTGATTTGTCATGCCAATACCTCCCAACATCTGCAAACAAAGGGCACTGAACACAAGGGGACAGACTCACAGTCCCAGCACTGTCCCCTCAGAAACCAGACCAGCAGGTGGCACAGCCACAGGTCTCCAGTTGACCACTAAGCAAAAACTGCCCGGACCAGACATTTCACAGCCAGTAATGGTCTATTCTTCATTTTCTGGCTGGGTTAGCTTGCAGCATTGGGGCACTGATTTGTGTGCTTGCTGTGTCAGCTGAAATCAGCCATACCTCTGATCAGAGCAAATTAACTACAGGTGCTCAAAATGTTGACATTTTACCTAAGTTAAAACAATGCAGAGGTGGCTTTAAAGACCTTTACTCTGAGGTAAAACAGAACCTGTAGGTAGGGGCACAAGCCCAGCACAGCAGCAGGGGGGTCAAGCCCCACTCTGCCCGGCTCAGGGCAGTCACACACACATGAGAAGCTTTGCTGTGAAGCAGGAGGCTGGGCAGGGCCACCTGCCTGAGGCTCTGCTGACACTGGCACAGGCTGAATCTGTAAAGAAGAGCAGCCAGAACTGAGACCAGGGCCCAAAATAAAGGTTTCTCCAGGGTTACTGCCAGTCTGGTTTGCTGGCTGAATGTCTATCAGCAGGTTGGAAAGCACCAACTTGTGTCTTCCAAAGCACATCCTTTAGCCAAGTTTCACCCAAAACAAATTCGTTCAATGAGGGTGACAAAGTGCCACTTCAATTTATCTCTGACCAAAACTGAAACATTAATGTGGATGTACCCAGAGTCTCCAACTTACCATGTTATGGTCTGACCAATAAGTATTTTTATTGCTCCAATTTTGCCATAAAATTCAGAGATTCCAATTCAGTGTAGATCAGAAATGAAATTAAAAATATCAAAAGACTCTCTGCAACAGAGCTGTTGGCAAGTGAGTAGCTCTACTCAGAACACCATGCTGCTGCACACCATGAAGAAAGAACACTGTGCTGCCTCTCAAGTTGGCATGGAGAGTCATTGTCATGTTTGTTGCTGACATTGCTCCTGAGGTTTGCTTATCTGTTAATTAATAAAGGGTTGAAATTTAAGACAGTAGAAAATATTAATCCCTCCACATGTAAATAAGTTGTTTAATTTATGCACCCATTTGTGGGAGCTGAGGAGATGCCTCTAACTCTGCATGTCCCTGTACTTCAGGGCTCAGCATGTCAGCCCTGCTCTCACTCCAGGAAAGCTCTTGTCCTGTGGCTGCTATGGCCAGCAGCAGCTCTGCGGGTCGTGTTCTCAGAAACAGCCTGTCAATACCCTGAGCTAATTCCTCAGCAGGATGTCAGTGAGAAAATAGAAGACTCAGACTGGTCTCTGGACTCTGAAAAGAAATTCTGAAAGTACAATACAGCTTTATTCAGGCTGATTTTTTTCGTGGTGACAGGTTTCTGTAGAGGACATCAAACCCACAATTCTGTGTGGCTGCACTCAAGCCCCAGGACACCAATCAGAAAATGCAGAGCCTGAGTGCAGTTTCCAAAGACTTTTGTGGCTATCTCCAGCCCCAGACTCCCTCCCTCCAACCCCTAACACTCTGCAATGAGCCGATTCAGGAAGAAGGTTGGTTCTGTGGAAATTACCATAATGGATGTTTGTTCAAACCAGAAAATGAAATCTTGGGAGGCTCAGCCAGGGAAGAGTTGCTTAAGTTAGCAAACAAAGTGTAAGAACAAGGCAATGAACATATTTAAGTGTGAAATTAGAAATCTGTAACCTGAACAGGACTGAGCTTGAGGAGTCACAGAAGGCAAATCCCAGCCAGAACCCTCAGACCCTCACACCCTTCTGCAGGGCAGCAGCTGCAGGATGCCCACAAGCAGAGCAGCAGATCAAAGGGGCCATCCTGTCTGTTTGCCAGCCTGGCTCTCACTGTGAGCACCAGGGCTCTCTTCCACAGCCATTGCTGATGGGTAACGTGCCCTCCAGCCCTGCAAGGGGTTTGCTCACTCAGCATGTTATGTGCTTTGACAGTTTCTCAGAGGGAAGAGTGTTCTAAAATTATCAAATGCTTCCAAAAAACACAGTATGTATTCTTTTCACAAACTCTCAGACTAATTCATGCCTCAAGTAGCAGCTATTCAAATGTCCTCTAAATGTGAATGGGATTGAGGATTTTACTTTTATCACTACAGAGCACTAGGCATTTTATTAAACATTGGCCAAGCTGTCTGCAATGCAAAACTTTCCCCAGCAGAAATACAACACAAAGTACAAACTCCTTGGTCTACCTGTAGCTTTATGAGAATCTGAATAAAACTTGAAGAATCTACTGAATAAACTAAAATATTTGTGCACCCCACAAACTACCAAAAAAAAAGAAAAAAAACCACAAAAAACCAAAAAAACCACCCACTCACTTTTCCCTGAAATGCAAGGCTGGAGAAAATACCATGGATACACAACTATGAAGATAAGTCTGTCTGAAACTGGGTAGATACCTTGTGATTACCCAATTTCTAGTCTAATTGGGTCTAAAGTCTGGATCAGTTAAAAAACATGCAAGGATCTTTGGTTTTGATAAAAATAGGGCAAAGTTATTGACTCTATTTCTCACTTGAAGAATTGGCTAGCAGCCCTCAAACCTTGTGATGATGCATTGATTTAGTGCTTAGTGTGGTTGAAAAAATGTGAGATGCAATAGATAAACAATTCTGTCCCCTGTCATTAGCATTGGTATCTTGAGAACAAGGACGAGTGCTGTAAAAGCTGCAGAAGCAGGCAGAAAAAGTGACAGAAGCATCCTTCTAGACAGTAATGCTAATAACAGCTCCTTGAGGCACTAGGCTACCTTGAAAATTGTGCTGCCACATCTTCAGTGCTGCCTAGCCAGCTATATTGGGTATATCTGTCTTTACTGTAGTCACACATCTTATTGCAATACTTCTGGGAGTCTCCAAGTCACGTATTGAGGTCTTTTGCTTGAAATGCAAAATCTGCTGCTTGAAGCACAAATGAGAAATGTAAAGGATTAGAAAGAGATTAGAAAGAGAAGGCCAAGCAAGCAATCAGTCAGCATTCCTGGAAAAAGTAGGGACAAATCCCTGACAGGTTACCAGCATGGCTATGACAGGAGGCCCCAGTGGCTCCAGTCCCACTGAGTGCATGGGAGCCACCTGTGCCAGAGCTGGCACGTCTCTGAAATCACTTGGTTTTGCTACAAAAGAAAAGGAATCTCTGGAATTTCCTGGGACAACTTATGCTGCTTTTTACACAGCTAAACAGCTCCAGGTAGTTCACTGCAGGATTTCCACTGAGACACCACCAAGGCTGTGATCTACAATCAATATTATTGACTGTTGCCTGGTTTTTGACACAGGCCTGGGGTCCATGGAAGGAAGAAAGAACTGGTGGGAAAACACTATAATAAAAAGCCTATCCTTTGTAATTATTGCCAAAAGCAACTGATCTGGAGGAAGCAAAGATTTTTCTATACTTGTTTTCTTGCCATCCCATTGCAGATACCCAAAGCCCAGATGGCTCATGGCCACCACAAATGTCTAGAGGCACATGTGGGGCTCCTGCAGTCTTGGGGACTTATTTCAGGGTTCAAGTCCTTGGTTTATGTACCTAATACTAAGCATAATCTCAAGAAGGACTGTGTTTTATCCCTGCAGCTGCCTCAAGGTTAGCACACGCCTGCCATATGGCGGACTGGAGACCCATCCAAGTATTTTGAGTACCATTTAATTGCTTTTAATCAGCAACCAGAAGCCAACATCAAAAGGCCTTCCTTTGAAACTGAATACTCTGAAATCTCAAATAAATTTCTACCCAGACTGAGGAATAGGACTGCAGAGCTAGAAATTGGACTTTTATCTAAATGTACTTATCTGGAACCATGCAAGCCTAAGCAGTTGGGTTTTCTCTCAAGGTGACTGTGCAGAGAGATCCTGATGAAGCTGTAACAGTATTCACTGGCACAGACGTTAGCTATGTGTCAGGCATTAATACTGCTTAAACCTCAGATTTACAGAATGATTTTCTTCCATGTGCTTCAATGCCAGAATTTGCTGGGTTCTTGTGTAACTGATTACAATAGGAGCTGATGACAGTTCTTTCAGACAGATAAGGACACTTGAAACTTTTCTGCACTATTTCTAAGTCAAAAATACCTTAAGATGGGTACTGCCCACCTACACAGAAGGTGAGATTTTATTTTTTAAAGGACTGCAGACTGACAATCACCTCCCAAGGGGTAGTCACACAGCCTCATAAAGGATGCAGCTCCCTGTGAAGTTTCAGGGGTGGCATTAACTACTAACAGAAGTCATCCCAAACTCCATATATTGCCAGCTGCCAGAGCCTTTCACTTCACCTTTAAAAAAATAGCCGCAGTGCCATTTTGCAGAAAGATAAAACTACATCCATGAGGAAACTTGTTCAGACACAGTTTGCCATCATGTCTGTGTGGCTGTAAAGCACAGATCATCTGGAGCAGCAATTAAAATTGGAGGAGGACGAAGAGGTCAGTGGACCAGTCAATAATCAGAGCACCTTCTCCCCACAGCTGGCACACAACCCCTCTGCAGCTTGTTGCTTAATTAAGATTTGGAGTTTTCTGCAGTGCACTTCTGCCATCTAGAGGATTTCCTGCCCTGCTGGAGCTCTCTTCCAGGAGGGATTTTTTTCCCTTCTGTATCCCAAACATTTCTAATCGGGTATCAAATCTCTGATTAAAGGATGGCAAAGCAAAGACTAATATATGACTAAAATAGAATTAAGCATAAGTTGGAAATATGAAAGAGGTTTCTTTTGAATCACAGCTTTGGTGGACTGCAGATTTTATCACATAGCTATATTTCATAATAATCCCTCTGAAATAAACCATTTTGAAGGAGAAGGGATAATATAGAAGACCTAAATCAAAATCTAAGATAAACCATTCCAAATACTCCAGTGCAAGACACCGATATTTTTTACAGTGTCTGAGTCTGGAAAAGCTTTATGTTTATCACCCACAAAATAATTCAACTTATAATGAAGGTTGATCCATGATTAATACAAATCTTTTACAAACTGCATTGCTGAGATACTGCAGTTAAACATCCCTAAGCACATTAAAGTCAGGGGATTTGCATAATGAATCCCTCCACTCACCCCATCACACAACAACCCACCCCAAATGGTTAAGTCGGGCCCCCAAGAACATCTGTACACAGAACATCTTTTAAATCCCCAGCTATTGATGCAAGCAGGCAGACAGTCCCACTAGCTCAGCTACCTACTATCCTCTAAGCTTTGAGCACTTCTATAATGCACAGCTCTCCTATTTAAAAGCCAGAGTCTTTTCTACCTCTCTCCTTAAGGAACTACCCATTTCTCCATTAGGAGAGAGAGTACACAGGAGAAAATGGAATGGGAGAGGCAAGTGTGGCAGGGTGAAAGCCCCAGGGCAGGGTGCAAATCTGGATTTAGGATCCGTGTTTGCACTGCAATGAGAGGTGCTGCCTCAAGGCTGCCTTTAACCCCACTCCCAGTGCTTTAATGGCAAGTGGGACAGCTGAGGGCTCTTCTGGAGGGTCTGGCCTTGGAGCCAGGTACATCAGGCAGCTTGTTGTCAGGTGTACAGAGAGCTTGTGTTCAGGCTGTGCACCAGGTAGTCTGAAGGCAAGTGGAGCACGAGCCAGAATGAGCCTAATTGCTCTTGTGCATCCCTCAAATCCATCTCCCCATCAACTGCAATGTAGTGTACTCACTCAAATGACAGCAGCCTCAGCCTAAAATAAAACCCCAAAATTCATGTTCAAGAGCTGACTGAAAGTTCACCAGAAAGATATGGATCAGCCTGCATTGTCTGTAAATTCCTGCTTCTCCTGCAGCCCTGTTAGAACATCAAAGCTGCTGTGGAGCAGGTTCATGTGCCCTCAGCAATCACAGCCAATGTCCACGTTTGGAAGTACCTAACACACAACAACAGGATCAGCCTGAAAACAATGTATGGCTGCAGATTTTTTTTAATATATTTTAATAAAAGGGGTGGAGAAGATTGTTTGAGCTTTCAATGTAGTGTTGGTTTAATGTAAACTGCATGGTGCAAAGTGAAGGCTTGGGACATTGTCAACCCATTGCACACCTTCCTGAGAGCATGCTCTGAGTGTTGAAGAACAAAGTCTCTCAGCACCTGCACTTTGAAAGTCATCTCTGTTCTGCTTTTAAAAGAAAAAAACCTATGTTTGCTCTTAGGAGCATGGTCTGGGTCCTGGTAACCAGCGTGCCTCCTCACATGGGTCTGAGAGGGCAGATTTCAGTGCCATCCCTGTGTTACAGATTCCTGCTAGCTTGTTCTGGTTTCTTCCTTTCTCTGCAGATGCCTCTTTCAATACATTTTCAATAACTGTACAGGATTTATATACCTTAAACTGAACATTGGCTTCAACTCTGAAAGGTACCAAATAATCACTTAGAATTCAGGATGTGTTGACATAAATGAAGTTTTTGGTGACCAGCAGGAGTACTCTGAGCCTTTTGCCTATTTCTGCTGCCCAGCAAACCAGATACAGTCATCAGGCATAAGCAGTGCCCTAATGCTGGAAAGAGCTCAAAAGAAAATATGGGAGGGAGAAAAGGAGCACAAGGCTGTCAGAATCTGAATTACTGGGGTGCTCTTATGCCTCTGTTTTCATCGTGTGCCAGTGCCAAGCCAGCTCACATTTGTGAAGAAGCACAAGTGCCTGAGAAAGGCCTCACTGGTTTTCATGTGATAGTGGAGGCCAGGAAAGGCTTACCAGAACAGAGTGCATCTGTTCCAGCAGGCACAAGGAATGGAGTCCCTCAGATTTGTCTCTTTTGAAGACAGCAGGGACTACTCCAGTGAGTGGTTAAGCTCATCTACTTCATCAGCTTTTAAAGGATTTGCTGTGGCATGGGGCTGGCTCCCAGTGATCAGGTGTGACCCCACCGAGTGCTTTAAAGTTTTAGGAAAATTGACTTGCATCTAAACCAGCTAAGCACTTCAGTTCTTCTGCCAAGCAGGAATCCCACTACTGGTGTCCTGGGAATAAAGGCCGTAAACAAGCAATAGAAACATCCTGCAGAGTAGCCTTTTTGTTCAGTGCTCACAGAGGGGCTAACACAGTGGGATAGCAGCAACACAAATCATCATCATTATCATCCTGAAAGATGGAGGGAAAAATACCTAAAGGAACAAAACTGAAAAGAGAAGCATGCTTTCCCGGTCAGCTTTTAAACTAGAAGCTGTGCTCAAGTGAGTTGTGATTTAACTGTGGGAAGTTTTTATCCTCTGTGTGTTATAAAATACAGAGCAAGATGTGACTAAATTGATATAACTCCAATACAAACTCCTCCAGGGAAGCAGGAGAAAGGCACTGTGCTAGAAACAGCAGCTGAAGACAATATATTAAATTTCAAGACCTGTATTCTGGGATTTTAAGCATTGATTTATGGAATTACACTATTATCACCACTATTGATTTGAAACTACTAATTTCCTCAAAGTGATTGGTGACAAATAATTCAAAATTACAATATTAAAAATACTATATATTTAAAAATAGTGAAATCTAAGTCTATGGACTCTTTTTAGTTATATATATAAACTCAGTGCCTGTCATCTGTGCAAGCAGCACTGACAAAACCCTGCTGGAAGGTCCCTTCTTGTCTGAGTTCAGTCAAGTTTTAATTGCTTTCCCTGTGTGCTGGCTTCAGGTGCAGTAGAGTTAATTTTCTTAACATTGGCTAATATGGGGCTAGTATGTTTTGGATTTGTGGACAGGTGACCCCAAGTGACCAGAGAGAGACCTCATGCTCAGGATATAAACTGGGGGGAAGAAGGAGGAAGAAGGGGACATTTGGCATGATGGTGTTTGTCTTCACAGGTCACCATCACATGTAATGGGGCCCTGCTCTCTTGGAGATGGCTGAACACCTGTCTGCCCCTGGGAAGCAGTGAATGAACTCCTTCTTTTTCTTTCCCTATTAAACTGCTTTTATCCCAGCTCATGAGTTTTCTGGCTTTTACCCTTCTGATTCTCTTCCTGATCCCACTGGTGAGGAAGTGAGTGAGTGGCTGCCTGGAGCTTGGTTGCTGGCTGGGGTTAAACAGCACAACCTTGTGAATGTCAGTCCAGTTGAAACACCATGTTTCTAGTCAGCCCCTTAGAATGGGTTGCCCTTCATGGTGTCTTCCTCTGATTTCCTCCATACTGCACCATTTTTAGCTGTGTGAAGCAAAACTTCTGCCATGTGGGGCCATTTCTCATTCACTGTCACGATGGTAGCTGAGGTCAGGCACTGTGAGATGTCTATACCTACATCCTACAACCTTTCTGACATTCAGTCTTAGCATCTACTGATGTCCCATCTGAGGTCTCATCTAAGGCAAAGTAGATGCGAGCACCCACCAGAGCCACTCTAGCACTCAGCCTCCTCAGCTGGGCAGGGGACAGACAGCATAACTAAAGGTTTTTGGGTACACATAAGGACAGAGTTCTCCAAAGGGTCACAAGTCCCACCAGGAACCTGCTCCAGCATGGACTTCCCATGGACTCACAGCCTCCTTTCAGCGTCCCTCTGCCCCAGTGTGGGGTCCTGCAGGGGCTGCAGGTGGATCTCTGCTCCAGTGTGGCCCTCCATGGGCTCAGGGGAACAGCTGCCTGCACATGGTCTTTACATGGGCTGCAGGGAAATCTCTTTCCAGCACCTGGAACACCTCTTGGCCCTCCTTACTCACTGACACTGGTATCTGCAGGCTTCTTGTTCTCACATATTTTCACTCCTCTCTCTGCTAGTGTTTTTTCCCTTTCCTGAATACATTATCCCAGAGGCACTGTCACTGTCACTGATGGCTCAGCCTTGGCTAGAGGCAGTTCTGCCTCACAGCCAGCTGGCACTGGTTCTGTTGGATGTGGGGAAGCTTCCAGCAGCTCCTCACAGAAGCCATCCCAGTAGTACTCACCTTCTACCAAATTTTTTTTCACACAAGCCCATTGCAGTGTCTTTGTTTCATGCCAGGGCCTCCCTAGAAGAGTGTTGGAGCTGTAGAGAGCCCTTGAACATCCAGGGGCTGTTGGTCTCTGGGGGAAAGCACTGCCAGCAGAGGAGGCAGAACAAATTTCACATCAAGTGGAGTGGTGCAAAGAATGGTGAGTCTTGTTCAGCACCACTGCTGGTTTTTCACATCCCTCACCTCAGACCCAGTTCCCAGCCCCATGTCTGAAACTGGAGGTCCAGGGGAAAGGCCAAGAACATCGCTCTCCACGTGGCTGGGGCCACTGGTTGATCCAAATTCAACAGCCAAAGCAGATATTATGATTTAAATGAACCTTGTGATGAGGAACAAATTACACTAGAAAATATATTATGGGTCTTGCTCTTACACTTGATGAACTGTATGTCTATTGATTTAAAAATATATTTTTCTTTCTTATTGTCACTTAAATGTATGGGATAGTAACTGATTCATGAAGCAGTAGGTATTGTTTCTTTTAACTCTGATGATAATTACTTTTATTTAATGAATAAGGTCCAGGTTCAATAAAAGACCCATCTGGCTTCATATAATAAATTGATTTTATGGGGCTGCTGTGAAGTGGAAGCCAGAGAGAGTTTTTATTGAATCTAGGCCCAAACACAATATATCACAACTCTCATTTTCAGCTTACTTCATCTATTAATAAAACTCCATTTAATATCCTTGGATATTTTTCAAAAGGTTTGTCCTTTATCCTCTTTGTCATAATTAGCACGGAGGGTAATTAGTTTTTACATAGGCGTTTTCCTTCATCTAGATAAAAGTCATCTAAATTGTTTTCATTTGCTTATGGAAATGAGAACACCACGTTTTATTTCTCCTTCAATTGCTCCCTGGCGATTACCTTAATTGGAATTACTATTTCTATAGTCTGTGGTGGAGTTTAACCCTTTCAGGAACTGTCGTGGTGGACAAGGAGCCCAGAGCCTTTGGTAAATGAGAAATGAACCGGTTCTGCATGGACCTGAAGCCTTCAGCTGCCATGTCAAGTACCCACAGCAAGATTTTGAAGGTCATGGGACACCTGTGACGGTGGGGTGGTCTCTGGGGAGGGAGCACAGCCCCTGCATTGCCTCAGGGAGGCCACTGGGGTAACTTCCACTCTGTGGTGCCCACACTGGCGTCCCAGGATTGCTCTCCTGAGCCCAACATGGGAAATCACACCCCAGAACAACAATGGATTTGAGGGAACCACTGCTCTGCCTGCCTCAAATCCACTGCCCCAGAAGCTGCCGACTTTGGGATGCCCCAGCTCACAGCACTGCACCTGTGCACAGAGCAAGAGGGGAAGGTGAGGGGAGGCACTGAGGCTTTACCCAGAGAAGGCTCAGCTACATCACAGGGCTCCATTTGCATTCAAGGGACTTCCAAGGGACCTGTCTGCATCTCTGCTGAAATATTCTGTTTGTTTGTTTGTTTGCTCAGGAAGATTGTTGTAAACATGAAAAAAACATATTTACATATTTACATGGAATAAAATTCACAGATTTTGAAATAGTTTCACATGTAATACAGTGTCACATACAACTCTATTTGCATTTAATATCTCTTTCCTATAATGTCTTTTATTTCAGACAAAATTTGCATGAAAATATAAGGTGAATTAAAATTGAATTTGCATGAAAATATAAGGTAAATTAAAATTAGCCTAAAAATATAAGATAAATTAAAATTGAAATTATAAATAGCAATAAAAATTATTAGAAGATATGATTATTTATTTAGTAGCAAGAATATTTAAATTTGCATTCCAGTTTCTGAATCAAATGGGCTAAAAGGAATTCAGCACTCAAATTTATTCCTATCTCTTTCTTTAAATATGAAATGAAAAATTCTATTTTATAAAAAATAATGTAAAGAATTTTCAGATTTCAAAAATATTTTTCTTTTATTATGACAATTTTTAATTCAATACTAATATTTCAGGAACACCAATCCTTAGATTGCTGTTAGTAAACTTTTTTTTCTCTTTTGTGTTAATCTTCACAGTATTCTGCAAACTGCCATATCAGAGGCTTCAAGAGAGCAGAAAGGCATGTGGAAAACAGGAAAGATAAAATTGAAAAATATTGAATAAATGTTTTTCCCTCTTTAAAATAATAACTTGTTTTAAACAACACAAAATATTATGTGTGTGATAAATATAATCTGTCATTTCAGAAAATATATTATTTCATCTTAAATGTTTCCAGAACTTCTTACTCTCACTCTTAGTTTTGACAGCATTGCCTATGATTTATCACAATCATATTTTTTTCTTTTTTAAGTTTTGAACTCACATGGGATCTGTCAGGGCTTTCTAAACACTGGTTGCTTATTCAAGTATTTTGTTTAATTACTAAGCAGCAAGTAATTTTCTGTTCTTGTTGAATGATGCAGACAACAAAACATTACTTATTATGACTAGATATAACACCTATTTGACATCTTTATGTCATAGACTCAGTGGTATCTTCTTTAAAATTAAGGTCATAAGAAATTCATATTAACCCTTCTCACGTCAGGAGAAACATTTTCAAAGTTCATGCAGTAAAACCAGGAGTGCAAGAAAAAAACACCCATAAAAATTAGGCAAAGAATTAAAAACCTGGGCAAGCACATTTGCTCAGAAATCAGCCCTGGTGTGTACTTAAGGGTATATCTAAGAAAGGAAAAGATTTCCCAGCTGATAGCCTCTATTAACCCTTCACTATGGGACACTGTGATGAATCTGCTCCATACTTGCATGTCCAATGAACAGAAACCAAGTTATAAATTATTGAATCCCATAAACTTTGCTGCTGGGGAAGAAGAAAGCACACAGATTTCAGATACTCCAATTTCAGATGTAACACTGAAGGTGAAAATAACACTTCTAAGCAGGTGAAAACTCAATAAGGAAACCCAAGAGATACAAAAATGTGGCATATGGAATAACAGCTCAGAGTCGCCCCTCAGAGCCAAATTTCACTTTGGAGGCTTGTCTGCTTATGATTTAAAACAAACAAAACCAAGTCAACCTCCAAAGTCTATCCTGGGTGTATCAAATATTTAAGCTGTGTGATCACTGGAATATCCCATTCTGGACTCCTGCACTGCTCCAGGGACCAATTAAGGCACATCATCATTCCAGTCCTGCAGGTTTCATCTGCTGGGAGTCAGGGGGTGCCAGCTGCCCATAGCACAAAGCCAAGTACTGAATGGGATACCCACAGCAAGAAGAAGGCAGGAGAAGGAAGAAGCAAAGAAACCTGCTTGCTGCACTCATTCACACAAGTAAAGCACTTTAACATCCATCTTCCTAACTAGAATAGCTAGCAACTTCCCAGCAAAGGCCCAGTGCAGCAAGACATGAGGAAGGCCAGCACACAGGGCTAAAAGTGCTTCATCCCCTTGGGTAGGAATGGGCGCACTTGGAGTCACAGTGTGTAAGGAAGAGTTCAACTGAAAACAGCTCCCACCCTGTGATGAGACCTTTCTTTTTTTCATCCCATCTCTGGTTTTGCCACAGGCATTTTAATGGAGAAGCAGAGATTGGAGAGGAGAAGCCAGTTGACAACTAAGCAGGTAGTGCCCTTTGTACTGTGGTCATTGGGCGAGGCAGCTTGCATGAGATAAGGTTTTGCTAATGAGAAACCAAAGAAAACACTTTTAGAGATAACTAAGGATGAGCAGCTAAAATAGGGTCCTCAACGGAAAGGAGGGATGAAATCTGGAGGCACACTGTAGGCTTGGCACTTTAGAAGAAAGCTGACCTGGGGAAGCTGAAAGTCTTTGAGGCTGGAGAAACAAGCAGATCTGAGACAGCATCAATAGTGACAGGGAATTTCTAGAGCTAAAGAGTTCATCTAGAGGTGATTGTTGGGACAGAGTCTGAAGGAGTTATTGTTTGAAGGGCAGCTGAGTTGGATATCTCTGAGAGTCCCTATTTGAGATGTCCCAGCAACTTGCATATAAAACTTTTTATTTCTTTTCTAATGGTTTTTGTAATCAAAAAAAGTCATAAAAGTACAAGAGTTCTCACTGCCCAGCTGTAGGTGCCAGTGGCAATTTCAGTGCTGTTATGTAGCTAATGAAGATGGGCTTGTCCCAAGGGTTTCAGCAAAAGCCCACCACAGATAATCTGATTTGTCTCTTCAAGTGCTTCTCTCACTACAGAGGGAAGCTGGATAAATAGCATAGAGTAGGTACCTATCTTTTACATAGGTAATGTAGGCAAGACAAAGCAGAGTTCAGGAAGTAACTCGAGTGTTCAGAACTTACCACGTGATATTAACGCCTTCTATGAGTCTGTCCTCAACACAGATGTTGGACTCTGGGATCCTCAGAGCCCAGTGTTGGAAGACCATGACTGGGGAGATCAAACTCTCTGCTGACTCTTACCTTGTCCAAAACTTGCTGCTCTATCTGGATGTCCATAGGGGGCTCAATGGGATTCAAGCCAGAGCACAGATAAAGCTGCCTACTGTCATCATGGGATCTGTCTCCATTATTTTTCAACTGGCCTGGAAGCCTGTAGATGCTTCCAGTTGACTGAAAGCTGGAAAATGTCTCAATTTTTAAGAGAGTAAGAAGGAAGGCCCTGGAAACTACAGGCTTGCCAGTCTTGCTTCAGTGCCTGGTATAATTATGGACATTATTCTGGGAGGTATTGAAAATCACTTGAGAGAAAATGCAGTCAGAGGTCACAGCCAGCAAGGGGGTGAAGAGCCAGGATCAGGAGGGGAAAGTCCTGTTTGACAAACTTAATTTTCTTTCATAACAAGGTCACCTTCCTGGTTGACAAAGGGAAGCCAGTAGATGTGATGTTTTTAACTTTAGCACAATTTTTGATACTGTGTCTTCTGGAAAAAACTTCCCATCATACAGACATGTCCATCATAAGCTGGTGATCACTTGGATGATGGGTCAGGCTCAAAGGATTGCAGTAAATGGGGTTATATCATGATAGCAGCCAGTCACCAGTGGAGTTCCACAGGACTCCATTTCAAGGCCAGTTCTCTTTAGAGCTTGTTCTTTCTATAATGTTTTTATAAATGATCTGGGCAGAACAATCACATGTACATAATTATATTAGTTGACAGTGCTAAACTAGAAGGAGCTGTGGATTCCCTGAAGCGGAGAGAGTTCCTGCAGGGAGATCTGCAGAGAGCTGGGCAATCACCAATCTTATGAAATTTCACAAGAGCAACTGCCAGATTCTCCACCTGGGATGGAGTAATCCTATACCCATGGAGAAAGTGGAGAATGAGAAATCTGGAACTCTCAGTCCATGGCAAGTTGCATATGAATTAACAGTGTGTTCTTGCAGCCAAAAGGGCCAAGAGTATCCTGAGGTGCATCAGGTACTGCATGGCCAGCTGGTCACAGGAGGTGACTGTCCACTCTGCTCTGTGCTCATGTGGCCTCACCTCGAGTGCTCTGTACAGTTTTGGGCACTGCAATAAAAGAAGTCTATAAAGTTATTGGGCTGTGTCCAGAGGACAGTGACCAAGATGGAGAAATATCTTGAGGTGAACACTTATTAGGAGGGGCTGGGGGAGAGTTGTTCTGTTCAAGCTCAGAAAAAGAAGAATGAGGGGTGATTTAATCACAGTCTTCAACTTCGGAAAAGGAGGCAGCAGAGGGGCAGACACTGATCTCCTCTTTCTGGTGACCATTCAAAGGACCCAAAGAAATGGAATGAAGTAGCATCAGGCAAAGTCCAGGCTGGACTTCAGGAGAAAGTTCACTGCGAGGGTGGTCAGTCACTGGAACAGACTCCTCAGGAAAATGGTTGCTGCATTAAGCCTGTCAGAGTTCAGAGGGTGTCTGGACAGACAAAATAAAATAAAATAAAACCTAAAATATGGTTTTATTTTAGGAAGTACTGCGAGGAATAAAGTGTTGGACTTGATGATACTTACGCGTCCCTTCTAATTTGAGATATTCTGATTCTGGAAGAATCATGAGTGGAAGAGATAGGCCAACTTGCTACCGATGGCACCTGCCTTGAGTCAGAAAATGTGCATAAGGGGTACTGTTACAGATGACAGCAATGGATCACCAGTTGTGAAATATGTCATGTCTCAAACTCATGGGTTATTTCACAACTTTACCTTCAGGCAATTTACTTTCTGATATTTATAAAAAGTAGCAAGTTATTTCAATAAATGACAAAAATAAATTTTACCCAAAGCCCATCCAACATCTACTACTTCCATTTATCTTTATGAAACTCCCTTCATGCTGCTGCATCTCTACATGCTTCATAACAAAAATAATTTTCCATGTCAGCATCTACTAATGAATCTCCTTTAATTGCTGACAGCAGAATACACATCAGTTTCTTCTATGAAGCCAAATCCAGCTCATGTTGCTCATTCTTCATAGCTGCTAAAGTAAATGGCAAGCACAGCAGCCACAATGATTTGGTACAGCAAGTTTAAGCTGATGTTCAAGGTAATTTTTCTGTAGTAGCTAATTTGGTATTTTCATGCTTGTGACTAAAGTCTGTTGTTCCCTAGACTTTTTTATGATAACCTCACTGTGTCAGGGATGTTCTAGATAGTCAGAGAGTGAGAGTGACCAAGACAAGGGGCACTGTGCAGTTTCTGTGGCATTTGTGCATGTACAGGAATAGCTGGATATGGAACCTTTAAAGCCTACCTCTGATCCCAGCCTGCTGCTCAATGCACCTAGCAAAAATACATAGCAGAAATGCAATTGATTGCTGCTGATGAGTCTGTGAATTTTAAAAAAGAAAAAAAAAGAAATAAAAAAGATCAGTACTTGGGTAAATTTAATGTAAAATGTATACACTGTAATGCAGGAACATATTTGAGTTACTACATTGTACAACAGTAATCTCCATGGATTTTCAGAGATTATCTTTTTCCTTCTTCACTCCTTTGCTAGTTCTATTTTTTTATCTCTCTAACCCATCTTTTAATTTCTTGTGATCTCCCCTTCTGTCTTACTGCTTTATGCCATTCAGCTTCCAGTTCTCCATGTAATTGCAACAACTCCCATTCCCACTTCCCCAGTTTTCTGCCATCAAGAATACGGATTTTCCATAGTTAAAGATGTTAAAAAATTTGGAGTACATTTCTTGTTTTCATTGTGCCATGTAAGTTTTAGAAATGTAGAAAGAAAATTACTAAGAAGATTTTTCAGTCAATTAATTCAATATTGTTGAAGTTTTCGCTCCTTTTTCTAAACTTTTTCTAATATGTAACCATATAGAAAATATACATTTTGGGGAGCTTTGTAAAATATTTTTACTTTGCCAGTACATGATGTTTCAAAATTTTTTCATTAGAAAATCTAGCAACCAGTACATCTAATTAGCATTTTTATTTCCTAAAATTAGCACTTTCTAATAGAAACTATTTGCCACGTCCAGTTATGTGTAATATTATCCTGTTGGAGAGTTGTCAATAGCAACAGTAATTTATTCTCTTTTAGACACTGCACCAGAACCTGAACACCAGGTGTTAAGCCTGGTTAACACCATGACCCAACCAGTGCAAGCTGGAAAATACGGATGTTCTGTAATTCTCCAGGCCAAATCAAACCTCTCAGAAGTTTTGTGCTGTACTGGAGGAAGATCACAAAGTTCAGTGCTATTCTTATTTTTCTCAGCTGTTTGCTTGCCAATTGGTGTCAAGTCAGCTTTGTTTAAGATAAGATCTTGACATCGGAGAGTGGGAGGCAGGGATTATATCCGGAGATTTTCCTTGTTTTGAGGCTTGTATGCCCGTGTCTCACATGAACTTCAAATTAGTTAGGAAAATGTTTAACTCTTAAAAGCCTTTCATAGCTCTGGTCTGGAAGAAGCAGCTGCTGCCACCGAAAAGAAGAAATTAAACACCGAAGGTTTGGACTTCAGGACAGCAAGGGGATTTTTCCTGCCTGCTGTTTTAGTGGATATTTTTTCATTAGGCTGCTCTTGGGCTGATTGGCGATTGTCCCCCGCCATCCCTCGGTGTCCGGGGCATCCCCGCCCGTCCCGACGCGGGCAGGGCTGGCACCAGGTGGCACCACCGGCCCGCGCTCCGCGTCCCAAACAGCGCCTCTGCTCCGGCAGCCTCGGGGCGGAGGAGTAAAATACACATTGCTGATAACTTGCAAGGACATAGCAGCAAATTCGACCTCGTGGTTATTTTTGTTGTCATTATTTCTCTTTGTGCTACTGTTAGAGGTTCAGCCCTAAAGAAGAGAGAAAAGAGACACACTAACAGTTTTCATGTACATGAGAAATTCTTACAAGGCACTGTAAGAATTGAAATTCTTACAAGGCACTGAAATTCTTACATGGCCCTTTGCATTCACTGTGAATAGGACAAAAAGTAACACAAAGGGATATTTAGGTTAGATGACAAAGAAAGTGCTGTTAGAAAGAAGATTGCGGCACTGGAAATTATTGCACCAGGTGACTCTGGAGACCTCATGACACCGGTATTCAGGAACAAGTGAGACTGGTTTAGGATGACGAGCAGTGAAAGAAGGCCTGGAGGACTTGTCAGGGTCCCTTCTAGAGCTGTTTTCTATAATTAGGTGAGAAAAAGATGATCCTCAGGTACTCAAACAGCATCTTGCCTACGGTACAGGTTGCATAGAGTCTGATAAAATTTTCACAAACTCTCCTCAGATCCAAAGGCACTGATTGAAAAGCAAACTGGTGTATCAATAGTAATGGCAATCACCCTTTTGATTGCAACCCATTCTCACCCTTAGATTTGACTTCAAAAGGGAGATTGAGGTAAAGAAGCATCTCCTTCCTCTTGTAAAGAGTTTCTACCTTTCCCTTTGGAGATGTTTCTTTTTAAGATTTGAAAACAAATGTTTGCCTGCTTGTTTCTTCAAGCCTTTCAAGCTTGGAAAAAGACTTTGTTGTAAATAAAAAAGAAAATAATGATATTTCATTAACAACATATTCTGACATTCCTATATACCACACATGGGGACATTTTTCATACATTGACAACATTGGAAATAGATAATTTTCTGAGATTAAGGAGGTAAAAGTATCTTCATTTTACTACATGAATGTGATGTTTCTGGATTGGATAGAAATTCAAGATTAGCTGATAGATTTTGGCATTATTTAAAAGAGTGGGAGGAGGTGTGCATCTTCTTAAAACTTGGTAGAGCCTTCCAAATTGAGATCCTTCCTAGCTTTTTCTCATTGTTAATGACTTTTATTAAACAAGAGTCTGAATTTGCTTTTAGTGGAGAATCCTCTCTTTAAGCACAGTGACTTTCCAGCAGGAGTGTCTTTCCTCATGGAGAAACTCCCAGCTCTGTGATTCTCCTTCTTCTGTGAGAGCTGCTCCATGGTACCCCAGGAAGGAACCTCATGTTGAGTATTTCTGTTTGCGACTGTCTTCTCCTTAAAAATGATGGAATAGGAGTAAGACAAAATGATATAATATGAAGTTGCAAATAGTAAAATTGTGTCTAGCTTAAGGCATTGGGAATTCTGGTACATTCAAATGCATTCAAGATATTAACTAATCCACAGCAAAGTATATGACACAGGTAGAGACTCTCATTTACAAGTTGTAAGCCCCAGGCTACCTGGAGTAAAACAGTCACTACAGGCTCTGTGTGCTCTGCTCACACTATTTGGAGCTACAGTGAGCCCTAGAAATCATGCCTGGATCATGCCACCTTTCATTTCTGCTGTCATCTTGGCTGTGTGTCAAACTCCCCATGACAAAGTGGAAATATCTCTGTTCTTCTTCATGATTTCTTTCCCTACAAACATATGCTAAAGATGCCTCATACTATGTTTCAGTTCTACACATTGGTTTTCTTGTGTCTCCTTCCAATTTCACCCGAGTAAACTGATCACCACTATGCCTTGCTAGGCTAGGAATCAGCTCCAGGTTGACTGGAAAGCTACAATAAAATAAAAAATAAAAGGCATTTACTTGTATTATGAACAATAAATCTTTCATTACAATGCCTCCCATCTCTTAGTTCCCTTCTGGATGGATTAACCATGTCATCCATGTAGTTTCCTGCTATGTCGTCTCTGATGTCTGAAGCAGGAAGAAAAGGAATCAAGCAGTCCCAGGGAAGCACTTGACTACAGCCAAGTGGCAGATTACAGCCATCAGGAGATTTTCTCATCAGATATAGTAACCAGCCACCTTGAAAACAGTCAATAAAACAACTTGACAAGAAATCCACATTACTACTTAGATTTCACAGAAGCAAGCCCATTTGCCAGTATGCCTACAGACATTTTAGTCTTAATTCCAAAGTCCCCACATTATGGTATGCCCTCCTTCATGAACATTCTTGTTTATTTTAAGAAAACCATCTCACTTCCTCACCTTTCTTAACACTGGTCATTCCAGTGATCACACAGATAAAGCTATAGCAAGTTTATACATTTTTATGTACTGTACAAGAAGATAAAGTTCTTTGGTGCACATTAAAAACATACTGGGAAAACCAATCTGGGTTATTCCGGGCTCAGACAAAGGCAAAATTACCCATGGGATTGCTTTTGCTCACTAACTTGGGTGCACTTGGTGGGTAATACAGGAGGATGGGGAAACCTGGTGTGTGCCCAAGGGGAATTCAATTTTGGGTGAAAAACAAAAATTAATTAAATTGCATTATGATAATAATTATCCAACACTTTGTATTACCACTTCAGTGCTGGCTACATGTGCATCACCTCACTGAGCACCTCACGGCATCGATCTTAACCAGAAGCATTCTGGGCATCCCAACCCAACTTGCCTCTGACCATTGCACCCACACCAATGAAGAATGAACTTTGGTAAAACTGAACAAACACAGCTGCACTGAAATCACAACTGAGTCAAACGTGCAGCATGCCACAATCCAACAACTTACATCATCTTTCCTGCTTGAAAAACAGTCACCAAGGATAAAGGACAAAAGTCATGGACTAAAATAATTCAACAAACTCTGTGTGTGTGTGTGTGAACATTTTATGAACATTAGACAGACATCTTCCATAGACTAAGAGAATGGTGTTTGTATATCTATCAAAACAGATAAATAGGAAAGGTGATGGGATATTGAGGAATGTGAGTGACATGGCATGACATAAATGGCACGGAGTAAAGGATGGATATTGTCCTGGTTTCAGCAAGGGTGGTGTTAATGTCTTCCCAGTAGCTGTTACAGGGCTGTGTTTTGCTTTTGGAATGAGAATGGTGTTGATAACACACCGATGATTTGGGTTCTCCTACATCATGTTTATCCTAAGTCAAGGACTCTTTTTTCCCTTTGTTTCATGGTCTGCCAGTGAGGAGGAACACAGAGACACTGGGAGGGAGCACAGGCAGGGCATGTGATCCAAACTGACCAAAGGGATATTCCACAACACAGAACATCATGCCTGGGATATAAAGTGGGGGGACTTACCCAGCAGTGTGGCTGGTCTGGCCTGGGGAAAGGGGTCAGGCATCGGTCAGCTGGTGGTGAGCAATTGCACTGTTCTTCACTTGATTATTTCCTTATCATTATTTAACATTATTATTGAATTTTACTTAAATTTCAATTATTAAACTGCTCTTAACATATGACTTTTACTTTCATTCTCCTCTCTGTTCCCCCAGGGTGATGGAGGAGAGGGGAGGGAGTTGAACGAGGGGCTGAGTAGTGTTTAATTTCCACCTGGGCTTAAACCATGACAACAGCACACCAGTGAAGATTTTTAAATAAGTAAAAGTTACCCATATCCATCACAGAATCAGTTTGCAAGGAGATGTAACAAGCTTTATTAGAGCAGACAGTGCAATTAACAAAAAAAAAGCCTGGGTACAATGTAAAAATTGAACATTTCTCATTTGGGGCAATAAATACATTAGTTTAACTTTTTGAATTACATTGACCGTTAAACAAATTCTGGAAAACTAGGATTGTCAAAACTGACAATAAATTTCTGATTTCACTGAAAAGAAAAGTGTTAGTGGACCAGAATAAAATATTTTTATTAATGGAAGCTTTTTTAATTTGCCATTTTTATTCTGATTCAGAATGGAAAAATAAAATGCCTGGTAAATCAATTCCTGTACAGCTCCTCCTATTCTAATTCAACAATGTCAGGAAATTTATATACAAAACCCACTAAAACTGAAAGGAAAATTATTTTGCTTTTTATTCTTAAAAAATAAATTATATTTTGGTTCACCTTGAAACAGAGTGATAGCTTGTTACTGCTTTTAAATGAAAGCATGAAAATTTAAGAAAATAATCAGTAAGAAAACTAAGGCCTGACAAACAGATTTTCAAACCTGTTTGTTGCACAAGGGCAGGAGAAACTGCAGAGGGGGAGTAACAGTAATAATAAAGTGATAAGCCACATTCTAAGATCCAAAAGGTGAATCACTTCTACTGTCAGTCAGCAAAGTGGTAAGGACAAACAAGACATTCAGTAGCACCAAACTTCTCTGAAAAGTTTGAAAGATCTGAAAATTGATGGTGCTCTGAGATTCAGGCTGTAGGAAACTGAGAATATTAAAAACAAACAAGAATAGAAGGTGGAGGAGTTTTGGCTGACATTTTCAGAAATGCGTTTAGTATGGGAAAGAGTCTCTTTGGAGTAGAAAATAACTAACATAACCTTTTAAAAAAAGAGTCAAGGGACTCAACAGGAAAATACAGAGCAGTCATATTCACAATCTACTTTCAGAGATCAAAAGAAAGAATAGTTAAAATAGCCAGACTTCTCTTGCTTCAAATGCATCCTTTGTTAGGACTTCTTTGAAGATCCCTCTGACATGCTGCTCATGAGAGATGCAGCCCTTAGCTAAGATGTCCTAGTGCACTTGATAACAGCCCACCAGCAACAAATGTCTAATGTGAAGAAAGGAGCATCAACAGATAAGGCAGAAAGCGGAACAATGGGATAAGAATAGCAAGTAGTCATAAACAAATCCTTTCCCTGCTGAAAAGAATGTCTGCATACCTTAGAGATCAGCATTAGAACTGGCTCATTGCTTCATCAACAAGTAAAGAGAAAAATAAAGATTTGAATAGTTTATATGTCTTGTACAATAGCAGCAGAAAATGCACATTAAGCCTGAAAAAAACCAAAGTATGCTAACAGTGATTTAGTCTCTGTTGTACCTGCCCTGGAAATTGTATGCAAGGCATATTTCACCTTCTTCTGCCAGATAAGTTACAAATAAACCCTAGTGACATCAGATAAAACAGCACAAATCTTTGCAGATATCTCCTCAGAACTCAGCTAAGGTAGGTAGTTTGTGGGCCTCTAATTTTACAGATCCTCAGGTGATATAAGCTGCCTCAGGTCTATTGAAGTCAAGATGCCAAGAGTTAAAGCTAAGCACATATTAAGACCCTGCTCTGCAGCACATGAATACACACTATGCACTGCTAAGGCCTGAGCAGAAGATCTGTTGAGGACTCAGCTGTTAAACCCAGCTCTCTGGGGCTGCAGTGCAAAGACTACCCCCAGCCACCAAAAAGGACATCCTTAAAGCCAGCAGCATTGTGTCTTTGCTGCTTCCATGATTCAGTTCCTCTTCAGTGTTATTTGCCCCTCTACTTGCATGTGTCCACTAATTTTCTATACATCACAGCAAACCAAACTAGCCACCATAAGTGTTCAATGGAGGGCCCTAATCTACTAATTTGTTAGTTAAGTGCTATGTATATCTTTAGTACTATATGAATAATTAATAAGGCTAACAAGGCTCTATATATGGGTACTTAAAAGTCAGACAATCTCAACATTACCATCAATCTGAAACTTTATTAGCAGCCAGTGAAGCTTGTGGATTCCTGGCCTAATGTGCACATGCCAACCAGCTTCAGTCAGGAGCTGAGCTGCAGGTGACAAAACATCTTTTCTGACTTGCATAAAAATATGTGTGGAAGCAAAGAAAAAACCCAAAATTATATCCACTATAAAGAAAAATTATACAGAACAACAAAGACATTTAGAAACTGGGAGGGGGGTGGTTTATAAAGTCCATGATGATTCAAAAGTGCAGAAAGATGTTGGGTTCAGTGATGCTGATAGTGATAGATTGGGCATTTGGCAACATGTATCTCCTGCTGTTCCAAGTTGCTTGTCTGAATTCCTGCTGCCTTTGCTTTGTCTCTTTCATCTGAAATGATCTGTCAATACAGGGAGCATGGGAATGGAAACTGAATCCCTGACATGAACAGGACAGAAAGTGCATTGCCAGGAGAGGGAAGGGGCAGGACATGCAAGGGGTGTGCAGGCTTTGGCCCGGTGTATCAGTTAAATAATGAAAACATGTTAAAAAACACAAACGGTGTCCTTTGTTTAGCACCACATGAACTACAATCAGGGATCCCGTTTCAAACTTCAAAACTCATCAGACCCTCAGAGCTGGCTTTTAGAATGACTGGATTTGAGGGCTTCCAGCCACTCGTATACAAAAAGTCAGTACATATAGAGGGGAGCATTTGGCACCTCCTGAAAGAGATTTGAGTCTAGGTGAATGATCAGTGAATCCAATCACACCTTTAGACCCCTTGAGACATTCTTAAGACAAAGCATTTTATGATACAAGACAGGGGAAGTGAAACAAAGGCTGGACAAGGTACTGGTGATGACACTGATACAAAGGAAATCCTCATGTGAAAAAAACAGTTCCACACAAAACAAAATTGAATGTAAGGACATGGCAAGGCAGACAGTACCAGAAAACAAATACAATTGTATCAAAGAAACTGCTCCTGTATAAAAATCAAATCTTACTCTGCTATAAATCCCATTAACCTCAGCTCGTGCAGGATTTTATGGATTTTCAGATGAAAGAAGGCTGCTGTAGACATTTCTGTAAATAGGTTCTATTTTATCACAGATGAACTTAAAATGCTTTTACAATTCTTTTCCTTTTGTTACTCTTTTATTGATATTTTTATTTTTTGACATCTTCACTCTCCTTTGTCCTGCCTACAGTTCATTCTGAAAACAGAGACTAAGTAGCAAAGTGCCATTTTTCCTTTGGTATGACAGCCTTTCACCTTTGCAATCCTTTGAAGGACACCAAGTCCTATGTTTAAATTACTAATCCTCTTTGGATAAAGTCTCAGTTTCTGGGTGGTTTCATCAGTCAGACCCACAAAGCAATTCTTCTCAATTTATATTTTTCCAAATGATGCTCCCCTTATCTGTCATTGTCATATGGCACAGCAGGACGTCTTTGGAACACGAGGTGGACTGTCTGTTTTGTCACATTCAGCTCTCTACTGCAATTAAAACCTGCTTGTCTGCTAACTAATCACACTTTCTCTGCCTCACAGCCACATTTTCACTTCTTCACTTTCCATACAGCCTTCATATTAATTTCAAACTTTGAAATGGATATGATTTCTCAAGATTGAGCTCCCGACCTAACTGATGACCCCAGTTTTTCCTTTGTGACAGTGGTCACAGGGATTCTTGGATGAGGGAAGAGACGAAAATGTTGACTCCATGTTCAGAAGGCTTGATTTATTATTTTATTATATATATATATATTACATTATAACTGTACTAAAAAGAAATAGAAGGAAAAGGTTCATCTCAGAAGGCTAGCTAAGAATAGCATAGAAAAGAATGATAACAAAAGGCAGCTCTATTGGACTCTGTCTGAGATAGCTTGGCCTTGATTGGCCATTAATTATAAACATCCAAGATGGGCCAATCAAAAATCCACCTGATGCATTCCACAGCAGCAGACAACCATTGTTTACATTTTGTTTCTGAGGTCTCAGCTTCTCAGAAGGGAAAAAAATCCTAAGAAAGGATCTTCACACAAAGATGTCTATGACATTCCTTAGCAGAAATCTTCCACTTTGATCCTTCTTAGTCATCAAACATTCATCTTTAAACATAAAGAACAGCACTGCACACAAGACACAGGATTCTGGATACCTGCTTCCAATTTTTAGCTATGACAGAGCAGTCTCCAGGAGGTTTGCCTTTGGCACTGGGAATGGGGCTTGCCTTCCCTGACTCAGCTGTTCAGTCTAAGCTCTCTACAGTCAAGACAGATGAATGACCAGCAGTCCTAGGGACTTCATTTGCTGTAAGGTAGCTTTCACTCCCCTTTGAAAAGTGGGACAGTCTGGACAATAGGGTCAGCCTCCACACCACAGCTTTCAGATGGCCAATATTTACAAAGAAACACTATCCTTACCTGCTCTCCTCCCCAGATCTCTACTATGGTAACAAAAACCATGACCTTCCTCCACCTGTTACCAGCCATCCCTCTTCAGGATGCTATATAATGTTGTAACTCTAATATTCTGTGTTCAAAGAGTGCCCAGTTAGATGAAAGAGGGACCATGCATGCTTCCATTGAAGGAAAGTTTGCAGCACCACTCTAGGTGCTATCAGACATCAGGCCAAGAGAGGAGGACGCATCCACCCTCCAAGGGCAGCTGGAGAGCTCTGCTTGGCCACAACCATGCAGCTTTCTTCTGTCAGCCAGTAGGAAGGCTCCTTGAGAATGATTGTCAATGTCCTTTTGATTTGTCTATATTCAGCTTCTATTCTATTCTTCATATTTGCTAAATTTGTTTGAATCACAGCATTGATCCAGCATTCCAAATATGAAATTGTTCGGCCTGCTATGCTCAGATGTCACTCTCACCACTTTCACCTTTTAACCTCATATTTCCTCATCTTGACATAAAGATCTTGAGCAGAAGAAATCCACAAAGCTCTGAATGTTCAGAGACACTTGTAATTGAGCTTTTTAATTCCAACAATTATGAAAATTGAGGTTAAAAAGGAAATTCATATTCACAACAGGTATCTGATTGTAAATATCCAAAATTCAGGACAGCCCAACAAACACATTATTGAGTTATTCAAGAGTTAGTTCCTAAGAAGAGATCCAAAATGCTTTGGATTTATCCACCATAGCTTAGACTTTCCCACTAGCTCCTGATTCACCCTTTCAATCAGAGGGTAAGAAGGTAGGGTGGTCTAGTTCAGATCTTGCGACCTGTTAATGTCACAAGGATCAGGAGCCTTGGGCAGTTTGGCCTAAGCTGATCTCCACTCTTGGTCCAGTGTTGGGAAGATTCAGGAATACAGAAAGAAGCAATTATCACTGTAACAAAGTTTATGGCATCAGGAACAACATAATAAGGAGAGGCTGCTGAAGCAATGCACTCACTTTTTGCCAGAAAGACAATCTGTTCCTGGCTCATATGAAGGTTGTGCTCAAATTTAGGTCTAGCCTTATATGGTCAAATAAGGATTCTGTCTGTGCCTAAGGAACATTTCATCTGAAGCTATTTTCTACTCTTCCTTTCTCCTTTAGCTAAGGAACACTTAAATTCATTCTGAAAGTGTTCCCCCCATTATAAACACAACCAATATGCACTGGCATCTTCTCATGGTATACACATCACAGCACGGGCCTCACCAGAAGTAGCACAATTCCTACAGACCATTTATCCTTCTCACATTTAATAAATAACCACCAGACAAGACAAGAGCTGCTATCATTATCCCAGTCTGAGACAGATGGACAATTCTCAGAATTTCAGTCAAGCAATTGAAATACATGAGGTGTCAGAAAGCATTATTTGTTTCATCTACATTTTTAATACAATGGTTTACAACACACAGATTACAGGGCAGATGTGTACATTTCATATGGATACAGTTACATACAAACAGATACAGATACATACATAGACACATTTAACATGCTATGCAAGAATGTGAAATATTAGTTTTTATGGTTAATATGCTATTACAAACATATTCTCCTAAATGTAGAATTTTGTACTATAATATTACTAAAATATGGCATTCAGATGCATATAACTATTTTTCAATTTATTTATGTTGTCTGTTTCTTCAGTTTTTTCAGAAATCACTTCTGTCCTGAATGACTTTATAACATACCTTATTTAGTAAGTCAATACTAATCAAAATTTTATATCAACCTTGTATGGCAATTTCAATAAGAAATTCAGTTATTATTTTTACAGCTCTCCAAAGTGTGATGTTAGTCTGAGTTTGGAATGCCAATAAACCCAAAGCTAAGTATATACTTAAGTACTTGCCTGGATCAGAGCCAACAAAACCAGCTGAGATGGGGTTTCATTAAAGGCAGACCCATGAAATGTTAGCATGGAAATGGCCATGGAACATTTTTAAGTAGATTACACAGAGAGATTGGACACAAAGAGAAGGCTGCTAATAACTGCCCCTGTAGGACATGGCAGGAAGCTGAGGCCAGGAGACAGATCTGCTAAAGGCATCCCAGTAAGAACCTGTCTCTGTTCTGTCACACCACAAGTAACAGTAAGACTGTCACTGGTCTTAATATGGCAGAAACAATGGGGAAAGGGCCAAGTGGGAAATTCAGATGCAGTCTTGCAGTGTTGGGGACTGCATACATGTTTCCATCACTTCTGTCCGTATTAAGGGACTGCAAAAAACATTAGAATGTTAACAGAAACCAAGCCTGGTGTCATCTCAGAAAACAAAACCCACTGCAGATGTGCGGCTGGAGTGATGCAACAGCATCATCTATTAGTCAATATAAACAATTTCATAAATACATGGTGATAAATTATCAACAATGTTCTTTAAACTGGTTTAACACATTAATTTTCTCATTGCATGCAACAATGTTCTTTAAACTGGTTTAACACATTAATTTTCTGATTACATGCAGCATTATTTCAGTGTTTTCAGTACAATAACTGCCAGCACTGCCCTTTGTCTGGATTCCTGCTTTGTGCTTAGAGCTCCCATATTCTTCCTGTTCTAAATTTACTGCAACATTAAAAAGCCCAGAGTCAGGGATATGCAGATTTTGAAACTGGTGAAAGTGATGGCAAATTGGGTGAACTAAAACACGCTCTTCCCATAAGATCTGCTCATATGAAACACAACTTCTTGGTATTTAAATTCTAAGGCTAAAGACTGAGGCATAGCAAACTACTGACTCCCATTATATTTACTCTATAAGGATGAAAGATTGTTGCTCCCTGTGGGATTATGAGTCTGAGAAGTGCTGTTGTTTCAGACCTGATGTTTAGGCCATTAGTGATTTAATGCAGCCTTTTCCTTTACTTCAGCAGTGGCAGTTCTGTACCTAATGTCTTTTTTTTTCCCATTTAGCCTGAGGATTTGATGTGATTAACATCTGAAATGTATTACTTGGGTTGATGTTAATTAATTTAGCTGAAATAGTACAACTTTTAAACTCTATTGGTCATGGAAGGCTGAATGATAAGGTTAATTAATTCTGAACAATTTTAACCATAAACAAAAGTATTTTAAAAATAAAAGAATGTAAAATTAGAGAAAGACTTTTCTCTGACATTCTTTATTAAGACCCCACCAGCAGCTAGATGTCCTGTGAAGAATTATTCTCCCACTAACTTTGTGTTAGCTGGATACTATAGGAAGAATGTGCTCACAGTCTGGGATTCAAATAATTATCCCAGCAATGATATGTCTCTCAGAAATGGCCCTGTACTTACTGGAACTGAACCAAGTTCATCAAACCCATATTCCAAAATCTTCCACACTTAGGCTTCAATTCTGCAGCTCACATTTTGAGTCTGTGTGAATCAAATCTTTTGAAGTTTCTCCCTCATTAGTTTTCAGTCAGGATTGCCAGTTAATAAAATAGAGGATGGCACAGATGCTCAACTCATGTAAATTTTCTCAACTCCTGCCACTTGATAGCTGTCTCTGACGTCAGTGGAACCATGACAATTGCCATCAACCCAATATTCATTTTTTTTCCCTCCTGTTACCCACTTCCCTGAAGACATGAATCACTAGATGCTGCCACTGCTGTCATAGAGTGCCATACAGACAAAAGATAAGTCACCTAGAAAACTTCACATTTCATGCTATCAGAGGATATGGATTTGAAAAACTAGTTTCACTCAAATGACAAATGATGAAATGCTGAACTGACCTTTTCTTCTTTTCATGCTTGAGTATAGGCTTTTAATTCTCATGCCTGCAGCTATTACTCAGCAGATATCAGCTGCTGAAAGGACCTCTCCCCACGCCCTCAATATGTATGTTTGCTCTGTCACTTCTGCTACTAATGGAACCAGCACCCCTAAATACATTTTTATCATTAAATATTAAGATTAAGAAGAAAGGATGGCAGTTTTGCATCTCCAGTGGGAAGATGTGCACAGGTTGACAGAAGGACAAAAATATTTGAAAGATGTATATTTACAGGTCCAAGGGAAGGACTGTCCTATAGTGTGTAGAACACATGCTGCTAAATTACAATCTTTCTACATAAACCTAAAAATTCCTTTATCTTATCTGTAGAAGTAGCAACAGGTCACAGATTTTATCTGTAAACATTCATTCTAGACCCAGACTTTCATTCTCTAAGGGCTGCAAAAAGGATTTTAGAGATTTTTCTGAATTAAAAAAATATATTCCTTTCTGCATTATGTAACCCTTCTTTCTATACAGTAATTTGGCACCTGTACATGAAAAATAAAGACATTTGGGTCTGAAGATCCTCAGCTGAAACAATGAAAGCTAAGGATGATACCTCTAGAAATTAAAAATAGGAAAAGAAGTCTACAAAGTCTACAATAACATTGCTTTCATATTTTCTCTTTTACAGTGATGTATGGATTGTTGTTATTGTTACCAGCCTCACACCAGGAGAGCATATTGAGTCCTTCTTCTGTTTATGACACTTGGATGATATTTGCTAGTGCTTTCTTAAAGGGCATCGTCTAAAGAGCTAGTATTAGTTAAAACAATATATTTAAAAGTCACATTTTTTACCCCCCAAAGCTGCAACACTCTTCCCATTAATGCCCTTATAGCATTAAAATGGAATAATTTTCAGATTTTTAATTGCACAATAAATACTAAGCTTGGGGGGTTTGGTTATCCTAGTTTGTTGTGGTTTCTTTGCTTAAACAATCCAAAGGATTAGTCATATTCTCCTTTTCAGGTTACTACTTTCTGGTCTGTTTCACTTTTTTTCTTGTTATCACAGAGCCATGTGATATATCATTCAGATAGTGCTGGCCAGAAATTTTCTATCAAAAACGTTCATTTAATTGAAAGCTTCTATTCAGTTAAATGAAAACATCTGTAGCTAATCCTCACGTTATATATTAAAAGATGAGCACTTTCAAAAATAAACCTCCCTTTTTCACATTCCAGAAGTAAAAAAAAAAAAAAAAAATCATTGAAAAACACACAAAAATAATTTTACCCATTTTACTGGAGTAATTGGGGATCAGATGGAAAGAGCTGAGAATGAGGAAAATATGGCTTTTTTAACAAATTCTGTTTCTATCACATTTGCAGTTCTCTCTAAATAATGAAAATACCTGGTGAAAACATTTTTCATTGGCTTTTGGCATATTTTGTTTTCTTAAGGCCTACATTTAGGGCCTTTGCAATTGTTTAAATTTTTTTTTCAATGGGGTCTTTTAAAATCCAGATCAAACCCTCCCATATTCCAGGAAGCAGGTAACTGCAGCTGAAGAGCCCCACAATGGTTGTTTTCAGTTTGATGAGGGAGGCACAGGAGGGTAGCTGCAACAGTCACAGTACACAGTGATGAAGCCAAGGTGATTTGTCAGCACTGCCAGCGCAAATAAAACCCATGCCATGCCACCTGCTAATGCAGCAAGATTCCAGGGAGTTCTGCAGAGGAGCTGAAGACTCTGAAGGATTCAGTAGTAAGGCTTTACATGAGAGGGCTATTGTGCTTTTCTGTTTCTCCTTTTTTTTTTGGCAATTCATTGCATTGGTTTAAAACAGTTGGATTTTCTCAGAATCCTTCACTACAGTACCCATGTAATTTTAATGTATTCTGCCTCTCTACCCTTACAGTTTGTCTGCCTGCACTCTTGCTTTCCACATATCTGTAAAGACAGATGCAGCTATGAGAGTTTTCTTAGGTTTGAGGCAGCTCCTCTGCTGTGCCTGTCAAAGCAGCATAAGCCACAAGTCTGTGGCAGCTCCTTTCAAGTAACATCATTGCACTCCTCATCTGTAACAGCCTGATACAGCAGCAGAGACTGATATGGGAGCTCTGTGGGGCTGACATGCCTTTCTTCCTCTTGTTAACATTATTTTCAGCAAAAGCATTGTTACTAGCTATGGCCAAGTCTCTACTTACAGATGACTGGAAGTAAGCCATCCAAACCAGGAATTCTCCAAATCCTGCAAGCATTTCCATCTTTGGAGATCCTCATGCTGTCACATGGCATCTCAGTATGTTCACTCTGCTAATAAGCCTTTTTGAGTTGTAACCTCAGAACACACTTAGATCTCAGATCACTAATTATCATTTTCATTCCAGGAAAAGCCTTGTTCCAGATACTGACAAACCTGTGAAACTGAAATAACACCAGACTTCTCACTCACTTCACACAGTTCGTGAAGAAAGCACTGCTCATGTCACATTTCATATTAAAAAAGCCCCTATAACAATTAAAAAAACAAACAAGTTCACCAAATTCCATTATCCTCTTAAAAATGACATGGATTACAAGATTGTGAAGTTTCTTCTTTAGTAGCTTGCTTTTCCTCTATCTCATTTTGCATTTCAAAGTTACTGATCTTTAAAGCAAATTAAAAAATGCATTTGTTATAGTGTACATACTGGAAAGAATGCATTGCAAAAAGAAAACTAGACTACCATGGTCAGCAGCACTGTACCACCAACCATCTGGGAGGTACCAGGAGAGAGCAATCCTTTCCAGCAGGCAGTGTGTGTGTGTTGCTGCACTTTCCCAAAGTTTAATGGAGTCAAATACTATTCCTATAGACTGTTCAATGCCAACTGGCCTTGCACCCAGAGAACAGCCTGATGAGGATTTAATTTATTAGTACAGTTGCAGTCATACAGAGTCTATTGAACATCTGCTTCACTACATACCATACCCTACAAGCTACAAAAAACTTTCCAACATGCTGTAATGAAATTAGGATACATGATGTTTAAGAAAAAAAGTCTAAAAGCTAATGTGCAATCAGTACAGATCCAGCAAGATGATGAGTTTTGCCATCATCCAAGCCTGCACTAGATGGGAATGTGGTCAGTAAAAATGTCCAGATGTTGTGTATAGATTCAGGTTGTAATGAGAAATATACTGCTTATGGTAATTGTGATATACATCTGTAAGGTTATATAGAAACAGGACTGAAACCTCTGGGGAAATAGAGGACATCCTCCATTCTGTAATATATTGCTTGTAATATTGCACAGAGGGAATGTGGCCAGAAGTTTTGCATAAATAATGTCAGTGAGTCAGTCCAGGAACCCCGCAATAATGCATCAGCCTAGAAGGATGATTTGTGTTCAAACATCTGCCTCCAGCTATGCTTTTTTCCTATCTATTATTCCATTCCCTATTTCACATAGTCTTATATCACTGGGAAGACACAAGTGGCATTTGACTTGCATCGAGTAATGATGGCTTTTGTGGACATGACCCGCACTATTCATCTTTCATGCCCTTATAACTTTTTCTGCGTTGCCATCTATACTGTTGATGCCTTTCATGGTAAATTAGGACACTCCAACCTCCTTATCCAGGAGCCATTAGGTCCCTTTTTAATCTATCTACTTCTTTGCTATGAAATATACAATCGCTGAATCATAAACCATCAAGGACAAGGACTGTTTTCTTCTGTACTCATACAGCAGAATGAGGTTATACTCTTACCTGAAGTCTTCTGCTGCTACCATAATGCATCTGACACAATCACATAATGTATGTCTGTGTTTGTTTAAATCATTCTAAATCTACTAAGAAGAAAACAACAAGAGCAAAATGTATCTTGGGATGAATATATTGTGTGCATGAATGTCCAATGAGGGAGTGAAGGACACAGAATGAGTCTATGGATGGTCACACATGCAGGGGAGCTACTGACCAGGATGTGAAAATTCCCAGGACCAGACTTGTAGCACCAGAATGGCTGAACTTGTTAGAACCTATTTTACATGCCATCCATGTTTACATGCAATATCTGATTCATATGCAGAAAGGGTTGTGGAACCTGTGAATAAGAAACGAGGCTGAAGAATCTAGCATGATTGACACTGAATAAATCACAATTTTGCTCATAAGAAGGAAGTTAAGGTGAAAGAAAACATCTTGTACCACAGATACAAGAAACAAAAATGAGCCTTATTATACTTCAAGAATACAAATGTTCTTTGCAATCCACTGATGGGTGCTCAATGCTCGCCCAAATGACAGTGGGTGAGGTGGGTTTGTTTCTGAAAAGTCGCAGAGAAAGTTTTCACCTACTGCTAGGGGTTTACAGTCAGAGAGAGAAATAAAACATCAGTTGAGACAGATGAAGAGAGAAACCCTGGGCTGCTAAACTTTTTAGGGTCTAAGACAAAATCCATGTACCACAGAGCACAGCAAGGATCCCCTCACACACTAGGATATGTTTTAGGAACAAAATAAGCACAGGACCTCTCTGTCTGTCCTACTATGTGGTGAGTCACAGGAATATCATCTGTCAACACCTTAATGAGAACCATGCCTCCAGCTGTGGAGCAACAATGGGAAACTGCATACTGGCAATGACCCCTGAAGAGAAAACCACCCTGGCACTCCTGATTATAATGCTAATAGCACATAAACAGTCAAACGATAGGGCAGACTAGCTTTTCTCCTGTATTAACTACTGTGAAGTCCACCACAAAGTCATTTGTCATCAACATACTTCCAGCACTGGTGTAACAGCTGTGAAAATATAATTAGTCCCTCCATCTCTATCCCACCGGGTACCAGTCACTGCTTCAGTGGTCTCTTTGGATATGTTTCTGTCCTCTGCTGGCCAGAGGTCAAGTTTTCCAGAAGCTAGTTGCCTGTATAAATTACAGTGCACATATTTTACATTTCATTGTAATGCTTTCTCTTGCCAGAATCTGCTTCTTTGCAAATGTTCCATTTCCAAGCCATTTTTCTGCAAGCCCCAAGAGAAGTCATCAAACAAGCATGCTGAAAATTTATCCACAGGCATCACAAATGCACATTTAGCTGATGAAGACATAGAGTTCATATAAACTTTGATTTGGAATGCCTCTTCTTCCAAACAGCTAGTCCCATATGAGACCATTTGCTCAGGAAAAGTAGGACTGGGGTGGGGAGGAAATGTCTAAAAGCCCAGTACAAAAAGACACAGGTTGCCCACAGCTATTTTGAGGCAAGGAGAGAAACTTGGTACTGTTCTGTTTAAATAATTTTCAGTCTCAGCACTTGGAGTACCAATACAATTGAAGGCTGCAGGAGAGGTGCTGGGTAGTGAGAGACCAAAGGAGACATGATACATCTGCTTCTGGGTTTGGGTCTGAAGCCACAATGTCAAGATTATGCTGAGACTCCCACATGTCTCTTCAGAGACAAGCAAATTAACTGCAAAAGCAGAAAAATTACCAGGATGTTTCTGCACTGTGATACCCTGGAATAAGTCCCACTGCTCATTTTTCTTCTGTCACAGTTACAGGGAGAGTACCAGCTGCCGGGCATAACAGCCCATCACATAAAACATGGGGAAGGATAACAATCTTCATGCCAGAAACAACTGACTACAAAACTAGTTCTTTGGTGTTTAAAGGAATATGAAATGGGCCAAGGGCAACATTCCTGAGCTGAATGTCAAGAAGGAAACTACAGAGAAAGCGAGAACTGATGATACAACATGCCTGTCAAGATCAAGAAATGGTGTGTAGGACCCACTGCAGAGTGAGAACCAAAAGCCACATCATGTTTTAAACAGCCCACATGAAGGCTGGACTGTCACTCTGCATCTGACTTCCCCATATTCTGTTAATGCTTATGTTTATCCTAAGGGAAATAGTAAACCCATATAGTAAATATAGTAACCCACACACTGACCCTGGCTTATGGAGTCAATGCAAGCCTGACAGTGTCTAAGCTGCTGCAGTGCCATTCGGACCAGTCTGTCCAAGGATGAGGGAGGATGTGCATCCACATGCAGACCTCAACCCACGAGGTTTCCATCCTGTTTTCTCCTCTTGTACTGCTGAGGAGGGAGAGGCGGAGAATGAGGGAGTGTGACGGTGGAGTGGTGTGGTGGGCACCTGGCAGCCACCCCACCACATAAAGCCATTTTGAAATCAGTGGTTTCCTGATCATTTTTTCTGGCCACTCTGTGAACACTCAGAGGTTGGGCTGTGGCAGCCCAATTCAAACCACTGAAGTTGGTTGCTACATGTATGAAACCCAGTCAGCATGACCCTGCTTCTCAGTGGCCCAGCAGGCCGTGCCATTAACACACACAAACTATAGACACGTTTGCTTATGGGTACACAGATGACAGAAGCAAGAGGCAAGCAGCAAGGCTGAGCCCCTTCCATCTCGCTCTCCTTGCTGTCCTTCCATCACCTACAGCACCAAGGGCTGTGCAAGAGAGTCCTGTAAAGGCAGAGAGCTCTTCATTGCTCAACTCCAGCCTCCCCTTGGTCCACAAAACAGCTGTGTTCACCCCTACTGAGTAAGGGCATGGAGTATCACTCTCTGCTCTGATGCTTTGGGCTCTGAGCCTGTCTAATTTATCCCATCTTATATAGCACTACCAGATGGCCCTGCTTCCCTCTAAATGGATGTTTTCATAGTTCATGAAAATACATGCCTGGATGTGGAAAAAAACATTGCAGAAACCCCCCTGTCACACACAAAAAAACTCCTCAAGCACCCAGTCCTCCTCACCTAATCACAGCCATTAATTGTTTCCTCTGGTCTATGAACATAATCTCTGCTGAATTAAACTCCACCTACCTTAAGTCTTGGCCACATACTAAAAAAAGTTATGTGCCATACTGTTATGTACCACAGCTTGGTAACAGTAAAACTGTGCCATGCCTGTTTATTGTTGGCAAAGGTTCCACAAAGTCCCATTATTTCTCCTTGAATGAACACATAAACACTGAATGGGACAGGGTGGAGAATGAAAGTCCTTCCGTGGTTAACACATTTCCCCTAAGCCCATCTGTCACCCTGAGAGCAGTAACAAAGCACTGCTGCTTCAGGAATAGTGTGAGGAGACTTGTGAGGGAGTAAACTCTTTTTTCTTAGAGGAAAACAGATGATAATCCAGGAATTTCACCAGTTCTGTTTATTTTTAAACAGAATGATTCACATCGCCTTGCAAGTGTTATCAACTGATTTAGAGAAAATTATTTGAACAAAAGCAACAATTATCCTTTTCCTTCACTTCTGAGGATTTTTACTCTCCTAAATAGCACAGCAAAACCATCTTTAGAGTTGCTCAGGGTATATTGTAAAATGCAAAAAAAATTTCAAAAGCGATTATTATGGTGAAAATTATAATCACCAAAGTAGTTACTCTATAAAGAGTCCTTCAAATTTCAAATTTGGGTTAAAGTTGATTGGACTAGAGTATTACACACAGACATAGGCTCTTTGTTAGGTTTCTGGTAGCTTCCCTACAAGCCAACAACAAAGGCAGCAGAATCCTAAGACACTGGTTTGAACTGATGCCACAGAAACTGAAATGGATATAAGAGATGATCTCTGATTTGGACACCTTCCAGATGAAACCACTTGGCCCACACTGAACACAGAGAGTGGTTGCTTAATAGATTGCTTTTAAAAGCAAATTCATCCTTATCTCTTTCGACCAGAAAAACATTCTTATCTAAAAGAAGATTCCTTTGTCTGGGAATGAAATCCCAGACTCAGATGGTTCCAGAGAGTGGCAATGAAGAATATTAGGCCTCCCAGGAACATTCTCTAGCACTGTCCATGTGCAGACTTGGCTCTGTATTTCAGTTGTACCGTACATGGCAGCCCTATACTGCAGGATACCACTCTGTATGGAGTCTGTCAGCAGCCCTGAACAGTAGGTGGTCTGAATCCCTCATTACTCTTCTGCCATTGAATTTGAGGCAGTAGGTTAAGCATTGTGAGCAGAGCTCTTAGGCATGCAACCAGAAGATGAAAACCATATCCTTTGTGCTCAACACTTGAACAGTTCTTGACTCATTTTCTTAGTGTACAGTGATATGAGAAGCAAACCTTCAAACAAGCCCTTTGAAGTTCTCCAGAGGCTGCTCTTCCCAAGCATTGTCTAGCTAGACACCATGGGATGTTCTTTTGCTTTCTGAAAATATCCTCCTCTTATTTCTGTAAACCATTTTCCCCCTCTGCTTAAGTAACCATTTGTATCCTTTATGCTAAGATCTTCGCTAAAATAAGGCTATTTATATTGCAGCTTGAGTAAGGCAGAGTACTAGGGAGAACTTAGCCAGGCAGCAAAAAGCTCCAGTTTAGGAAAGGGGGTGCTCTTTCTCCTCAGTAGTCTGTTTCTGAAGTAAAAAATGTTTTATGAAGCAAAATGACTCTGACAGCAAGTTTATATCATTCTGTTCCTGAATGTTCATTGACTGCTTCTTTCTTTCTTTAACAAAGGCTGTGTACCATGCATCAAAATTCTGATTTATTTTTACAGCATTACAAATGTAAAATATTTCACACAAAAAATCATTTGTAAGATCAGTTTTAATACAGCACAACTACCTTTACTGTTCTAGAGAATTCATTAGAAGTTGCAGGTACATAAATGTCCTCTTCTGCATATTTAGATACTTACTGCCACAATCACTCAAATACAGAATCCTAGATATGATGTCAATTAGAAAAGACAGTGAAACTCTGGTAATTATTGATTTTTGCATATGAAGAATTGTTTTTGTTAGGCAGACAGTTAGCATTAGCTATTCTAGAAACAGCTCATTCCTGTCAAGCCTCACAGAACCTGCCTGGCTTCTTTTTGAGGGCGCTCCCTCTCCCTCACATAGGAGGCCTTGTCTGTGCTTCAAAAATGCCTCAATTGTACTCGTGTGGTACAAGCACTCAGAGCTGGTTTATATCCATGCAAATTCTGTGACACAGAAAGGCCAAGCGTTGAGGCTTTTCTGTATTAGCAATAATGTATCTATGCAGGAAGGAATAGCAGTGCACCCATAAAGATATAAAATTAGCACAGGTTTCAAAGTGTATACTGGCAATACATACTCATCCTACAAAACAGATATTCAGCCATTTATCAGTGTGACTGGGACTGGAGCATCTCTCTTACAAAGACAGGCTGAGAGTAGGGGCTGTTCAGCCTGGAGGAGAGGAGACCTCATAGCAGCCTTCCAGTACATGAAAGGCCCTGCAGGGAAGGTGGAGAGGGACTCTTCATCCTGAACTTCAGTGACAAGAAAGGGTGAATGGCTTCAGACCGAAAAACAGTAGGTTTAGGTGTTAGGAAGGAATCCTTAGCTGCGAGGGTGGCGGTACACCGAGCAGGGTGCCCGAGAAGCCGGGGCTGCCCCGTTCAAGGCCAGGGCGGACGGAGCTCTGAGCAACCTGGGCTGGGGGAAGGCGCCCCTGCCCCTGGCAGGGGGATTGGAATTAATTGATCTTTAAGTCAACCCAAACTGTTCTATGATCTGATAGAGGGGTGGCGGGAATGTGTGAATCTGCCTGGGGATTCTGACCAAACTCTTCAACCTCAAGAGCCCAGATGGCGGCTGACCTGCCCGCAAACCCGCACTGGATTCAGCAATCCAGGAAAACGCCCCGGCTCCCGAGCGAGATATTCGACGGAGAGCAGCGGTACAGGGGCGGCCCCTAGCCGGCCCCGGCCCCGCCTGCCGCTGCCGCCCGCCGGCTGTGACGGCGCCGGGCGCCGGGAAGCGCTTCCGCCGGCAGATCCGGGGCACGGCCCGAGTGCGGCGGCACCGGGAGTGCGGCGGGACCGGCGCGTCCGGAGCGGCTGCAGCGCGGAGCGGGGCCGGGGAACGCTGCGGAGCCGGGACACCGCTTCGCCCCGGGAGCCGGTGGGTCAGCCGAGGGAGGAGTGGTCGGGCGGGTACCGGAGCCCAGGGCTGCGGTTCTGTCTGCTGGAGCTGAGCAAAAACCTCTGTCGTGTTCCCCTTGGGACGGGTCGGGGCAGGGGCGGCGCACTGACCGCTCTGAGGGGAGGGAGGTGCGTGAGGAGCACCCCCAGTTCCAGCGCCCGGCAAAGCTGCGGTGCCTCAGGCAGCGGTGTCCAAGGGGTGCTGCCCTGAGCCGGCCTCAGCTGTTGGGCAGAACAGCGTACGGGGAAAGGGAGTGGGATTGCCACCCTACAGAAGTTTGCTGGGATAGAGTCAAACAAGCATCTGATCGTTCCATCATCACCTCTTGTGCAGCTTGCCCTGGTGTGACGGGTCGAGGCGGGAGATGTCCACTCCCCCCCTGGCCGGGGCAGGGATGCCGCCGGGCGCCTTCTCCGGGACCCAGGCTCAGGCTGCCCGCGAGGTGAACACGGCTTCGCTCTGCCGCATCGGCCAGGAGACCGTGCAGGACATCGTCTTCCGAACCATGGAGATCTTCCAGCTACTGAGGAACATGCAGGTGAGAAACAACTGTTCATACACTCAGCGTCCATGTTTTTATCACCGATGCACAGTATGTATAGATTCAGGAGACACCTTAGGACGTTTGGAAAACTCAGTCAAACTGCTCTGAAAAGGAGAATTGGTTCAAGAAGTGAGTGCGACTCTTAATATATTTGTTTAGTCCTGTACATTAAGTGAAATTCAGAAATGCTGAATTGTCATTGCCCTCCCAATAAAAAAACCTCTCAATATGCTTAGTAACTGTGTTTTCTTTTATGTACAATGATGTCTGTTCATATGTCAGTTATGTTTCTCTGCTTATGTTAACATAAGGGGAGTAAATTTAGAGGAATTTTCATTGATCTTTTTCTCTAATATTTTTCACCTAAAACTTTTTTTTTTTGTTAGTAAAAACAACATAATCCTTATTTGGGTCTACTTACTGAGAAAACATACAAATTTCTGTTGTGTTTTCACTGTGAAGAGTACAAGATAAATAATCATTCCCATTCTTTCTGTATTTTCATAACTCTTGTGTCACTGAATTGAATGACCTGGGGTTGAGACGAAAAATCTCAACCCCAGTCACAATGGTGTCATATTTAAGCATTGTGAAGACACTCACTGAAAAGTCAGAGGGATTGATGATGACCAAAAGTGTAGAATACATGAGGGTGTTAGACAGCAGTGATTGAACATATAAAATATGTAATTTTTCTAGTAAAGAAAATAAAAAATTCAGTGATTGCTATAAGAAAAGTGTGATTTGTCTTATTCTAAAATATACAAAAACCTGTCTGATATCTTTATTCATTTCATGTGACATAAATTTTTTAATGTTTTGGTTCTCTAAGTTACCAAATGGTGTTACATATCATACTGCAACATATCAAGACAGACTGGCAAAGCTGCAGGAACATCTCCGCCAGCTATCAATACTCTTCAGAAAACTGAGATTAGTCTATGACAAATGTAATGAAAACTGTGCTGGGCTCGATCCTGTTCCCATAGAAGTAAGTATCTTTATTTATATGTGAATTGTAAATCAGAATAACCACTCTGGATAGCAAATCATCCATCTTCCTCAGTTGTAGTAAACTCATAACAAGTTTTAATGTTACTGGAATTATTCAGTGGACTGAATTCTGTTTATTAATTAGAGCTTGTTGAAAGATTGTGAAACTTAGTGTCTAGTTGACATGGTGTTCTGTCATAAGTTGGACTTGGTCTCAGAGATCTTTTCCAGCCTAATTGATTCTGTGATTCTAAGAAAGCAGACTTAATTTAAAATTTTAACTTTTTTTCCCTCTGGCTTCTTGGTACTTTCACCAATTTGTTTCTCCTAGGGAAAAAAAGAAGATCAGGGCAAATTTTTTACAAGTGCAAAAAAGTGGTAAAAAGCCTGCTTCAAGCTCTCACCTGTCAGCCTGGCTCCTGAGTAATAAGTATTATTTACTTTATCTAGCCAATAATCTGTGCCTCCATAGTTCCCTCACTCAGCCATTCCTAACCTGCTGGGCAGTGTGAACCAAACTTAAATGTGCAGTGGTGGTAGAAAAGTTACAACATAAAACTTCCAGGAAGGAGGATTGTCACAGACATCTTTTGTGAAAAATCCTTTCTGTAGGATTTTTCTCCCTTCTGAGAAGCTGTGGCCTCAGCAACAAAGTGTAAACAATGGTTATCTGCTGCTGTGGAATGCAACAGGTGCACCTGTGATTGGTGTCCTGTGGATGTTTGGATTTACTGAGCACTCACGGCAGAGCTGTTCTCGCTTTCTGCCGAGAGACAGAACTTTGTTATTCATTCTTTTCCATTCTTAGCTTAGCTAGCTGCTGAGAACTTTCCTTCTATTCTTTTTAGTGTAGTTATAATGTAATATATATATAATAAAATAATAAATCAAGCCTTCTGAACATGGAATCAACATTCTCGCCTCTCTCTTCACCTCAAAACCCTTGTGACCACCGTCACAGAGGATTTGCCAAAGTTTTTCTTAATAACACTGCTGTCATTCATAAAATCTTAAATCCCACCTTCCTCATAAGTTGTTTATAATTTCTAGTAATACTTGTAAACCCTGGGTTTTGTTACAGTTTGAGTTTTTCCTGCTCTATATTAACCAGAACTTTGAAATTCTTTAATTGCTGACCTCTGGATTCTGAGGCAACTTTATTAATGGACTTTTGATTGTCCATTGAATTTTAATCATACAGGCATTATATTTGATGTATGAGTCTCTTAACTGAATAGGAGTAAAGAAATGAAGTCCATTCTGTGCAGTCCATTCTAGACTGTTATTTCAGTTTACAGTTGCTGACTTTTGACAAGGGTTTCAGAAAAATGTATTTGGAAACCTGACAGCAAGCAGGGGAATAAGTAAATTTTCCCCTTTAAGAAAATAAATCCTGTTTTCACAGTGTATTGAACTTGTGTCCTCTTTAAAAGCTTTTCATGTGTCTTATTTTCCCTTTTAACAATGGAATGATGTGGCATTTGGTTTGTATTTTTCTATAACTTTTCACATTATTTTCCCATCATCAGGATGGAAAAGAATTTCCATAGAGAAAATAAGTAGTCACTTCAGGCATTTTAAATGCAAGGTTTCACTGATAACTTAGTCACAGCAGAATTTTTTATTGATAGTTGGGGTTTTTTTTCAATCTTCTCAGTCTCTTCTTCTCTGAACTTAGTAGATGCCTGCCTCCTCATGTTTTTATTGGTTAGAGTGAATGACAGTGACACACCATTCCTCCTGGCTCAGTTTTCTTAAATTCTTCTTCCAGTAGTTCAATAATAGTCTCAATTGTATTATTTAGTGGCTGATATTCTAACCATGTCTTTACAGAATATCAACAAAACTATTTTTTTTGCAGAGTCAAGAGAAGTCTATACCTACTAGTATTGCTTATTCTATTTTTATTGATATAAATGTTTTCATAATTTTTGGTAATGTGTACTGATGTGTTATAAGTATTGTTAACTTTTTGTTAACCAACATAGCAAGGCATGAGATAATTGTGAAGGAGATCTCCCTACAAAGATTAAATTTCCTGCTTTTTTTGTGTATTGGGTATAGTTCAGCTTTTCTTGGTAGGTTTGTTTTTTGTTTAGTTTTTTTTATATATCATCTTTTCTGAAAGATAGGGAGGCTTTAAAGAAGTGTTCTTCTTTGAGTGCTACTTTATTTTTCCATCAGAGTTTTTTCCAAGAGCATATGGCAGCCCTACTACTTCTTTTTTATGGTCTGCAAATGTAGTAAGTGGTGAACATTTGCCACTTTTTCACAGCATTGTTTAGTGTGGTAGCTTTTGCCCATTTTGCTAAGCTTAATAAGAGTGGCTGCAAAAAATTTTTGTATAGAAGGAAATTACATTTTTAGTGGTATAAATCAAAGTATGTTTTCCATCAGAGGCTGGAGGCAGTGAACACTTTGTAATATTGCACCGCAACCTAAGTAAGAAGTTCATATGCACTTGATGAGCAACTTGCTCCCAGGCTTTTAAACTAATGTCTTCTTGCTCACTTTTATCAATATCAGTCTTCCATGTGTCTGCAATATGTTTGTGAACATGGATGTACTTTTGCATAGTACAGGACAGAAAAAACAATGTCAGACCAGACTATGGACTTTGTGGAGGTATTGTCCTTTAAGAAATTGTTAATAGCTTGGGAGTGTTCTGACACAGAAACAAGTATTTGTTTTGTATGTAGTATATTTCTTTTTGATCTGTTTTTTAGTAAGGAAACATAGAGTAGTATTCATTTAGAAATTTTACATCAAGGAATTTTGGCTTTGTCCAAGCTTTACAAAAAAGACAGTGCACTTTGGTCTTCTCCAGCCTAAACCAAACTGTGATTCTGTGTGTCTGAGGACACCATGGTGAGAAATACTTACAGAAAAACTCATTTTAGGTAACTGTGGGCCTGGTCTTAAGAGCAGCCAAACAGAGGCTCATTAAAACAGCAGATCATAACTAGAGTATTAGCCAAGTACCTGTGTAAAGCCAGTCATATTTATGTTCAGTATATCACTAAAATGACTTATGATAATGAGAACTTTATGTTTGGGGTTTTATTTCTTAGTGTGGAATAGTGAATTTTAAAACCCCAATCTGCAGAATTCAGCTACAAGGATTATCTATGACAAACATCTTAAAATGGAAAGACTGGCTTCTGCCTGCAGTTACAAAATTTCTTTGGTCAAGGCTTGGTAGTGTGTGAGATTGTGTCTTTTGGAAGCCATTGTTTACCTGGAGAACCAACTGAGGTCTTTGCAAGGCCTTTAGGTTTGAGGTGGCAAGCAGGCTTGTCTCCACTTTCTCTTGGGTAGTTAGAACCTGTGGAGAAAATGGTAGTACCATATGTATTTCCTGGATTTGAGTATTTGAGGGTTTTATTTTTTTTAATTTCTTTTTTTTTCCTCTTTTTTCCTTTTTTTTTTTTTTTTAACTAAAGCTGATGTTTCTTGTCTTCACAGCAACTTATTCCATATGTTGAAGAAGATGGCTCCAAGCATGATGATCGTGGTGCTGCAAGTCAGCTTCGTTTTGCTACTGAAGAGAGAAGGGAAATCATGGAAGTTAATAAGGTAACAAAATTGAAATTAATTTGCATAAACTGAGAAATGTCATTTTCACATCATAAAGCCTAAATTTCTAGATTGCTGTCCTAAATACAGAATGTGTGATGACTGCCATCAAAACTGGAAATAAATGCTTTTTATTTATGAATATTTCAGTATTGACCTTTTAGTTAACTATTTTTTAGCTGTACCTTTGGCAGTAGAGTTTCCTAACAATTCTAACTTGTGTCACTTTTAAAACTGACATTTATTTTTAAGAATACAGTGTGTTGTGTTTATGTGTTACCCACTAGATATTGACAGTACAAACTGAACTAAGGTGCCCATTGAACTAATTTATCTTAAAAACTTACCTTAGGTGTAAAAATAATTGAATGCCAGATGTAAATATTTTTACAATTATGTGAATTGGTAAAGAATTTTCAGGGCTACCTTCTGGATTTTGACAGTTTGAGGAAGACTGTTCCTTTTGTAAAGAGGAACATTGACTGAATCTTGGCACATTCAGAAAAATGTACTATGAATTATAAAAGTTAAATGAGTTAAAATGTTAAATTTTCAGTTTGAGTGGCATTGTGCAACTGGGTACAATTAGTGAAGAGGGATTCAAATCTAAAAATAATTATGCTGTAGTAAAAGCTAATGTAATACAGAGATTAAAAATACATAGTTTTAGCAGACCACAATTTTGAACATTGTTTCTTCAATCTGTAAAATACAAAGATAGGATTAAATACATATTTCTATAGCTGTAATATCTGCAAATACTCAGTAAGAAGGAGTTTTAATCTACAAAAATAACTGAACAAAAGAAATAAATGGATAAAATGTTTATTTATGGAATGAATAATTGAAAAAAAAAGGATTTTCAGCTTTTGAAATATTTCCAATGTTTTAATTTGTCTTCCACAATCATACATGTATTGAATTTTTCATAACCCATTTCTTTAGAAAAATGCATGTGTATTGTACAGGAAAAAATGAGGACTGTGTGAATTTAGAGAAATGCAGTTGTCAGCTCTCCTGTTGTAATCTTTCTCTTCACTGCTGATGTAGCAGGGTTGAATATATTATATTGCATGTAATGTTGTACTGTGAATTAATGCACATTTATTTGCAATCTTTAGGTATTAATAAGCTTAACTGTCCATATTTGCTGTGGTTTTAATAGTTCTGTGACATGGTTTTGCCCTTGTTGTTGTACTTGTATGCTAATATGGTTTTAAACCTTCTTGGTGTGATCTTGTGAAAATAATTTCATAAATTTTTATGAAGAGTTCTCAACCTTAAGAAGGTTGATGGTGTTGCAGGACCATTGGTATCAAACTGGTAATTGAGAATGCATTGAAATCTTCATGTAAATATAGGGTGAAATCCTGTATTTATATTTAAATGCCTAGACCTAATTTCCAGATTTTCCACAGGAAATCTTCACAAGATAGTTGAACTTTCTCTAGTATTCTTGTGGACAAGTATTAGTAACTGCAGCAAAAGAAAGTTAAATTTCTTCTTTTTTGAAAGTTCAGTGATTTTTTCTTTTGTCTCCCTCCAGTTGTATAAGCACATCTACTACCATTTTCAAAGTTCAAATTTTAATACATTACAGACTAGGTAACGCTTTTATGACTAGAAATATATAATATTTTTTTTTTTTTTTTTTGGCAAAGAAAAGGTACTAAAATCAGATAATTGGCCTAATTTCTAACACTGGCTGCTGGGTTCAAGGAGGGCTTGCTCTGGTTCCTAGCTGGCCCATCTGACAGCTCTTCAGGCCTCTCTAGTGTGTAATGTCCACCTCCAACTCAATTTGATGAATTAATTTTAGGAAAATTTCAGTGATGCAAAATGTTGATGAGAATACTGTGACAGGGAAATCAACATGGTAGTTAAATAAGCTTTTTATATTCTTGACAAAAGCTTCCTTCAGCTCCTTGTCCTATTCTCACCTAATCCTTTTTGCTTCGATAGGCATTATTTTTTTCAGTCTTACATGTTATTGGTACCAAAAAATCACTGTTGCAATAACCCAGGACTTTGCCACCATTGTGATATTTGAATTGTGATATTTGAATTAGTTCTTACACTGCCATGGATCTCTGAATTTTGCCCTTCTTGCTGTGATGCCCCAGCCAGTGTGATTTCTTTAGTCAAAGACACAAACTGCCCCACTGTGTGGAGCGCTGCCAAAACTAGTAGTAGCTCTTACAAACCTTGTGGGTCATATGTTCTCACATCAAAATGTCCTCATTCCATGAACCACTGACTGGAAAAACAGCAGCTTTCCTTTGCTGCTGCAGGTGTCTGGGAAGGGAGCACCCTCAGCAGGAGGAGGAGGAGGAGGCGAGCATCAGGTGCTTCCTGTGCTCACCATCCCGTTCATGGGGCGGGAGAACGTGATGATGTAACAGAGTTCCTAAAAACTGCAGGAGCTTTTCATATTGGTTTCCTGTGACACCTTTTTACTTAGTTATTCTGCTATTTTGGGACCTTTTAGGTCAGAAAGTCTAATGTGCTGACCTTGGCTATGTAAGTACTTGTCTGTTAATTTAAAATATAGATTAGTTTACAAGGCAATGAATTTCTGTCCTAGTAATCCAGTAGTAATTAGCAACTGTAGGTTTAAATAAAACCTATTAAGCTTTATAGCACAAGGGAGTTTTGCCCACAGTAAGAAGCTTCTACCATTATTACAAAACAAACCATTTCTTGAGCACTGGCTACCTCTATCTGTCTTAAACAGTTCTCTCCTGCAGTTCCCAAAAATCTATCTTATTCTTTTTTATCTGTATATGTTTTCAGGGCTTATAAATCGTTGAGGTGGTTGAATTTTTTGGAATAAATTACTGTTCCAGAATCAGTTTAGCACTTGAATTGGTCTTTTAGTACATGTCTTGATCCAGTTTTCATTGAAATTAATCTATTTGCAGCAAGTGGAAGATGTTCCCAAGATTTCCTCTCCTGCTCATGTTTTTCAAGTGTTTAATGTTCTGTCTCTTAAGTTTTTTATCTTTAAAGTATAAAATGATCAGTATTATTTTCAAGATGTCAGGCTCACCTTCAATCTGTGGTCTTGTAGTACATTTGACAAGACTTGAAACAAAAATACCAAATCAAAATTTGAGAATTATTTATTCTGTTTTGCTGCCCTATCAATGTTTTTCTTTACTGCTCACTTTTAGAAATGCAGCAAGTACAGCTTAGGTTTCATTCATGCTATAGGTCTGGTTTCAATGAAGCACTTAGGAAAACCATCACATAATGAGTAGTGTAGGTACATTTGGGTGAAAACAGAGCAAAATAGCATTTGGGCATTCCAGGTAGCCCTTAGAAAACAATTGTATTTGCTATTCTTATCTAATGTTTGTTAAGTGTTTAACAGTGATCTTGCTAAGGAGAAAAAGACAATCTACATGACAGACTTCTGAGTTAAGCTTAAGTAACAAGTGTATCTCTGGGCTTTTTTTTTGGTAGCACAAACATTGTGCCTTGCAGCTGATGCTGTTTAGGACTATGAAGAAAACCTAAATTCCTTTTAAGCCACCTTTCACAGTATTTTCATTTCTTTTAATTGGTTTTATATGTGCAGAGTCCTTTTTCACCCAAAATATGAGTGTGCATGAGAGAACGCTTTGGGGAGAGGGGGAGAATTAGTTACTTGGACACCTTCTGGGCAGGTTAATCTGCACTGGAGACAACTCCATGAATTTTTGAGTACCAAACTGACTTTCTGCAATGGTAGAATCAGAGGAATTTAGGCTCAGTGGGAGGTCTGGAGATTATCTCGTTCAGCCCCCAGGCCAAGACAGGGTCAACCAGCAAAGTTAGATCCAGCTTTTCCAAGTCATGTCCATGCTCCAGCATATCAAATGCCTGTAAGGATTGAAATTCTGTCTTTTCTGGACCCTTGACTTTTATTGTGAAAATTTTCCTAATGTTACATTAGATTTTTTTTGTCATTACTTGTCTATTCACTGTCCCTCATCCTTTTGCTCTGTATACTCAAGAAGAGTCCAGCTTTCTCTTTTCTGTGAGCTTCATTAGGTGGCTGAAGATAGCACTGAGATCCTTCCCTCTGGCCTTGTCTGCCTGAGATTGAACAAACACAGCTTTAATCATTGTGGTGGCCTTCCACTGGGCATTTTCCAGTATGATAGAGCTTTGTGTTGATCCCTAAATTGGTCAGTCATTCTCCAGAGCCAAGGACAGGAGAGTATGAGAGGTACTCACCTGACCTGAGAGGTACACTCTTGCTAATATAGGGCAGAGGGCAGTTTGTCTTCCTTGTTGCAAAAAAAGATCTGCTGATGTCTCCTGTTAAACTTGTTAGAAAGTATCTAAAAGGACCTCAGATCCTTTTCTGCAAGTGTAATTTCTATTCAGTCAGCCCTCTGTCTGTGCTGTTGTATGAGTTTATTCTGTGTGCAGATGTAGGATGTTGCTTTAATTGAAGTTCCTGAGATAGGTGTTGGCCTGCCTTTCCCACCTGTTGAGGTTCCTCCAAATCCAAGATCCCACCACTGAGTACATTTTGGCATTGCCCATCAATTTGATAACTTTGATATGGTGATTAGATCATTAAGTGTGGTTAGTCATTAATGAGGATATTAAGAATATTCACCTTAGTATCAATATGAGAAGCTTCAAGGGTGACCAACTAGCACTTGATCTTAATACTGATGATCCCAGCATTTAGAATCCCATAGTCCAGCCAGTTTTCCATCAACCCAGTAATTCACCTATCCAAACCACATCTCTCCAGTTTGCTCAAAGGCAATGAGAGCCTGTGTCAAAAGCCTGACTTATTAATGATTTTACTTTATGGAAGTGAAGAAAATCTCCTGCTCTCCCCTTGCCCCACAGCCAGTCATTTCTTGATAGAAGGCTGTCATGTTGGTCAGGCACAAGGCATCTGTAGCAAATCCAGTGTGGCTGTTCCCAGTCACCTTATCATTATGTGTCTGGATATGACTTTCTGAAGGATTTGCTGCACAGTCTTTCTGGAGTCAAGAGTTAGGCTGAGTAGCCTGTAGTTTTCTGGATCCCCCTTGTTGTCTTTCTTGGAAATGAGCTGAAATATTTCCTTTTTCAACAGGAGCATATCCCCCCTCTCCAGTAGAAAATTAAGCAGAGTGGTCTTGTTATGTCATAAACCAGCTTTCTCAGGACTCAGATGTATTTTTATTCCAGATCATAAATTATTTCCTTTTGAGTTTTGTATAAAATGTTGCACACAAATTTTTTCACATTGTATCTGTATCAAAACCATATCGCACTTACAAAGTTGAAAAAAGTTAGGAAAAGGTGGGCATAAAGCTGCCTATAAAATCCCAACTGTCCCCTTTTGTCCTCATATAGATGTATATTATACAACCTTTATTGCATAACCACATTTGGTTCCTCTTCCCCCCTTCCCACTTTCTATTCTGCAAGAGTTCTTTGAGCTATTCTGCTTTTGTGGCAGACTAGGCAATATTTTGATTGAATCAGTATTGTAGTAAATAAGATTATAAAAATCCTGGTTTGTGAATTGCCTAACTGGCATTAGGCTATGGAGTAAGCAGGGAATTTGGGAATGAGAAGGAAGGATTTATTGTGTGTAGTGAGTAGCCGACTAAGGGAGCTCTTGGGAGCTGAATTTTTTTTTTTCTCTGCCACGAATTATCTGTGGTAGTTGTTCATTCTTCCCCTTATGGCTCATGGTAGCTTTGAATATGTGGGAAGCTGTTAAAATACAAAATTTAGAGATGAACATGAATCTTAAATATCTTTGGACAAAGTTGGCAGCAGTGCAGTTTTATCTGTAGTGTTCATGTGACTGAGTTTGCCATCTGTAGCTGAGGATCATAGATCTGGGGGATTTTCATATAAAGAATGGGGATGTAACACTGAGGAGTATGGTGGAGAAGCACCTTGGGGAATGAATAATTCCATTACAAGCTACAGAGCTTAGATGGTACTCAGTAAACAAGACCTCAGACCTCATTGTCAAACGATAAATAATTGGTATGAAGCAAACATCCATCTATTTGAATGAAGGTGCTTATTCCTCTCAGAACAACAGATCAGTGCATAAATACAATCCTGTCTGGGTCAATAGGTGAAAAGTATTGAGCTTGCAGCAGAGCACAGGTTGTCACTGGTGTTTCTGTTTCAGGAGCACAGGGTTACACATGCAGAAGGAGCAGTTTTCCTTTCAGCTGTCAGATGAGATGCAGGGCAGAAAATTCAGTCTCTCATTTCTGCTAAGTGTAGAACAGTCTTGCCTGTGGGTGACATCAGGAAAAGCTGTAGATACTGGACAGTGAGTGTATTAATGTTTAATTGCACAGCAGTTACTGTAATAGTGATGAATATATTTCATCCCTTTGGAAAAAATAAAAATAGATTGATATATGCATTTATTATGATGGAAAATGAGCCTTGGTATCAGTTGAGCAGCCATAACTTAAGACTCTGCTTGACAGCTCTAAGAGAGTTCAACCAAAGTGTTGAGGGCACTCTTTCCATAATATTTTTTTCCAGCTATGTGCATATAACATATGCTATGTGCATATAGCATTGTGATAGTCTCTTAACTAGCAAAGGAAAAAAAAGCAGGTTTTTCCACCTTCATACTTCAGAGATTTCATTATGAAGGATTCATTTAAAAAAAGAACAGAGTAAATGTCACCTTCCTATTACAAACATCGTGTTTCTGTAGGAATTTCTTGGGCTTGGCTTACCTGGAAACACAGAGGCCACTGTCACCTTCATGAGGCCTTCAAGAATAACTTCCTACAGCAGTTCAGTGGTCCAAAGGAGTAACATGAGTATTATGTCCAGCTCTGGGCTCCTGAGCACAGGAAAACCAGGGAACTGTTGGAGTGGCCTCAGAGGAGGGCTACAAAAATTATCAGAGGGATGGAACACTTCTCCTATGGGGAAAGGCTGAGAGTTGAGGCTGTTCAGTCTGAAGAAGAGAAGACACCAGGGGATCTTACAGAAGCCTTTCAGTACCTAAAAGGGGATAATAAGAAAGATGGGAACAAACTTTTTAGCTGGGCCTGTTGTGATAGGACAAGGGGTAATGGCTTTGAACTAAAAGAAGTCCAATTTTGATGAAATATAAGGGAGACATTTTTTAGGCTGAGGGTGATAAAATACTTGTCCTGAGAGTTGGTAGATGCCCCATCCCTGGGAACATTCACAGTCAGGTTGTACTGGGCTGTGAGCAACCTGATTTAGTTGAAGATGTCCGTGCTGATTGCAGGGTTGCACTGGATGACCTTTAAAGGTCCCTTCCAACCCAAACTGTTCCATGATTCCATACTCCTGGGAAAGAATGTGATCCAAGTTCTCTATAGTAGACTCTTAATCAACAAAGTAATTTTTTAAAATTTTGCTAAGATTTATGCAAGTAAAAGTACTGTGGTTATTAATATTTAATGTTACACTGAGATACTGAGATGTCCTTCTGGCCTGTACTGTGGTAGATCTTGAATAGAGCAGGTAAAAACCACAGCTGGCACAGCATTCAGGAGAATGGTCTTCAATACAAGATTTTCAAGATAGAAACAGATCTTTCCTTGTTTTTTTCCTTAAGCAAAAGAAGAGCCTGTACAACTTAGACAGGTACTGTTGATGTTTTTACAAGCACCACTTGGAATATGATCTTACTCTTCCATGGTGTTTACATTATTTCCTTTGCCTGAATAAGGGATTTCTAACAAATGGATTGAGTGCAGCATAATGACTCACAGGGATGTTTTTGTTTTAAAATTTGAAGGATACATGAGTTTAAAATGAGGAGAGAGACAAGAACACTGTGCAAAGGAAGGTTCTGATACATCTCTGGTTGTAAGTTGTGAATTGGTCTAGACTGCATTGATTTCTAATGAAATGCAAGTGAAGCAAAAAGGAATTTAGGTAAAAAATGTATTTCAGTCAAAGTTGAAATTACCATGTCCTACTGAACCCAAATCTGTATGAAACATGGCAGGTTCTTTATGGCAGCTTTTCTTCCTTGAAAGACAGCTGTTTCCTGGATCTTTGTTGTGGTTCTCCCACCTCATTTCATTTATGTGGGTTTTGTGCTTCAGTAAATGTTTTCGTAAATGACCTACCCAACCTAAGCCAGCTGAGGTCTCCTTGGTTACTGGGAGGTGCAGTCCTTGCCAGCCCCATCATGATGGCCATAATACTTGCAAGGTCAGTCAGAATGGTCCCCACTGAAAATTAATATCACCAAAGAAGACCCCCTAGGGTAGGTTTGCAGTCAGATCACTTTTCTGACAGGAAGGAACTAACAGAAACAGGCCTGAGAGATGTAACTTGAATTTAGGGCTCTTAAACTCATTATAAACTGCCTCATAGATTTTCCCTGTGCTATCTAAAAACAGTCAGAAGCTGTAGCATGTATGTAGGATGAAGTACTTTTTCTTGTTTCATGCAACTGTTAATCCTGAGAAGCAGTCTAGAGTTCAACTAAGTCATTTCAACAGAAGGAGGAAAGGGTGGGAGACAACTTGCAAGCAATCTGTTCAAATGAAAATTTGTCACTGCTGCAAAAGCTGCTTAAAGATTTTGCCCATTTCCCAAGAAGACCATTTCACCTATCTTTTCAAGGTTAGGCTTGAGTTGAGATGTTACTGGCTCAGCAAAGTCTTAAGCAGAGGCCAGCCCTTCCAGTGGTGCAGAACATATTAATTATGTAGTACTTTGTGGTGTGGACCACTGCCTGTCAAAGATCAGTAACAAAGATCACTGTATGCATTTCAATTAGGAGACTGTGCTCTCTGAAGTAGATTTTTTTTCTCCTCTCTTTATTCTTTCAACAGCCTAGCAACCCAGGGATGGTGCTTCATCTTAGATGTTTTTTTCTGATTCCAGAATAAGTAGAAGAGCTAAGAAATTAGCTCCTCACTAAAAATGAGGATCTAAAATTATCTTCAGATAAATAAACAAATTTATACTTCTTGTCCTTACAGATGCTTTGAAAACAAATGAAATCCTGTCTAAATGTTCCCCTGTCTAGCAGCATCAAAGAAAGATCAAACAATTTACAGTGTCATAATGCTTTCACAAGAAAGGAAAACAGTATTACAGAATGAGTCTTTCAGGCATAGCTTACACAAAGTTCATGTGAGTAACAGCATTTAGCAGTACAATTAGACATGGATGGAGAGAGAAAACAGAGGTCAATGGTTCTTACTTCTGTCTGTGACTTCAGTTACCATCACCAACTGTTCAGCCTTCATTTCCATTGATGCAGGTTTTGAAATACCTTGAAATGGCATGGTATGAGGGAGTTACAGCTTGCATTAAACTGGTAGTTTTGATGTAGCAGTCACTGATTTCTCTAGGATTGGATGTTGAGGATGGCAAACAGAATAATGTTTAAAAATGCCACAGGTATGAGCATGCTTGTTTATCTCATCCCTCTTGTGCTTTCTCAAGCATCAGGATTTTGCATTTATGACCTTTAGTAGGAAGACCCTTGCAATTCTGTCATTTCAGTGCTGTGGTAATTACATGCTGCTTAGCTTTCTCTCTTGTCTTTAGTTAGGAGGTGAATCTCTGCTCTATATTGTGAAGTCTTGCATCAGCAAATGGAAAAGAAAGAGGCATTAGATAAATGCGCATATTTTTCTTTAAAACACTTTTCAGCCTGTCAAATGCTTGGTTAGGAATTCCATGTTAGTGCACATGAACTGTCCTGCATATGTTTTTGTATCCTTCTTGGGAGTCTAGATCTGAGTGTTATCTCTTCCAGTGTCCTGCAAAGTCTGTATTTAGGAATGTTTCCCTTACTATGGTCCCCATGTAATCTAAGCCTAATTACCATATACTGCAGACTGGTTTTTACAGGTCTGAAGTGAATAGGCTTCCTTTATTTCTCTGGACTTCTCTCCCAGCTGATCAGCTGGCAATTTAAAAATATTGTTGTGTTGACTGCATCAAAATTCAGGAGACTAATTTTCAGAGTATTGCTTCATTTTCTCTCTGTTTCAGTAACTTCAGTTGTGTTACTGATTTGAGTCATGCTTTTAATGCCTTTTGTGTAGTGCAAATAACAAAGTTACATCAAACCTGAAAGATTTTGTTCTGTTTTGATGGAAGCAAGTCTTTCCTGGGCTTTTACTTTACTTGGAACTCCGGACTTCCCTAATGAATAAATAGTTTGATCTCTGATGTTGGAAGGCTGGCATCTTATCAAATCAGAATGAAACGAAAGACAAACTGGGTGCTGTTAACAACAACCTAACTTACTTTTTAACAGCTTTGATTTGAGCAGGAAAATGAATAAATGAAACAATAAATATGGGTATTATTATGAAACATTACAGTTTTGCAAAATTGTGTGATGTCTTGATGCCCTGATCTTTCTTCTGTAGAGACATAATTTCTGAGTTTTGGCTATGCAACCAAATAAAAGCTGGTTTGCTGTTCTCCTATTCCTCCAAATGCTTGGGCAGTTTGCAAAAACAAATATATAATTTTTAAAAATTCAGCATGCTTGGGAAAACCTTTTTCAAGATAGGACTCTTAAAGCATTAGAGTTGACCTACACAGCAGAAGGGCTGCAAAAGCTTGATTTGTTTCACCTATACCCTGTGCTTTGTTCAAACTTGTATTGTTAATGCCTCATTTTTCTTGAAACCAAATTTATAAAACGTATATTCACATAAATTCACCTTCTTCTCATATTTTTTCTTCCAGCTTAGGATGCTCTCTTTTAGACTTTTCAAAAGTGAGGACCTATTCCCACAAGCCTCCAGCTTTTGAAGGTGTCAGGTGTTTTGATAAAAGGCTGCTGTGAAACAAACCAGCATTCCCCCTCTAGCAATGGTCCTTAACTTTTGAGGCTTTCTTGTATTTTTAGAATGTGCTTTAAAGAGGATGTATTATCCCACTAATAGTGCTCACTGACAGCTGAGAAAAAGATTTATATAGCATTTCATAGCACTGTAACTTTTGTTGAATTTTTGAGTGCACTATTTGAGCTGTTCATAAAAAAACTTCTAATAAACTCTTCCCACAGAAACTGAAACAGAAGAATCAGCAGCTGAAGCAGATCATGGATCAGTTACGAAATCTTATTTGGGACATAAATGCCATGTTGGCAATGAGGAACTGAACAAGGAAAATCAATCGTCGTAACTGAAGAAGATACAAATCTCTTTGGATATACTTAACTTCCTTCTAAGAAGTAACATATTTTTCCACAATTATATTGCAGTAATGTTTGAAAAGTCTCGAAGATTAAAATGTTGGGTTGTTTTCTAGTAATGTGAATGGTTTTGGGTTTGTTTTTATAGAAGATTCATTGTGTAAGTTTTACCTCTGTGATACTGCTTACAGCCTCAGTAATTTACTGTAGTAGTTTGGATTCCTATGCAGAAAGGGGTTTTATAAATTATGTGTTTCTGGATTTTCTTTATAATGCGATTAAAAATTATAAAAACATATGTTTATATGCAGTTTATTCTGTAGTGCAAATAGCCTCTACAGAGAGGAAAAGTTGCAAGACAGGAAAGTTACTCCAGAAAACTAGGGGGCTGAAATCAGCAATCAGATACTGCAATTCAGTCTGCAGTATTTTTTATATTATCTGCAGTGCAGAGCAGAGCAGAGCAGGACAATCCCCTCCCTTGCCTGGCTGGTGATGCTGCCCCTGATGCCCCCAGGACAGGGATGGCCCTCCTGGCTGCCAGGGCACTGCTGGCTCATGTTCAATTTGCCATTGACCAGGACCCCCAGGTCCCTTTCCATGGCTCTGCTCTCCAGCCTCTCATTCCCCAGTCTGTACACACAGCCAGGGCTGCCCCATCCCAGGTGCAGAATCCAGCACTTGCCCTTGTTAAACTTCACACAGTTGGAGATTGCCCAACCCTTTAATTTGTGGAGGTCTCTTCAGGGCCTTTCTGACCCCAAGGGAGTTGACAGCTCCTCCCAATTCAGTGTCATCCACAAACTTACTCAGTATTCCTTCCCATCCTGCATTGAAGAGCACAGGGCCAAGGATGGAGCCCTGCAGGACCCCACTGGTGACAGTCACCAGGGTGATGTGCCCATTCACTATAAGGGACAGTCATCACTCTGATGTGTCTCATTCACTGTAAGGGACAGTCACCACTCAGATGTGCCCATTCACTGGGACAGTCACCAGTCTGATGTGTCCCATTCACTGTAAGGGACAGTCACCACTCTGATGTGTCTCACTCACTGTAAGGGACAGTCACCACTCTGATGTGCCCATTCACTGGGACAGTCACCAGTCTGATGTACCCCATTCACTGTAAGGGACAGTCACCAGTCTGATGTGCCTCATTCACTGGGACAGTCACCACTCTGATGTGCTCCATTCACTGGGACAGTCACCACTCTGATGTGCCCATTCACTGTAAGGGACAGTCACCAGTCTGATGTGCCTCATTCACTGGGACAGTCACCACTCTGATGTGCTCCATTCACTGGGACAGTCACCACTCTGATGTGCCCCATTGACTGTAAGGGACAGTCACCACTCTGATGTGCCCATTCACTGTAACCCTTTGTGCCCAACCCATCAGCCAGTTGCTTACATGTCATGTGACTCAGTTTTCCAGCTGTGTGCTGGACACTTTGTCCAGAAGGCTTCTGTGAGAGACAGGATCCAAAAGCTTTGCTGAAGTCCCAAAAGATCACATATGCTGGCTTTCCTAGATCACCTAGGTGGGTTTACCTGTTGTAGAAGGAAATCAGGTTCATCAAGCAGGACATCCCCTCATGAAGCCATGCTGCCTCTGAACAACTGTGACTGGTGGTGTATTTCTGTATTTATGTATGGTTGGAATACTTTGGTTTTGTTTATCAGAATGCACTGAATAAAGACCTCATTAATCTTTTCCCTGTGACTATCAGTCCTAGTAAACTTTGGAGTATATGAACAGTTCATTATTTTGAGTTAATCGTAAACCTTCATCTTTCTTTGTTCTGACTTTGTTACTCCTCACAATTTTCATTTGCCCTGAAAATAATCTTGAAATTTTTTATTATCCACAGATGCTGCCAGTCTACTATGTGTCTCTTCACATTAAAAGATACATAAAACAGTAGTTTCAGTATAAATCTGTAGGGCACTTTTAGTATTTATCAGGTTGAAAACTAGCCATCCTCAGTACTTGCTTCTTGTGAATCACTTTTAACTTAGTCCATGCCCAGCCAGATTCCATGGTAGTTTTGTGTGAAAAATTTGTTCAGAACCTCCTGAAGTGTCCAGTTAAATGGTATCCTTTTAAAAGCTACCTTTTTTGCAGTCTAATGGTTTGATACTGAATGATTACTGATTTGAGATTCATGGATTTTAAAAGGTTATACTGATTTTCATAGAGTTATAGGATGGTTTGTGTTGGAAGGGACCCTGAGGGTCATCTTGTTCCTACACCTGTGCCACAGACAGGGTTGCTCAGAGCCCCCTCCAGCCTCACCTTGAGCACTGCCATGGATGGGACATCTGCAGCTTCTCTGGGCAACCTGTTCCAGTGTCTCACCACCCTCACAGGTGTTTTGTTGTTCTATCACTCTCTTTAATTCTGTTTTTTTAATAATTTCAAACCATTTGTCTACTCCTTGAGGTAAAAATCACTCGTAACAGATCCAATCATACCTGTTTAACATTCTGTGACTTCCCTGAAAATAGGTACAACATAGTTGTCTTGTTTCTCTTTTCAAAGGCCATAAATATTAACAGATGAATGGGCATCCAGTCCTACAGTTGAAAATAAAGTGGTAAAAAATGTTGATTTTGATTAGTGTACCTAGAGTTGAAAGTGGTCTGTATGTATGACAATACTCAGGTGTGAGTAGATGTCAAAACACCTTACAAATAAGATCTCTCTTTTCTCCCATGTGGCAAATGCAAGAGTAGATCTCTTACTCTGTGGCAAAGGCTGCAGCAGAATTGTTTGTTCCCTGTTTGGATTCACCACTATGGCAGACTTGCTGGTCAGAAATAATAGTTTTTTCTGCAGCTGTGAGTTGTAACTATTTCATATGCAAAACTTTTGAAAAAGAGATGACTGCAAGTAGAGATTTTACTTTGTTGTTGGTTTAAAATGCAAATGCATTTATCTATTTGCAAGCTGTAGTGGCAGCTTTCTGTTCAGTGCATGCATAAGCATGCAAGTAGCCTAGAAGAAGTATTTGAAGTGGATTCTGAAATTGCACCATCATCTTAGTTATGTAAAATTCTCAGTTCTTCATAGTTTTGTTCTATTTTTGGAACAATTATGAAAAATGGAGATTAGACTTCACTGTACAGCTCATATGGCATCTAGGTCTTCTTACTAAATGTGTTTAAAGTTTGGTGACTTTTTTATTACACACAAACAGTACAGAAGTAACCTAAAATGTGAGTAAGAGTGCAGCTATTGCAAGCAGATGTCTGGGTGATAAAATATTCAGCTTTCTCTGTGCAGCTGCTAGCAGTAGCCAAGGTCTGTGCTACAGTTTTTCATCTGGGAGAGAGGAGAAACACTTCAAACCACTACCAGAATAGATGGGCAGTAGCTAAATTGCAAAGTGCAGAAATAGACAGAATTGTAAATTATCGCGGTAAATACTGTCAAAGCAGGACTGTGCAAGGTGCTGGACCAAAACCATACACTTTGACTTACACAGATGAAAGTAAGGGTAGTGAATATAATTCAAATGCTATCGGATCCATGAATAAGTATAGGATCTGGCCAAGAAGATGACAGTTTGAAGAAAAGTGGTGATTCCTCAGCTGTGAAACACTTGAATGAATTACTGGGTGTCAGCATGTTCTGAAATTTAATATTTTATTAATGCTAACTGAACTTTAACTGCTGCTTAATGAAATGGCACCAGATGAGGTATTTACAAATACCAGTAAAGCAATACAAACGCAGATGTTTCAGTGTTTGGTTTATGTATCATGGACTGTTATGTCATTATATATCATTGAAATTATCTTCATGCTTCTGGCACTGCCCTGCTTTCCTCATGAGGCTGGTGGCTCTCAGAATTGCTGCCTGCAACAGTGCTGGGCTTGCTGTCCCTCCTGAGCACACACAGAGCTCTGACTGGCTCTGGAAGTGCCCCCTCTTCCCTTGAAGCATCATTTTCATGCGACTGCTAATAAGTTTAGCTGCTTACTAATGGTTGGACTCAATGATCATAAAGGTCTTTTCCATCTTAAATTATTCTATGATTCTGTGTCTATTTTTTATATTTTTGATAAGGCAGAAGCAGGATAAACATACTGACACTTTCAAAAGCAGATACCAGAACGTATGATCGTTACATTTTTGGAATACAAAAATATTTGAGGGGTTTGGATTTCCTGGGGCTTTGTTTTGCTCAGATAGAACCTGGGAGAGTAGAGCTACAATGCAGAATAATTTAAAGCATATTTGTGGAAAATAGTCCAAGTTAACACACACTCTAAAATGCCACCATTAATCCAACACCTTTGTAGACAAAGTAACAGCTATTGAGCGTGGGGTGCAGTGTCACAGCACAGAAGATGCCTGCTAGGCACTATGCAAAGTCCAAGGTTTTTCTTACATAAAAAGACAGAAGTTCAGAGCAGATTTATGCCTTTCTCAGGAAAGATGCAAGGAGCTGACCTTGCCTCTTGTCTTCCATAGAGGCAGCAAGGCCAAATCCATGACTCTGCTTGTTGTCCCAGAGAAGAACCCTGCTCTGACTGTAGTATTTCTTACTGATGGAGAAGCTGGAACTTTGGCACAAATGCTACTCAAATTAATCACTAAAGAATGGATTTAGAGGGAGGAGGACAAGGATTCTGGTCTCATAGGAATCAAGATTTCATTGGTGTGCAGGATGGCTGCATAAACTTAAAGCACTACAGCTGAAGGTAGCTGACTATTGCTGTGGAAAACAGTAAGTTCCAGATACAGGTTTGAAGACCTGAAGTTGAAAAAAACTTTAAAAAATGTACAGTGGCACCCAAAGGCACTATGAGTTGGCTGGGGTTGACAGAGGATGGATTAGTTTAATTGCTTCATGCTAGCAGAGGAAGGGGGGGATTATAAAGGAATTTACAAATACATCAGTGCAGAAATAATATTTGGGGAAGGAAGTGAGTAGTTTTCTCATTCCCCTTATGTAATAATAATGAAGTCTGATGTGGTAGAGCATCAAGGCTTTAAAAGAGAAGGGCCTTTTCCTGACTTGGAAGGTTATTCCATAGGTAAAAAGAACAAGCTGACTGATACATATTGCAGGATATTCATTAAAGTGACAGAAAATATGTATCAATGCCAGTTTTTATTTAACACAATGTAATGGATAAGTGGAATGTAAGAGCCGAATAAATACAATATAGTAAAACTTTTGTTAAGTCTAATGTCTCTGTAAATGTTAAGGATTTTTTTTTGCTCATGTTGCATAAGGGCATTCTGGCATCTGTTACAACACTACAGAGCAAATAACACTGTGAAGAATCATTTGCAACAGTGTTTGTATTGATTGAATTTAGTCAGAAGCAGAGTCTGTGTTTTCCAGCACTTCTGACCAGACTAGGCCCAGTAAGGACCATCAGTGTGTTTGAGGCAAACAAACAGAGGCAAGTTTCCATGTGTCTCCTTAACTCTGGGAGCATCACAGCTCATTGAGTGCCTCCATGGTGAGCTTGTTTGGAGTTCTGCTTCTGCACGTGTTCCCAGCAGCTGATGGTATCTGATAATCACTGCTGAAGTTGTAGAAACTCAGATTTTTTTGCCTAAATCCTATAAAAGACCTGATGTGCTTAGGCCCCTTGGTCTCTCACTTTCAGCTGACTGCCCCTGCTCCAAAGCTACAGAGCAATGTTCCAGAATGGGGTTGAAATGGAGTGGGTTAATGGAATGAATTACATACATGTCTGTGCTAAAATTTTCTCCTGTGCCTTTGTGTGCTTATCATGAAATCTTGCTTGAAAAATAAATTCAGATTCGCCTTATAAGAAAGAAAGAAAGATTTGTGATTTTAAAGTTGTCTGAGTAGCAATGGATAGAAATGCAGTTGTTCTATAACCATATAGTGGGTTTAGTGGTATTTACAGTCCTGGAGAAGGGGGAGGAAGTTCATGAAGACAGTCTGTTACTGAAATACATTGTTGGAGTGGGAAAACTTTCAAAAATTAATGGAAAAATATAAAGAAATACAACAGCAACAATCAAAACTTGAGTGGGTACTCCCTGGCCATAACATATAGGCAATGAAAGAGGACTTGGGAAAGCACGTTTTAAACCTGCATTAAAGAGATAAATGTGGATACAGTGAGAGGGAAAAAGCCACTGAAGTTTTGGGATGCATGTCCAAATATTGCATAGTAGGGAGTGTGAGAGCTCTTGCTCTGAAACTAATAGTTCTGATACTGTAATTCTGCATGAAATACTGAATTAGTTTTGGGGTCAGCATGATACTAACACAGTAGAAGAGAAGAATACTGATGTGGTCCCATATGAATAATGATTAGAATAACTTGTGAAAGCAAAGGCAAGGCTCAAATACAGAAATTCTTGGGTAGATGCAAAGGGGAGGTAATTAGAATGATTTAGAGTGGCTCTACTATAGAACAGTGAAAGAAGGTAAACAATAACTTATTTCACCAAACAGCAGTGAAAAGGGAAACCTCTTAGCATCAAGATATGAAGTACTAATTTCCCTTGCAGTTTAGAAGATACCTCTTGGGTTACATGAAAATTTTAAAGCAAAACAGCACAACAAGGCTAAACAAAATGTTGGGAAAATGAAAGAAAAAGAATCCTGTGTCGGATTGGCAGAGCAAGAGGTGGACTGAGCTGACCTGACTGGTTTTTCCACCTTTAGACTGTACAGTTGTAAAGCATGTTTATCAGATGACTGTCAGATAATGAGCTCCTGAGAGCACCTGGACTGGATGGCACCTGCAAGTATTAAAGAGGCTTTCCTGTCTTCTTTGTGATGATTTGCTGCTGAAATTCCTCCTCAGGTTAACATGCCCTCATGGAATTTCTATTAGAGGAATGAAATTGGAGCAGACAAAAAAATGAACCTTGTTTCTCACTCCTTGCTTCCCCACCTCACATCCCAAGCCTCCCACTCCTAGTTTTGATGCATTTCCTAGTGAAGTAGCTGATATCTGATTACTGCCTGTTGACTCAGTAGAACTTATAAAGCCTTTCACTAATGGGACACATGTTGCTGTTTATCCACCCTTCCCCATCTAATAACAAAACCAGCTGCAGTGCTTGCATGCCTTGCAGCATGAGCTGCTGTCACAGTCTGCACAGGAGAGCACAGACACAGAGGGCAGACACAGCACAGACACAGACACACATGATCTAAGCATGTAAAATATCTGATCACATATTGCCTCAGATATGAAGCAGCATTACAAAATAGTTATGTAAACCACGTTACTTTTATAGCATTTACACACATTACATATAGTTTTTTTTGATGTGAGAGTTTTCAATTACTTTCTAGAGACAAGAACTTTTTTTTTTTAAAGATTGTGAATAGTCTAAGTAACCACATCTTAAATACCCTCCAGCACTCACAGAAGACAGAAGTAAGGGATGGAAATAGAATATAGGCATTGCTCTTCCTCACAGAAAAGAAAATGGGATTTTACATGTATATTTATGATTGTCACAGTCCCAATTTCTCATCAAAATAATTTGGTAGCTTAGATTTTATTGAAACTATGAGCCCCACCATACCATTTAGAAAGCAATAAGCAGTTTCGTGGTAGTAGTAAGGCCACATACAATTAGATTTTTTTATTTTACTTTATTATGACAGGAAGTTGCAGACACTGCTATAATTGAAATTAGTTTTACAAAGCCAGAGTGGGGTTGGAATTAATTCAAGCAAAAAGTATGTGGCTTTCATATTAGAACTTTTGAACTTGATGTGAACAATTCATCTAGTTTTCCTGTTGAACAGAAAATTAGGCAGAGAAACAGTAAATCCTTCAGATGTGCAAACGTGTCGCAGACTGGAGTAAGGAAAACAGGTGGAAATTTCAGCCTGCTGATACTTTGAAATACAGTTTGCAAGCAAATTATGGAATGCACTACTACCATTTTGCCACACATTAACACAGCACCTACCAAGAAAAGTGGTTCCAGTGACAGAGTCCAGACTTGCAGGATAAGGCCAGCAACACCCACCTCAGGCATGTGTGCTGGCTGTGTTTAGGTCTGAGGCAAAAATATTTATTTCCAAATTCAGTTGCTTTTATGTGCCATGCATATAAAATTTCAGAAGCCCCTTGTATTATGGTTGGTGTGCTTTTTAAAGGCATTTCAGTGACATGTAATAAAGCTAAGTCTCTGGTGATCAGCCATGCATTGGTATGCTAAGCAAGATCTCTGTTTCTATCAGTGGAGATGTACAAAACCAATGGGTATCTGTGCCCCTGAAGTGCAGGTTAGATAAACAGGAGGGATTAATGGCAGAAACAGACAGCAAAGAAATGCTTCCCCCTGGACTGAAGGATTTGGTTTTTGTTTGTCAGCTTTTTATTTAAATATGTGAATAACTGTCTCAGTGCATGCAGGTTTCCATTTCCAGCTCCAAGACAATTTGCGTTTGAAGTTTGGGTTCAGGCTTTTGAGAGGCAGGAATTATCTGCTGTGTGTAAATGTGAATGTGGAGTGCAACTGCCCAGGAGACTGGTGATACATCATCTCCAGGGTTTTTGTCAAGGTCTTATATTTTAGCAGTTTCAGCCTTCCCAGTCTGTTGCAAGCACAATTTACACCCCTTCTGTCTCCAAAGAGGAAAGGAAAGGCGACAGAGATGTCCCCAGAGGAGTGACTAATTTTTACCCTTCAGGAGTGTTCAAGGATAGCCACCCCTAGTAATCATTAAATGGTTGTTTTTAAAACAGGAAGAGGAGGGGGGAGAATCAGTTAATGCCATTTCCCAAGTGTTCAACAGAGCACATCATTATCTATTCTGCTTCTTGTAGTCATTAGCAGAAAAAAATTAGGTCTAGCAATGAATGGTCAGTATGATGCTGTGAGCGACACAGAGTTCAATTTGAAATTTAAAATAGACTCTGTTGTCTGCCTGTATCAGCTATTAACTTTAGTGTCATTGTCACAAAGCCATCAATCTGTGTCTGTCCCAAACCCATTTTCTGTATAGAGTCAGCCCATCTTCCTTATTTCCTACACATGCAGATTTTAAATCATCTTGTAAACCTTGTACTGCACCAAAGGTTGAAGGCTGAAAGACTTGGCAGGTTGGGGTTTTTTAATTCCCCTGCCTCCCCCCAACATACATTCAGTATCCACCAAGAGATGACAGATTGCAGCTACTCTTTGAACTGGATCATGCCAGAAATAGGAAAACAGAAAAAAAACAGCCCTAAAGCTGATATGAAATGGATGAAAGCCTGGTTCCACTGAAGCTAATGGCAAATGCAGTGGAACATAATTTCCAAGTAATTGCTTTAAAAATTGTTTCAGAGAAACAGTGCACAAAGTAGCCTTTGTAGGCTGGATCTTGTACCTTCTAGAGATGATATCTGCTTGTGTGGCACCAAAGCAGCTGAACACATCAGAAATGCCTCAGTTAGCTGTCATCTCATTTAATGTGGGGGAGTTTGTTACTGGAACATTTTAAGCATTTAATTGAGAGAGTTCTGTTCTGTATTGTGCTTCTCTTCTGTGTCTATCCATGTCTAAGAACATTGACTTTTAAGGCCCATAAATTTCCTCAAAATTTCCAGAAGGCACAGCTTTAGGAACACACATGTTATTTCTGAAAGATAGCTGTAATAGGAAGAATTGCTTGACTAGAGAGCCTGTTCCAATCTTCATTTTATTCTATCAACATTAATTCTTCAAGCAAGGGTCTTTTAAAAATATCTACGGAGACATTTCTGCCTCTTGAGTCCATGACAGAGCTTTGCTTCATTAGCCTACATCTCTCTGGAACAAGTGTGAAGGGACCAATTTGTAAAATACAATAACTGTGATGTTGCATCATTACATAACACAGCAAGTAATGAAACCTGGTTAATTCTGGCTATTTATGTGTGCAATTGCTTTGTTGTTTAAGCGTTGGATGCTGAGTACTGTTGCATGGATGCTTCGAGTGCAGTGTCCAACAATGACACCAATACCTGTGTTCAAATCCCATTTAGCCTGTAGATGTCTGTGTTACTGTAACACTGAAGCCCAAGTTTTGCTAACAGGAACTCACAATCTTGCCAAAGCCTTGATGTAACTGAGCTGCTGTGATCCCTAGATAAGATCTAAATGTTGGCAAAAGTCCGTGCTGACCCTTTCATCACTCTCACTCTTGGGACTGGCACTAGGGGGCATTTCGTCAGTGAGGCACAAGGGACTGCACCATGGGATGCAGCATCCATCCCACTGGCATTTAAAGCACTGCCTCAAAGGACCCAAATTCAGGTCTCTGATCTCTGGGAGCACATCAGGCTCAGGCTGAGGTGGGGATGGTGCAGCAGAGTGAGTCCTGCCCCAAAGGAGCCAGCTTGGTGTCTGGAAGGTGTGCTCTTGTATTCAAGTCTCTTTTTTGCATACACAGAAGCCTCACTGCAGAGAGAGAAGGCAAACATGTATTGCATGAAAACAGATGACACAGACTATGTGCCTAATTTATATTTGTTGGAAGATACAGCTTCTGAGTGCAAATCAAATAGCTGATCCAGAAAGGGAAAAGTAGAAAATACTGCTGTGTTGGGGTTTTGTGGCAGTTTAGGTAGTGGGTGGCTACATGGGTGGCTTCTGTGAGAAGCTGCTGAAAGCTTCTCTCATGTCTGACAGAGCCAACGCCTGCGGGCTCCAAGATGGACTTGCTGCTGGCCAAGGCTGAGACCATCAGCCTGTGGTAGCACCTCTGGGATGATGTATTCAAGAAAGAGAAAAAACTGCTTGGAGGAGTCAGAATATGTGAGAGAAACAGCCCTGCAGCCCCAAGGTCAGTGAGGAAGGAGGGGCAGGAGGTGCTCCAGGTGCCAGAGCAGAGATTTCACTGCAACCCATGGAGCAGAACACGGTGAGGCAGCTGTGGCCCTGCAGCCCATGGAGGTCCATGGTGGAGCAGAGACCCACCTGCAGCCCCTGGAGAGCCCCATGCCCAAAAGAGGTGGGTGCCCAAAAGAGACTGTGACTCCTTGGGAAGCCTGTGCTGGATCAGGCTCTTGGCAGGGATCTGTGGACCCCTGAGGACAGAAGCTCAGGCTGGAGCAGGTTTCCTGGCAGGACTTGTGACCCTGCAAGGGACTCCCATTGCAGCAGTCTGTTCCTTAGGACTGCACCCTGTGGAAGGGGCCCATGCTGGAGCAGGGGAGGAATGTGAGGAATCCTCCCAATGAGGAGGAAGGAGTAGCTGAGACAAGGTGTAATGAACTGACCACAGCCCCCATTCCTTGTTCCACTGTACTGCTGGGGGGAGGATTCAGAGAACTTAGATGTAAAGTAGAGACTGAGAGGAAGAGAGGAGGGAGGGGAAAGTGATTTCAGATTTTTTCAATCACAATTTTACTCTGATTTTTATTGATAACAAATTAAACTCATTTTCCTAAGTTGAGCCTGTTCTGCCCATGACAAGAACTGGTGTATGATCTCTCTCCACCCTTATCTCAACCCATGGGCCTTCTGTTATATTTTCTCTCCCTGTCCAGCTTAGGAGAGGAGTGATAGAGTGGCTTTGGTGGGTACCTGGCATCCAGGCAGGGTCAACCCAAAATTTCAGAAAGAGAATGAGCAAGTGCTCCCTTTAGCTACGGTAGCTAAGGCTAAAGGAAAAAGAGAGAGATAGTATTTGCATAATTCCAATACTGCTTCTGTGATGCCAGTGAATTTTCAGTTATTGGCTTAAGTGTGAGATATGGTTGCAATACTTTCTCACTAGATCCTTGCAAAATTGCCAGATAATATTGCATTGTAGAAAATATACAACACATCCTATTTCTTATGGTCTCTTCACACACTTCTAAATGGTGCATAAGAAGCAGAGTCCTGTAACTGTTCTCTCTCACTCTCACTACAAACACAATGTCGTGGTTTTAAGCCCAGGTGGACACATATGATAACAGACCCAGCCTCACGTTGTTCACATTTTGCATGGCTGGAAAAAACATCCTTTTCCAATAGCTAAGCCACTAGGTTTGATGGGACTCCAATACTCAGGTGAGATCCTCCACCACTTGTTGGAGCCATGAGCCTGCAGAGCCTGTTGTCTTCTAGGAGTTCTCTAAATAAGGAGAGCAACTAGGACCAAATCTGAAGATGCCTTATGGCAGGAGAACAAAGGTGTCCTGGGCAGCCTCAGCCAGCCAGTCGAGGATAGAGGAGGTCTCAGGAAAACCTGATCTTCACTTTGACTCTTTTTGTACCTCTGAAGGGACTGTTTTCAAAATGTAACAGGACTTCATCTGTAGAACAAGAAGGAAACTAGAACTTTATTCCAAGCCTCTTAGTTTTATCAGTTATTGATGTCTAGAAGTAGGTAGATACTGTACAGGGCTTGAAAAATGCTGCTGCCATCCAATGCTGCTTTTAACCAGTGAATTGTAAACACAAGCCTGGTGCTCATTAGTGGCCACAGTGTGATAGTTTTGGCAATATTTGACCTTATCTGAATATCATAATGGAGTAGGAAGGGCTGGAGGAGCACACATCCACAGAGGAAGGTGTACTTTGAGAAAGGATGTATGAAAACAGAAGTGCATTCCTTTCTAAACTGTATACAAGAAGAATTCCATTTTTGAGGATGGTCTGGGGCGTGGAGGAGACGATAAAGGTGTCACCAGGGTGTGATGAACTGGCTGAGTGGAAATGAGGGCAGGAAATGCTGCAGTTGGTGCCATAAGTCAGGGCAGTGTTCTGGGGATCCTTGAAGGGAAGCAAAGGTAGCTGAAATTTAATGCAGGAGGGCAAAGGAAGATGATGGAAGAATTCAGAGGTGCTGCTGTTGAGGCAGATGATTTACTGAGACATTTGAAATAGGTTGCAAAGGAAAAAAGTGAAAATGAAGAGAAGGCTCTAGTAGTCTTAAGGAGAAATGATCAGGGCATGACCACAATTTTTGTCATGGCTGGTGAGACTTTTGTCATGACACAGGTGAGACTTAGAGAAGTTGCTCATGGTGAAATGATGTAATTTGGCAAATGTCTGGCTCTTGTTTCAGCCTAGGAGAGATGACTCTCAGGAGATTTAATTAACGCGTAGAACTCCTTGTAGGAAATTGCTATGTGTTGCTATGCCCAGAATTTTCTCAGGAAATTGAGAGCAAAATGAAAGACGATCATGATTTCCTCACTCCACAAAGAAATTCTGAAAGGGTTGTAATCTGTGCCTGCTGTCCAGGAGATGAATATTCAAGTGTGTTGTCTCCTTCTGAACTGAAAACTCTAGAAATATCAAGTACTTCATTCTTGGGACTCCAGAAGTTTCATGCTGAATGATGTTTGAAACATAGCTCAGTAAGTGTTTATGAAGAGATAAAGTATAAATTCTGTCTTGATTTCATATTGACTTGTTATAGACAAGCAACTGTTCTGAAAATATTTTCACATATTCATTCATCTCCTTTTAGAGAACGCAGTGCGCCAGGTTCTGACAGAGAGCAAAATTATCATGTATTATTTTTAGATACAAGCAATTTTGTTTAATGTTACTCTGCCAGAACAGGGTACCAAACCCCCAGTTCCAAACCCATTATTGGATAGCTGTAAAATTCAGTGTGAAGGAAGGAGGAGAAATTTTCACCCAACTCAAATAATCTGACATGTACTTCCAGCCTACAGGTAAGACTGAAGCTGGAGTAGCTCAACAAGAGAAGATGAAGAATATTAATGCATTGTCTGTATGTGGATGCAAGGAGCATGGAAAATAAGCAGCAGGCTCTAGGAGAGGTACAAAACAATGAAGTTGATGAGCTAGTGGGCATAGCTGAGGCAAGGTGGGCTGATTCCTGTCAATGCTTTGAATGTCAATGAAGAGAGAGACAGTCTGCACAGATAGGCAGAGACATGGTGGTGGGATGCAGCTGTTTTCTCACTGGTGGGGTGCATGCAATGGGCTCAAATGATGTTGTGTCTTCAAAGAAACTTTAACTTGGTTGATCAGAAGAAATAACGAACATGACGGATTCAGGTTTTTGTTCATGAGCTCTTGGAAATCCATAAAAGCCTAAACAAACTGGATGTTTGTGATTAAAAAAAAAAAAAGTTTGACCTTTTTTAGTTAAATTAGCAACCAAAGTTAAGTAGTGTAGCAAAGCTACAGAACACTGGATGCTCTGTTTAAATGTTGGGTGTATTCTTATGAAGCTTCCTAATTGCAATTATTAGTACCAGCCCTGGGATAGGCCACCCACTTCTTTTTCCCCCTTTGATGTCAGCTGCTGAAAGGAAGAATGTAAACAGAAGCTGGACTGTAAACACAAACACTTACTGAGGTCTTTGGTCCCAGTGTTGTAGCCCTGACTCTCTGGTTTAGGTTTAACAGCTCAAACATATAGGAAAGAGTTCTCCTATGAAATATGTAACCATAAAAAAGACATTTTAGCCATGTCCAGGTGTAGGTAGTTTGTCCATTAGCTTTTGCACATAGAGTGTTAGCACTGAAATCCTGTGTCCATTATCTGAACTGCAGTGCTTAGAACCAGCTGGAATTGGTGAAGTCAGACTCAGCTTTCCAGTGGAGCTGGGAGCCACAACTGACCCAAACTGGCCAAAGGGATATTCCATACTGTATAGCGATTGATATGCTCAGGAATAAAAATGGGTAGAGGAAGTGAACAATGGAGTTTTGGCTTCCAAGGTGGTCATTGCTCTGCTGGATTGCCTGTGGGATAGGGTGAGTAATCCCACTTGTTTTTTTCTCTTTCCCTCACCTATTAAACTATCTTTATCTCAATTCACATTCTCATTTTTGTTCCTCTTGTTCTCTCCCAGTGGAACCTGAATGCTCAAGGAAACAGGTGCTCTTGTGAACATATCAGTGGGAATACAGCATTGTGGGACATTGTGCCAGCCACAAGGTTAGAGCTGAAACAATTTCTGAGGCACATCAATAAAGACACCTTCAGCCTGATTTGGCACCTGCTTTTCTGCTCCTGTAGGGAAGAGTTGTCTCAGGAGCCTGTGTGAATTATGGAGTAAGAGGTGAGGTGCCCAGGATGCCTCATAATGCTAGGAGCTGTAGCCCTCAGATCCCTTTCAAGTTAGCTTCCCACAGATATATGTGCACTACTAAATAACTGTCTGAGGATAGTTCATTCAGAGACACTTTTGCACAGGCATTGTGGGCAAGATTCCCCAAGTTTGGATCTGTCCACCATCCATTAGTTACCACTACCCCAGAAAATCATGAAGCTTCCCTTCTCCTCCTAAAGTCAAAACAGCACTGTGGGAAACAGTCTCACATCAGTTCAAACATTTAGGAGGAAAACCACCAAAAATTATCATGCATTAAGTCCTCCATGGGGACCCTGGTGGAGACTGAGTCTGTATGTTATGGATTTCCAGTGGCCTCCAGGACAGCCCCTGAATTTTGGGCTGCAGTCCACACCATGCCACTGGCCAAGCTGTGTGTGTATAGCTTGTTGCAAATGCCTGTAGGCAGGGAGACACAGCCTCAGCCTTGTTTAAAACATGGTAGGGAAAGACAGGCATCTGCTGCAGAATACCTGCAAGGAGAGGGCACATGCCTCCAAATGGGCAATTGCTGCAGTGGAAAGTTCTGGTCTGAATGAGAGAGTGATGGAAATTAGAACATTGACTTCTGTCACCTGTTCTGGTTACCATCCTAACTTCCTAGTCTCCTTTCCTCCTTGAGATTTTATTTCATAACTGGTTGCTGTGGGGAAAACATGATGTGAAAACACCACATTTCATGGTGGCTGGATAGTACACTCAAATATAAAGAGGAAAATTTCTGGGCTGGCAGGGACAAGCATAAAAGAGCTCAGAGGTTATTTGTCCAGGAGTGAGCTTAGTGAGCTTTCCCAAAGGTCTGTGCAGCCAGCCCTGTCTGCAGGCATGGCCCCTGGCCTGGGGGGCAGCAGTGCTGCTGGCAGGGGGCTGCAGGGTGTGGCTGCCATCCCTACCCTGCACTTCTTGTGACACACAGCTGTGACCCAAAGCTGAGGGAGCAAAGCTGCCCTTGCCCCTGGTGCTCCAGACTCTTGCAACACATTCCAGTTTCAACTCTAGTGGGGCTTCTGCTCCCCTGTGCAGCTGCTTCCCACTGTCTCCCCATCACCCCAAATGCAGATGTCTCTGTTCCTCTCCCAGAAGCCCTGCACCTGCTGAGCCTCCCTCCTAGACTTTTTCAGTTTAGCTTAAATGCTTTTGAGCAGTAGAAACTTCCTTGCCTGGATCAGCTGGAAGATGGAGAATTTTTGTTTGACTAAGCTACCCCTTAATCCTATCAGGAAGCTTTTATCCAGCAGAATCGGCGAGTGAAACACACAGAACAAAAGCTTGCTAGCAGAAAATATTGCACTGTTGTGTTTTCTTTGGGAGTTTGGCAGCAGACTGCAACAATTTATAGCCATGCATGTGTCCAAGGAAGCCTTGCCATGGGGCTGGATGCAGCCTGCTGGGAACAGGGGAGGGAGAGGAACGGGAGATGGGTCTGTGATGAGATATTGCAAACTGCAACTGCCCTGCATGTATCATTAAATCCACACTTCTAGATATAAAAACAGTGTGGGACTGTCAACACTAAATATGTCAGTCACAGGTAGAAATTGCTTGGCGTCCTGCAATTCTTATTTGCATGAAATCAAAAATAGTAGGAGGAAATCTGCCCGCAGCAGGCTTTCAATTTACGTCAGTCTGCCAAAGTCTTCAGCAAAAGCAAGCCACTGTGTGAACACTTAGTCATCACCTTCATTTAACATCCAGTGGGTGTAATGTTTGGCAGCCTAGCCCTCTGAAGAGACAGCCCTGGCATCTCATTTTAGCACATTATCCCATTATATTGTGTGCTGCACTATTCTGGTGTAAAGAAAGAAAGGAAAGCATATAGCTTGTGCACAAGGGCCACACAATTAAAGCTGGCATCTCTGGGGCAAGTAGAGTGCCTGTGATTAAAAAATGGAGGGTGGGAGATCCAGTGGGTAAAGTGAGGTGAGAGCTGGGACTGCCTGAGCAGACTGAAGGTTGGAGACCAGCACCATCTACAGCTGAGGAACCTCTTTCCAAACCTGCTCCTGGAGAGGAGCAAAAAAGACTGTCCATGTGACCTGATCTAGTGTAAGGTTTCCACGCCCATGGAAGGGGGCTTGGATCTAGATGATATTTAATGTGCTTTCATCCTAAACCATTCTGTGGATCTACAAATCTATGGGTCTATGAATCTGTGAAATAGGAGTGGCATTGCTCTGCTGCACTCAGCACAACTTGGAAACTTATTCTCAATTCTTGCTTGCTTTGGTGCCCTGTGTCCTCTTCTGTCCTCTCCTCCATGGTGCTCAGGTGATCGGTGCTCCAGCTACAAGGAGGTGGCTGGTCCTGGGCTTTGCCAGTCCTTCCAGGGACACCAGCTGGGCCCTTCCATGGCTCACAAGTAGTCTGACTTGGGAGAATGGTGTCTGAGCTGGGGGATCCTGGGTGAACTTGGGTCTTGGGGTGGACTTAGGTATCTCTTTAGACACCAAAACTCATTCCAAATCTGACTCCACTGGGAAGCAAAGATTTGCAAGGATACCTAGGTAGATGAATGATGCCAAGTTCAAGTTTAGAAAGCCCCAAAGTGCACAACATTGGTGTTTACTAAATCTTTGTCAGCTCTTTTTCAACAAACCCTATGATATTATCTGCAAGTATTAAATATCTGTTTTAGTCCTTAGGTGCTTAACATCTGTGTAATCAAAAAGCCAAGACCCAGATGGATCCTCAAAGGCAGCAAGTTTTCAGAGATATTGATGTAGTTGGCAATTAAGAGCCAGACTCCTGTGATTACAAATGAGAAACAACTGAAACAGCTACTTTATAGTTCTGGTGTGGAACCCAAAGTAAGAGTGGTCATATAGAAATTGCAAGTGTCCAACACATTAAACATAAACAGAGGCATGGTGTCACAAAGGCCAGACAGCATCAAAGCTGGCAGAGGCAGAGAACCACATATAAACTGCCAACTTGGGCAGGCCCTGAACATTCCTGCTCCCAGGCTGTGGCTAGATGTTCTTGGGGAGCCTAAGAAGTGTTCGAGGCCAGGTTGGATGGGGCCCTGAGCAACTTGATCTAGTGGTTGATGTCCCTGCCCATGGCAGAGGGGATGGAGATGCATGATCTTTGAGGTCCCTTCCAAGCCAAACCATTCTGTGATGCAGAGGTTGCAAAGCCCAAAAGGTTTCCAAGAAAGAAAAGCACCTGTGACTGAATTACAGTTTCCTTGATGTCCCCTAGCACTCCATGGCTTCTCAGCACAGTCATGGGCTGTCTGTACAGCCCTTGCATGGAGCAGCAGCGGTAGAAGAAGAGGCCTTTAATGTGCCTTCATCACGTGCCCTGACCCACCCTGGGGCACCGTGGGTTTGCTGTGCCACTCATCCTGGCCCCAGGAACCTTGATGGTTTTTGTGCATGCAGCTGCTTTCTCTCTATTCTCTCAGCCTCAGACAACTCCCTGCTCTGCTGGCCAGCCACTGTCTTAGACATTTGTGTGCCTCTGGCACTGGAGTAACCTGAGCACCACTGAGCATGAGGCAGAAAGTCCTGTGAGAGCTTCAGTGTCTTGTGCTCAGCTGAGTGACATCAAAATCCCTCCTTGCATGTTGTGCCCTTTAAAATGTTATCCCTAGAAAAACTGGACATAGCCAATGTGGTGCTTTGAGACCTAGTAACAGTCCATGATGACATGAGCATCCTTGAAATTCCCCCCGAGCTGGGGGTGAGGAGGTGGATATTTTTATTTCCTGGCAGCCTGTGATCTGATCCTGTGAGAGAATGTTCACTAATAGGCCTTATATGAGTGGGATTGCTGTCATTGCTCAGTAAAGAGGGAGCCCACCAGCAGAATAAACATTGGCAGGATCAAGTAGCAGATGAGTCATCTTTTCCAAACACAAAAAGACAGCAAGCCAGTAAATAAACACGTTAGTTAAATTAACTATCACATACAACCTCCATGTTTATGTTTATAGCCACCACTGCATACCAAAATACTGTTTAGGCTGTGTCCTAAGACAAGCATCTCCAGTTAACACACCCCTGTGCAAAGAATATCACTGCTGCAACTGTCCCTGGCCAGGGGAATGCTCATCCTAGTCCAAGCTGTGTGCCAGCTGAGCACCAGCAGATAAACTAATGGAGTTCAGCAAGACAAACATCTGCAGGGTTAACTTCTGCCCTCCTTTGCTTCCTCTATGACCTGCTTGAAGTCTGTGGAGTTGTACTGTGTAAATTAGAGGGGAGCTGTGTTCTCAGTATCTCTGGTGTAAACATAACACCACCATATTCTCCCATGGGCATTCAAATAATTTTAAAGAATCAGTATAAAAACATTACCATTAAATTTAAAAAATATATTTAAGCTCATAACTCTTCCCTGAGGCTTTAAAACCTTCTATTTTTTTTTTTTAACTTAAAATTAAGTAGGTGAACATCTCCTGAGTAAACTGGTCCTACCAGTGCAAGGATGAAGCACAGCAGGGCAGGATGCCTTGCCAATGCAGAACTTTTCTTTGAGTAGTGTTTTTGGTGGTTTTTTTCAGACCTCTTCCAGTGACCAAACAAGAAACCTCTGACAGGATCATGCCATTTTCAATTAGATCTCACCAATGCCAAAGTTTTACCAGCCTTTACATTTTTCTTGTTAAATTTTATGCTTCTGGTCCTCACAGGATCCATCACTGGCATCCTTTAAGTAAGGAACTGATCACATTAACAGTGTCCTTAAAGGGGGATTTGGTGATCACTGGAGCAGAGGGTGCACTGCCAGTCCCTCCAGCCTGGTCGCTGCTCTGGGCACCCTGGGCCTGTTCTCTAGCCCTAGAAAGCTATGAGGTCCCTTCCTCCAGCAGGAAGCTGGTGTGCTTATTTCCAGGAGTTTCTCATTTAAGGTCATCCTGGGCAGCAGCAAGGAGCTGTTTTTCAGCAAGGCTGAGGAAGCAAATGTGTTCAGTGCACCTATTTTCTGTGAAAGTCAGACACATGTAGGGATATACATAGATGTGTCCAGCACTAAGGAAAACAGCTGTTTGGGGAGCTTGGATGAAAATGCCATCACTGTGTATGATTTTGTGTTTTTTAAATGAGAGCTGTGTTGTTTGTATGGAATTTTATAGCCTGATGTGTCAACTTCTAAACCCTAATGGAGCAATTTTTTGCAGTCCTTTTACCTTGAAGCAGTGGGTTATCCACAAAGACAATTTTTCCCATTGTATTTCATTCTTAGAAGAAAAGTGCAGCTGATAATGATGCTTGTTGAGATTCTTTCAGCTCCAGAATTATTTTGATGGCATTTTAAATGAAGTATGGGACCAATTTTGGCGGTATTGTTAGCCATTGGTCCCATTTTCATGGCAATTTTGACATTATCTCTGGTATCTTCTTCAAAACTCTGCATGGGCTCGGTGCCGTGTCGTTTCATGGTGAGCTTTCCCATTGAAATCCATACAAGTCTAGCACACAGGCAATTTCACAGCATGGAGATGATATCTCCAAAAATGTACAGTGTTGATATCTCCTCCTTGGGCATGGGGCCCACTTGCTGCCTTCTGAGGTGAAAAATGCTGCAGTTGCAGCAGTGGCTTTGTGCAACTTATTTATAGAGAGGAGTCTCAGCTGCTGCAAACTTACAGCAACTCTGATTTCTATTTCCACCTGATAAAATTACAGCTCGTTTGTTTGCTTGTTGCTTTCATTTAAGGTTTGAATTGTGCTGATGAGCCTCACAAGATCCATTTCCCTCAGTGTTTTCAGTTGGCAGATCAGGGCTGAGCTGGGCTGAGCTGTGATGCAGGAACTCTTCCTGCTTAAACAGCTCTTGGGTGAAATCCTGACTCAGGCTGGTGGCCTTTGGTGGGGTCTATCTGACACCTGGTCATGTGTCCCTCTGACCTCCTACCTGTGCCGCAGGAGAACTGACAAGATAATGGATGTTTTGGTCTGGGAATCAAACCCCAAGAGGAGCTCAGCACAGTCATGGCTCTGAATTCTTCCTGATCATTTACTAGGACAAAACATACCAGAGCAAAGCAACTGAAAAATGTTCTTATTTTGTAAGGCCACTTCATACTTGTATGGTTTTCTTCTCCACATGGTTTGATTTCAGCAGTTTAAGGGCACAGCATGCAAGGCAGTGGAGAATCAGACTGTGTCATTTTAATATGGAGTCATAGCTGCATTTCATTTCAGTAATATTTCACAGGAGACTTCTATGACTGACAGGCACCATATAAATAAAATATATTATCATTTCAAAAGCATGACCTGTAGGTTGCTCTCATGTACTGAGTACAACATTTGCAACTAACATTCTTCCTCAGCCACCAATAAAATGAATCAACAAAGCTGCTGGACATGGTAGTTTTAACACCAGTCTATAAACTAAACATGCAAAAGAGGTACATAAAATATAGGGCAGGGTACATTTATACATACACACACATACACATGTGTACATGTGCCAGTCACTCACTGTCACATATTCACATGGTGCAAAATATCAATTCCTTCCTTTTCAATCATATACTTTTAACAAATGTAAAAATAAATCACCAGTAAAAATAAGCTAAACAACTCCGCTGCCTACACACTGAACTGTGATATGCCTTGCTTGTCAGTAGGTGTCATGCAACACCACTGTTTTTAAACACCTGGCTTGCACAAAAATACCCCTTAAAGAGAATATTTGTGGCTTTTGTTGGTTTTTTTAAAGTCACAAATATTCTTATCTGGATGATGAACAAGTGTAATGTGAGCACCCACTAATGAGGGACTGCAGCTAATTCCTGTCTCTCTGGATACGTGGGTGTTTGGGAAGGCAGCAGCAGCCCAGCAATGAGCTGGGCAGCCAGGCTAGCAAAGAGAGAGCCCTTGCTGGAGAGGCTGAGCACAGAGGCACCAAGCCTAATACCTGCTCACCTCTGCATTGCCTTTTCTCTTCCCTTTTCTCCCTGTGCTCCAGTAATCCAATAAAAACTCTTTGTTTCTGTCATAGCTGCAAACACAGCTCAATAATGTCATCATACAGATCAGCTGGCTCAATTTTTCTCTAATGCAATCAATAAAATGACCATGTTGTGCTCCCTGCTCCAATTTAAAATTGAGGATGATAGGCTGAAAGAAGTAAATCCCAGAGAGCTGCTGATCAGACCTTAGGGTATCATTTTGTTTGGTTGCTGTTTTCACAGCTTGGTCATACACACACTGAACCTGCAAATGCAGCAATGAGGCTAAACTAAGTGGGAAGTAAAAGCAAAGCTGAATTTTGTAGACTTTATGCTGACTGGGACCCTCAAAGAGCCCATCAGATGTTCCAGCTGTGAGTTGAGTGAGTGTCTGGGTGCTCAGTAGGAAGGAATAGGGTTCAGTCACATGCCTGGCATCACACATGTGAGTGGTTTGGCCGACCACAGGGACTTATGGTTCTGTGCCCTAAAATCTGGATCAATCCACAGCCCTGCAGGGTTCAAACTGCCCTGAGACAGGACATTACATATAGTGGCTGACATCAGCAGGCATTTCCATCCCAGCTCCCTCTGGCTAATTCCTGATAACACTTTGAATGTCTATTGATCAGGCAGAAATTTTTCTATTTGCTCCTGCAATTGAAATCTCATTTGATTTGTTGGCATGAAGATACCACCAGCTTTTAATACAAAGAGAATGATTTTTTTTTCCAATATCTATAAAGCAGAAAATTGTTGCAACTCTTTTTTTTTTTTTTTTTTTTTTTTTAACAGCTCTAATGCCAAAACAGCTGGGGGAAGCAATCCTGAATTTGTCAGACAGATAGATAGCCCTCATTGCAGAGAAGTGTTTTGGAGTGTTCCGGTTAAAATTGGTTTTCATTTGCCAGAGTTAAGAGCTGTTGAGAATTGCACATGCAGTAAATATTTTAACACTGATAATGCTGAGCTGGGAGCTGGCAGAAGCTCACTCTGCTGCTGCTGTGGCTGTGGTCTGGCCAAGTTTGCTGAGGCATGGGATGTTGGAGGCCCCTGGGGGCTGTGAACTGAAGGGGCCAGGTGCAGAGATCCAGAAGTGAGCTGGAGCCAAAAAAATGCCAAAGTCCCCCACAGCACCTGACTGCTCAGACCCCCTCTAAATCCAGCCTAGGACAGGGTGAATTTTTTCTCCCACACGCAGTCAGGCTCCCAGGGGAGATGCCACGCTGGTGTCACCAGTCAGGTAGCAAAGTACTCTGACAGCATATTGATTTTGCACAGTGTAAGATACTTCAAGGAAAGAGAGAGATTTAGTGTGTGGCTGATGGACAGAAAGGCAGGGAGCTGTGTAATCAGAGAAAATGGAGTCTACTAGCAGCATCTTATTTATGGTTGTTTATTGTGAAAACACAGAGTACCCAAGAAGGACTGTTATTTTCTCTTTAAAAGCCCTTGGAACAGTTTCCCAGCACCACATGCAGTATTGCAGTTAGTGAACTATTGGACTAAGTAACTTGGACCAATGTTTTGTTAACAGATATATATTGCTAACAGCATAGCTATTGATCTCTGGCTTGAGTTGGGGCCAAATCTTGGTTCTAGTCAGAACCTCTGGGGTATCTATAAACTGTGCAATGCCATGGCCGTACCTCCTTCCACAGAGATCTTATTACCTTCAATTCATGTTGTTTTTTCTTCATCCTGTAAACAGCCACAGCAAATTTATCTATAGGTCTAACACACTGAGGGTAAGCAGAGAGAAGATTTGGATGGTGGCAATGTGCTTGTCTGTAAGGTTGTCAATAAAATCTATAGATTGAGAAATAAATATGGATCCTCTAAACAGCTGGAATATATAAAGAAGTAGAGATACAGTGGGGGAGTGGGTGTGAATGAAAGACAAATTCATTCATAAGATGTATTCAAATATATGTCTGCAGATACACAATTTCCATACATATTACAAGACCATAAGAAGACAAGGGTGGATATGCATTTTCAGAGATATCCAATTCTTTAAGCAAGGGAAAATACGCAAATACAGCAAATAGCTCAAAGCAGCAGAACTAATGCAAGCTGCTTTCCTATGGATTTGTGTTCTGGCTTGACTATATAATATATAACAACCCGTGAGCTCCAAATTACTGTTTCACATGTCTGGGAACCTGACAGGGTTTCCTAGTATCTAAGAAAGGGTTAAGGGAAGCTTGTCTGCAACCTTTCCTTCAGTGGAGATGACAGCATAGCTCTTTCCTCCTCTTGGCTGCTGATTTTCATGAAATCTGTAGGGACACAGTACCACTAAGATTGTCAAATATGTTTGAAATTAGTCAAGGAGTTGAAAACTTATTAATAACACATACACATCCATACATGCGCACACGTGCAGCGCGTGCTTGGAGAAGCATGGGCTCATAGGAAACCAAGCCTAGACTAACATGTAAAATGTTCTCTGATCTATAAGCTGCCCATTCCCAGTGTCAAACAAAACGGCAGAATGTATTTTATTAAAATATTTGTCAGTCTGCTCCTAATTTAGATTCTGGTTCTTTCTATAGGAGAAAAAAGAGGTGCCCCTCCTACGAGCAGAACTAGAGGCAAATGTGAAACCATTTGAAGATTTGAAAGCTGGAGGACAATTACATTAATGTAGTCCCACATCCTCACCAAAGAGCTTACAGGCAAGGTAGTTCCTGCATGCACAAGGCAGACTCAGTGTCTTAAGCTGAGCAAAACTTTGTTAAGATTGTAACTGGAGTCTCATACCCAGTTCTCCTGCCATGTGGTAACAAAGAAGAATTCAGTGGGGGAGACCAGGCCTTGTAGGATGTTCTGGAATTTTAACATTTATTTTTTGAGGCAACACTAGAAAAGGCTGACTTTTCTAGCTTATCAAAGTGGAGGCTGGGAGAGAATATGGTCATTATCTGTAAAAATATCAGGGCCAAGTGTGAGCAAGGCAGAATAACTGTTTAAATTTAAAGAATACTGACAGCTTGAGGAGCTCACAGTTGTAAGTCAATCTTCTAAAATTAGAACAGAAGTTGAAAGAAGTTACCTAGCTAACAGAGGAGCTAATTCCTAGATCTGCATTTTAGCACAAGTGGGAGTAAATGACAAACTCATGTTAAGATCTAGCTTAATGAAAGATTGCCAGGAAAGTATTTGACATAGCAGTATATAACTAGAAGAACTTAATCTTTGCCACCCAAGATGTTCTTCATCCTCATGAGGTTCTAAAGGACTTCATTCAGCAGTTCAGAGGCTGGAAACCTGAAGCTGAGCTGTACACTGTACTAGAAAAACAACGTGCCAAAGGGTTGGTCTGCAGTGCAAAGCTACATTCAGCACTGAAGGAGGACTGGAATCTACCCAGGAACGAAGGGGAATTCAGGCCCCTGTCCCTACACACCAACCAAGTGGCACACAGTGCAAGCCTCCAAGGGATCATTGTAGCCCCATCACTGCTCCCACTTAACCTGGCACCATATCAACTCCTGTTAATTGCCACTAGTGAGCACAGTGTTCAGTCCTTTCTTGAACTTTATGGGTTTCTTCACTCATATCCTATTTACCAGGCTTGTAAAAGACATATAGCCTACAAGGGGCAGAAAGAGTTTGACTAGAAATATAATTAAGAGAATTTTATACAACACAGACATGGAAACTGTGGAAGGCATCAGCCATAGTGCCAACGCTGTTGGATATGCATAAATGATTGTCACTAAGCCACCCAACAGCATTCCAGGTTGCGTGGGTTTGATTTCTTTTTCTCAGATACTGCTGAACAGATTGGTGGGAGTCTGAAGAGAAGAAAACAGAAAGATTTATATTCTGACTTGCACCCTAGATGCTGAGCGTCACCTCTCACCAGCTCTCCAGCCTGAGGTAATTTCTGCAGATACATAGGTGTAGGAGAAATCTCATTCCTAATGTGGCATATAGGCTGTATTTCAGTCTCTCTTTATGTTTGTCAGTAACATAAATCTCTCTTCTTACAGTGCAGAACATCTCTTGGAGGCAGGAACTCATTGACCACATGCTGCAGCAGTTGGAGAGCCATGCCTACTAATTACTGGCACTCTGCAACACTTCATCAACATTTGCTGTTGCAAGTAATAATAATGAGCCACAGCATGGGTTGGATCTCATAACCAGTAGCTTCCTTCCTACTTCTTGGGTTTTTTACCCTAGTTTTTTCTTTTCATTTTTCACCTTTGCACCCTGATCACCTTCCTCATCCCTGGACTGTTAACAGTCTCCAGGTTTGACAAAATGTCCAAGTTGGAACAAAGGAAAGGCATTAACCCTGTCTGGAAGTTTGTCTGAGAGAGATTTCCCCTGAGCCACTCATACATATTTCAAGAAGTATATTTAGGTTCATGTTCCCCAGGGTATGGCAGACCTGACCTTGCCAGCATGGGCTGGTATTACAGGATAATTTTCCTGTGTCAGGTGAGGAGGAAGCCTTTGTGGATTCTAGACAGAGAAAACTGATTGTACATCCATCCATCCATCCATCCATCCATCCATCCATCCATCCATCCATTTTTTGTGGTGTTAACCATCTGCACTCAGATTAAAAAAGATTGAGGGAAGTGATGATGCACAGTTACCAGAGAGAGTCAGGGAAGTCTTCTCAAATGAATGGAGATCCAATGCTTTAAAATGCAAGTGAATATTAGAAGAACAGAAGTTTTGCACAGTTAGCTTTTCATGGTGGCCTTCTTTCCATCTCTTACATCTCTGCAATTTCCTCATAAGCAGGTAGTGTCAGCAAAGGCAGGACAACTTACAGATAGCCATGATGGGTATGTGCCACTCCAGGGTAGTGCTGCAGTCCTGACCACCCCTGACATCTCTCTCCAGATGCTTTGCAGATTATTTCTACCTGACTGACATCTGTGGCCTGAGACCCACTGCTAATGTGCTGGACACACCTGTGTGCTGCTCTGGTTTGTGATGGTGCCACCTTGCCCTGAAGCAGGACACAGTACCAGCACAAAGAGCAGACCATGGTGGATCTCCCCTCTCCCCTTTCCATCCAAGTGATTTTGGAGAAGTCAGCTTTCTCAGTATGCCAGTGGGAACAATTGTGGGTCCGTCTGAGGCAAAGCCTGCCAGCATCACCTCAAGAACTCCCCTCATCTTCCAGCCATACCCCAAGAAATCAGATGTAACATCAGAAAGTCCAGCTCACATGGTCTCTTGGCTTGGGCTGTACAAAGGGTGGCTCCCAAGGAGTTTCTAAGGCCATACCCTGGATCCTTCCTCACCAGAAAATGACTTCCTGATTACTTTTCCACATGGCAGTACAAATCACCTTCTTCTTTGCACCCACAGGCCCCTGTAGTCCCTCCTTAGCCAAATTAAGGTGCACCAGCAGCCACGAGACTCACAAGGATGCTTCCAGAAACACATGCTTGGCTTCTAAGACAAGTCCATGGAGAGCACCAACCTGCCAATGCACAGGATGAGGCAAAGTAGAGCCCATGCAGTCTGCAATGCCTCGAGTTTAACTGCTCTATTTTCTGGTATCTTCTTTCTTGTTTAGTCTGATTAATGTTTATAAAAGCACTACCAGTACTAAAATAATTGCCAGTATTTTGACTAACAACTTGTATTTTCAAGCTTAAGAAGTTAATGTTGGTCATAACACATCAGCCTGAAAGCGTGTGTTGTCTAATATCCTGTTCCTGAGAGAAAGCAAGAGAAGAACTCAGCCACATAAACTGGTACTGACATGAAATATCCTTCCTGCCTCCAGCAGCTCGGGGACTACACAGGCTGTGCAGGCAGTTTTTGTGTGAATGATAATGTGATAAATGCTCTTTATTTTTAGTCAGCCAGCACACATAAGAAGCTTTTAGGATTTTAGTCTTCTAAAGTCGGAAGCAAAAAGATTTTTAGATGTTATTTATTTCTAGATAGACAGAAAACTACTGTTTATGTCCCCCAATGTATTCCTGTTTTCTTTTTATTCTCAAGGTTTTTCCTGTTAGAAAAGCAAATATATCTGTGAGTTAAACATATCTTTTTTGTTGAAACTGATATGACAAGGTACTGGGAAAAAGAATGAGGTAAAATACTGTCTCAGTTGAGTCTTTTTTTTTTTCAAAATAAAATAACATATTGATGAATACTTGTCAAATCAGAATATGGATGGTCAACAAGCAGGTAAATAATGCTAGTTTGCTAGCTGTTTTCCCAGCTCAGAGCCAAGATTCCTAATGGTGCCAAAGGGGAGTGTGCCAAAAGTCTGTACCAAGTGCCAAAAAAGTCTGTACCATGCACAACCCAAAGTCTTAGTGGTCCTACCAAGCCTAAAAATTATCCTACATGCTCTTTCCTGATGCTTGCCTATTGATCTGCTAAAAACATATGTGCTATAGCATAGTTAAGTTGCCCAATTTGAAATATTAGTCAATCTTCAACTCCCACTGATCTCAGGGTTTAGGTTTCTGTGAAAAAGAAAACAAACCACAAAACAAAACAAGAAAGATTTGGCTATCTTTTCAGGAGTCTAGATGTGGAGACAGAAAAACAGATACTCAAATCCTGGCACTAGATGTGTGATGGCATGTTTGGAGAATTAGTAAGACTGGAAAGACAAGAAAAATGGAGAGGAAGCCTTCACCCAATATGACTGGAATGTATCTGCTAGCAATTATTATGTTATTTTGATTTCACAAACAATAGGTATCAACCAGTACACAAATCTTCGTCAGTGCTAAATGAAATGTTAACCATTATATTCCAAATGCTTTATCACAAGAGACATTTTGTGACATCAGAAACTAGTTTTCCTTCCACTCAATTATGTCTATTAACTGGTAATGTATACTGAATCCCTGCCATGCATTTTGTAATGCTGATCCTCATTAACTGAGTAAACAGAAAGGCAGCCTCATTGGCAAGGCAGCTCAAGTGACCAGAGAGCAGGGATCACTCTGGCCAGAGACCATCCATCATCATCCCTGTGTCAGGGTGTGAAGTTAGCATGTAATTATTGAGCACTTGGGGTGTGCAAGACCACAGATGGAGTCTGGAACAAGTATAACACTTCCACAAAATCCCATAGCTGTGGCAAGGTGCAAGACTTTGCTTTATTGGAAGCATTTTACAGCATCAGGTAGACTTCAATGCCCCAAAACATGAAGCAATCTATAAAACAAAATTACATAAACCCAAAAAGCACAATGCACACAAACACAAAACCCACTTTTATTTTCTCCCATGCAGCAGTGCAAAATGAGACAATTATCCTTCCCTTGAAAGATTTGAATTATAAATTACATTTCTAGACCTCTGTAAATAGGTACTCTTGTACTCTTGAGTAGTGGCCTGATGCTCATTAACTTTGACATCATGTATAAAATGCTATCAAACCAAGGACCCACTTCAGAAAAACATTTAAGCACATGCTTAAATACTGCAATGAAGTTGATAAAAGTGAGCTCATATTTAAATACTTTTGTAGCACAGATGTTGTTATGAGTTGAAAAGCAGCCCTGAACTGAAACTGCTTGGACTTCAGAACGGCTGCATCCGCTTTGTCTCACAGTGGAGTGGTTTGAATGGCTGAGCAGGGAGCACAGCTGTGCAAAAATAGCCCCAGCCCCAAAATCCACCAAATCCAGCTCTGCTGGCCTCTCTCCCCTGTTTGGTATAATTGCATGAGCACAGCTTGAATCTCTTCACACTTCTGCAAGTGTAAATCACAAGTAAATCCTCTGAAGAGGGGACTGAATACTGGAAAACAGAGAGAGTGAGGCCAACTCTTCTCTCTGTAGGTACTCAGTAAAATCACACCAACAGTGGAAAAACAATCCCTAGGAAAAAAGTTTCTGCAAACTGTCACACCCTACAACTCTGGATTTCCTGCTGTGTTTCTGTCATCACCTTCTGATCACCCTGTAACTTTTTGCTTATCTAATTCTTCCTAAGTTTGCTGAGCCTGGTTCTCTCCTGACAACACTTCAGTGTAGATCTGGCAACGGTGGTTACGTGTGATTTACACCAGCAGGAGCAGGTGACTGAAGAAATGGCACCAGTAGCCCTTACCTTCCCACCACTGAGCATCCTTAACTCACAGAGTAGGAATCACATGCAGCAGCTTGTCCCTTGTGGGCTGAGTTGTAGAGGCATGGACCCTGTTAATTAATGGAGAATTTATTAATGGAGAAGGTGGTGATGGCAGTGCTGTTCTTCCTGCAATTTACATAAAATCTGCGCAGAAAGAGGGAGAAAAATTGTGAACATCTGGCTACACCCGTAGCCAGTACAGAATTCCATTACCGTGTTGGCATGAGCCTGTGAGCATGGCACAGCTAAATAATTCATTAAATTAGCAGGAATTGCATGTGGAAGATATACACAAATACAGTGCAGAGAATACTGTTCTCTGTGGCAGAACAAGCACTACAAGAGGAGGTGTTTACTACCTGATATTGTACCAAAGCCTAGAAAGATGTTGGTCTGCCTCTGGTGAAGTCTGAAAGGTGTTGGTCTGCCTCTGGTGAAGTCTGAAAGATGTTGGTCTTCCTCCACAGCAGTTGTGCCACTGGCCTGCAAAGAGACCCTGCCCAAGCACTGCCAAGACAGAAAAAAGGATATAAGCAGGACTGAGTGTGTCATCCACTTGGTGTTGCAGCTCACCCAGCATCACTCTCTAGATAAGGTGGATAAAGAGCTCTCAGCCAGGCAATTTCTGCCCACCTGGAGCTCTTCTTCTGCATGGGTGTATGTGTCTCCCAGCCACTGGGTGAGGGCCATGAGACCAGCACCTGGAAACCTGAGCATGAGGCTCAGCAGGGAATGCAGAGCTCCCCAAGGCCAGATCCAGGCCATCAAGGCCTAGGCTGAGGTCCTTGACAGTCTCAGAGGAGCTGGAAGCAAGTCCCAGGGCAAGGACTCCTGCTGAACCCCAGACCCACTGGGACTGGCATTTCATCACTGATTCAAGAGAATTCTTGATGTCCTTGATGTCTGCAAGCAGCTCAGGTACTCACAGGAGTAACCCATAGAAGAATCTGCTTAAAGAGCAACAAGAGCATAACCAGAAATCAGCATCAAGTGGAGAACCCAGACAGAAGCAGGACAATGTTGGTCACTTACTCAAGATTAATTCAACCATCTCTAATTTGCCTAACATAGTACATTTTCATTTACTCTGAATTTGCTATATTAGCTTCCACACAGCTAGACATTGGCTCCCTGCAAACCCCATTTCTCCTCTCTTTGTAAGCTCAATTTTTGTGCCTTTTTTCTTTGTTTTTTTTTCCTCTTTCTTTATTTTTGAGGCAATGAAATAGAGTTCCTTTCTATTGTTTTGAAAAACAACTGCTGAGTAAAAGAGCAAAACTGTGTCAAGTCTCTGTATTGCCTGAATGAATGCCATTCTCAGAAAGGACAGTGCTTTCATCTTAATTGCTAGCTAGGAACAAAAGTGTTGGAGTTCAGCACTTCAATATAAATCAATGATGGAAAAAAATCACAACAATTTACTAGAAAAGAGAGTATCTTTGTGGATATTGTATAGTACTGCAAGAGTAGGAGAATTACATAGCCCATACTAAAACAATATTTATAAGTCCCATTTATGCCAGTTTTCATGGGGTTTTTTTCCTACTCCTGAGCAATTTGCAAACAGTGCTCTAGGTTCTGATAAACACTGAAATACAGATACCTTGCAATGCCCTGTACTTGTGAGTTTACAAATGAGCTGTAGAAAATCCTAGTAATTTAAAACTTATTAAAAAAAAAAAAAACCATACACATCTCTGATACTGCAGAGCTATAAAATATCACCTTGAATTGGAGTGTGATTTATTGTGATGTATTTAATGTCAGGGCTTCCATTACTTAGCCTGAAACCTGGTCAGTGTGGCTGGCCCCATTCCAATGGGTACTACAGTTCCCACAGTCACTCCACCATAAATATGTAGTGGAGTGGTGGCTGAGTGGTGGCTGAGACCAGTGCAAGGATTACAATGCTAACAAGGGGACTAATGATTTGAAGTATCCACGTTTACCTTGAAAGAGTTTAATCTCAGAGATAGGGGAAGAAACTGAAGGTCTATTGGGTATGCAGAAGCAGAGGTGCCTAAAACCATGGACACTAGTGGCTGTCACCTTTCCCTGAAGAGAATTTTCTATCACAGAGGATCATCTTAGAATTGCTTTAAATAAAACTCCAGTCTGCAAATTAAATAGGATTTAGTTCATATTTTATCATATTTAGATAATGTTTTATCATTAAAGATAAATCTTTCTCTCTAAATTGCAAAGACTTTGTTATAAACAAAACCAGTCTTGTCCATAAGTCCATGGTGATCTTCACTATGAGGCACTGTCACGGGCTCCCCAGAGAATCTTTGGATGCCCCATCCTTTGAGGAGTACAAGCCAAGCTGGATGGAGCTTTGAGTGACCTGGTCTAGCGGAAGGTTTCTGCTCATGGCAAGGGAATAGCAACTAGATGTTTTAATGTCCCTCCCAACCCAAACCATTCTATCCATGTTTCTGTAATTCTCTGATTCTATGATGAGTGCTTTAAACAGGTACCCACAAGCCAGTGTGAACCATTCACATTACCATCTGAAGCTGACATCCCAACTTCTGCAGCAGCTGGTCCCTGTATCCAATTAGTTTTCTTGACAGGACCTGAATATTAATTTGCTGTGGGTTTTAATTAAATATTGAAGAATTATGGTGACATAGCATGACAGCCTACTGCAAAATAATTTACAATATCCTGTTACACTGTTATTCTAAAACAATTTTCCTAGCATGTTTAATCTTCTTAAAACCTGCTGCTAAGTGAAATTACTGTATTTTGCTATATATCAAATAATGATAAATGGCATCTTGTATTTACATGTACCTTCCATATCCAAGGAGCAGAGTACTCCTTACTTGCTTCCCTCTCTCCCTTAAAGAGAAAAACATTTATTTCCATCATTGAGAAGCCCAAGTTTCTTTAGAACAGATCCCCAAGGGGGTCACTTATATATTAAAAACTGAGCTCATGCTGAACATGTGCTGTTACCATCAAAGACAGAGAGGTCAAAATGGATATTGCAGATCTGTATAAACCCTCTTTGTCTTGCAGCTCAGGTCAAAAAGTGCCAATTCACATGTCTGATGTTTTGATGCGGTTTTGTGCATTGGCTGAAAAATAAATCACAAAATCCACCGTTCAACGGAAATTAGGTGTGCAATAAAAATGGGCAAGATCCTCTTCTCCCCTTCAGCTGCAAAACCCCACAGACCATGATGAAATTTCTAGGGTAAGTGCAATCCAGAGGTGGATTTGCTGGATAAGTGCCAGTATCAGCAGGTACTGTGTCAATCTAGTCTGGAAATATCTATAGAGCTGGGCTGATGCTTCTTTTCAGGTTTTATGCAGTGCCCATCAGCTCATTAGCCAAGCAGTGATGTGCTGTGCTGATCCTTCCACACACCATGAAATCATGTATTTAAAATAAACCGTCATGATACCAGTGTTTGAGGTATCACTGGGTATTTGAATAACACTAGAACTGAATTTTTTAATTAGCTTTGCTTGAACTAAACCAGCAAAGGAACATAAGATCTCTCAGCACACAGTATATTTTTCAAATGTTAGAAAGATCTTTTTCAGCACAAGCAGGAAAAAATGGAGAGTTAATTTTGACAGCACAGACACTGCTACCATTGTGCAGGCAGAAACTCGAACTTCCCAGCTGTCTTGCTGGCTCAACACTCCATTAGACATTTGAAAGGGAAGAATACATACTGGAAATTTTGTTTGGAGGAATAGCTGAAGGGCAGAATGTTAGATCATTGTCAGAGTGTTCTGGAAGCATTATTATTATTATTATTATTATTATTATTATTATTATTATTATTATTCCCTTTATAATGTCCAGCTTCCAGGGACATAGTGACATACTGCTGCTTCTCAAAACCATAATCATGGCAAATGAAGCTTGGGCCAGCGTCATCAACAACCTGCAACCTGAAAGTAGAGAAAACAGAGGTGCCTGTGGGCTAGCCAGAATGCCCCTCCAACAGTCCTGCTCAGTGTCGGTTTTATCTGAAATAATGTAAGGCACATCTGTTCCTAAAGCAAAAATTATCATTAAACCAAATAATTTCAATCCAGCTGCAAATACAGCAATAAAAAGATGGATCAGTATATGGGAAATAACAATAATGTGGATTAAAAACCAGAAGAATATATGACACCTTTATTCATAGCCTTTCCTCTGAGCCCAGCAGCCTGCCCCAGGCACACCATTCATTTTCTTTGTACAGTGTTTTGATGCATCTTCCTGGAGCAGGGCTGCTCCTCCATGCCAGCCCTGCAGAGACACCATCCATGCTAGTGGCAGTCCTGCACACAGCATGGGTGGTATCTTCATGCTGGAATAGAGGAAAGAAGTTTTGCTTTCCCTATGATCCCCTTAATGCATATTTGTTTTCCAAAATAAGTGACTAGGATTGCTGCCGTGGAAGTGCTTTGGGGAGCCCATGTGACGAAAGCTTTAAAAGCATAAAGAGAACTATTAGTTTTTATTAATCCCAAAAGGCTATTCTGAGAGTTGCCCAAAGGGAACACACGAGCAATACTTGAGAAGAAGAAATATTATTTTTCAGTAAGGTATAAAATATTTACTATCTGCCAGTGATGGGCGCTGAACGATTTGTGGATATTACTTTGACAGTGCAGTGTTTAAGGATGCATTTCTCCCTACAAAGGCAGCCATCAGAGCCATATATCAAAACCTAAAAATCTCTTGCCAGTGTAGATATTGACTGCATCTGAAAACAAATGCATGCATAACTTATCTAAAAGTTGTGCAATTTTTAAATATGTGCATATGTATTGTTTAAAGTTCCTGTTGGATGAAACTCACAGCTGCTGTGCCTTGTTGCTCAAGAATGAAAGATCAAGGTTATATTTTACATCACATGCAGGAAATTTAGATGTCTTTCCCATTATTTACTTAGACAGGGTGCCTGCACTCCATCCTGTCAATTGATGAATAAAAACCTGCTCCCCAGCCAGAGCAGAGCAAAAGGTAGCCCAGGGATAATGCACCTTCTCTGCCTCACCTTCAGATGGGCACCTCTCACCAGGGACCACTAATGGGCTGCTTAGCCCAGAGACTTGAGGAGGGAAGAAAAGTGGATGGCTACTAGTGAAAGAGACATACAAGTATTTTGCCTTTATTTTAAAAATAATTTCTCCAAGTTATTTATCAGCATTTTTATAAATTGTGGATCTGTGCAAAACTCCTAAAACAGTGGAATCTTCGCTCTACTGGTTTTAATTCATTTACACACAGGCCCAGTGGGCTGCATTTTTAATTCTGACTTCCACTGAACCCAAATTGAGCTGAAAGACTGTGGATATCATGGTTCAGTATACAGGAATATTCAAAGCCTCAAGCTTTTAATGGTTTCAGAGCAGGCAAGATAAATCCCTTCAGTGTTTTTCACTTTTCTCCCCCAGTGTTATGTTTATTTTCTAATTGATTTGAAACAGAAAATTTAAACAAAGACTTCACATTTCCTGCAAGGATTTTGTGTAGATGGGCATAAAGCTCTAGGCCACTTGAGTGATGTTATTCTTCTGAGAGCATTGCCCAGTAGTACCACTGGACCTCTGGAAGCCTAATTACACACCTCTGGATTATTCAGAGGAGCAAAGCCTGGAAGACAAGGCTCCCCTAATGAGAGATTGTTTTACCCATACCTGACATGAGCGACCTCTGATATGGATTGTGTCAGCATTTAACAGTGCACAGCAAGATAACCCAACTAAATTAGGACAAGAAGTGGAAAAAGAATAACACTGCCAACAGGATCTCTGGGGAGACTGAAAGTAGGCAGATTGCAGCTACCCAAGCTGTAACCAGGCCAAGGAGCCTGGGGGAATGCTGTCAGTAGCACAACAGTGGCTGCACTGTTCCAGTGACTGGAAGGAACTAAAACCTGGTTTATCTCTTACACCTCGTATCAAACTGCACAGCCCCCTTACAACTGGCTCAGTTGGGAGTAAAGAGCAATGCCTTGGAAGGGCTCTGTAGGTTGCAGAAGGACCAGATGAAGGCTGCCCCTGGATGCATCCCCCAGCAGGGGTGACCCAGCCACCTCTGCCTGTCTCCATGCTCTTAAGGGAGGGCATAAATCCCTAGGAAGTAGTCTGCAGCTATTATGGTTCCTATTACTTTACCAAGGCTTACTTGCTTTATGGAGCTGTCTGGGCCATTAGAAAGTTTCTGGACTGTATGAGACTTTTGAACTTTTTGGGTATCTATGAATAAGCTGAGACACATGAAATCATAGCCTAAAGGAAATTAAGAGTCTGAGTTTAATATTGGATGCATGCCTGAAAAAATCTTGGAGTGCACCAGCAAGCTGAGATGCCCTCCTTCATACCAAATTTCTAGTGAGTACTTTCTTGGTTTTTATTGCTTTCTGTTGCTCATCTTTGGCCTGAGAGCATTTAAAATGACCACAGCAGAGGCACCCGAACTAGCAGGGCTAGAAAGCATCAGTCTCAACCTCTTCAATACAAAAAGACATAATGCTATCTTTAAACAGCCTTTTAGTGGCTGCTCAGAGCATCTCACAGAGTGCTAGCATGAACATAAACTCAGTTCCTTAGCACCAGGAATGCACTTGTTCAGTTATCCCATGACACACCTGAACACATTAATATTAATGAGAAAGCTCCCTCTGCTGAACTTCTTCTCAGCATTAATTTCTCAGCCAATCCATGTTCTGTGAACTTGAAACCACAGGCAGAGTCCATGTGAGGAGAGAATCTGGTGTGTCACAGGACTCCGAAGTTTGGAGCCCAAACCTACCTCCCCTGGGACGATCCTCTTGGTCTTTGCTGGTGGAGTAGTCATTCCCTGTTAATATTAACTTGTTGCATGAGGACTTCCACATGGATTCTGCAGTTAGCTGGAATGCGTTTCATGCCTGTCTGTGACTGACTTCAGCTGTTCACTCCTTTATCACTAGTGTGATCTATGGGACCAGATGTGGTGATGAGGGAGCTGGCAGATGAGCTTGTGAAGACACTCTCCATCATTTGCCAACAGTCCTGGCTCTCTGGTGACGTTCCAGAGGACTGGAAGATGGCCAGTAGGATGCCCATTCACAAAAAGGGTGGGAAGGAGGATCCTGGTAATTACAGGCCAGTTAGCCTGACCTCAGTACCTGGTAAGGCAATGAACAGTTTATGCTGAGTGTCATCACGCAGCACTTACAGGATGGCCAGGGCATCAGACCCAGCCAGCAGGGTTTAGGAGGGGTAGGTCATGTTTGACCAACCTGATCTCCTTTAATGACCAAGTGACCTGCCTGGTGGATACAGGAAAGGCTGTGGATGTTGTCTATTTCTTTCCTTCAGCAAGGCCTTTGCCACTGTCTCCCACAGCACACCCCTGGGAAAGCTGCAGCCCATGGCTTGGACAGGAGCACTCTGTGCTGGGTTAGGAACTGGCTGGGCCCAGAGGGTGGTGGTGAACAGCGCTGCATCCAGCTGGGGCCGGTCACCAGTGGTGTCCCTCAGGGGTCTGTGATGGGGCCAGCTCTGTTCAATATTTTTGTTGACCACATGGATGAGGGGACTGAGTCTTTCATCAGTAAATTTGCAGATGACACTAAGCTGAGAATGTGTGTCAATCTGTTGGAAGGTAGGAGGGCTCTGCAGAGACCTGGAATGGTTGGATGGATGGGCAGAGTCCAGTAAGATAAAGTTTAATAAGTCCAAGTGCCAAGTCCTGCATTTAGGCCACAATAACCCCCTGCAACGTTATAGGCTGGGGACGCTGTGGCTGGGCAGTGCCCAGGCAGAAAGGGACCTGGGGGTACTGGTCAGCAGCCAATTGGACATGAGCCAGCAGTGTGCCCTGGTGGCCAAGAATGCCAATGGCATCAGGAGCAGTGTGGCCAGCAGGAGCAGAGCGGTCATCCTTCCCCTGTACTGGCACTGGTGGGGCTGCACCTTGAGTGCTGTGTCCAGCTCTGGGCCCTCAGTTTGGGAAGGACATTGAGACACTTGAGTGTCCAGAGGAGGCAACGAGGCTGGTGAGGGGCTGGGAACACAAACCCTGTGAGGAGCGGCTGAGGGGGCTGGGGTTGTTTAGCCTGGAGAAAAGGAGACTCAGAGGTGACCTTATCACTCTCTACAACTCCCTGAAAGGTGGCTGTGGTCAGCTGGGGGTCGGTCTCTTTCTCCAGACAGCAACTGACAGAATGAGAGGACACAGTCTCAAGCTGTGCCAAGGGAAATTTAGGTTGGATATTAGAAAAAAGATTTTATGGAAAGAGTGATAAAGTACTGGAATGGTCTGCCCAGGGAAGTGGTGTAGTCCCCATTCCTGGATGTGTTTAAAAAAAGACTGGATTTGGGACTTGGTGCCATGGTTTAGTTGAGGTGTTAATTGGACTCAATGAGCTTGAAGGTCTCTTCCAACCTAGTGATAATGATTCTGTGATATATCTGGTGTAAGACACTCAGGTTGTACACCAGAGATTCACACAGCACTTCATATGGAAGAGCTGACCCTGAAAAACCAGATTTTTCCTTCAGATCTTGTATTACCTTTTCAAACACAACAAAAATGGAATTCACAATGCGATCAGTCATTTCCAATAATTCCCATCTTGAGCCCAAAGTACCTTAAATACTGCTTAAAGCCCTCAATAAAACCTGCACTCAGTAACTTTGCTCTTCTGCTGCAACTGAACCTCTCTAAAACTAGGGCAAAGCTTATCTGTGGAAGCAGAACTGGTCAGCCTGTGACTGTGGAATGAGCTCCCTCAACCTAACCTTGTCTCTCTAAAATAAATACAGAATATTTATTTAGTCTCTCTAACCTTGCCTTCTCTAAAGTAAATACAGAATAACATGTGCATTTTTCCAAGAAAACAAAGCTAAACAAAACCAAAACTGATAAAGCTGTACCAAAATAAAACAGTCCAGAGAACAGAGTTCACTCCAATTCAGGGATGAAGAGTAACCATCACATGATTGATACTAATCACTTAAGGCATCAGTGCAAAGCATTCAAATACTATCAAGATAAACCTATGCAAATTAAAAATCTGAATTTCTTGAATAGCCTGCTGTGAAACCTTAACTTCTCCCTTAAAACCACTTTGGAACTGAGAAACTGCAATGTCCCTTTTTGTACAGGAGATCAAGGGAGATATTGATGTCTAAAACTGACACAACTAACAGACAAATTAGGAATTGTAGTAAAAATAGGAACAGGGGATGCCTAAATGCATATGATGTATTTTTGGAAGACAGTTCAGCTATTATAAGTATAAATCCTGCCTTAGAAATCTATGATAGGCCTTTGAAGGAGCTGCCAAAGAGGTGAATAAAGGAGATCAGCCAATAAGGGATTGCTCTTTACCAAAGGCGTTTGTGCATGAAATTTTGTTGCACGATTTCACAGAAAACCCAAATGTTAATGGGAGAGGAAGTAACAACCAATTTCTGGTACAGAAGGCCCATGAGCTGCCTCTGAGCTGAAAGTGACTGAAAGCTGCTCCCAGGATCACATATGTTTATCTTGTTCTTAGCCTTCATTATACAAATATTTTCACTCTTCCATCCACACACAAGAGTACAAAACTGCATAAACCTTTGGTCTGACCATTTGTCATCTTATCCAGCTATTGATCATTTCAGCATCTTTCATTAATCACCAACAAAAGATCATAATCAGAGTAAGAAACGAATTTGGACATTTGGTTGGAAATTAGTTTGAGTCTCTCTTTTTCAATTTTCTTCATGCTGGACTTTAATCCCTCCCTGCCAGAGTGAATGGCATTCAGTCTGCTCCCCAACATCAGTGACATTATGTATTGGACTGAGAGGTGCCTGGACTTTTCAGTAATGACTGACAGTAGACACCCTATAGCTACAGAAAGGGCAGGAAACAATGTGTTGTGGGAATACAGGCATGGTCTGGTTTGGGTTCTATGAAAGAGATAATCATGGCAAAAAACCATATTCTATCTTTTGTGATGCTTTTGAGTACCCAGGACAACCACATGAAGTTGCCATATGGGGTCTGAATTTCCAGGGACCCATCACTTTCACAGGGTCACTCACAGAGAAAGAGACACCAAAAGCACCTGCAGTGGCACAACCAGCTGCACTGTCACAGCCACAGAATGGCGCAAGCTGGACTGAGCTGCTTTGGATTCTGGCCTCTGAGACCTACAATGACAGCTGAGGCCTGCCACACTGATATGGATGGGACTCTTTCCTCTGAAGTGACAGAAGAGAGCTGCTCTGGTAGCTGTGAATCACTGCCTGCTGACAAAGACCATCAGCTCCATGGAGCTGCTGATCTTTTCTTTTCAGAACTGTGCTGTGAGCTACTTTTCTACAGTTTAAACCCTATTTCTTTTATATTGAGCCCAGCACTTATGTGAAAAAAATATACAATATGCACCAATATACAACATATATGCCTCTACTTGGGACTTCAGCAACCACACTGGGAGGAGAAGGTTCCAGAAAAGAAGGGAGAATCAATGTCAAGCTGCCAACTGTGAAAGAGTCTTTTCTGTTGGACAGCCTTCAGCATCAATTAGATTTTTTTTCCCTTTTTTTACCTGACTTATTGTGATTTCGTGCAAAGGGTTCAGAAAATCTCCAGTAAATAAATGCCCTGGAAATAAGAATATAGAAATAGGCTTATGTTCCTATTTTTCACTTCATACAAGCCAAACCTTGTGGCAACAAGAAAGGTACATTGCACACGTTACTAAGTGCATACAGGAGAAGTGAAGTAAAGCTGGGGTCCACTGAGAAAAGCCCAGGATAAAAAGAGAAAGGCCAAGAACCTCCTTGAAAGCTGTAAATATAATTAAAACATGGAAGGGAGAATGTCAAATGGATTAAGGTTAATAGTTCATGCACTGCCACGGTTTGCTTATGAAGATCATTAACAGTTTTACCAGAAAGGAGTGGTAAAGGAGACTGTGAGCAATTTGCCTCACTTCTGAAGCAACCTGCAGAGCACTCAATGCTGACCTCGAAGTCCTATCTTGACCAGTCAAGAAGGGCCACCTGAAGACTACAGTATAATAAGGTACGGAGGGAAAAAGGCTCAGAAATAAGGTTCTATGTCCTGAAATCTGATTGAACCTTCCCGGGTTGGCAGGCTGATCCAAAAGAGAATGTAGCAGAAAGCTTGGGCTGCCTTGAAATATTATCTCAGAGCATCTCTTTCAACTCCCTCCTGCATTATTTGGCAGTCTTTTGATAGCACTGCTCTTTTCTCAGTGATTTCAGACACAGCTGGCTTTCCTCCAGGCAAGTGCTGGCTGGGAGATGGGGACAGGCCACTGAGGGAAAAAAAGCCCTTGTTTTATATGTTGTGCATGGAGAGAAAATCTTTATGGTGTCCACATCATGTGGAGGGAGTTGCAAAGGGGGTGCAGGGGCTGAAGACTGAGGAGCCAGATAAGAAATGGAAATCCCCAATCTGGCACAGAATGTGATGTAAGATGGTAATACTTTGAGAAATGGTTCAGAAGTGTAACAGTTCTGGTTTCTTCAGGGAATTAGTAACACAAAAGTCAGTCTGATTTTGCTCAGCAGAAGAGAAACAATACCTAGCTGACAAGATAGCTCCAAGTACAGGAGATGACTAGTTAGATTATACTGAACAAAGAAGGCTACTGTGACAGCAAAGTTTCCTTTCTTGTGTCTCCCGATCTTAACAGATGTTTACTCAGAATATTTTTTTCCACTCACTCTTTTAAAAAACCTACTTCAAAGAGTTAGGAATTCATGACCACTGACATAACAAAAGAAGCAATAAACTTATGCATATCAAGGCTGATGTGTCAAAAGCTCCAAAGACTCAAGCAAGAAATACAGTGATGTACTATGATGTAAATAAGATACTGGAATGCATCTCAATAAATTATTTTTAATACATAGTCACAGTGTCTCAAAATCCCCACACTTTCTGAAGAAGGGGCTTCTCTAATAAGCATTTCTCTTATGAAGAGAAGTATGTGTTTTACAGGTATACTGTGTTCTTTATTAACTGGACTTTTTTACTATAACAGTAGCATTCCTATCCTAGTTTTTCTTGCTATAGTGTCATTTCTATCATAACAACATAACATTTTTTAGTTTTTGGTGCAGAAATCCAGCACCATCCCTGTAAAAACAGGCAGGCTCTTTCATCTTGGCTTTTCTGTTGTGGAAACAGAGACACCTTGGACATAAGACCAATATTTTCAAAGTGATCATTGCTAGACCTCATCACTGTCTGATCTGGGTTCATTTATCTTGTTTATTTCAGTTTTCACATTTTGGCCTAATCTATCTGTTTTACCATCACACACTAGCTTCACATTAAAGATAGCAGCAAAGCATATATTTCCTGATTTGTTACCTCCCAAAAGATGTTCTCTATCTTTAAAGAAGAAATCGGATCAAGGAATTCTGATAAGGTGGAAGGTGAACCTCTTTGAAGATGCACTATTCTATAATGAGCCAGAGCTGCCACTGTACCACTGCACACTTTAAAATCTGAACAGAAATAAATAAAAATGGTATGCATCTACAAGAGCCCCAGAGCCTGGTGATTTCCTAATGTTTGATTGAGAAATCCATTTATAAATTTACTCTTGTCCTGTGAGTTGCTTATGGCAATCAACAAGTGAAAAACCCTAAACTCCTTTGTTTCTGGTTAAGTATTATAAAAAAATGGCAACTATGTTTCAAGAAGAAAAGCCGCCTCTCTGCTATTGTCATCTCAGCTTTTGAGTTCAGTCTACAAGCTCCTGGGCAAGCTGCGTGTGTTTTGTCTGGGTTGCAAGTGCAACGACTGCCACAGCAAGTGGTGTTCTGCATCATGGTCTTACTTCAATTTCTGAAACATCTCAAGGGTAAGGCCAAGGAACCACCTGAGATGTGGTTCCACAGCTGTGAGGGAATAAAAACACCATTAAAACAAGGTCCATGTTCACAAAAAAGATGCTGCTCTTCCGTATTTTATGGAAAAATGTGTTTGTTGGACAGCAGCCACTGGGTACAGTAAGCGCCATCTGCCCCACTGCCCAATATAACACACCAGTTGCTGTATACACAACTTGACCAGAAAAGGGTTAAAATCAGCCCCTGCCTCCTCCCTGTATAAGACATAACATCCATTGGCATAGTCTCATAGTAAGAAGTAAGGACGATTTGACCCCACCTTCTTATGGATTTTAGTGTTAACACAGAGAAACTAATCTCCAGCAGTGTTCTTCCTTCCTTCCATCTATCCATCCATCCATCCATCCATCCATCCATCCATCCATCCATCCAGACACCAGGGTACTTACCTGACACTAGCTGCCATGATTACTTTTGCTGTGAACACTGAGGCATGCAGACAGAAATAAGACACTACCAAGGCTTTGGACTTGGGCCAGTTGGTCGTAAAGGCAGGGGAGTTAGAAAGTATTTTCCAAGCAAGGAGGCACACATACATCTGGGTAACTTAGTGCAAGCAGGAAAGGATGGGCAGATAGCCACAACTTCTGAGGCACATGTGTTGTTTTAAAGCAGTTTTCCTTCAGTATATCTGTCACACCTAAATTTAGTATGGCCACATAAAACTCATTCCTTTCACAGAACTGGCTTCTAGTGGTCTCTTTCTAAATTATATTGGTTTCTCTAGTGCAGTTGTGCTCTTTGGAAAAGAAACTATAATCATCTGGAGTAACAAGTCCAATTTACACAGAAATACCTCTTGCAGAAGCTCCATATTAATATGCCTTAGGCTCAGTATTCCTGTGTCAGGGAGATTCTGAAATTCACTAGAGAGATTTATGCTCAAGAGCTAAATAAATATCTTTATATATCAGGAGGTTCAACTTCCACATAAACTCAGGAGTTTATTGCCCTTGTGGCAACAAGTCTTGTGCCATGCCCTTTTCAGCAAGCAACATTTATCCCCCTCTGCACCTGCTTTGCAATCTCAGGATATAAACTGGTGATTAGAGACAGAAGAAATCCAAACTGTCAATTTAATGTCATGGGAAAAATTTAAATTTAACATCATGGCAGGCAGGGCTACTAAGTTCCTCTGGGTAGTAGCCTCTTCCTGCAAAGTCAAAGCTCTTGTTGTTTGGGCACTGTCCATATGTGCTTTGATCCAAATGCCTGAAAAATTACATGAGAAGGAAAAATAGGGAAGAAAAAACTGAAGAAAAAGCTCATAAGGTATGAGCTGTCCTTTAGTATTGCATGTGACCATTGCTAGTCACTTTCCTCAGCTGGCCACCCCCACTCAATGTGCCACCAGATGTGTCCTATGTGTCCAGAGTTGTCATGACTCACAGAGCTCATCTGAAGAAGCAAGCCCAGGTCTTGTTGATGCTTGACTTAGAGAGGAAAACAACAGTTTAATCTGACAAACTGGCTCTGGAGATTCCCATTTCCCTCCACCACCCATATCCCTATCTTTTCCCTCCAGCTCTCTTGAAGATAACCTGAGCCAGTAACTCTCAGCTTGCTTTTGCACTTACTTTTTGGGTTGTCCTTGTCTGAACTACATACAAATGTAGAAAAATGTCAGTTTTGATCCTGTTGAACACCTCTTAGTGTGAGACGGAAACCTGCTGAAGCAACCAGAGGCCAAAGCGTCCCGTTCCATATGGAGCTCCTGGGCTTCAGGCAGGTGAGTGATTGCTTTGGGCATGGTTCTGTCAGCTGGAACCAGCCACGTCTTCAGCAGCCAGGAGCTCACTGGGCTCGGTCTTCGCCTCCCGGCCCAGCCTCCCATCCCCTCTATGGGCATCTGGTGGCAGGCGTCTCTCCAAGAGCCCCTGGAGAGGCCCAGCTGTGGCTGTGGCCACTGGCAGTGGGAGAGGCCGGCTGGCTGCCAGGCCAGGCCACTGCCCTGGGCAGGCGAGCAGCCATCCCTGCTGGCCTGGGAGCCCCTGGGTTCCCGGCCACACAGCAGCCATCCCTGCTGGCCTGAGAGCCCCTGGGTCCCCAGCCACACAGCAGCCATCCCTGCTGGCCTGAGAGCCCCCAGGTTCCCAGCCACACAGCAGCCATCCCTGCTGGCCTGGGAGCCCCTGGGTTCCCGGCCACACAGCAGCCATCCCTGCTGGCCTGAGAGCCCCCAGGTTCCCAGCCACACAGCAGCCATCCCTGCTGGCCTGAAGGCCTGTGAGTCCCCAGCCACACAGCTGCCACCCCTGCTGTCATGAGAGCCCCCAGGTTCCCAGCCACACAGCAGCCATCCCTCCTGGCCAGAGAGCCCCCGGGTCCCCAGCCACAGCCACACAGCAGCCACCCCTGCTGGCATGAGGGCCTGTGAGTCCCAGCCACAACCACACAGCAGCCATCCCTGCTGGCCTGAGGGCCTGTGAGTCCCCAGCCACAACCACACAGCAGCCATCCCTTCTGGCCTGAGAGCCCCCAGGTTCCAGCCACGGCATGCCTGGGAGTGCAGCTGGACAGCATGGCCTACTGAACGGCTGCCAGCCATGTCTGACTTGTCTGGAACATGCTGCTTCTCCTCTGGTTTGGAAGTCATGTTGAATCAAGGCATCTCGCATGAAGCTCGTGTGTGTGCCAGAGCAGTGTACCTGCATATGCTGTTTGGAGCCAGCAGATCCCCCATATGGTGTTGAGAGTTATGGTGTGAGATAAATGGGAAAGAAAAGCTCCTCCTCTAATCTTTCCTAGCAAGCCCAAAAGATAAAGAGAAACTGGCAACAAAATCCTAAATTTCCCTCTGGCAGTCCTGACAATAGAGAGAAGCACCTGTATTTAAACTCTAGAGGAGAGCAGAGAGAAGGAAGAGGAGGAGGTGAAGGAAGAGGAGGAGGTTAGCTGTGCTGGAACAGGCACAAAGGGTCCCAGAGCCCCCCAGCAGCTCCATCTGGGGCTGTGATGTGCCTGCTCAGAGCTTGTACCCCCAGCACAGCTGTGCCAATGTGACAAGATTTCTACTTCTTGTCCCTGGGCAAACAGGTTGAGAGGAAGCATTGTATTCAGTCACCAGTCAAGCAAAGGGTTAATCCATCACTGCCACACAGTGTCACCAGCTTTCTGATGCTGCCTGATTTTAAAACAAAACTTAACAGTATTTCTGACCCAGACTATCAATTTGCTTTACTCAATAGCCTTCCTCAAATATTACTGCAGCACCCACAGATGATTTTGATATACTGCAACCACTTTTTAACCACAGGTGAACTCAGATCCTCTTCCCTCTCCGCAGCCAGTTCCCTTCCTTTCTAACTGCTATCACAACTGTCACCATTTTTGCCCTTTGACTTACCATCCCTTGTACGTTCCTACCTAGTAGAACTGTTTGCCTGGCTGCAGGTTTCAATAAGAGGATGCAGGAGTCCTAACCTGCCCAAAATATCATCTCAAGCATACAAATTGTAAAGTCCCCAGTTGCTTTGCTGAGAAACTTTCATGGTCAATTAAAGCAAGGATTATCAAGACATCTGCTTTCAAAGTCCAGAAAATTTACTGGGTTGGTGTTTTTTAAATAATACACTTTTTAGAAGGATTGTAACTCCTGTACTACAGAAAAGGTTGACTCTTTTCTTCACAGATTTACTCATAACAATAGGGAGCTTGGTTTTTTCTCTCATTGTCTCTTATTCAGACAATTGGAGGATATTTCTGAAACCCCTGGAGGTGTTGCACATTCTGGGAGGGCTGGCTCTTTTATATGAGAACACCCACTGTGTGCATGTTTTCTACAGTCTTTGTCAAAAGTGTCCAAGAGCCCTACAACTCATAGTTCATCTGTATAAACCAGGTAGGGATTGACAGAGGAGGCTTCTTCTGCTTTATCTCTGCCATCTGGTGCAGGACCTAAACCCAGAGAATAGCAGTGATTTCTAAGATTATTGATAGCAAGTGTAGTGAATGTTCCTCCTGACATCCAGTCCAGTACCCTAATTTGAGTAATCAAAGCATTGATTGGTTTGGGTGTTGAGGGAGTGTTGATCACTAATGTTTAATATTTATCTTTTCAGTCAACAGAAATAATACCCCAAGACAGAAATGACCATCACTTTTCAAAGTAAGAGACAAGCATAGATGTCATCATTAGATGAGATTAGGGAGATGTGGTCTGTATTGCATTTATAACTGGCCTGCATTACAATGAACATGTGCAGTTTAATTCAGATAATCTGTATTGCCTGCTAAGAACATTCCATCATTTTACATTTATGGAGCTCAAGGCAAATGTTTAAAATTTTGGCTAATGCACCATATGTCTAAAATGTTTTAGTTCCATTTGACATTTTTAAAATATATTTATTATAGTGGTAGATTACTGAGTAAATTAATGTTTTTCTAGAGCTGGGTGTCCCATACTCCCTTTTGCCATAGCATTCCTAGACCTGTCTGCCATGATGTCTTTATTTTTTGGCTCACTAATCTAATTTAATCTAATTTAATTGGTTTGGCAGCTCTATTAACTTTTTTTTTTTTGTATGTAGGTGCTAAATGAGGCAGAATGTGTGCACGGCATGCAAGGCTGCCTTTTTCCACTTGTCCATTTTAAAGAGTGATTGCAATTTTCTGGACAGCAGCAAGAAAAGTGGGACAACACAGCCCCTGTGTGCAACCCACCTGGTGGCAAATGAAGCATCCTCCATGGCAGATTAGCAGTGAAGCCTGCTGGCAGGAGATGGCACGGTGCAGGGCAGGACCAGCCTTGTGCAGACTGCTCAGGGTGATTAATGTGCATCAAAACTGCACCTCAACAGGAAGACTTACACAGACAAACATAGAGATGGGACAGACAATACAGAGGCAAGAGTCTGTTTTGCTTCATCCAGGGGAATTTAGGTTTGATGATGGCTGGGAACCCGCACATTGCAGGCTGTGCTTTGCGTTCCTCAAAATAACATTAGGCAAAAATATTCAGGCAGATATAATTTCTTCAGTGTTTTCATTTATGCCTGCTTCTTCACACATAACTAGCACTCTGCTTTCCAAAACATCGTAGCTCTCTGGAAATTCTGACTGAGAACAACAGTGCAACAAGTTTTTCAGCAAGACACAAAAGCCATTATAACAAATATCAAAACAGCAAGTCAGCCTAAATGTTTAATGAAGTGAGATTCAAACATAGCTTAATAGATTTTCTCCAAAACTTCACAGGAACATCTTTGTTGGTTCTGAATGAAAATCTTGTTGTTTTCTGTCTGGATCAATTTTGTAAATTAAAATTGTAAGGAAACACAAGTAAATTTTATTGCTTAAATCTCATAATGAAGCATCGCATGGAACATTTATTAGTGTGATACTAAAATCAGAGCTCTCTGACTGCAGCCACAGCAAAAAAAAATTTCTGCTGATGTAACTTAGTTTAGGTCCTGGGTGCTGTGCTAAAAGGATACTTCACCTGATACCACAATCAGGCTGTTCTAAGAGGTAGATTAATTTAGGTTCAATGGATTTATGTCAAGAGAGAATTTAGCCTTATATGCCTCACTTTGGCTTCCATCTAGGGAAATATTCTAGGAGAAAATTTAAAGGGGTTTTGACTGATTTTATTTATCAGATTCCAATAGAAGACCTCACTGGAGAAAGGAGAAGGTCAGCTTTTCCTCAGCACAATCCAATTTAGATGATTGTCAGAACAGCAGCAGATTCTTTTGAGAAACCAATGATAAATATTTTTCAGAACTTAGGGACAATTTGTTTTTCATGGATGGTGAGGCACTGCTCAATCATGATAGGGTGCAATTTTCCAAAGTACATCTTTGCCTCTTTGGGCTTCTCCAATGGCAGTGGAGAGAGGCATCAGAGAGAGGTTTGTGTACCTGCAGATTCAGGCCACAAGAGATGACCAGGACTGTTAAGAGCAATTTACATAAATGTCTGACAGGGAAGACAAATGGTGCGTTTAATTGTGTCTGTCTAGGATGGAAAGAGAGACTGGACAACTTATTGGTCTGAATGCCCTCCAGACCTCCCCGTCCAGCACCCACTGCTTTGCTGTCATCTTCTCTCACACAGATCCTGTCCTCTCAGCACAGGACTAAAGTTTTATACTTCTGCCTTCAGCAAGACACTGCTTTATACAAATGCCAGCAAATGAATCCTGATAAAGTAATCAATCAGTTTAACAGAATGAAATCCCTGTATACAAAAAGGTGACATGAAATTATTGCCTAACATATTAAAGGAATAGGCTGCTGTAGCCCAATTACACCTTCACTATATACAATGAAATACCTTTCAAGCAATTCCTCAACAAAACAATAAACCTGTCATGAAAGACAAATTTATTGCTCATCAAGGCTGTGTATTCAGGAAGTAATACTACTTTCATGGTCATGCTGGTAGTAACTTGGCTTGAGGTTAAAGAAAATTATAGGGAGTCTTCACTGTACTTTACACTTTCCTTTGTGGACTTAACAAATATCTGTCCAAGTCCCTAAACTTCACCAGCAAAGGATTATTCGGTGAAAACCAAAAGTGCAAATTGATAAGAATAGCAATTTATATATATGTACCACTTCCTGCTTTGTAAGAACTTCCTTCCTGAAAATAATCTTAAAAGTTATACCATCTAAAACTAAAGTAACTACACTGAATTTTGGGGGAAAAAAAAATCTTCTGATTTGCATTGGTATACCTTAGAGTGGAGTCTGACCTCTTGTCAATATGAAGTATTCAGACCCCATAATCCTGAATCCATCTATAATTCTGTTTGTAGTCTAACAAAGAAATCGTGAGGTGAACTACTTCTAATGATTTTCAGTATTAAGAATTCCCCTCTCAATCTTGGCAAAAAAAAGACACACTAAAATAGAAAGTGTCATATCACAGGCTTTTGGTTATCTGAGCAGCAAGTTAAAAATCACAGAGGGAAAGGTTGTGAAATAGGCTTAAATATTGATTGGATGCCTGCTCTCATTCTGAGAAGTTTAAGCTGTATATTCCCGTGAGCTTCAGTTGCTGAAACCTTTTCTAACAGCTTTGCTAGGCTATGCAGGCAACTTGCTGGTTCACTAAATACTTACCTAATCAAGCTAATTAGTCTGGTTTTCTATAGAGAAAAATTAAAAATTACCCAAAGCCGTATTAGAGAAGATGCACATTGGCAAAACTAAGAAATACAGCAACTTTAAGAGCTGTCCTTTATAAAAAGAACTATGGTTTTCCCATCATGGCTTTTTGTGAAGATCAGTGGAACAATTGCTCCACATAAATGTGATTCCTGAATCATTTAACAGTCATTTAAAGCAGAGCTTCTGAACAATTAGAGGTATGATCAGAAACCACAGAGCTGCTGAGGAGGGAAAGTGAAGCTAGTTTTAATTCTGCTCCTCCATAATAGGGTGAAGGATTGTCATATAATTAAACTTCCTCAAGCTTTCATGGAAATATTTATGAAATGAGACCCTCTTTTAAATACATTGCTGGTCCATTTATTATTCTAAAAATATCTCATTGACAAAATATTCACCCTGGTTTGATTGATAAACCTGTTTGTGAGTCAGCCTCAGCAAACATTCTGAAGATCTGAACATTACAACCACAGGATATTTTCAGTCTGTACCTACTACATGACCCCATTAGCTCAGGCAGAGACACAAAACATACTGGGATCACAGCAAGTGGAACAGGGAAATGTGCCTCCCCAGCACTGTTTTCCCTTTCCCTGACCACACAAAGGCTGTCAAATAAACCCTGTGAATTACGAGTCCCCTTATTTCAGAGAGAATATTGCAGAGCTGCAGGGCTACAGGAAAGCAAGGCAGGTCAATAAAACCAATAAAAGTCTTGGTAACATTCTCCTAGGAGAAGAAATTGCAATGATTGGAGTTATTTACCTGAAAGTCCCAGTTCAGGAATAGGAACCAGATAGCTTAGGATGGCTGACATGGTTTCTAGCCTCCAGATGTTGGCTCTGCCCTCTTGGAAGATCCATGTGTGCAGCAGTGCTATCAGAGATGGTTGCAGAGCTAATTCTGAGCCCCTGATTCAGGAGAGCTGGAGATAGCTCCCTTCTGGACTGGGAAGACCTTAGAGAAGGCAGAAGGGTCTTTTGTCCTTTCCTGTCACAAGGCACAACCTGGAGGCAAGAATGGAGGTCGTGAGAAGGGAATAGCAATGAAATTAAACACTGAACCAATTCAAATACAAGAGAAAATTCTTTCCTGACAAGTGGACCTATCCTGTGAACCTTGATGCTGCAGGGCACTGGTAATGGTGAGAAGGTGAAAGAACTGGATGTGAATATTGCTTTGCTAAAGGTGGTATAAGTGAAAATTGCTATAGTTTTGACTCTTAGAGTAGTAGTCTTTCTTATGCTTACTTTGAAGTCTTGCCTCATTGTTCGAGCCAATCTGTAATGAGTAGAAGGGAGAGGATGCCTAAAGCAGTAGAGGTGGAAGTGGAGGTCTTTGACACCTTCCTTGAAAAGGAGAAGGATGGAACACTTGCAGATGTATGGTGAGACTACTGCCTCCTGTGCTCATCCCCTGTTGGACAGCATCCCCAGGATGGTCCCAGTACCCCTCTGCTCAGGGTCAGCAAAAGGATAAGGCAAAGGTCTCAGGTTCCAGCAAGGGAATCTTCAAACTAGCACAAGAAAGGAAAATTCACTTAGGATCAGGGGCCCAGGAGAGACAGTGCACCTCCATCTTTGGAAGTATTCAAAACCAGCCTGGACAAGGCTCTGAGATACCTGGAGTAAGATAGCCCTGCTCAGAGCAGGAGGCTAGAGAGCTGTCATATGTGGCTGATGGCCTCCTGTACCTCAGCGGAGAGCCAGGTTAAACATTAATACCTCAATATCAGTAAGACTTGTCATACAAGGTGCTGGAAGGAAAGATGGGAAATTGAAGGAAGGAATAGGAAGGACCGTGTGGACTAGCCCTGGCTCTCCAAGGCTTTATGTGTGGGAAAAGAGCCAGTGCTGGATGCCACCAGCTCTCTAGAGACCGTGGGTGGAGGGGAAGGAAAGCATCACTCTGTGACTATTCTAAGGATGTCTATCATGAGAGCTTGATCCTTGACTTTCTAATGGATCTGCTTCAGAGAGACAGGACTTAAATAAAGATTAACCTTTGTATTCTTAGGGAAATAAGAAAGAAATGTAGAATGACCTTTTACCAATTCACTGATACGCTTTCCTCTCTATGTCTGGTAAAAGGTAATGATAATCATCCTACAGAGACTCCAGGAAAGTCATCAGTGCACATTGTTCCCATCTGATTTTTCAACACTTCTGTCTATCTCCTGCCACAAATCATCTGAAATTGTCTCCATTCATTAGAAAAGAATATAATTAGAAATCATATAAAAACATTTCTTTAAGAAGCGCTAACTCCGCAAATGTCTGGTAGATCAAGAATACTTTCCAGATCCTAGGGCCTCACTGAAATTAAACAGAAGCTCAATTATTTTTCAGAGATACCCACAAACCTCCAACATTTTCACATTATTTCAGTACTTTTTTCCTGTCCCTACTGACCTCAGAAACTCATGCCCTCAAGACACAGAACAATCAGCTTTTCTGTTATTATTTGAAGACAGATGTTTGTTCCATATTTTTAAATAGCAATATGATAATGAGGCAGAAGTTTATTTGACTCACAGATACCAGCAGCTGCAGTTCCCCTTAGTAGAATAACCATAACTTCCCAGGCTGAAAGGTTTATATGACATCCTTGCACATCCCATGCATAGATTTATGGTCAAGTCCATCTGCAAGGCCACATTAGAAAAATTACTGTACAATTCTAGAAATCAGTACACCAAAAAGCAATGTAGTACATATTAGCAAAAAAAAAATTAAAAAAAAATTTCCAAAGTGCATAAACTCGTCTGAAATATTAAAATTCATCCCATCTTGAGGAGCTTGTGTAACAGTATTTTGTATGAGAACTCACATGACCTTGCAATGGCTTCATGCACTGGTGCTGAATGAAGACAGATCTAACCGATGAATTCCTCTCCATTCCTTTTTTGCCTTTCATTCTCATCTCCAAGCATGCAGCAGTCACACTTGGATGCAGAATTCCTTCATATCTTTTTGACTACTTATCTGTTCTTCTCTTACAAACACATACCCTGAGCAGCTGCAGTGCTTTGCTCTTTCCTGTACTTTCATGATGTACTGCCACAGTGTAAGGCCATGACTTTTGGGACTATTAAACTCCCCTTTCTATTCTGTGGGCACGAAGTGTTGAGTGCAGATGAGATCAGGACACCTCCATGTTATGCAAGAGCAAATACTGAGTGCAGCACAGTAATTTTCTATCTTGAGAACTATAATGTAGCCACTGCCTGGTTTTCTCCCTCCATTCCCTTCATTTTTGCTAGCAGCATCTGAAGGCACTAATTTTGCATATGCTCCATTGAAAACAGCAAGATGCCTTTTTCTTCATCAGCTTCAGTAAGGAAGGGATTTCTTCTATGAAGCCTAGCTGATCTTGAAAAAAATTATTTTTAAAGATAGGTGACTAAAATCAACAGAATATTCAGATTTCACTCAGAAATTTACTAAGAAGTATTACATTTCTGATTGAGTTCTGTAGTGCCAAGCCAATGTAAATTTCTTTACCACTCGATCTCGTCAAAACTTGCCATTTTACACTATTTGAAGATCTGTCTCCAATTACAAAGCAAAATCATATAAAGCTAATTTTCATTTATTCTGTGACCTTCCTTTATGAAATTCTAGTCATCCAGTGTAAGTAATTTCCATGGAATACATCTTCTCCATTACAATCAATAATGGAAGCAGAGAGCAGATGAGAACATACTGGAGCTGTGTTAGAAAATTTTCCCAACAGGTTTGAATGACTGCTTAATTTCTCACAAATACCACATTTTTAAAGCAATCTCACACGTTTTAATTGCAATGGGCAACACAGCTCACTGGACCGTCCCTGCAAAGCTGTGCCTGAAGCTCTAAAACACTGAAAGTAATGATCTAAAATTTCACAGAGCGAACCACAGGCAACACAGCAGGTTTGTGTTTCTGTTTCAACAAAATATTTCTGTAAGCCAAAATGACACACATAATTTCATACATAGAGCGTAGACCAAGGGAAAAGAAGTGATGTAGCCACAATGTGTATATATCTACAGCATCTCCTGCGAGACACAAAAAAGTGTGACTGGTGGGAGTCTGTATTGCCCTGTTGTGTCAGTCTACGTGCATACATCACATTGGATAGGCTGAATTCCATTTAATTCTTTTCTCATGCCAAGAAATTCATTCTGTCATTCTGTCTTTCAGTTTTCATACCAATTCTTAGCTTATAATATTCGGTAAATTTTTTGTTTTAAAATGTCTTGACTGACTTTTGACAGGCTAGAAAGGTCACCACATAAACTCAGAAGACTTGTCTAGTGATTTTCCTATTATTCTGGTGAGCAGTATCTCTATTTCAAATCCATGAACAACAAAACATTGTATTTTTCTTTCCACATGGGCAAATTGGGATTTCTGCTTCACATTGGAAATTTAAGTGAATCATTTCAAGCTCACTATTCACTCCTTCTTTTCTGCTTCAGAAATTAAAGCAGTATTTACTGAGTTGGCAATCACAATGACTCTCCATAAATTAATTCAGGGTTATAAGGCAAAGGTATACAGTATAAAATTACATTTTTGGTAGACACAATGCAGCAACAGGGCATGGCTGCTCACCCCAAGGCTTTGGACAAAGGGCTCTGGCACAGCATTTACAGTGGTAAGATAAGGATGAGTTTGGAGTTTTGATGTGTGTATGCATGCTTATTTCATTTCCTGTAGCAGGGAGGAATGATGAATCTGACTCCATGTTCTCAGAAGGCTAATCTACTATTTTATAATACTATAATATGTTAAAGAATACTATACTGTACTATACTGTGCTATACTATACTATAGTATACTATACTATAGTATACTATGCTATACTATACTATACTATACTATACTATACTAAAGAATACAGAAAGGATACTTACAGAATGCTAAAAAGATAATAATGAAAACTCGTGACTCTTTCCAGCATCCTGACACAGCTTGGCCCTGCTTGGCCAAAGAGTCAAAACAACTCTCACCAGAATCCAATCAAGCAATCACCTGTGGGTAAACAGCCTCCAAACACATTCCACATAAGCAAAACAGAGGAGAAGCAAATGAGATAAGAGTTGTTTTCCTTTTCTCTGAGGCTTCTCAGCTTCCCAGGAGAAAAATCCTGGGTGAAGAGATTTTATCAGAGAACGTGAATGCCACACATGGTGTGTTTGTGCAGATGGGAATGTCTGTGCCTAGTGTAGGTTGGGTGAGACAGAGTAACTCCTGCCCTGAAATCACCAACATCCAAAAGCAGAGATTCCATCCCAGGCTAAGCCAGTACCCCTGGTTAGAGGCAGGACTTGGGCTACTCACATATCTCATATCTGACGTGAGCATGAGGTTGGAAGCAAAACCGCCCTCAGCAGGGGTGAGGAAGGGGCCATCTGTTCTGCCCTACCTTGTGCTGCTGGAGAGGGCTCCAGCCTGGGACACTGAGTGTGGGCCATGCACCAGGCACTCCACTGGGTCCAGCAGGACCAGCAGCACGTGCTGTCCCCAGCCCTCAGGGGACACAGCACCTCCAAGGTTGTTTTGTCACTTCCTTTGGCCACCCAGACTGCACCACCAGCAATGCACAGTGAGGCAGCCAGGCAACCCATCGGGGACAGGCATGAGAAGTGCCAGGCTTGGGCATCTTCTCACAGTTGCCCCTTGACTGCTGTAGAGCGCCAGACAAAAATCTCCACTCTTTGAATGTCAGACAATGTCCTTCAGTTGTGGCTTTTTTCTGTGATCTTCACGGGTGGTAAAAGAGCTGGAGAGGGAAATACTTGTCCCCTGCCAGGAATTATTAATGCCTTCCTTTATGAAATGAGAAAGGCATGGATGAGCAATCCCTAAACACAAATTAGATGGCTGGATCAGAGGAAGCTGGTCTGGTGAGGTGCCATCTCCTGTTTTGTTATGAGATTTCAAGGAGGGCCTTGAGCAGGTCTTGAACCCTCACTTTCTTCCCTAGTAAGGATGGACCATGTGGGTAAAGGCACCAATTGCAATTCTTAAAGCAATAAACTCTTCCAAGCAGTGAAGAAGGAGCTACTGACACAACACATCTAGAAATCATGTCAAGTAATTGTCTACAGGGGTGTGGAGCTGAGATTAATGGCATCAGCCTGCTTTTAGAAAACTGTATCTCTGTAAATATTATATGTACATATTGTATATATTGAAGCATGCACCTATTTGCAAATATGTTTAAAGAAGCAGAACAGACTAACAGTTGGGAATATTTTTAATTGTTTAACTGTTTTTAATCGCCCTTCTTCCCTGCCAAAAACTAAACTGAGGGGGGAAAAAAGGCCCGTCTTTGAAAGAGAACAAGAATGAAATTAGAGATCCAAGAGCAGGGTCGGATTCTGATTAAAGCAGTTAGAGAGAACTGCCTACAGTTGTGTCTCTTATGACTAGTTACTTATTTTTAAGATTCTTTACCTAATTACACTGATCTTTTTTTTTCAAGACCTACTAATTCACAGGTATTCAGTAAAATACTCCATTGTTAATTACATGAGATTTATTGTATGTTTTAAAATATACAGATAAGGAAATGTTCTGTGCTGAAGCAAAGGAGCAACTTTCTATACCGTAACCAGAACTTCTGAGAACAAAGTCTTTACTGAAATAAACATCACACAGAACTGGGATCCTAAATAACCCAAGTGCAAGAACTAAGGAAGTAAAAAGCATACCAGAGATTTCTTTTAAAAAAACACCAAGTAACAAACAATCCCAAGGGCAAATCTGTCTCTGATCCTTTCCTAGGAAGAACATTGTACCATATGCTTGTAAATCCCATATACAACTCAAAGAAACAAGACTGCTCCCACCCTTTCAAAAATGCCCACCAGCCCTTCTGGACAGATACAACCAGGCAATGACACCAGGCCTTTGCTTGGCCAGTTGCTCCATTCTGGCAAGGACCTTTGGGTACTTCATTGCATATTACCAAACGTTTTGTTATGGGATGAATCCCATGGATTCAGGGACACTGTGCAAGCCCCAAAGGAGGCAGAGCATTAAATCTGCTGTTCTGGTCTCCCAACACCTGGGAAATGTTATTTAGTCTGGTCTTTCTCAGATGCTTGCAGAGTGGATGAAATGGTGCTTTCCTCCTCAGAGGGCTTTGCTGGCAGGAAGGCACTGGACAGACAGCACCACAGCCAGGAGTTTTGCTAACTGAGATGTCATAGGTATGTAAAATAGATTGCAGTGCTGCACAGTGACAAAGTTCTCACTGGGGCCCACATGCCCTGGGTTGCTTCATTGCTCCTCTATTCCCCAAACAGGAGAGAGGAGCAGGATTAAAAATAAAATGGAATTTTATGTATTTGCAGGTTTCCTCATATGGGTATGGGACTGCAAGTAATCAGCATTATAGAGAACAGCAATATTAGAAAATAATTCAGAAAATAAAAAAGTGATACAAAAAATAAAGTTGAATGTTCTTTTGTTCCTGCTAGATGAACTGCAAGAAATTGAGATTTAACAAAATGTAATTGAAGATAATGACATAAATCATTAAACCCAGCAGGTACTGTACTAAGGAAGACAGAGAAATCATGTAACATGGGGCGATGGCTGTAACAAAAAATCTACACCAAACAAACTGGAAAAGCTAATGAAAGGGTGAAATTAAGACTGCATAAGGACTTGAGGTAAATAATAAAACTTTTTTCAAATATATAAAGAAGATGAGGTCAAGAAAAGAATCATTTGTGTCTCCAGAGACACAAGACCAGATGCCAAAAGGGGTAGACATTAGAGAAAAATTAAATTAACTTCCTTTGCTGTTTATGAAGGAGGAGGATCAAGTGTTGTCAAAGAGAGAAATGCATATTCCTGAATGAGAAAAAGTAAACTCAAAAGTGAACTCAAGGTCAACATATAAAAAATTATAAAGCAATTAGATTCTGAAAACATTTCCGGGACTCTGGGGTTCAACAGGTCCCATCCCATCAATTTGGAAAAGCACAGCAAGGAAACCTGAGTCATTTTGGATTTACTGAATGTAAATAATTTCTGATTGAACCTATTGTTTTCTATGATCAAATAGCTGGGTTTCTGTACAGGAGATAATCAGTGGATAACACTTATGTCAGCTTTAGCAGGGCTTTTGACAGTGTCTCCAGCAACTTTTGTACCTGAAGACACTGTGGTCTGGATGGGTGGGCAACCAACTGCGGGTAAAACCTGGCTGGAGGTTTTGCTCAGAGGAGAGTGATTAATGGGTTGTGCTCTACCCAAGGCAGGCTGGGCTGACTGAGGACTCCTGGCAGACAGAGCATTGACTGAGCATCAGGAGCGTGCCCTGGCTGAAAAGGTGGCCTGGGCTGGTGGGAGCACAGTCAGGAGCTTGTGGGGAGGGACCCTCCTCCCACTCAGCTCCTGCTGGGCACATCTAGACACTGTATTCTCTTGAGCTCCTCAGTACAAGAAATACATTGAAAAAATGGAGAAGAGGAGAAGAAAAAGTGTTAGGATCTGCAGCACCAGATTTGTTCAGCCTGGAGAAGAGATGGCTTCAAGTGGACATTGTAGCAGCCTGCCAGCACCAACAAAGAGGCTGCCAAGAAGATGACCAGCAGAGTGATGCTGGGGAGATGAGAGACACTGGGCATAAGTTTGAACACTAAAAGTTTACTGGGGTATCAGGCAAAACTTTACCCACAAGAGCACAATCAGATATTGGAGCAGGTTACCCAGACAGCTTGTGCTGTCTCCTCCCTGGGAAGTTTTCAAGACTAAACTAGATAAAGCCCTGAACAACTTAGCCTGATCTCGGATCTTTGAGCTGAGGTTGGACCGAAAATCTCCTGAGGTTCCTTTCACGACCAATTATTCTGCTATCCTGTGATCTGTAGAAGACAACAGTCAGACAGCTGAGAAGGGAGAAATGGAAGGCCCTGCAAGATCATGGAAAAACTTAGCCATGATAAGGAATAAATCCATTGAGAGTCTCTGGCCAATGCCAGTTAAAGGCAAGATTAGGAACAGAGACTAACCAGCAAGTGAGGAAAAAAGGAGCAAGGGCAGAGCCTACAACTAAAGGCAGAAAAACTGCTTCTACCAGTACTGTCCTTGGCTTGCTGTGCAGATTTGGAGAAGCCTCAGGGATATTTCTCCACAGGGGTTAAAGCCATGTTTTTTCCTCCCTTTCTGATGTGAAATTATGGACCACAGCAATGCAGCCATTTGGGAGTGTTTACCATGCAGAGACAGCTGTCCTGGAGCCAAGGGCATGATGATGATGGCTGTGTTGAAGATGCACAGATACATTCATAGCACGTTCTCTCCAGTAGAGAGACAAGTGATCCAAGCCTGGACCTGAAAACAATTTTCCTTTTGCTGCAGAAACTACCCAGAGAATCTCACCACCAGAAGCAGCCACCAGAGCAGGAACCACTCAGAAAACATCCACTATTTTTTTACCAGTTTTCTTTATCCTGGGTTAAATGCTTGCTGTGAGGAGACAACAAATACTGACTCTACCTGTGAAAAACCCTGAGAAACCCAAGTTGCTGAAGACTAGAAAAGTATCTTAAAAGCATTATTGCTTTTCAGTCCCATGTCTAAGAGACTGGGATGGGTAGCCCTTTTTCCTCTTATCTTTTGTAATCTTTTTTCCTGAGTGATTTTGATTTCTATCCATAAAATTGGGGAAAAATTTTTAATCCAGTTATTCAGGACTTTATCAGACTATATTCACAATAATAAGAGGCTGTTTGATCTTCAGATAAATGAAGATAAAGAAAAACCATGTTTTCTTATGCTTGTAAATAATTGCAATTTGAAGTGCCATAAAAAGAAATAAACCCATTCCCAGGAGGTCAACAAATAGCATTTGCTTGAGATTGTAACCCAACACTGGGGTCATTCTCAATAGACAGCTGTCTCATTTCCCTTTCAAAGAAACAGCCATATATCTCACTGCAGCTCATCACAAAGTGTAATAAAAATACACATTCATTAACCTGCAGAAAGGAAAAGGGAAGGAATAAAATATGCTGATGAAACAAAAATAGTTCAGCCTAGTTAAGACACGAGATTGTAAGGAGCTTCAAATGAACTAAACCAAACTAGGTAATTGGACAGCAGCATTCTAGAGGAAACTCAGCCTAGGCATGTGGTTTGTGGGAAACAGTTTAAAACTACTTGTAAACATTTATGTGCTCTGAATTTGTTGTTACAGCCACAGAAAAAGATACAGGCATTACTGTGAACAGCTCAATGAAGACATGCATTAAACATGCAGCAGCACTTTAAAAAAAAATAATAATAATTAAAAGGTACGGGATATTGAGCATGGAACAGGCAGAGAATAATACAGAGAACACTGGAATCAATGAGACATCCTCAGCCTTGCCAAGTCAATAGACATTTATTTTGTATGCCACCTCTCCTGAAATCTACAACCTCAAGTGCCTTGCAAACCAATGCAATCTAATTGCAGAATTAAATAATAACAAGGGGAGATAAATTTAGTTCTCTGTTCACAAATCGAGTAAAGAGCAAAGGGCTGAAATGAAGTCTGGATGAGGGCTGCAGTCCTTCACAACTGATGAAGAATTTCTGCCTAGAGAAGACCAGGGAGGAAAGAGAGAAGAGCAACAAAGCAAAGGAAAAATATAGGCCTGCTCAGGCTGCTGAAAGGGAAGCAGTGTGAGTAGATGCCTCAGTTCTTTTGTGGGTAGAGATCCATATACATAGAGAAAAAATCTATATATATTGGTTTATCAATGGCTAACTCCAGGGGAATCATAGTCACTGTTTCAGTAAAAACAGGACTGGACCTCCAGTGCTGCAGCCAGGGTTCAACTTTCTTCACCCATTTTTCACATCTCTGGGTTTTGTCTGGTTTTATTCCTTGAGTCATTTATTGTGTAGGTTGCAAATTATTTCTTTGCATTTTCTGTTCTGTTTGTGCTGAATGGGAAAACCCCTGGGTGAAATGTATGGAGAGCAATGCTGGCAGGCTCAGAGCAGGAGACCTGAGCACCTGATGGGTCATGGCCATGTCCTGTTTGCAGTTTCATAGCAATAGAAACAGTGTGGAGGAAAAGAATGCAAGGACACCACTGAGATAACAATCAGTAAAACTAATGCAAAGCTTGAGTTAAGGAAGCTTTAACAAATGTATGTGAAAGTAACTAAACCTCAGATAAATGAAGTCGCAGGCTCAGTACTGATGCTAAATCCTGCTGGAGCAGTTCACATTCCCACTATTAAAGGTGAAAAGCAGTCACTATTCTCATTGCACAAATTAAGAAAATAAAAATAGAGGAGTTAAAGATCACTCACAAAGTCATAGAGTGGAACATTAGTACATGGAGAATGAAACTCAGCTTTGCAGTGATCTACCAAGAGATTACGTTGCAGAAAAGTCATTGAAAAGTTCAGCTATGGGAAACACCATTTATGTGCTTTGAAAATTTCCAGTTAGAGGTGAACTACAGAGAGTAAAAAGCTGAAAAAAAACCTCCTTAAATTGTCGCGAAAATTTCGTTGGGTCACCTCCTTTCTAAAAAGATGTAGCAGAAACAGAACTGATCAAGAAATAATAGGTGAAATTGGCACTGCTCAGCTTTTGGTTTGTAACCCCAAGAAGGTACAAAAGTCAATGCAAGAGGGGAAGCTGAAGGGGAACTGTCACTGTAATATACTGAGAGCTTAACTTCTGCCCAAGGCAGTTGTCCCTCACCTTTTGCCTACACATCCTACCTCAGAGGTCATCCTACCTCAGAAGTATTCACTGCCAATCTCCCAAAGCACACACTGGGGTCCACTATAAAATCTTAGTATTAGTATCACAGATATATACTTTATTCTCGCAAAGTAAATGTTAATGTGCAGGAACACAATTTTTTTAAAAGTAAGGAATTTCAGTCTGAAAAGATTGCATAGAATTAGAGAAAAATTAATCATGGGCAGACTTTTAAGAGGAAAAATAAATCAGATATTGAAGGTGCACTCATTTTGTAGCTTTAATTAGTTGGAAAAAAAGATGAAAAGGAAATTCTTTTACTAAATGAAAAACTAGAACTATATCCAAATATAACCCTAAGTTTTATTTAGTAAATTCTCTTCTTTGAAAGACTGAAATAAAGAATGGGTAGGCACAAAGAAGTTGGGAAGAAGAGTGAGAATTTTTTCCTAAAGAAAGAAGTTCCAGTCTAAATTTGATTTTGTGTAAGACTGAGATGACCTTCTCTCTTTCAATGAGGTGAATAAGGAAAAAAAAAAATCAGAAGTGTTCTTCTTAGGCAAACACTCAGCACTGCTTATTTACATCTTCCTTCCTGTCAAAAGGAAAAATAATTAAGTGGGTAAAAACTGAAATAGGATTTTTCTTTTCTCTATCACTTTAAAACAAAAAAAAGAGGCAGTTTTGAAATCTAATTTCAAAAATTAAAAACTACATAAAATAATTTAAGGAGATCCTATTTTAACAAAGAGGAAGTGTGAAATTAGTCACAGCCATGCAGGTCACTGTCTGGGACAAGAGTTGAGGAAAGACAGACATGATCCTTTTCCTACAGTCAAATTCCCATTTGTACAAAATGGTGGTAAGGAGCCAGATGGTAGAAACACAGACATTTCATAAAATTGAACCATAAAAAGAAACCATATTCTCCTTACACAGCCCTCTGCTTCCATGTTTAAATCCTATTCCCTGCTTCCAGTGCTGTCATAGTTTCCATCTCAGAGTTCCCTCCTCTTAGCACTTGTCAAAGTAATACAGGTGACTAGATTAATTTAACCTGGAAGCATCATCCAACTATAGAATCCACATTATTCCCAAGGTAGTAAGTTCATTTTATTCACTCTTGTCATGGCACTTGGAGGGCAAGAGTGAATCTGGACTGTAATAAACATAAAATTTCTAAACCCTTTTTCCTGTATACAGCTATACTGAACAGACACCGCTGCCAAGCGTTATTTGAATCAAGAAGTATTTGAATAGTCATGGTCTGTAACCACCTGCAAGTCAGTTGGAGCTGTGGAGAAACTAGAGGTTCTTTGCTTGTGTTGTTGATGTAGAATGGCTCTTGTTTGTCATAAGAAATTAAAGTCAGAGAAGTTTCCTTCTGCAGAGCTCCAGCATCCTCCTCTGCTGTGTGAAGGCACTCTCCTCACTGCTACTGGGACCACTCAAATACAAGGGTTTGGTCTTTTTTTTCCACTTTTCTTGCAAATCACAGTCTGTGATCTCCCATAACAATAAATAGTTTGGGCAAACTTGCTCTTTGACTCCTTGAAATTCTTTTTCATTTGACAGACCTTTCATAGATGTTGTTACTCTAAAATATTGGGAGACTGAAGGAATATCTTTCTGCCTCAGTCAAATAAGTGAAAAACCTACTATTTGCTGGGAGCTATTGTGTTTGCTGGGAGTGTGTCGATGAAGGCAGGAATGATGCATCTGATTCCATGTTCTCAGAAGGCTCATTTATTGCTTTATGATACTATATTACATTAAAGAATACTATACTATACTATACTAAAGAATACAGAAAGGATACTTACAGAATGCTAAAAAGATAATAATGAAAACTCGTGACTCTTTCCAGCGTCCTGACACAGCTTGGCCCTGCTTGGCCAAAGAGTCAAAACAACTCTCACCAGAATCCAATGAAACAATCACCTGTGGGTAAACAATCTCCAAACACATTCCACATGAGCAAAACAGAGGAGAAGCAAATGAGTTAAGAGTTGTTTACCTTTCTCTAAGGCTCCTCAGCTTCCCAGGAGAAAAATCCTGGGTGAAGAGATTTTATCAGAGAATGTGAATGCCACATACAGCAAAGACAATGAGAGAAGCTCTTCTCAAATTCACATTTCCCTCTCCAAACAAAGTGATCCTGCAAGAGGCTGCAGCCACCTGGGCAGAGCAGTGTGCTCTGAGCCCTCCTTGCAGGCTGGCCAGGTGGGATGTGGGGCAGTCAGCAGCACTAAAGGCACAAAGGACATTTGGGACTCACTGCCCTGTTTGAGCAGCCTCCACCAGAGCTGCTGAGCCCCTGAGCCAGCAGCGCAAAACCACTGCAGGCCCAAGTTCAGTCTCTGGAGCCCAGCAGCCAGCTCCCCCTGCCATTCTGATTGCACACCAGCAGGGCCCACATTTCCTTTGGGCCCCATGCAATACACCTGAGACCCTCATACATTAGTAGTTTAGCTTTTTTTTTTTTTTTGTCAGAGACACCCAGCAGGACCCATACCACAAACACCAAGCCCCACTTAACAGTGTGGAGAAGAAGGCTTGGGTCACCTGCTCTGCACCACAGCACAAGAGCACCTGGAATTTTTGGGCAAATTATTCAACTTTAACATAAATCACTAACTATTGTCATGGCTGACATCTTCCACATTCAGCGAAGTGAGTAAATCACAGAAAGAGCACTCAAGTCCCCTGCTTGTTTTTCAAAAGAAGTTTTGGGTAACTGAGCTCCTTTAGGTGCTATGGACTGACAATATCTATCTTATCTGAATATTGAAAATGTTGTGTGTTGTCCCAGGCCTTCCCTAAACAGCTGCTTCAGATTAGCTGTAACACACTTCTTGGTTAACAAGAAGCTGAGAAATTAATGAATAAACCATTAATCATGTAATACAGTATGGTTCAATTATTTTTTTAGAAACTAGTCATACAAAATTTAAGCATAAACACAGCTCTTAGACTCAAATATCCCAGGTTTTCCTGGTGCTCTTTTTTTATGACAGTGGATTGTAGCCAGGACAAAGAATATCTCATTCCAGTTTCTTTTCCCCTCTCTGCCCTGTGGGTTTTTTTTCCATGGAAAAAGTTCTGGTTTGCATGCACTCTTCCCCTTCCCCAGCAGTTTTTCAGTTATAACATGCTTCACAAAACATCTTGGCAAGAGGACATCAAAAGGGGTTTTTACTTCTCTGAAGCATCCAGAAGCTAAGCTGATGCTCTGAGTATTCCTGTGCAGGCAGGACAAGCAAGTCAGGCCCCTTTTGCTCACATCTGGGCCTGGATTATTATTTTCTATCCCTCAGGGATTCATGTAAAATACATGGGCAATAAATGACTGACTTATTAAGCAGATTCCGGACCAGATGGAGTTAATGCAACTCTGCATGGCTGCACCCATTCAAGGAGACATCCTTCCAGGAGAGGATTGCTCTTTTAGTATGGCAGCTTATGATACTTACATGCTCATCTTCCCTAATATTGGTTCTTGGTATCTTCCTTCTTTTACATTCCACTCCCATTTTAGAAACTGGAGAGCACTCTAAAGAATTGTTTGCTTAGGACCACTGTGGAAGTAGGAAATATTTCTGAAAATCAATCTCCCCAAATATACAAGATTTTGATGCATAAATCAGGGCTTGGCAAAGCCTTTCTGCTTGTCAATTATGTAGTAAAACTGTACAAAGTGCAAGGAGGTCAAAAGATTGCCCAAGGTCACAGTGGGAATCAGTAGCTCAGGTTGAGTGAAGCGTACAAACATGTGAGCTCTGATTTTCGTCATCTAGCTATTGGACAACACTCTTTATTTCCAGCTACTATTGATTTACACCCTTCTACCCCTAGAATACAGCTGGCATTTTGTTAATTCAGTATCCAATAGCTCATAATGATCCTGCTAAAGATAGACTGCTGTGGGGCAGTCAAACTCCATGAAACGATTGCGTAAAAATGTGACTGGGAAGGCATTTTTCTCACATAGTCTGATTTCTAATCCCTCAGATGGAAGGAACTTTTTACTCAGCTAAGTTTTATGTACAGTCACTAAACAATATTTCCAATGGAAGAGTTTTCTGGTACAAATTGCTGAATACTTTCAAAGTGAATGGCTTTCAGGAATGATTTTTTTATTTTTTTTTAATTTTCAGTGGGATGCTTTTCAAGTTTCTCATTTTGATTAGATGGAAATTCTTTCCCTAAAAAGGGAAAAAAAAAAAGAAAGAAACTTCTCAGGAGGCATGACTATCAGGAAGATCTCCTTAAAAGATAAACTAATGAAAAAGAAGGAATTTTATCATGTTACAATTTTCCGGATTCCTCAGATATCACAAGATGTCAACCAGCATCACTCATATCATTTGCCATGACAGATCCTGCCTGACACAGTGAAGCACAGTGGCCAGGGCATGTGACTGCCAACCTTTAGTGGAGAGAGTCTGATTTGGAGTCAGGCTTTCCTTTACACCTGCCTGCTGTACATCTGCAAAGGCTGGGGCTGTACGTGCGGCCAGCTGCTCCTGGTCTGTTTGCAGATTCAGAGAGCAATAGCAAGGGACAGAGAGTCCTTTTCAGCACTCCTATTTCTTTCCAATTCTCTGTGCAAAATGACTAGAGATTTCCATTAAAACATCAAAATATCTTTCTAGGTGCAAGTCCAACTCTGCATAAGATAAAGAAATAAAAACTGTATAAACAATCTTAGCATTCAAAAGCCTTTCCAAGCCAATTGCTGTATAATGAATTCAGTGTAAATGTGTGCTGACCTTGGATACAAAATGGTCTCTTTCTGCCAATAATTTGCATAGTGGATATTGCTTTTGAGACAGTACATTGCAGTATGAAGGTTTAAAGGATGAAAAGAAAGTAGAGACTGAATATTAGCTCAGAGAGACCCACACAAGTGAGGAAGAACATCAGAGACATTGAGGTCTTCCTCAAGTAAGGAGAGAGAACTGCATTGTTTTTAAGGAGTAAATGCCTTTGTTTTTATTAATATATCTTAATTAATCCACATGATCTGGCTGCAAGCTCATGAAGTAAATTGCACATAGGGTGGAGAAGACAGAAAATGGCTGTTCAAACTACCCCTGTTGCCCTGTCAGGCAAATGCCCTCCCATCAATGTGGGCACATTTCTGTGCTGGGGATAGTGTGAAGGCATCTCCCTCCACACCCCTGGGAACCAGCACCTTGTTCCAGAACCAGTCTGCATGGAAGCAGGATGTAAAGGGGAACAAAAATGTTCTCTGACCTTTTCAGTAAAAACTTCACAGGCACTAACATGTCCTTGGGAATTCTACAATCCCCACAACACAGCTACAAGGACTTTGCTTTAGCATGGACAGAGCAGAGCCTCTGTCAGCAGCATCCTCTTCCTTGGAGGATCTTCCTTTGGCCAGGGGCAAGGCACTGAAGAGTCCTGATCCTCCCCACCCTTGTCAATGCTTTCCTCCCTTTCCCTCATCCTCGTGTTACATCCCCTCCTTGGGGTGTCTCCAGGATTCCCATATGGCTTCAAACCCCCACATCAGAAGGGTCCATAGCTCTACCAAGAGGACACTTTTCAGGAACTTTCAGAATACTAAACCAGTGCAGGGCACCTTGTTTGTGCTGAGCACTGCTGGCCTGCAAGCAAAGGATTCTCTGAAACGATGGAAGGACTGAAGCACCTGAAAGCTGCAGCCCTGCACCTTCATAGCATCGTTCCTAATGTCTGCCATGTGCACTGCACATGCCTTTGGTGAGCTGGTCCCTGCTGAAGGACTGGTTATTGTCAGTGTAATACCCAGCCAGCACAAGTATTTCCTGTAACTGGTTGATATTGGAGAGCATGGAGAGCATAAACTGTTGTTGCTATTTCTCTGTTTCCATTTAACATATGAACTCTTTAGTGAGCTATTCACACTCCATGATCTTAATCCAGCTCAGTCCTAATAAACACCATCTCACTTTTCTAGAACACCTTTGTCCCACAGGATCTGAAAATACTTAAGAGGATTGCACTGTTTTCCTAGATAGACTCATTTTTATTCAATAAGATCATAATGTGCCAGAATTTTTTAAAGTGAATCTTTAGATGTGTCAGCTTTTGCCCAAGAGAATTTCAGTAAATATGCCTACATCATTGATTCATGCAATTCTGGACTTCTTCCACTTTATTCTGAAAAGTCAATATTTTTGAAGGATTCAGGATAGGAATGTTAATACAGTACATTGGTAAAGACAGCTTTTCTTCTGAGGGGATATGAATGCTAGCACCAGAAAAACACTGTAAATATTAAAAGAATATTGCTCATGACAAAAGAGCAGCTGAAGTAAAATGAGGCTCTGACTAAGCACATATATTGTTTATGGGGTAGATACTTACAGCTGTGAGAAAGGGTTTCCTGTCACATGGCACAGCACAGGAGATGTCAAAGAACACATCCTGCTTAACAAACCCTTCTTGAACTCGCTGTCTTAAGGCATATTCCACACATACCCCAAACTGAGTGAAGAAAATATGGGAGCGCATGGGAGTGTGGAGCACCACAGGGGGAGGGCTGGATGACGTCTCAGAGGAGACATGGAAATGGAGTCCCACCTCCTATGTTGCACGGTGGATGCCACAGATGCCAGCTGGACCACGGGAACCTGATGGTGCTTTTGTCTCCCTGTAGGATCAGAGAGGTGCCACATTCAGCTCTCTGGCCCCACTACTGCCCAGGGCTGTCCCTGCCATTCCTGTTCTCCTCCTTTCCACAGTGGAGGAAAAAACCTGCTTACCAAGTGGCACAAAGGGCTTTGAGATGCTGCTGTGTAAAGTCCTGGGTAAATGTAAATGACAGCCAGGTCACAAGAGTAGAGAGCATGTGACCCTCCTTCCTCTGTTTGCACAGGGGATGGAAGGGAAGGGGATGGATGGGCTGGAGTAGAGATGAGCTGTTTCTGTTGATATTATCAGTGCTGCTGGTTATTCCAGATGAGCTGAGAAGGATGGATTCAAATAGAGATATCTGTGCCAAATACAGTACAAGGCCACGGCCACCTCACCATGTCACCAGGCAGAGGCCATGACACTCTGCCTACCCTGCCCACGGCCAATATTGGCACAAAGGCAGGCTGCTGATGCCCTGCCTCTGGCCAGTGCCAGTGCTGGGACAGACAGACTGGCAGCATCCTGTGCCCAGCCTGGCAGCAGCAGTGTGGGCAGAGCTGTTAATGTAAGGTGTGCTTTGCTGCTCCCACTGCTCAGGTGGAGCCAAGGGACAGCTCAATCCAAAGGTGTGTGCAGAGTGGGCTGCTGCTGCCAGGCAATGGGACTCCAGGAGCTCCTGGCAGGGCTCAGAAGGCACAGCATCACCATGATCTTGTGTTTGCTGTCAGTGACGGGATAAGTCACTGTATGGACACCTTGCTGCTCATCTTTCTTACTGCCTCAATAAGCTTTGGCTTGTGAAGCATTATCAGAGTCCATTACTGCTTTGATCCCACTGAGTTAGATGGAAACAGCTGGCACTCTTAGACCAGAGTGAGGGGTTTGGATGAAGACACCAAAACAAGGGTGAGAAGGTCTATGTGCAAGCACAAGATTTAGTACTACCAAGCACACAATCAATATTGCAAAATAATCTCAGCAACATGTGTGTGCTCCTGGTCAAGGGTCAGAACAGTTCAGCTTCCTGAGCTCCCTTCCATAGCTTAAGAACAAAGAAACAAACAAAGGCTCTTTCTGTAGCATTCTGCAGCCTTGTTCTTCAAACTATCCCAAGAAAATCAGAGTCCTAGCTAGAAAGAATCCTGTGACACATTTCATAACAGAAGACATTCATTGGAAAGTCCCCAGTTTGAGCTTCCCAATCCTGCTGCATGTGATCTTCATCATCTGTCCTTCTCATTTTGTCACCTGACAAAATGCTCTCTAAATCAGCTGGATTCCTCTGACTGATTGCAGTGGGGTTTGCAGGTTAGTTTTGCTGATAAAAGGATAATCCTTAGAGAATGAAAGGCATTAAATGCTCAGTGGGAGAATGTTTGGGAAGTGCTTGTGAATGCCAAGATCCAAAAGAAAAAAGTCTGAGATAGGTCATGGGGGAGACCAGACACAGCCATTCAAAACCACGTTTTCTTATGGAAAGCAGCTCCACTTGTGTCACCTAGGGACAGAATAAAAGGGAAAGCCAAAGGGAGATGGGAACACACAGACCTGCTGCAGACCACTGAGTTCTTGAGCAAGACCTGTGGCCTCTCTGATCTCTTTCTTGCATATTCCTTCTCCCAGTCATACAAAAGGGATAACTACACATGCTGCAGGACAGGTACAGAAAGGAGGATTACACCACAAGTCTTTGTTGTTCTGTGCTGTGGAACCACAATCTGTATTACAAATGGTGGAGACTAATATTATTAATTCCAAAATTTCTGGAGCTAACAGGAATATTTGTCATCAGGACATTTTCCTCTAACCTCAGGGCTACTGCTGAAAGCTTTTTATTTTCTTCATAACTTGCTGACACAGAGTATCAGAGAGGGAAAATTACTGCAGGACAGACAAAGGGGCACTCCTGCGAGTCAGGAGTGCAGAGGTAGGCAGTCAAAGACCTAAGAAACTTGGTATCATGGAAGCAGATGGTCTAATTTGTAAGACAGAATCAGTCCCTGTAAGACCTACACAGATTTGGTCCAATGCCACTGAGGACCTGCCTTCATCCACAGTCAAGAAGGAGCTGGTATCCCATCTGACTCCACAGGTCTTTTATAAGTGCACATTTCAATGGATGACTTTGAGCAGCAAAAGAACGCAGATAGAATATAGGGCGTGTGAGCTAAACAGAAATTGCTATGCACAGAATTATTTAGTTTTGAAAATATCTTTAAGGGTATCAAGTCCAGCCATTAACCCAGCACTGCCCAGGCCAACACTAAACCATGTCCCTACCTGACACCTCTACACACCTTTTAAATACCTCCACAGGTGGTGGCTCCACCACCTCCTTGAGCAGTCGGTTCCAATGCTTGACAACCATTTTGGGGAAGAAATTTTTCCTGATATCCACTGTAAACTTCCCCTGGCCCAACTTGAGGTTGGTTCCTGAGGTTATTTTTTCCTATCCTCCTAGAGAAAAACTAACATTTGCCTGATCTAACCACATGGCTTGAATGAACTGGGACAGCTATCAGAAACCAGATCTTCCTGCACTCTACAAGGAATTGACCCATAATCCATGGGTCAATTACATGGGTCAATTACAACCAATTCTTGTGTTGTAACCACCATGTTAAGCTCCAGGAGGTGATTTTTCAATTTTTCACTTCCAAGCTTGATTTTAGCATTTTGCCTAAGGGAGGAGAACAGACATAACTGCTGAAATCTTTGTCTTCTGAGGGCTATGTTAAGTGAAAATGGATTATGCTAATTTATATTGGCTGCACAGGAAGGCAATGACACAGTCATTAATGATCTACACAACCCAGCACAGGGAAGTTCCAACAGACACAAAAATACAGTGGAGCTGGTCTTATGGGTATGTTCCCAGTTCCAGTTGTGCCTGGGCACAGGCAAATTCCTAACTCATGCAAGTCAGAGTTGTATTGCTCCTCACATCCCGGGAGGCTCGTGGAGACCAAGGGGGCTGATTTTGCAGAGTCTTTATCATGGGGGACAGTCTCTGCTACTGGCCTGTATTTTTGAAACTAGTAAATACAGGGACATTTCAGAGAGCCTGGAGTGAGCTGGGGCTCAGGGAATGGTTCTCTGGTCACCTCTCTGAAGGCTTGGGCTGCAGAAGTTCATCTCATGGGAGTCAGCACCAGGGTGAGCACAAGTGTCCCTTACACCCACAGCTGCCAGGACAAGAGCCCAGCTTCTGCCAGCCCCAGGCACCAGGGCTGAGGCAGGCAGGAGTGGGGCCACAGCTGTTGATCACCTGCACCACATGCAGTACCCACCTGAAATTACTGTCACAGAATCATCACAGGGACATGGAACAGTTTGGGCTGAAAGGGACCTTTAAAGGTCATCTACTTCCAGCCCTCCTGCCACGGGCAGGGACACCTTCCTCCAAGTTTCCCAGAGCCTGACCTGAATATTTCCAGGGATGAGGAATCTGCTTACCTTCTTACACACCCCCTTTATCACTGTCTAGAGGTAAAGATATTTTATACCTGAGAGGAGGAGGTTATCCATCGCAGGGAGTCAGGAGGTCAGAGTTTCACTATGGTAAGTGCTAACCAGGAATTCCCCTGCCCTGATGAATTTACTGACAAGGCAGCACCAAAGGAGGGTGGGTGGCTTCTGACATCATGGAGAGCATAAAACAAGTATTCCCAACCATAAATATTTTTATTTTCTTTGCACAACATTAAGAAAACACTATAAACCTGCTCTTTGCATGGATCAATAGATGATCAATAACAAAAACAACTTCTTCTCACAAGCAGGTACTTTTATAGTCCCAGCTAAAGTGCAAAATAATTAAAAGGGGACACCTCATAATAATTTTAGTATGTTTGTGTGTTTAAAAGCTGAGTAGTGCTGTTGATTTCTAGTCCTGATCTTCAGGGCCCCACCACAAGCACCAGCCTAAGAATCTTCCTGCCACCCTGCATGCAGCACCAGCTCATGCCAACATCCATCCTGGTGCTAACATCAGCTTTCCAGGCGTGATCCTCACCCAACAAGTAAATAAAGGGTGGTTACAGGTGGTCAGAATTGGCTGCTGGCATAAAGAAGCCCCATGATGAATATGGAAAAGGATCTTGGGAAACTACTTCAAAGCAGAGTTTTCATGATAAGGCATTTCAACCTCTTCTCCGGCCACAAGAAGCAGCTGAATTTGGGAGAGCAATGCATCCAGAGGAAGGACTTTGGCTCAACACTCTCTTTCCTTCTTCTTGGCTGGAGAAAGCTCTTTTCCATTGACTGTCATCAATCCAGACAGTATTTACTCAGATTTCCACAGACAGCAATAAGTCAAGGGGCCCAGGCAGGGAAAGTAATTAAGTTTTCCATGCAAGCTGGATCTACCATTTCTGGAGCAAACTGGTGTGCCCAATCCATATCACAGACCTGGCCTTTGGAAAGATTTCAGAAAGAAAGAGGGACATATTTTATCCATCAATCTTTTGATTTCTGTGTTGGAACAGCCAGCATTGCAGCAGTGGATTTTCAGACTTTAAGGCCAGCCAGCTCATCGTGGGTGTCTCATCTGCCCACCTGCATAAGGGAGCCCATCGGTTTTCCCTGGCAATGCCCCCATCCAGCCCAATGCCATGCAATTCAGCAAGAGCACTCTCCTTGGGAAGCAGTCAGGCTGATTTAGTCTCCAAGTGATGGAGATTCCCTCCCATCCCCAGGTAACCTGTTCTGCTAATGAATTATGAGAAGGAAGGGAGCCATTCAGTCAATGGTATTTGTGTAGGATGATTTTACATGTTGCAATGGTGCCCACTGCAGTAAGTAAATTGCCCCCTGGCTTTCATAAACATCATCTGTACACAAATATTATCCACAACAACTCTATGGCAGGGAAATTCTCAAGTGTAAGATAATGTCATCTCCACAGCAATAAGAAAGGTAGAACAGTACTTGGCAGCTGGGAGAGAGGGAGAGGCGACAAACAGCAGCCAGCTGTAAAATGACCATGTCAGGGCTGCAGCTGCTTGCTCTGCCTGATTTAAAGCACCAGCCCCACAAAAGCATGCTGAGGAAACTAATTCTGTAAGAGAGTTACTTCATACCCAGGAAAATTATGAGGAACCCAGAGGTCAAGCTGGTTCTGTGGGGTGCCTTTGTAATACAGCCACCAGCAGAAAAAATATCAGAAATTAAGTTCCATCTAATCAGATAGAATTGGCAATAAAGCCAGGACTGCTCCATTTATTTATTTATTACATTAGGTCCAGGGGAACAAGAGCCCATTTTCCTTCTAAATTTGGATGTAATTGCAGACAGCCCTTCATTAGTGCTTTCTAACCTCCATCTTGGAGCTGATGGCATCATTCCTGTTTTATTGGCAGAGAAACTGATGCCAGAAATTGAGAAGTGATCTGGCCAAATTCTTGCAACATCTCCGTAATAGACCAAAGAAGGGAATGTGTCCCTGCTGCATCATATCCCTCCCCCACGTCCTCTCAAGCTGTGCCCAGAAGGAGAAAAGCCCTGACAGTCCAGTGCAAATCCACCACTTCACCCAGGTACAGTCACATTGAAGGGTCCATTTTCACCACAGCCAACTCCCTGCCTACATCTCTGAACTGCAACAACCTCTTCCATTGTGTGATCAAGGGCAACAGTATTTTTCTCATGCACCATAGACTCATCCAACCCTGCTTTAGGAAGTTATGCAGAGCTCTAGTGTCTTTAAGTTGTGTGATCTCTTGGTTGAAAGATGGGACACAACTGCTTTAGGCAATTTAGTCCTTATTTTTGTCATTGAATGTTGCTTTCTAAGGCAGAAAGACTCATCATTTTGTGGCTGAGCAGCAACCTAGTTATTAGAACTAATGCTTTTCTCACCCTGATAGCAAACAGCCCAAAAGAAAACGTTAACCTGCCTTTAAAACATAAATGGGTTTGTTCTAGGTGGGCTTCTGTCTTCTTCATATATGTTTAAAAATTAATACTTCATCCAGTGTTCTTCATCCAGTACCCATCTGTTAACACAGAGCAAAACAGGAATTCAATTTTGGCCTGTAGTGCCAATTGGGCAAACAGCTTCTTCATGCAGCAAGACAGGGACACAATCTGAACCCTTCATCTTCCATCAGCATCTTCAGCTTCCAAAAAAACCACAAAGAAAATGTTATCTGTTCTTCCAAGGGGGAAACTAAGGAGTTAATTTTATAGAAATTGTCAGCTCATGGGCCCAACACTAACGATGTAAAACAAAGAACAATCATTGCTCCTATGGGCTTACAAATGGCTGGATCTTTCTGAACAGTTCAACATACTTTTTTTTTTTTTAATCTATGATTAGATGTCCCAGGGGAGGCAGCTGCCTGATGAACACTTCAGGAAATTTGACCCTTATCTGCAGGTGCCTAAATGGGAGCTGAGCCCTTGGGAACAAAAATCCTGTCTGTGAATAGCCCCGTAAGTGTCAGTGAGAGCCAGGGAGCGATTCCCTGGTCAGGAGATCATGGCTGTGATCCAGCCTAGCCCAAGCTGGGCAGTGAGAGCAGCCGGACCCAGAACATTCCCAGCTCAGGAGGTGGGAATGGTGGCCATGGGTGGAAGGGAAGGAGGGGCAGGGACCCAGCAGCCAGACCCCCTCAGGGAGAGCCCCTTCTCCTGCTGGCATGGAGACACCTCCTGACCTCGGCCAATGCCACCAACACACATTAAAAGCAAAATCAGGATCTACCAAATCAAAGAACTGCAATAAGCCATCTGTACAACATGTTCTCTGCTCTGGTGGTTTTTCTGGCTGTTCAAGCTCCCCAGGCATCACCAAGCATTAGCTGTGTATTCTAGCTCCCCTGTCTGAGCCATGAACATCCTGGCAGTGTTTCTGCAGGGTCAGAGCACCCAGCTGCCTGTGCTCCTGCCTGGTGTGGATCTGGCTGTACCAGCTCCCTGCCCCAGACATCACCCACACACCATTTTAGGCATGGCACAGGTTGGGAACTGTCCCTACCACCATCTGACCACATGCATATTGGGTTTGAGGGCAGAAAGAGAGGGAAGGGAAGAGGTAGAGGTGAGTGGAAGCTGTGACATCCAACCTCAGGCCTGGAGAACAGACCCTGTGCTGTTCCAGCTCCATAGCTGGAGTAGTTTCCTGGCCTTTCCCCATTTTCAGTCCAGAGTATATGAAAGCCATCCCTGCTCTCCTCTGTACCTTCCATTCCAAACACTGCAGTCATGGCTCTGGGGCCAGCATGCCTTAGTCCAGCAGCAGGACTTGATGCCTTTATTAGCATGTTACAGAATATTAATAGTGGAAATCACATGAGCCAGTCAAATTTCTATGCCTCAGAGACAGCCCTTACATGCTGTCTTTGCTAAACAACCAGTTTCTGACATGGCCCAGCCCAGACTCAGGATGATTTTTTTCTCCCACTCTTCAAATCCTCAGCTTGTCCCCTACAACGTTTTTCTCCAGGGATTTCTTGCAAAAGAACGAAACAAATACAAATGACCTTCTGCTCCAACTCACTTCCTTCACACACTCCTCCCACCTCCACCAGCAGGTTGGGGTTTGTCTCCCTCTAGTCCCTGAAATGCCCCAGGACAGAACACCCACTGTTCTCTCATGGCTATATGGAGTCTTAGGCTGTGCCAGGGGAGGTTTAGGTTGGATATCAGGAAGAATGTCTCCACAGAAAAGGTGGTTGGGCATTGGAATGGGTTCCCAGGGAGGTGGTGAAGTCACTGGAGGTGTTTAAGTAAAGACAGATGTGGCACTTAGCCCCATGGTCTGGCTGACAAGGTCACGCTTGGTCATAGGGTGGACTTGATGATCTCAAAGGTCACTCCCAACCTCCTTGATTCTGTGATTCTGTGAAATGTAATTTTGATGCTTTTGCTCTTTACAAAAAATCTGTCCCAATTTGTATTTCCTTTCCAGTTTGGAAACCTTTGCCACTTTCCCTGATTGCTCTCATATTTTTTAATGATTCCTTAGGGCTTTTCTTCACCTTGTCTGCAATTTTCAGGGAGAAATGACATGGAACTTGGTTCCCATTTACCTTCTCTTCCTCTTCCAAAGTCTATTTCCAGCCTATTCTGCTCATAAACTGATTATTCCTGGACCTTGCTTCTCAGTTCAAATCTGCAGGGACCAAGCACAGTGTGTTCCTCCATATGTTCTACCACATCTTTCTGTTCACTTGCTCTCTAGGCAAATAATTTGTTAATTTGTCATAAAATGTGAATTTCTTAAAAAAATAAAAATAAGGAAAAAAAGAGCGAAGAAGAAGAAGCAGACAAAGAAATATGCTCTACAATGGAGCATTGACTGTGATAATGGGAAGCAAAGCTTCAAAGTCTCCTTTCCCTTGGCTCTCATCTCACAGCTTCCCTGGAAGGTGAGATGCCTTTGTCCCTACCCTTTTCTCCTCCTCTGTCTGCACAGAAAGCCCCTCTGAAGCAGCTGGGGAGCAGATGTGGCTCCCCAAGGCCCACACCAGCCCTGGGAGATGCCACTGCCCCGGCAGCCCCAGTGCCAAGGCCAGCTCCAGGCCGGGCTCATCTCACAGCCCCAGCTTGCTAAAGCCTCGCCAGCTCCTGGGGGCTGCTCTCTCTGCAGCTGCTCCAGTGGCAGCTTTATCTTTTCATTGGTACCTTCAGCATCATTAGGTTGTCCCCTTCTTTCCCTTAAGTATTTTTAAATACACTAGACACCTAGTGAGGAAAATCTCAGGCCTGCAGTGCTGTCAATAGCAAAGTGACAGTGCCCTGGTGCCCCAGAGGGACACCTGAGCAAAGGCCTTTCCTGAGTGTACAACAGCCACAGAGGAGGGATGTGCTACACAGCTCCTTGCCAAGGCAAAATCCACACCCTGACAGAGGACACACAGTAAATATTAAACATCAAGGTCCCTGTTTTCTGCTGTGCCCCAGCTGCCCAGAGCCACTCTGATGCAGCAGAGGAAATATAAACTCAGCACAATTGGCTTTACAGCTGCTTTGTCAGTGCATTGGCACAAAGCAGCTGGAGCTCGCCAGTGGAACTGGCCCTGTTCCTGGGCCCACATCAGCCTCACTTCAGGAGGACACTTCAGATGGCAAAGACAGGAGCTGTGGATCCTGAACAGAAATACAATCAGATCAGTTAAAAACAATTATGTACTCTGTGTGTAAAATTGCAGCATAGCATATTTTATGGGGACCCCTTTGAAGTTGGCTGCTTTGGAGCACAGAGGAGAGAACTGAGGCTCCAGGAGCAGCAGTGCTGCAAAGATCTTATCCAGCAGCACCTTCCTCACTGCCCAACCCATGCTGGAGCATTGAAATTAATTATGCTGTGGGTTGAAATGTGCTGCCTTACTTCTGAGTATTTGTTCACTATCTTTCTATCACAAAGGGATTCTTTTAGATTCAAGGAGATTCTGGAGTTACATGTGAAAAGTTCATTGTGCACAGAAGGTTTGCAAAACCTCCTAATATGATGCGATTTAAATTTGAAGTAGCATAACCTTGTAACCAGATTCAAAGGGATAATTGCAAAGGAGTGCAAGACAGAGCACACTTAAACCAGTGTTTTGGAAATTTAAAGTGGAAAAGCAAAGAGTCAGCACTCTTTAGTGAAAAAGGAGGTTGTGTAAGCACTTGAGAGGGGAAAAAAGAAAGAAAGAGAAAGCTTTTTTCTACATGGAGAATTAATCTGAGCACTGACCTCCAATCTGCTCTGGCACTTACACAGGGAGAGATGGGGACACTGTGCAAATGACATAAACAAATTCCTGCAGAAGAAACTCTTCTGGTAGGGACATCCATTCTCCAGACTCAATCCCAATCCTGCTAAGACACTTGCATCTTTCATCCTGCACAACTCCTGCTCTGATAAGGGAAATCTTCCACAGGAAAAGCATAGCTTACAAGAGAAAAAAATCATTGTGGGCAGGTTTGAATTTCTCTAGTAGCAGAGCTGCCATGCCCTGGCACTGAGAGTAAAAAAAGCCAAAGGCTTTTCAGGCTCCCCAAAGCCACGCTGAGCCCATGCAGGTTGCCAGCCTGGATCTACAGGCTCTGATCCCCTGCGTTGCTCAGGGCAGGATGAAGGCAGCAGGCTCAGGCTATCAGCTAGGCTGAGTGACTCTGCTGGGTAAGAAAAGAGATGCTATTGCCTGCTCAGCAGTAAAGGGAAAAGGGAAAGCAGCAGTAAGGGAGAGAGACAGTTATTATAAGTTTGACCAGGGACAGAATTAAATCGATGCAGTAAATGGCACTTAATGCACTTTAGTGACCCAATGCATTTGCTTCACCAGACTATGCCATGTGGCTGATCACATTTGATGCATAACATGAAAAGCACTAGAGGCCATTGCTGGAAAAATCTCAGGATGCAAAACAAATTGTCTGGGCACCTCTGTATTTTTTCCATCATTGCTGCACGCACACACACACCCTTTCCTGCCAGCACACTGGATTCCACAGCACCTTCCAGAGGTCAGCTTGGCACTGACTCCACATTCCCACTGAGTTTGCCCTGTCAGGATGAGCAGTCATGGGTCATAAATAAATTCTGATAATTTCCTTAGTTTAAACAGCACAGCTGGTTTTTTTTAATTTGTTTTTTGTCTTTTTTTTTGTAAAAATCCAAGAAAACTTAGATTGGTGCATGCAATCTTGGAAAATTAAATAAGTGGTGACATGTGCCAGCTACATAATAGAGCAGGACTTCACTCATTCACACGGCATCAGTCCAAACACACAAACTAGGCAGGCTGTCCTCAGAAAGCTCAAATCCAAAGGCTGCGTGAAGGCTCAGATTTCTTCATTTACCTGTCACCTGGGGAATATACAATGTCAGAGCTGTGGAGATATAAAAAAAGACAACACAGTTCTAGAAAGGAGGATAGTTGCTGGCAAAGCTGGGCTCTTCTTCTGGTCCTGGCACTCATTTGCCTTTTTCCCCTGCTACCGCATGGACGTTTGTAACACGAGGGCATGGATAACCTCCAGAACAGCTGGGCCTTCAGACAGGCTGTATCCATAACTGTAATGAGCTGGGGCTCAACAGGCTGGGCTAGCCATGCCTTACAAGACTGGGCCTCAAAAATCTGCCCCTTTGTTATACAGGATTAATGACTTTCAACCATTTTTGTAAGTGGCTGTGACTGTGATATTGTTATTGCTGCGTGTCACCATAAATCATTGCATTTTTCCAAACCTTCACTTCAGTTAGAGGTTAAATAGAACAAATGAGTGGAAACCACAACCACACTTGTAGCAAAAGGGGTTAGAAGCAGCCACACCCAGTCTCTCCCCTATTCCCATACCCTATTCTCCCCTATTCTCCATACCAGTTCCAGGGCTTCTGCACCATGTAATAAAAATTTACTCTTAGACTGAATGTTTCACCTGAGGACCAGAAAGCATGAACTTTGAACCCCTGCAGTTCACATTCCTCATGGCAATGTGAGGGTATTTATGAATACCTACTTGCTGTTTAGGAACAGTGAGGTGCAGAGAGGTTAAATGTTTTTTTACCTCAGACTAAATCATTAGAAGAGTTGGGAAGTGGAGCAGGAGTCCTACCCAAAGACAGACCAAAAATCACATCAATCAGTCCTTGATCTCGTTTCATGAAAAACATCTTCCTCAAGACCTCAGTTACTACTGACATTACCCCTCTAAATGTGTCAGACTTGAATTCTGTTACCAGGGCCATAGAATGGAATTCAGGGAGGCAAAGCCCCATCCCCACCTGGGATCATGTCCCACTTTTGGACTTGTACTGCCCAACAGCACAGAGAGCACAGCAAAGGCCCTGTGAGGGGACGTGTCAGGCCAAGCCACGCTCTCCCCAAGGCCTCACAGCCAAGGAAGGGCACAAATCTCCTGTGGGACCCCAGCCTGGGGCTCAGGGAAGGCACGAGGAGCACAATAATTTTGGATTCACTCCAGTGTTTTTCTGCTGAAAGCAGAATTTGGCCCTGCTCTAAGAGAGGGAGACAAAAAATTACATTTGACTTATTTGCCTTTGGAGCAATCTAGACAGATTTCAACACTTAAAGGGATTGAATTTAAATCATCCATGGATTTTGAGAAAAACATTATTGCTTGGTATCATAAACAATTCCCAATTTTTAGATCTTCCTGGGCTAGACTCAGTTTTAGCCCTAGTAGCAACAATTCTATTAAGGTTCTGAGGGAAATGGAATTGCAATGAACTGGTATACATTTTCTTTAAAAGTTATAATGTGACAAATATTTTATTTTAGCTTCTCTTGAGGATTTCCTGGATATTAAAAATAATCTTAATGTAGTCACTGGCTGGCATTAACATAGCACTTTTACTGCCTGTTTCAGGGAAAGCAGAGGACTCTATTTTCCCAGCAGTCTTTCACAAGGGGCTGTTGTAAATGTGCTTTGTTATCTAGAAGTACCAAGACATCACTGGATAAAAAGGTATTTTAACATCATGCTTTGAAAGTCTAATTCTGTCCTTTCTTGGGCTGAAAACAATCCACTGTCTTCACCAACAACAAGAGGGATTTACACCAATCAAAGCAAGAGGAAAATCCATCTTTTTTCCTGATATATTGACCTCCATTACTCTGTTTTAAATTCTTGATTTTTGAATACAGTTTCAGGTACTCTTAACTTGTCCATTTTCATACTCTTCCCTGCTCCCTGATGCTCCATCAGGGGTAGCAATAGTGTGGATATGAGTCATGTACACCTTATCTACTGCATTGTACAGATTCACAGAAGTTTAAGTGATGAGACTGTAAAATGGGGCAGATTTTCAGAAAAAGACCCAGCCTAGTATCCACAGAGCAGATCATGGTGGAACTAAAAGCTGAACATTTTGAAACATCAGACCAGAGTTACTGCAGATATCTCTCCAAGTCAAGATGGTCTAAATGAACTAGATGATCGTTAATGTCTCTTCCAAACCAAACCATTCTATGATTCTATGAAGATGTCCTAACAGATCCCAAATTATTCCTAAAAATGTAGGAAGAATTTCTGTCATCTTCATGGCTACCAAATCAAATCCTCCCTGGGAGTGCCACAGACCTCGGGGTGCTTAATACAAGGAGGAACTGACTGTGGATCCTTTTTTAGAAACAAAGAAAACTCTCAATGTATCTCTCAATTGCCAGCAACTGATTTGTGGTTGCTTTGTGATTGTGAATGGGAACTAATTCTCTGTAGAGGGGAAGGGATGAACTTGAGGGAAAATATTTTACAGGCTTAAAATTCTCATTTCTGCCAAAACTTTGAGAAAGTGTTGTATCTTTTGCAGCCATTACCTCAGCAGTTTGTGATAACACTACATTCTTCTTCTGGAATCTCAGAAATGGCTTTAACTTACATTTCTCCAAAGAAATATAGCTGTTCCCTAATTTGCCTCCCCACCACCAGCAAGACAATAGTTAATTACAGAAAGAGAGGTAAGAGCTCAAGCTGCACAGAGCAGCCACTGCAGCATGGAGAACCCATCCAGCCTTAATGTGTAATAGAAATGCAGGGGATGTGCAAATTCAGCTTCCCAGGACTGGCAGTACCTGGAGCTGGCAGCTCATAAAACCTGCACACAGCCCTGAAGTCATGCAGGGAAATGAAGTGTGGAATAAACCATGTCATGCAGTGACTTCAATGTCACCTCACACTGCTCAAAATCTTGAGTAAAATCTGTTTCTCTCCGATAACATTGTGGATACGATTAGCTAACAGCTTTAGAAAGGGAAAGCAGACACTTGTTTCTTTTCTCTCTGCTAATCATTTAAAAACAAAAATAAAATGAGGCGCTGGTCAGTGCCAACTCTCTTATCTACCTCCATTCAAGTGACAGCACAACAGGCTTCAGTGAGGCTGTTCAAAAAAGCTCTCAAGAATGCATTCAAAGTTGAACTGATTATGTGCTAAATATTTTGGGGCAGATCCTCACTTCATGAAAGGAAGCAAGGTCGAAGGGACTGCACAGACCTGGCTTTGGTGTGCTCCAGCTAAGAACAGTTTTCATTCCCAGTGAGGCAGGCTAGCAGACAAAAGTGACACCAGCGTGGGATTCCCTCACTCAACACATCAACACAGAGATCTCCAGGGCAGGCTTTTCTTCCTTTATGGACCACTTTTCTCTAGAGCAGAGGTGAAGTGGGCACAGGTCCCCAGGGATCCTCCTCACCTGATTGGTTTTGGATTTGATCTCTCCTTCCTCTACAGGCTACCGAGGGGCGCACTGTGACAGCAGGGGTTTGGTTGAGGCCAACATGGCACTTCTGAGGGGACAATCCCAGTTTTCTCCTTTGCCTCATATTGGTTCACATCACAGGGCTGATGCCTCAGGTTTCAGCTTTTGTATTTTTCAGATTCTGTATTGCTTTAGTGTGTACTTCTGAGTTTCATATTAGGGGATAGTAAGCTCTCTTCACAGAGTAGGTAGACAAAACAATTCCTTCTCTAGCTGGCGACCCAAGGACAAATGATCCAAATTTCAGGATTTGGATCCTGAGAGGCCAAGAGCATAAACAACATGGACTGAAGAGAGAAAAACAAGAAGGATGGGACTTCATGGGCTAAAGCTGTAACTGGACAATTAACTTATAAAAGTGAGAGACCCCGTGACCAGTTGTCCATTTTGTGACCATTTTGGGTTCATCTTGGCTGTAGCCCTGGCTGGGCTCTTGTGCTGCCCAAGGTGTATCCATTGAGGTCTTTTAATAAATCCCTACTTTTTTCTTTATCTCAGTCTCTGTTCTAGGTCAGCCTTCACAAGGCATCAGGGCCACACTGGAGCACACAGACTGGACCCTTTTCTGATGAAATAAAGCTGGAGGGGGCAGATGTGAACCTGACACACTCCACCCCACATTTAAATCCCCACCTCCAAGGTAAATATAGCATGAAAGTCAGGTTTCAGACTACAGCTCTTCACCAGTCAGTCCATGCTAAATGCCAATGGAGACACCAGCCTTCTGGTGGCTTCTACAGATGTATTTGCATTTAGTCAAATTAATCCCACCACAAGCTGTTTTGTATAAATAACATAGCAAAACCACAGAATTCAAGTGCTGAAGAAGTATTGCGAGATCTTTTTCAGGGAAATATTTCGTGTTCACTTTCTGGCAGGGAGAAGCCCACAGCCAGTATCAAACACCACTGACTGCTGGGACACAGTTTTGAAGCAATCTGTAGTGGCACTGAAAACCAGAAGAGCAAACTCACATCTTTCAACCTCTTCCTAAGATGCATCAGTCTTCCATGACTGGCAGCTCAGATGGGCTGACAGTATAAGGACCTCTACATGCCCTGACAGTCTGACCCCCAGAAGGGATGAGGCCAGCCTGAACATCTCTGATGGGAACAAACCAGTGACTGAGCCCTCAAATGTACAAGCCATGATCCTGGGCCCACTGGTGTTATCAGGAGCTTTCCCAGGGTGGGATTCATCTGACCAGATGTTGGCATCTGTGCTGCAGATCCTGCAATCAGGGTGCTTGCACCATCAGCAGAGAGAAACCAGCACAGGTGAGGCACAACTCATCTCATGCTAAAGCCCATGTCTGAAACAGGTGAGGAGAGAAATCCCCACAGTTCTTTGTTCTGTTCATCAGCTGTGCAGGGAGAGAGCAAGGCCAAGCTCTGACAGAGAGAGAGGGGATGCTTTGTGCACATATAGAGTCAGGTGGGCTGAATGCAAACCCCTGTGACTGTGACAGGATTCTGATACCCCCCAACAATAAATATGGGTCATAAATCAATATATCCTCAGCCTGCAGGCATCAGTCTTCAAAGGCCTCCGAGCTGTTGGAGTGATTGTTTTTGCATTGTACACATTACAGTGACTCCTTCTAAAAGTCACTGTTCTACCAATGACTGTGTCACAATGCAGGGACACTGTCCTGCTTTACACAAGTGACACAGACCAAAGCTCTGCCCTCAGGTAGGACAGCAAACTCCTGTCAGTGCTGCTGGATTAGGACACTGTGTCCACATGCTACACCACACGTTTGTCAGTGCACAAGAGACACAGGATATGCACAGAGCCAACGCTCAGTTCAGGCTGAGGAGAGAGCAGATAAAGAGCCTTTCATTTAACTGCCCCAGATTGACATATGTGGCAACTGTGCTTCCAAATTTGCATTCTCAAGAACCAAACCAAAGATTTGTTATTCTACCTTGAAAATAAGAACACACTGCAACAGAAATGTACGTCCTTTATTAACAACTTTTCAAAATAAATCTGAAGAAAAAAAGTCTTTGGTGACACTATCTATAAAACCAACCTATCTTAGATGGTAAACCTATGATGGTATACAGGTTAATGAAGTAAACCAAATTATATGGCTTTTAAATTTCTCATTCTCTCTTTTTCTCTCATTCACACATTTGCTTTAGGTTTAATTGCACCATGTTGTCAATAGTCAAACAAAGAGGGAGAAACACTTTAAAAAAGATGTGGCAGCACTATGAAAACATTGGTAATGCATTAGAAAATTTTTCTCAAAAATGTACATTTTATACAAAATAAGATTGTATTTTTGTTTGCCTTTTTGCTTTACATTTGCCGACCTAAGAATTCCCAGTTCAGGTTTCCATTCTCATAATCCAAACACTATACATATTTTCTCTCAAAATAAATATACAGAATTATGTACAAGGTCGCAAGGCCCATTGGATCATCACTAGCGACTGTGAAATAATCACTAAAAACATTGTGAAAGAATGGGAGGGAGCATCTCAAAGCATCTGATGAGTCCCATACCCACCCAGCCCCCTAGTTTAACCCTTGCCTAATTTAACTCCCTCTAATTTAATTGCAACTCAAAAAATGTGTGTGAAGACAGTTAAAATAGTGGTATAAAGGCCAGCTTGACTTAGTTTTAAACAAGGGTGAGATGTACAAAATTTTGGAAGATGCAATTTTGTTTCCAGCAGACACCAGCCAAGACCCTGCGTGGGGCAGGTCCCTCCTTGGAAGACCACAGGTGCATCCTGTGAAATCCCACCACAGCCCAGGGAAACGGCTCTGTCAGGCTGATGCCCTTGAAGGCCACATTTCCAGAACAGACATCAGAGCCCGCCTGGGGATGGAAAAAAAACAAAAACAAAAGAGCAGACAACCAAACCACCCTCTGCTGTAAGAGGATGTTTAAGTGGAGGAATTAACAAATTGTTGTCGATGGATAACAGATGTTATGGTATTCCTTTAGTTTCAGTAGGGGAGTGCAAAAGAAGAGGACACAACGTTGTACACTGGGCATGTAAAGATTTTTAAAAAATCTGAGTCTACATCTAGCTCTTTCTTTCATTGCTTCAAATGATGACTTCCATTCTCCAAATGACATCTTTTGGTAAATGAGCTATTTTAAAAGGCGCTCATTGGCGAAAAATTAATTTCTTTGCCAAAATTGGCTCTAAAAGAAAAATTGCAACCTGAAATTGATCAAATCCATGATGTTTTCCAATGGAAAAGATCAAAGTGCTCAATAGCCATGCATTAGCACACCAGTGTGTTCACTATGAAATTATTACAAAGCTTAAACATTCACATCTAGAAAAAGGTATGGTAATCATTAGAGATTTTCACAAAATAGAAAGAGGGCAAATAAAATCTTGTGCAGGCCCGAGGGACTGCAAGGAGTGCCAGGCACTTTCTATCTTGGAAGTTTGCCCCTCTTTTTGTGTCACATTTTTCTCATGAAACCTTTCTCCAGCAATAGATCTCATTCAATTATAACTGGGAAGGGTTTCTATTTTTTTTTTTTTACCTTTGATAAATTCAATTAAAAATTCATCAGTTCTCCCAAACTCTAATCCCTACTTCTATTCTGTTTTAATGGCACGGATCTATTCACATTCATCCACACATCTCACCCCTGATTAAATTAAGGTCAGTAACCTTTACAAAAGGCCACATGCGTAACACTCAGTCAAGTCATCAGGCATTCAAGTACCTGTAAAGTAAAGGCTAACATAGCCTGCTGTTAATGAAAAATAATAATAAAAAAAATCTACAAAAGGAGCAACAAGGAATGAACCTTGTTTCAGCACCATCTGAATTGGGAGAGGAGAAAAAAAAGAATAAAGAACCATTAACTTGCACCTAGGACACGACAGAAGAGTGATTTCATCCACTAAGGAAACAGCACAGCTCTGTCCAACACAGGTGGACGTGGGAGGCTTTGCCTGCTGTTCTCAGGAGCACTGGCCAGCGATGGCCACAGTGAGTGTAACACACACAGTCTCTGAGCTGGGTCTGTGTCCAGCTCTTCCCCTGCATCCCGGGGCTGCGGGCACGGAGAGCGACGGCCGTGAGGGACATTCCTTCCCAGCACGACGGCTGCACCCGGGCAACACACGCAAAGAGAAATGCTCCTACCTATCCTCATCCCTCTGGAGCTAAGCCTTCCATTGTCACTTGCTTAATTAGCAATCAGTAAACACAAGGGGCCTTGAATCACACTGAGAGTGAACTTTAGCACAGTCTCTTTCAGCCATCCCAAAAAGTGACGATAACAGAATGTCAAACAGCTTAAAAGCTTGGCCTGACTTGCTGCACTCCAAAAATAGTTACTCTCTTTCTAACTGAAACTCCAACCCACGTGCCCCCAAGTGGCATTTACTAAAACCCAAGCAGAACTGTAATTTTGCTTTAGTACGGGTCTCTCTTGCTGGCTACAGACCAGTGACTGCTTCCCAGAGGTGCAGATGCTCTGGTGGACATGGGTGCTCACTCCCCTGCACATGGCACATGAGCGAAAACGTGAGCCCTGAAAGCCTCATCCAGTGTTTGGCACATTCTCCAAAAAGGGAGTCTAAGGAAAAGGTCTGTTCCAGTCCTTGAATGAGCTACCTGATCTCCAAGTCATGGGAGCCACTGAGCCTTTCACTCTGGAAAATAAAAGCAGTGGATTTCACCTTCCCATGCAGATCACCAAGCACAGACCTGAGAGCACAGGGAAGTGAGGTTCCGATTCTTACAAGATGTGGGCAGCTGAATTAGCAGCTCACCCAAACATAGACTGAAATATATCCTGCTCCCATTCCTGCCCTGGCCTTGCCTACCTACTGCTGCCTCTTGACATTTCTCTCCACATGCTGATTTAACTCTCTAAATTGGTATTAGAAAAAGCCAATAAATCACCGGACAGTTTTCCATGAGTTTAGAGAGCTGAATGGGCTCACAGAAGCATCTGGTGGCCACCACCATGGCAGAAGGTATGAGGTGAGACTGCATGGCCAGGGAGTGGGAGAGCAATGGGAATTGAGGGAAAAGTGGCACCTCTTCCTTTCAGCAACTTAAGTCACTAGCTGCAGTCTCACATGTTTTGGCAGATTCCTTTAAAGATTTGGTTCAGATTTACAAGGGTATGTAGTGACAGGTCAAGGGGTAATGGTTTTCAACTGAAAGAAGGCAGATTCAGATCAGGTATTAGGAAGAAATTCTTTACTGTGAGGGTGGTGAGGCACTGGAACAGGTTGCACAGAACATGCTGGAGGTGTTTAAAGCCAGGCTGGATGAGGCTCTGAGCAACCTGGTCTAGTGGAAGATGTCCCTGCCCATGGCAGGGGGATTGGAACCAAATGATTTTCAAGATCCTTTCCAACCCAAACCATTCTATGATTCTAAAACAAAATGCCAGGAACCTGATGGTCCTGTCCTAACTTGATGTGCTCTGTTCAAATACTGCAATACATATGCAAAGCAAAGCACCCACTGCAAGTCTTCACATGTCAGGTTGCATTCAACATTTAGCAACATGTACTTTTCACTTTGACAGCAACTTTCTGTTTAGGGATAATAATCTTACCAGCAAGAGGAATTATTTGAGCTTCACAGCATTCTCTCTACAATCAGTAACTATTACTTCTACAAAGAGGAAATTGAGGCATGCCCTGGTTATGCAAGTTGCTTAAAGCTGCATATTAAATAGGTGCCTGAGCCTGAAGGAAACAGGTGGTCATTCTGGTCCAATTACTCTTCATCCCTACTAGATGGGACTGGTAGTAACTGAAGAGTTGCTATTCTTCATCCCTGCTACCAGACTGCCTGCTTACAAAGAAGTGAGGTATAGAAAGGCTTGCTGGTCTTCTGGGCATCAGCACTAAACCCTCTTGCTGTGACTTAACAGAGATCCTCTTGGGGTGGGGATAATTACAGACCACCCCAAAATGTGAGGGTTTGAAACATTTTTAAAATGCTTATTTTCTTAGCAAACTGGAATGGCATCTTCCTGACCCAAATCACTGCTTCTGTTTTCACTCTTCAATGTAAAGAAACACATAAATAAGCAAAAGACTACAAAAAAAAAAAACAACTGGAATATTTCAATTTAAAACCACTTATATTTGAAATGCTAAAACCATTTTGGAGCATGAGCAGCACTCATCTTTCAGAAGCAGGATTTTTGTATGAGTTACCCTGCCCCAAGCATGCCTGGGAACACCACTGGTGCCAGGACCCAGTGTCTGACCATACGCTTTACTTCAGGTGTCAGACCTCCATGAGGGAATGTTTCTATATATTTGCACTTCCAAAAAAAAAAAAAAAAAGGGAAAAAAAGAAGCCCATCCTTTGATTTCAAATAAGCCAGTTACAGGCCAAATTCCTGTACTGCAAGCACCAAAGTGCTTTCTTGCTTTCCATCACCACTTCTTTTACCCTCAGAACAAATCTGCTTCTGGATGTTTAGCTGCCAAGAGGCACCACTGCCCTTAGCAGGGACTTGCACAGGCTCTGGGTGTCCCACAGGACCACCATGCCCCGGGGTGCTGTGCCATCCACGGGCAGGGACACTCAGGTGTGCCTGGTGCTGTGCCATCCACGGGCAGGGACACTCAGGTGTGCCTGGTGCTGTGCCATCCATGGGCAGGGACACTCAGGTGTGCCTCCCTGAGCACAACACACGGCCCTGCAGCCCTGCTGTGCACGTGTGTCCCTGTGCTCCATGTCATGCTCCTCCACAATAATGCTCCTCTTTCCCTTCAAGGCAAGGCTGATTGCCTTTAAAGCAGAGGTCCCCAACCAGAAGGATCTGCCCTTTCATTTGGCTCCTTGGAGATTCTCTAGTTTTCCAGCTGTCCAAAGGATTTCAGCTACAGGGGCTGCTACTGGCTTGGGGAAAACTGGAAAAAAAAAGTTGGTAGTAAACAAGAAATATTAATACTTCAGTTCTGTCCTGTTTGTGCTCAGTTTGTTTCTGCTGCATTTTCCCCCAGTGAGATTCCAGCGATTAACTGCGCAGGGAAAAAGGAATGAAAATTGCATTGACAATCAAATGCATAAAAGAAAGAAATGGCAGCTCTGAAATATTCACAACCAACACAATTTTGATTAAAGAAAGAACTCTGTTTTTAATAGGGTTTTTTTTTTTTGATCATTAAAAAAGTTTAAACCTGCATAGCAATCATTTCAAAAATAATTATTTAATGTTCCATAATGAAACTGTACACGACCTAGTCCCAGCGACAGCAGCGTGCCGGCGGTTGGGCGCGGAGCCGCGGCCGGCGGGGTCGGGCGCTCGCTGCCGGCGCACAGTCCGGCTCCCTCGGCAGCGGCCTCAGAGTCGTTCAATGTCTCGGTACTTCTTCCTCAGGATGGAGACCTGGTCTTTAAAGAGGACAGGGTCGAGCCTCATCTGCGAGTGGATCAGCGGCATATAGCCAAACCAGCTGGCAAAAGTGTTCATGCAGCTCTGCCGCTGGGCAAAGTGGTCGGGGTCGGCCCAGCGCGAGGCCCGGGACGTCTGTGAGGAGAGGAGAGCAGAGATCAGGGTCAGCCTTGGCACACAGGATGGTGGGAATGGAGGGAATGGTGGGAATGGCAGGAATGGTGGGAATGGAGGGAATGGTGGGAATGGTGGGAATGGAGGGAATGGTGGGAATGATGGGAATGGTGGGAATGGAGGGAATGGTGGGAATGGTGGGAATGGAGGGAATGGTGGGAATGATGGGAATGGTGGGAATGGAGGGAATGGTGGGAATGGAGGGAATGGTGGGAATGATGGGAATGGTGGGAATGGAGGGAATGGTGGGAATGGTGGGAATGGAGGGAATGGTGGGAATGATGGGAATGGTGGGAATGGAGGGAATGGAGGGAATGGTGGGAATGGAGGGAATGGTGGGAATGGAGGGAATGGAGGGAATGGAGGGAATGGCGGGAATGGTGGGAATGGAGGGAATGGTGGGAATGGAGGGAATGGTGGGAATGATGGGAATGGTGGGAATGGAGGGAATGGTGGGAATGGTGGGAATGGAGGGAATGGTGGGAATGATGGGAATGGTGGGAATGGAGGGAATGGTGGGAATGGAGGGAATGGAGGGAATGGAGGGAATGGAGGGAATGGTGGGAATGGAGGGAATGAGTGGCAGGAGCTGGGCCAGGCGTTCACCATGGCGCCCTGCCGTGCCAGGGCTCGGGGACACGCGGCTCTGTGGCGGCCGGAACCCGCCTGGGGGGCTCAAAGAGGGGAAGAACACCCTGCCCACAGCAGATCCAGCAGTGCTGAGCTGGACACCCCTGACTTCCCAAAGACAGCAGAGGACAGGGCAGCGTGGAAACATGAGCTCGACCACAAGCCAGCCTGTGGGACACAACAGCCACAAGCAGCACTCCCAAATCTTGCCAGCACTCTATTTCACCTTATCCCCCACTCTTCTTTCCTTCAAACCCTCCAGCTATTTCAGAGATACAACAAGTTCTTAAAAACCACCAGGAAAAAACAGAGGGCCATTGCTTTCCAGCAGAGGTGCACACCCAAGACCAGGCCAGTTGCTGCCCATGGTCTTCAGCCATAGAAGGAAAACAATTATTCAGGGTCAAATCTGAACTTTTGCAGTTCAGATCTGCAGGAATTTATATACAAGTAATTTCAACCAGCTTGCAACTTAGATGTCCTTATATGCTTGGCATTACTCTTGTGTGCAGTGCCCTGCAGTGAAAAGCAAGGTGCTTCCAGGAATCCCTCTGGCCAAGCGCATCAGCACTGTCTCACCGACTCAAAAAATGGAGTCCCACACCACATCATATTTAACTCTGACCCAAGGAAAACACCATGGTCTTTGACTGCATACATGCAAAATATTCTGGCATGATTTTCCAAAGTTCAGGGCAGCTATAATCCCTGTGGAAGTCCATTGAAACTCAGCAGCTCTGGAAAAAAAAAGGCCCTAGCAGCTTTAAAGCTGCTATTATTCATTGTCTGTACCGAAAGAACATTTACAAACATAATAAAACTATTATTTAAGATAAAGTATGAATGTTGAGAACCTAGGGTTTTTTTGTGCCACTTCCCATGCATCTCTCTATAGCACTTATGTTTCCACTATACTTTAATAACAAATATAAACTGATAAAATCAAAGGATGTAAATTAAAACATGAAGAAATAGATAAAGTCAGGGACTTGCCAAATGACTGTGATAAGGCCTGTCCAGTTCAGCTCAAGTGGTAGATTATAATGTGCATTGATTGCAGCCTCCTGATTATACAGAGCCACTAAGGAGCAAGTAAAAGCTTGTTGCTAGAGGATTATAGCAGTCATTTTGGCCATTAACACTGAATTTCCATATGACTATTCATCTCTGTCACAACACTGAGGTTATGTTAATTTTTTATTTGTCTTTCAAGGAATTATGAACATGGTCCATTACATTTCCCAAAGCTGCAGGAACAACTTGTCTTTAGGAGAGAGTTATAGTTCATGGCTGACTCGAGTCACCCGTGCTGTAAGATGAAAAATGAATGCTCCATCTCTGCCAAACAGCCAAAGCACAGCCCTGTGGAGAGGTGAAGTTGAAGTTGGAAGCAATAGGGACTTTCTGGATGGCACAGAAAGTCCCTTTCTTGTTCACAGAAGGTCTCCTGGGCACCCAGACGAGTCAGAACTGCTGAATGCTACCAGTGCTACCTCAGGTGCCAGCACAGTGACACAGAGATAATGCAATTTACACACTGGCATGGCAACTCCCCAGTCAAAGATCTGAGTAATGCTACCAGGGGGAAATGGGAGGGGAAAATCGAGGGTCCTTGTTTCACCTGTCCCCCAGTAATGGTGGTGCTGTTTGCACTGAGATCACTGACACCATGGCAGCACAGAGGGGAGGCTGCTCAGGACTTGCTATTCCCCTCACTGCCCTCTCACACAGGGTAGGAGGAAAAGTGTCCCCGCACTAACGTGTACCCTGTTACTAGAGGTACATCTGCAAGGACAGAAGGCTTATCCAGTATGTGGAAGAGGACCTAAAACAAGCACTTCATGGCTGCTATTGAGTGATGGCATGACTGTGGGATAAAATGTTCCCTGTGGGGAAAAAACACTTGCATATCACAAATTATCTCTGTTGTGACAGTTCAGTGTCAGTGCTTGAATCACACTATATAATTTAAAATAGCACAGGGACAGCCTGGTACATTATATTAATCAATAATAATAAAAAATAGAAAATCTTTCTAGAATTTACTTATGCTTCTAGCATTCCATGACTAGGTCTTGGGTCTAGAATACTTAGAAAATTAGGGTTTAACTGGAATTCAGTCACCATAATCATCAGTTTCAAGAGTTTGGGATCACCATGAGTAACATCATGTCAGAAAACTATGAAGGGAAACAGCATTCACAGTAGATGTTTGCTGGTTTTCTTTTTTCTTCATTATAATAAGAAAGTCTATTCACAGTTCTGCTAAACTAGAAACTGCAAAAATATTTGACAGAATTGTACCACTCTGCAAGCTTAACCTAGAAGTGAACCTGTTACATTATCAATACATCCCAACTGCTGAAACATGCTGTGATTACATACCTGTCCCATCATGGTCTCCTTATACTGTTTTTTCTGTGTCACTTTGATTGGAGGCAATTTTGTCACGGCTGACACCAAAAAATTCATTAGAATGTCCTCACAATTGGCCAGTTGGTCCACCATATTCTTTAGGCTGGCAGGCAGGTAATGAGTGTACAGGTAGTGATAATATCTGAAAACCAACAGCAGTGTTATTAATACAAGTCACTGGGCTTTCAGGGATCCAGGACATTTCTATCTCAGTTGAAACCCAAGTTTTGTTCTCATCTCCCCAACAAGAAGGGAAAACAAATCAATTTCTCATCAAGACAGTAAACAGTGCTAAAGGACAAAGAGAACATGTAACCTTTTCTGCAACCACGTTAAAGTAAACAATGTGGGCCTAAGTATCAAGATAATGGACAAGGAGGAAGGAGAGCCCCACTGTGCTACAATGTGATAGACAACACTGATGAATCCATCCTCCCTATTTTCTTCCCAAACTGTTCAGTTGGAAAGAACTTGCATTAAAACTGCCTTACTACTGTTCTCATTGTTGAAATTATTCTTCTTTGGGTCTGTATCGTCCCCTGTGGCCTGTCTTCTCCTTAGTGGGTGTGTGGATTAGAGATTCCAGAATTTTCTTTTTCTTTAAATGTAGAGAGGACCATGGTCTGCTGAAGTTCTAACAGCATAGGTTTTCTCCAACATGCTGCAATATGCTGAACTGTCACATGCCCATTGTACTACATTTCTAGAGTAGCCAGAAGACTTTGCAGTCTGTAGCTGTCAGCCAACACATACCCAGAGCTGGTCTGGAAGTAACCTCCTTTCTGCTATGCTACAGGCCATTCAGCCAAGCAGCTTAATGAATTTGGGAACTCTTTGAAGTATGTAATTCCTGATGTTAAAAAGAGCAGTCCGACTGCCTCAAAACACAAGTGACTTCAAAGAGACCCAACAAGTGCAGTAATGACTACCAGATCCCCAGAGCTCAACCAAGAACTTAAATTATTACCCCATAAAAAGTAGACCCACTTAGTATCTTTTTTCCCCCTCCCCAGAAGAATGTTCTTCACACCCCACCCCCTCTTTACTATTTTGTTTCATATAGAAGAAGGATAGCAGATGCTCTGGATTCTTACTTGTGGTAAATAGCAGCTCCTGTCAATACCATGGAATAGTCATTAGTCCATTTGGAGGTATACCCCCACCTTTCCTTAGTGTTGTCCCAGAAGTGACTGCGTGCAGGATAGCCTACAATCCTCTCTGGAAAGCTCTGCCAAACTGTAAAGGCAAAATCCACCTGTGGACAAAGGTACAGGCCAAATGAATACTGAAACTGTTTCAACAAATGTCAACAAAACAAAATACAACCTTGCCACTAATTCGCAGTTCAAAATCTTGGAACTGTTGCAAAACAGTAATTCTGTGTATTCATCAGTAAATTAAACTGACTGCTTGACATTTTGCCCTATAATTATGCACATTTTAATGGTTCCTGTTAAAGGGAGTCTAGAGCATCACAGCATTACATTAACATTTTCAAGCTTGCCCTTTACATATCAAACCTTTTCAAGTTACAGAAAGAAAGGGTGTAGGTGCATGTATTTATACCTCGATGCAACACGAAGGGGTAATGGCCATGTGGTAAACTGAAATTTCTGCATATCTTCATGCATTGCACCTACCATTATAATCATTGTTAACACAGAGCTTGGAAAATCAGGAGTCAAGCACTTTAAATGGTAAAGGTGGCTCAGTGAAAATAAAACAGTCAGTGTGGAGTCCTTTTATGTTTTCTGTTTTGTGCCTTCTGAAGACCATGTCAGTCATACTTTCAAGACTGTCAATATGACCAAAAAGGTTCAAGATATAGCTTAATAAAGAGGAAGATAAAATTCCCATTTAGTCAAATTGCATAGGGAGCCCAAACTTTATGAAAAATGCTTTATATTGTATGAGACACAAGACTATATCAAATGCTCAAATGCTGCCAATGGCATTTTTTTTATTTTATTGTCTTGCTGTAGCTACTCTAATAACTCAAATCTCTGAGAATTGAGAAGTGACAGGACATTGCTACCCCATGATCCTACCAAACAAAATCTAGTGATATTAGGAAAGGGATGATCTGGGTAGTTTGCAAAAGGATTGTCAGCCTGATATTTGACAAGAGTTTGGTAAAAATATATAAAGAAAGATTTTATCAATGGTTGGCAGTCCCCATCCTTCAACTTAGATTTTGGAGCTCAAGCTAGACTGAAATTTTTTAAGAGTTATACACAATTCTTATTGTTCTATTCAAACCCCCCAAAAAGAGGGCTTTGTTTCTGCACTGCACATTAGACTTCCTTCAGTACCAGAGGGACCTAAAACTTCACTCAAAAATGTTTGAAAAACCTTCCAAGAATGCAGTCAAAGTTAAGGGTGTAGAGGTTAGGTAAAGAATAGCTGCTCTGAGAACAGTCCCATTTTGTGTTGATTACTGTCAGACTTCTCACATTTACAGTGTTTTTATGAAACAGAAGAGTCGCACATGGGCTGAAATACAAAGTTAGGGCCTGGTTATTTTCTTTAAAGTTGTTTCAAGGAATCTGAGGCCAACCAGAAAGACAATGTGCACAAACCAGTTACCGTTGTGATAGTTCTGATCTCATCCAAATCAATACCACATGAAAGAACCGAAGGGTTTTTTTCCTTATAAAGGCCTTTCCCATAAAACGTGACATCTGTTTTCTTTACAGAAGTCTGAGAATCTCAAACTTAAATAAATAATAAAATTGCTGCACCCAGTGCCCTCTCTTGTGCTTTCAAGTATCTGCTCTTGCACTAGGGAGATGCAGTAAAGCAACCATCCTAAGAGAAAACTCCCTTTATTAGAAAAGTCCCTCAGGTCTCATCCTAAGTAATTTCCAGCAGCACTGCCACTCCTGGCTGATCACCAGGAGAACCCAACCAAGCTGGCAATCTCTTAAACCTCTGGATCATGACCCACACTGATTGCTAATGACTTCCCATGCACACCCCCTCTGTGCCTGTGGAACAGCTCCTCTCACAGAAAAAACAAAGAAAACAAAGCAAAGTAACAAAGCCACAAAGAAAAGTGTAGGCTGCCTCACACAAGAGCAAGTATTTGTGCTTCAAAATGTTTAGGGTAAAACATGGCCAAGTCAAATGAGAAACACTATTTATTTCATATTTCATATGTGTTCCAGAAGCATGTATGACTCTGAAGTTTGCAGGATGACTAAATACCAGTCAAAACAAAACAAAGCCTCGAATCCTCAGGGAATCCACAGGCTGGATTGCTGTAAATACCCTGTCAGTGCAATGAAGTACTTTAGAAGTGTTACCATGATCTCCAGGGCAGCTGAGATGGGACCCTTCATCCTGAGCAACAACCTGCTTAGGAAGTCCAGCCCAAGGAGAAATGTCTTTTATTGCTTTGGGGTTTCTCTGGGCTATGCACGGCTTTGCACACAAGTGCTTTGGCAGCAGCCATATTCTTCCTCATCTAGCAGAAACTACCAAGGTGTAACATTGGCATCAAACAGGTTCAATGTCAACTATTTCTTTCATTTTTGAAGCAAAAGAGGGCTACCAAGGCTATTTCTTCAGCAGTCTAACCACAGCACAACATCTGTACAGGGGAGAAGAGCAGTTGCAATCTCATCCATTTAGAACAAATTCAGTGACATCTTAGGGTATATAGCAGTGACTGAAGACTAATGTTACACATTTCTTCACTGACATATAAGTACTGGCAGCATCATTGAAAGATCCTCATCACTGACAGAAATGCATTTTTATGTAGGTGAAGTGGGGAGAGCAGAATGACCATGGACATGGAGGAAAAAAGGGAAAACAAAAGAAAATCGAGTTTTTCAAGCTATTCCCTGGCCATCATTAATAATGTATTTCCCAAATATTGCACTCTATATAAACTGTCATCGGTTTCCCTTGTGGTTCTCAGGAAGAGGTTCTAGAAATCAATACTCATCCCAGTTGTAAAAATTGGTTTTCTACAGTATTTTTCTTTTCTTACTGCTATCTTGCTCTTGGCACAGACACTCGAGCACCTAAACTAGCAAAGAACTCCAATTTTATGGGCTGACACAATGGAGAAAGAGCATTCCTCAGTGAAATCTGCATCAGGGTGGCAATGCTGTATTTTGGAGAGATAGCAGTCCCTCTCTGCTGACAAGCCTTCCCCCTCTCCCCACACCCTCTACTGATACTGTGGGAGGGGAAACCACCCCAATCACAAAAGTGAGAGCAGAATATTAAAGCTGACTGCTCTCGGCTGCCTACACCCGCCTGCAGCTATGTTACTAAAATAATAAAGAACGGAAGCACCATATGCTAATGATGAGCCAATTAACCAGGGCGAAAGCTCCTCTGATGGCAGGCAGTGGCAGGGCTGCAGAAACGAGTGCAACACCCTAAATCTGAGCAGTGCAGCAGGAAATCTTGTAACATTTGCTCACTGGCAACGGCAAGAGCAAACCTGCTGTGCTCAGCTGAGCTCAGGAGCCAAGCAGAGTCCCAGAGACCCTTACTTACCTCAGTGGTTGAAAGCACGGTGTCCTCATCCAGGCTCAGCACTGCGTCTGTCACGATGTTGTCGTAGGGTAGGAAGCGACTGCTCATAACCTGTGGGTATTCAAGGCAGGAAGGGGAGGAAATAAAAATCACTTGAAGGACTCATTTCCAAGGCAAATAATTTTATTCCTCACTCTTATTTCCTCTTGTCCGAGGTAGGTGGCATATTTCTGTCTGATGGAAAGGACCCTTCAGCTCAAAAGTGAAGGAGTGTCATTTTTGTCACTCCAGCAGTCAGCCTATACCTTCTATCTGAGGAGTAATTTCTGAACAGACCTCCCTCTCTGCAGCAGGCTGCTTTCCTTTAGTGACAAACTGCACTGGTCTGTACTGATAATTAGATGTGCCTACAGCTTCTTTGAGGAGGATATTTTCCCTGGTGGCTAGGACTGTCCCTCTGCTCTCCTACAGGGTGTGAGGATCAGAGGTAATGAACGCTGAGAAGGACTTTGCAGCCTTCATAAGCTTACACAGCTGGGAAACCAAACAGCCCAGGCTGTGTGTGAAGGATGTAATACTACCAGGATGGTGCAACATTCTCCATCAGAAAAGGAGAACATACTAAAGAACTCAAGCTTTTAAAGCTCAAATCAAGCTTTATCTGCATGAAGAATTATATAGATATTGCAGCATTTTAAGAAGTCACATTCTTAAATGGCCTTCCAGTACCTGCAGGGAGCCTGAAAGAAAGACGGACAGGGACGTTTTATAAGAGCATGTAGAGACAGCACAAGGGGGAATGAATTCAAACTGACAGAGAGGAGGTTTAGATTAGGTATTAGGAAAAAAAATCTTTACTGTGAGGGAGGTGAGGCACTGTAACAGGTTGCCCAGAGAAACTGTGGATGCCCCATCCCTGGGAGTGCTCAAGGCCAGGCTGCACAGGGCTCTGAGCAACCTGGTCTAGAGGGAGGTTTCTTGGTCCATGGCAGAGGGGACCAAGTTGGCACTGGATAGTCTTTAAGGTCCTTCCAACTCACACCATTCTATATATAAAAAACCTATATACAGAACAAGCTTTTTAAAGATATAGCAGACAGCCCTCAAAGTAATAGGAAATAGATGGGAAAGCTGGATCAAAAAGATAACAGCAAGAAATGAAAATCCATATGGTTTCTTTATCACACTAAATAGCACCTTTTGAGAACTCATGAAGAATAACAAGGACACAACACAGTTTGTTTCCCTCATTTACTAAGACAAACAGCCTGGTTAATTACTAGACTTCTCTACCAATTTACTATGCCAAGAGAAAACTTCAAAGGTCAAGCCCAGTAAGAGGAATCCACTGTACAGAAACAGGGACATGGAGAAGTTTTACACAACCCTCCTAAATGACATGGTCAGTTCTACATCCCCTGCAACCTGTTTGGGAACAGGTCTTTGGAATCTATGCCCTGATTCAGAGAAAGATCTGTCTCCATAATCAAGATGTCCACAATGTCTGTCTGGAGAGCACCCCTTCACTGTGATGGCCTTGGTCCAGGGAGGCAGGGCTCTGAGGAAGAGGTGATCTGCCTGGGGCTGAGGTTTTGCTCTGCTTACAGTAAGATGAAGCAGTGCAAGCAGCAGCAGGAGACCCATGTTCTCATCCCTAATCTTTTACAGACCGTGCAAAAATTTTAAGTAGTACACCAGTCAGGACTTGCCATGTATTTTTTAATAGCTAAAGTACCATTTTGTAAAATGGGTGTTATAATATTTGATTTCAAGGGAAGAGTGAAGGTTAGGTAAAGGCAGACCACCATGATCAGCTGCATGGAGTACTGGTGCCTGCCAGCAGACCCTGGCCAAGTTTGGAGATGGAAAGCAGTTTCTTTGTGCAACTTTTGAACTGTGTTGCTCTGGCTCTGCAAACTCGGTCCAAAAAACCAGCTTTGCACATAAGAAGCCATTTGGCATATGCTGGGATATTAGAGGGAAGAGACTGTCCACTATAAACACACCTTTATGTACTCAGGAGACTCATTTGTAATCTAAACAGTGCCTGGGGCCAATTTCTACAAACATTATAGTACTGGTCAGAGATTTCTCCTCTATCTCACCTCTGCTAGTTTTACAAAAAGAAAATAAAAACACCCAGAACATTCAAAAGGCTCAGAAATCTCTACAACCTTTCTTGGCCCTGCAGCAATTCTCCTGATACTGTTTATGTGGCTAGCTAGGGCCAGAGCCTTTAGCTGCCAACCTTGCAGGGTCTTGTTAACGTGATGAGGAGAAAAGACCAAAGACAAAATTACAAATTCAAAATAGGATTGTACAGGCAAAGCAACTAAAAGTTCCCTTTGCCAACACAGAGCTCTGGAGCCAGCTGACAGAGAATGCACAGAGGTCCAGCTCAAATCTGTTTCAGATTCTAGAAGCAAGAAATCTTGCTCCTCTCAGGCCTGCATTTGGAAAGGATTCATCCACTTAAGTCTTTTCTCACCTGATGGCATCTATTTTCACTTTGTGAAAGTACAAACAAGACATGTGTGTTTCACAGCAAGAGATGACATGGTGATTTTGTTCCCACACAAGTGTTCCAAGCCCCCTTTTTTTTTTTGATGGCAGCAGTACCTCTCAAGTACCATGAAGAAGATACTTTTCAAAGGCAATTTCTCATTTTTAACTCTGCTTTTGAGTCCATAGCTGACCCCCAAGTCTTGCATGTGACTTCTCAGACTCAAGGAGTGCAGCTGCATCACTACTTTCATGCACCTGCAGAGAGATGGAATCTCCAACCATGGGGTCAGCCCTCTCTGCTGCTGGGGTCACATTTCAAAACTGAGTCCCACCTGTGAATCTCAGATTCAGGGCATTAATTGTCATGCTGATGATTTCTGAGTGCACAGGGCCCATGCATGAAACACGAATCTGCAACTAAGCTGGTACAAAAGGCCAAGGAATAGAAGGGAGCTGTCATTTTGTTGGGAACTACAAAGCTTTCACCAAAGGCGCTGCAAAAATAAATTCCCGTCCCATCAGAGAATGCAGGCGACCTTTTACCATGCTCCTCTCCACCTACCTTGCTTTCTCCTTCAATGACTATGACAGGCACAGAAGTGGCAGGCCAGCGGTGTTTGGCTGGGAGGGGTTTGTCACAATTCCATAAAACAATAATCTGAAAGAGAATATTGGACCATGATCAAAGACCTTTGCGGCAACACAGCCCATATTCTAAGGTTTCAGATTTCCAGACAGATGTGTTAGATTCAAGTTAGGATTTTCAAAATCCAAGGCAATGTAACAAATCTGCATAAAAATAACACTTCCTACATTGATTTCACCCAATCCAACTACTTACAATATATATCTTCTCAGGTAAATATAGGTTGGGCAGGAACTTGGGAAGTCCCTGTTTCAGCCATATGACACAGATGTGACTGATTTACTGTGGCTCTCATTAAAGGCAAAACTGCTTGTGACACTCCACTGCAAGAGGGTGCTCCTACTGAACTCCCCAGGGTTTTATTTAGAGAAGCCAAAATCCTGGCAATGATGAGATTAAAAGTCACAGCAGAAGGAAGGAAGATCACGTAACAGCTCTTGAGGCATAGGCATCCTTGTGCAGTTTGCAGCACACACAATGCTGGTCTTTAAAGTGCACTCATTACTTTACCTGTCTCATGTAACAATGAGTTTAATTACTATCTCTATTCCACTCCCATTATACTCAGAATTTTTATTTCCCATGCATGTAGGTCATAGACCATAGAAATCTCAGAGGAAAGAAACATCAGAATTGAAACAGAGGGCTGAAACAGGGCTGACTCACAAGGCTCCACATTCCTGGCAGAGTCGTTTGTCTCTGCTGTGACTGACAGCCAAACAGTGCTGCTTACCTGTGCACAGTACTGGGACTTGGCTACAGCAACCAGGAGTTTCAGCACAGGCTGAGATTGGGAAACCAGGGGAGTTACTGCGTGGATAACGGCAGTGAATGTGGAAAGAGGCTTCAGACCTGAAGTGAAGAGAGACGTGTTCAGTAAAGACAAAATCGCCCCAGTTATTACAGATTAAAGGACTTTGGGGATGGGAAAAACAATCTGCACTTAATGCAAACCTTGCCAGGTTTTTTTAGGTCATCTCCCTTCCTCTCAGATACCAGATGCTTCAGAGGAGATCACACTTCCCTTTAACTCCCACTCTGCACCTTTAACTTCCACTCTGAAATACCGGACTCCAAAACAATTATTTCCTTTTCTTACTCACTCTTTCCACAGATGTTCTGTTATCTCTCTTTTTCATCCAGTTTGTCCCACAATATTGACATCTAGTTTGTTCAGCCAAATGTCTTTCTCAACACAGGCTTGTTTTGCTGCCTGGCTCTGGATGCTTGATGTTTTTTTACAGATTATCTCCACAAATTCCAGGAGCTTATTCATTTTCCTCAGTTCCATTACAGCCTGTGTCAGATTTTTGCTCTTTCTGGGTTGATTCCTATCCACATGAATCTTCAATTACATCCTGAGCTGATAATTCTGCTTGCATCCTTGCCTTCCATTTTTAAATTTTTGTCTCGCTATGATTTCCTTTTTTGCCAGGAATAACACATCCTACTGGCGCCTACCCTTCCTTACTGCTCTCAACCTTATCTAAATTCATCAGTGTGGGGGTCATAGTTGTTTTTCATCAGAATTAGCACAGAAACCTTCTTCTCCCTTTTTTAACACAGTAACTGTCAATTTTTAGCAGGTGAGCAGTACAGATCCACACAAGTGGGATGGCAGAGGCTGAGCCAAAAGTAGCAGCAGTCTGGTAAGCAGGATCCCTTCAGCCTGGAGGCACATTCGCCTGCAGAACTCATTGTTCAAGCTCTGCTTCAGGAAAAAGCCATGAACCTAAGTTCTATTCATTCCTTCTAGTGGGATTCATATGAAGACACATAGTATGCAGAGTAAATCCATACCAAGTGCGCACTCCAATAAAAAGTGTCATGGGTAAATTACCACTTTCCCAATTTGTCAAGCAGAAATAAACAAAGAAAGCAAAAAGCTATTCCTCTTATGTCCCCTCAGGCCATGAATGGGTCAGCAACTCAGGCATTAATTACCAGCAACTGAAAAGTATGAGGGAACATAATTTTTTTTTTAACAATCTCTGCAAGCAAGAGGCACATGATGCATGTTGATGAGTCAGATGTTACAGTCTACAGTGGGCAGTGAAGACTGAGACAGGATAAATGAAAGGCATCATTACCTAGAAATGAATGGTAAGTAACTTGGCACATGCTACTCAAAGACAAAACTTCAAAATTCCACTAGAAATTCCAGATGTTAGTACATTATAGCAAGGATTCACTCACCAAGATTAGCATAGTAGTAAGGAAAATCTCCCAGATATGAGGAATATTGTGGCAGTACAAATAACCCTCCAGGATGTTTGTTCCATATTAAGCTGTTACGTGATATGTGCTTAAATATTCTGTCCTGAATAATCTGGAAAACAAGAGAAATAATGATTTTTAAATAGACTGTCATAGTCACTGGTAGAAGCTTCAGGGACTCCAGCTGACTGGAATCATCACCCATTCTGCAAAAAGCTGAGGCACACAAATTACTAGACCCTCCTCCTTGATCTCTCTTAAAAGGACTCAGAACCTGCACACTCTGACACCACTTCAGCAGCTCAGGCTTTGTGCCATAGGTTTTAGAGCACCTGATTAGTCTCTCTGGACACAGGGACCATACAATTTATTGCTTTTTATAATTCAAGCCAAATATTTTGTCTATTTGAGTATCTTAGCAGTTGTAAGCCTGATTAGTTCATTGTCAGCTTTACTATCCAGAACTCACAGAAGACAATTATTTGAAGATGGCATTAAAAAGCCAGATAATATTAGGAGATAAGGAGAGTATTCAAAACCAAAAAGACTTTCAGCAAATCAGGCTGCACTAATTATTATTTTTTTCTTAATTATAAAGGGATATTAGCATTCAGATGCATCACTGATTCCACATCTCAGTTCTGCAACAGTTCCTCATTGGATGAAACATGATCTTTTCCCAACTACTGCCTGACTCTATGGGGTGCCAAAACCAGAGATTCTTAGATTTTTGAGATCAGATCAAATTGCTACGTCATTTACTTTATCACCTAGAATACCACAAGCAAAAAAAGAAAAAACAATACCAGGCCATACAATTAGTGTGTATTTATGAAATTACAGTTGCTTCGCATGGGATGCCTGATTGCAGGAACAAGAGTGGTTCTTACACTGATGGGAAATCCTTTAAACTTCCTGCAAAGGCATAACAAGATTCAGAGGTGGGAATCTCTCATAGGACAAATTCAGCCTCCAAAGAAGGTGCAACTTTCTAAGTGCAGTACACTCTTGAGCCACATATTCTTACAGATTTGCTTTCCCTTGGAGCATTAGAAGTTAGCAGGTCTGGAGATGGAATGCTGCAAAGGGCCAGTGGGTGATGAAGGATGAATTTTCCCCCAAGCTGGCTAAGCAGGAATGCTTTGCCCTCTTCTGCAGCTCATCTTTTGTTATCTTCCAAGGAGGTTTCCATGTAACTGGCAGTTTTTGCAGTGCACAGGGCTTGAGTGCCAAGAACATGTTGGTTGTTCTAACCCAATGTCCCTGGCCTTAACACAGACGTATCTGGGTGAAACTTCATGTCTCTGAAGCTGGACTGAAGTGTAGGAAAACCAAAAAACAAGCAAAAAGACCCACCACAAGAAGAACAAAAGCAGCTGCTGCACTCTAAGCAAATCTCTGTAAGCTCCTAAGTTCAGGGACATTTGGTCAATATATGAATAAGTATTGCCACAAGCAGCCGTTTTCCTGGAATTTTTGATTGCCATGACAAGAAAAGATTAAAACACCAGTTACATTGTGTTAGACAATCCACTGCTGGTGGCAATACATGTACTGCTAAACTGGGGCAGATGTTAAATGCATGCTTTTCTGAATTTTGCCTACAGCCAATTACCATAGCTAATATGCAGTAATTCACTCACATGAGTAAGTTAATTTAACTTTTTGTTTTGGAATAACAGACTTAGGACTGTAATGCCATCACTGACAAGAATGTATGTGAATATTTCTAGTTGAGAAGTGAGGGTATCAGTTGTCAGATCTCCCACACAGCAGTGGGGACAGGAAAAAACACAGACAATGACTGTTGTTTACCCAACTGCAAGTTATGCCACTAAACAAGAGAGAACCTGGAAAGTATTTATTTTTGAGTGTTTACCACAAAGCATAAACACTGCAGCTCCTCCCTCTTGCTGTCTCAGAACTGGGGCAGAACTGGACAAGTAGAAGTCTGTAAATTTGCCTGGCCAGGAGGTTTACCCAGGCAGAGTTTTCGGGGCACTGGCAGCCAGCAAGGCTGCGGGGCAAACACGAGGCTCGTGTTCCGTGCCCGGAGCCGGCGCAGCTCCAGCCCCGGTGCCACGGCAGCTCCGGCTGCCTGGGAGCCCCTCAGCCTCCCCAACCTCACCTGAGTGCTCCTGCATCCTCCTGGGGAGCTGCTGAGCTGGTGCACAGTAAAAAATGCAGCATTAATTCATCACTCTCCTGGGCCTACATATGCAGCCTAGCTGTCAGGACAGAGGGGGAAAACCTGGCAGAAAGAGAACTAAAAAGTGTAAAAAAAATAACAGGGAGGACACAAGGAATTAAAATGTAGAGTGTACAGTGCTGCACATATTGCAGAGACAGCATTTACCTGGTCTCTCCAATGATGAGGCATGACAAGAAGTTTAATAAGAGAAGAAAGGAGTTAGGATCTCTGGCAAGATCTCCCTCTTCTTTTTGGAATGCATTAATAGTCCAATATTTTTGTCTCCCTCATCCTCACACTTCAAAAAGTTCACATATTGCCCTTATAATTGCTGCTCTTCAACAGGCCCTAGCCAAGCACCCAGCATTTATTTTCTGTACTTTGTGCTGTCCCTCTCTCCTCCTTTTCCTGAGTGGAGGACTGGGGATGCTGTTCAGGGATGTTTTGGGTTTGCTTCAAGAGAAGATGAAGCTGAAGAAGTGCAGATATGCTGGAGCAAACATCCAAGGGTGCCTGCAGCAGCCACTGCTGCACTGCCAGAGCTCCCCCTCACCAGCCTGCAGCAGACACTGTGAGCATCACTGCCTAACCCACACCTTGTCCAAGATACTGGGCAGCTCCTCTGTGCCTGCCAAATGGGTGCTGGCCAAATGACTCAAACATCTTATTTTGGGCTATCAGCTGGTTGGCTTAGGCCACTGTGCTGGGGTATAGTTCATTTTCTTCACAGTGGCTGCGATGGGGCTGTGGTTTGGATTTGTGCTAAACACAGGGTTGACACTTGTAGAGATGTTTTTGTTATTGCTGAGCAGAGCTTGCACAGAGCCAAGGCCTTTTCTGCTTTTCATACAGCCACAGTGTCGAGGAAATTGGGGGTGCCTGGGAGGCTGGGAGGAGACACAGCCAGCATGGGTGACCCAAACTGGCCTGAGGGAAATTCCAGACCAAATGACCTCATGCTCAGGATATAAAGTGAGGGGAAGAAGAAGGAAGAGGAAGACATTTGGAGTGATTGTGTTTGTTTCCTCAAGTCACCATTACATGTGATGGTGCCCTGCTCTCCTGGAGATGGCTGAACACCTGCCTGCCCCTGGGAAGCAGTGACTTAATTCCTTGTTTTGCTTCATTTTTTATGTAGCTTTTGCTTTCCCTACTAAACTGTATTTATCTCAATCCATGAGTTTTCTGGCTTTTACCCTTCCAGCTCCCTCCCTGACCCCACAGGTGGGAGAGGGAGTGGGCAGCTGCCTGGGGCTTGGCTGCTGCCTGGGGTTGAACCACAACAGCCACCAAATGCTGTGAGATGATCAAGGAACTTAAAATGTGATTTAAGGTTTTCAGAGGTCTGCAGAATAAAGGGCTGTAATGTCCTTGCAGACATCTGATTTGGTAAAGACTTTTTCTGTGCTGATATCCTCAGACAGGGACATACACTGGCACTGCAGTTAGTGGGCAAGTGATTATTCTGATGATATCTGGAAACATCAGAGCACTGTGACACAACAGTATTACAACAGAAGATGGATCACATCCACATACAAAAAAAAATCCTGCTAGGAATTTACTTCCAGGCATTAGATTTTACAAAGAGGATATACTGCTTGCTTGCAGGTTTCAGACAACAAAAGTCACTCTCAGCTGTATTAATCCTTTCCTAAGGAAAGTTAACATGGGACTTTACTTAGGCAAGTTGAAATGTGAAATGAGTGAAAAGAAAAGAATCCCTCTTAGCTGTCTCAAAAGCTTGAGAGTCCTGAATTAAAAAACAACAACAAGAACAACAAAATCTCAAGCCAAAATCAGTCTCCCAAACAGATGAAAAAACCCAGAACATCAACACCAGGCATACATTAATTGGTTTCATTAAACTAAATCTTCTGGGAAGACTTTTGTCTTGACTTTGATTTTTCTGCTCTGAGCAGAAACTCCAGCTTGCTGGTTACCCATCTGCTTTAGCTTTAGAGGTTTTGCTGTCCCTTGGGCTCCTGAAGCCACATGGGCCAATGTGTCCCAAAGCAGCACCAAAGACACATGTGTGAGCACTGGAACTTGATGTGATGGACACCAAGGCTGTGGGAGCTGCAGGTTTTATGTGCCCTGGAGTTCAGGGCCAGCACAGGCAGGAGAGGGGCAGTGGGGACAGCCGTGTGCCCCTGTCCTTTTAGCAACCCCTACCAACAACAGGGCACGTGCAGGGAAGGCAGAGGATGCCTGAGGCACCTGATGGACCCTGGGAGCACTTCTGTGAGGCTTAATTAAACTGTGAGCAATGGCACATGGTCTTTCACCTTTGTCTGATCCTGGTGTGGGCTGTGGTAATTATCACTACCTCATCAGTGCTCATGAGGAGTTGGAGGATGAAGAGCAGTTCCCAACAGGTAGCACAGCTGCAGACATCCTCTTCTGAGTAAATGGGAGCATTGTGAGGACAGCTGTGCCAGGGGCTCTGCAAATGTTCCCTGGCTGATTTTCTTCACTGGCATGGAAAAACCTAAGGGACTGCCTTGCAGCAGCTGGAGATTGATCAGCCATGGGCACTCATTTGCAGTTTTCAGGGAGAAGCAGGTACAGCAGGAAATGTGGAGCCTTAACAACTGTGTATTTCAACTGTGCACAAAGACAGGTGCAATTGCAGAAGCATTAGCATAAGACGAATGCATTTGCACCTTCAAAGTGAGCCCCTTTCAGTGGTACAAATGTGTCAAAAAATTATGTGAAAAATTGCAAAACAGTTAGAAAAGAAACCTGCTTTGGAAATTGCAGCCTGGGCCCTACTTCTGAAGAGCCTTTCATCTTTCCCCTGTCTTTCAATTCAGAAAGGATTCTCTCCACATTTGAGATCATCTGTCTCCTCTTTTAATAGCAGTCTAATTATGATTATCTATTAATAATTTATAAGAATGATCAGGCCTTTCCCTTCTCCTGTGTGTGAAGATAACACACAGAATTTACAACCCCCACTTTTTCTTGAGCCAGATCAATACCCCCATCACGAGGCCTCAAAATGTTAAGGAATGGTCAAGGAAGAGCTCTACAGTAGCTCTTTTTTTCCAAAAAGAATTCCAGAAAGGTTTCTTAAGAAATACATTTACTACCAATGACAAAGATAGTGATTCATAAGCCATAAAGCCTTGCAAAGTCAGGATCACACATGACAACTTTTCCATGTGTTGGGTAGCTCCCATTTTTCACCGTGACAGTTTTCTAATGTGGATTCCAATAATGAAGAAAGTATTTCCTTAGGGGAGAAAACTCATCAAGATGCTGAGCTTTTTTCCCAGTGACCAATTGCATGTCATGAAAACCAAGGTCTGAAGTCAGCTGAGGACAGGAGCAGTTGGACAGGTACGGAAATCTCACTGCTTGGCAAGGTCTCAGACAATTTTTACTCACCTCTAGTGTAGTCAATACAATCTTCTCAACTGAAGAAAAATAAGCCTCCCACAAGAACTGTGTCTGCTGTCTAAGTGCTAGGATTTTATCCTGATGGATAGACCTGATTGTAGAAGGAATCTGTAATACAGGATGTAATATAGTCAGAAGCTTTAGAAACAACACAATCTCATCAAATTAATATGCTGCTGACAAGCCCTCTCCTCCATTAGCAGGTTGTACAGCTTCAGCACTCCAGTCCAGTGGAGATGTGTGTCAACAGTTAAAGCCTGGATGTAAAACAAATGAGACACAACCCTTTATAACCTCTGATATTGAATATATTATTTTTTTTAATCTGCTTTTCATTTTTGATTGTTTATGGTAATGAGTAGTGTGGCATAGTAAGGAGTCCCTCCATGCAGCCCTTGTGATTTTCATCCCACAAAACTCTTCATGGACCAGTATTTGAACAACCTAGTACCTGCAGGGGCTGAGAGTTCAACAATAATCCCCACATTCCAAGTATATTAGTGGGATCTGGAACTGCATTTACCACAGCATGGCAACACTAAGTGTCCTAAGGAAAACACAGCAACACCTTAAGTAAGACTCCACTTTTTGGGAGCCCATGGATCAAATTGCATTTTAGTAATTACCTTAGGTGGAAAGAATAACATCTTTCACAACATCTGTAATTCACAAGGGAAAACAGTGCTCATCTTTGCCCCCTTTCCACAATCTACACATGAATTGTTGCCTTACAAATAAACCCTAAATTGTCCTGCTACAGCACTTTTCCATTAAAAAATGTAACTGCTCACTAGATCAGAAGGGAAGGGCTTCATGTCTACATCTCTCACCATCTCCATGTCCTTCTCAAAACTAAGATCTGTATATGCCATTTTTTAACTTAGGACATCGACCAAGGCCTCCAGTTCAACTTGGACAATGCAAAGTGACATTATCAGGGGGATTTACTGAAATTTGCTTCAGTGATGAGAGCTAGCCACAGCACTAGAAAGGCATTTAGAATATGCTGCTGCTTTGTGGTCATCTTTCTCTAGAAACGAACAGTTGTGTTCACACACACAGAGCCCAGGTATTTGCTTTTAAAACTAATGACTCAGGTAAAAGATTTATGAGAAATCAGTATCTGACAAGTTGCCATAATTTAGTGGTTGGTCTCGATGAGCTTAGAGGTCTTTTCCAGCTTAAACAATTCTGTGATTTCAATTAGAAATCACAAAAGTGAGTGACTGTGTCCTTGTGCATTCCAGCTTATTCTGAAGTTTGCCTGCATCCCACCACATTCAACCCTTTCCTGATCAAAACACACTCTGCTTATTCCTGAAATATTCTGAGAAGAGCTGGCGATCATTATTTGCTTTCACGTGTTCCCAAATCAAATTATTTCCCATGAAACCTCTTTCCTAAAGAAAATTTGCAACTTTAAAAATTTACATGTCAAAAATTTTTACAAGAACCACCAAATTCTTTACTTGCAGAGTTTGCAACCAGGTCTGGACACTTTGCCCATGGCTCCACTGGGTGCAGTGTTGGATGGGCCAGTGTTTGCTCTCTCAGCCCTTCAACTCTTAGACCATCATCTTAAGAGACACTGCTAATATAATACAGACTTTGGGCTTATGAGCTAGCACTGCAGCAAGGTGGAGCAGAAGAAAATGGTCAGATTGCCCAAGATGCTGCTGTATTTCCCTCCCCTATAGGCCCTTTAAGTAAAAGATAAGTCTTAAGGTAAAATACTCCCTGCAAAAGTAAAGACAGAACCTGAAAACATGTATTGGCACATGTCTAAGAGATCACATCACTATTCATGATGTGCTACAATAAGCAGAAGGATAATAAACATTACCTGTACTGGCTGCACAGATGTGTATTAGTCACACCCAGAAACATTATTAGTAGCAAAGACAAGATTAAAGTCACTTCTTAGTGGCAATACAGCATTTTCTCAATAAACATTTAATGCAGTATGTGCAACCTTGTGTAGTGTGTATGCACACATGTGTAATTCACTCATAAAATCAATACTCAATCCCCACTACATCTTATGAAAGGGAATGCTGCTCTGACTATGAAGGTTACTGCACAAAGTTATCATTTTACACACCATACCATACTCCTGAGTGCCAGCAAACACAGTGTCAAGGTTAAAAAGAGCCTTGATGGAGGCTCTGTTACAACAGCTGGAAAGAAAAATCAGAGCTCCCATTTTAAATGCATTTGCCTATTAATCTACTTGTCCAGAAAGACAGGTGGGGAAAATGATGTATTAATACAAATCCAGCATGATTACATTGGAATTATTAGAACTTTAATAAAAGGTCATTTCAGCAATGAGTAGGGGGGGAGGGAAAAACCACCCTGCACAAATAAATGCAGAAAAGCTCCCAGCACTATGATGAGGAGAATATGCAAATAAAAGCATCCGAGTTGCTCTCAAACAGGAAATGAAAAACTGTAACATAACAAAAACATTTCCCAGAGCAGACATTCAGGCCCTCTGCCAGCTCTTTAAAAACACTGTTAATAACAGAGCAGTAGCTGCTCAATATGGAAGCAGCTGTGTGAAGTGAACGAACGGCACGTTACCGGAAAACATGAAGATCAGCAAATTATTGTTATTTAAAGAGAGACATAATTTTGCTCTAAAAAAATGTGCTGTCCACAGAAGCAAAAATCAAATGGCCCTTTTATATTTGCAGCTTGTATGACATTAGGTAGAATAGGCACTCCATGCAAGTCTTGCTAGGCCAGCTCTTCACAAAAATTTACTTCCTTAGACAAGTAAACAGCCAAGTGATGACATGGCAAAGATACTTTGTTCTGTCAAACAAAGTACAGGCCACCACACCTGTACCTTTGAGGGCTTCTCCCTGTGGAGGACACTAAACTCAAGGATCAAAAAAAAAAATTGCTCTTTGTGGCTACTTTGTGCTTATTCCAGATCTTGTGGATCTCAGCTTTATGCTGGACAACGGCACTTTAGAAAAAACAATTTTCCAAGAACTTCTCCTAACGTGAATGTTTCTGCAGAATTTACAGAATATATTTGGACTGTAATACTCGCTAACATAGCTGAAAAAAACAAAACAACCAAAGTGCATTTAAAACCAAAGCAGATGCTGGAAGTAACAGGGAATTTGTAACTTCTCAGCCCATTTTTGTTCTATGACCTCAAGATTAACTATAAGTGACAGGAACACTGCTTCAAAAAGCAATGTTACATGGTCCACATATCAGAAAGGGGAGAGATTGTGCTTCTCATCAAATTGTTAGATGATAACTCCTGCCTGAGAAAATATCTGCTTTCCTGAGGATACTCCTGAGGATAAACTATTTTTTAAGGACTGGGGCAGAATCCACCCTCAAATGTTTTCCCCTTTGCTCCGTTCTCGGCTGTTTTTAAAGGCCTGGAAAGGCTTGGGGAGGCCTTGGGACAGCCCACGCTCCAAAGGACGAAAAGAGTCTTCAGGTTTTTCTCGGTCTTCAGTGTTTATTAGTTTTTATCGACAAGATTTTCTCTCGGCCCGACAGAGGTCCGCACAGCACGTCAGCCATGGACACACTGAGAGCCCTCGGGGCGGTCACTTATCTTTATACCCAAAACTACGTATAAGATATTTACCTATTTTCCCCAATGCTTTTCACCCTTATTGAGAAGTGCACTTTTAGTAAGAACCAGTGCCAAAGTGCCACCACCACCACAGAAGATGGAGGCCAAGAAGAAGAAGAAGAACAGGACACGCCCCAATTCCTCCATCTTACTTCTCTAGACCCCCCTGTACCGAAATTCTAAAACCTGTGTTTCACACTATAATTAACCTATCCCTTCACCATTTATCCCAGTGTGATCCTCCCATCCTCATACAGGTGTTGTCTCCTGTGCAGGATCAAAGTCCAGCCACCAGACACTTCTGGCAACATTCCTGGACCTCCAAGCCCCCCAAGGGTTGTCTCGGTGTCTCTGCACATCAGGGCTGATGTGCTGAGATCCCACACCCCTTTCATCCCAGTACCTGGACAGGTCTACCTCAGATTGGCATCCAAGTGCTCCACACCAGAAGAGGTTTCATGCTCTTCACAAAAATAAAAGTCTCCTGCACTTAAGAATTTGGCCTGGTGGCTGCAATGACCTTCAGGTCAAATAATGTCATATTAAATGAGCTCACAGCCAGCCTGACAAAGACAGTCCTTTCATGATAAAAGAATCTTTTACAACCCTGACCTTTTGGATTCATCTTCCCTGTCCACTGAGATGGTGGCAGCAATAATCAAGTGCAGGCCGTGGTCTGTTCCTTACCTGTAATAACAATCTCTCATCGCCGATGATGGCAGCTTGGTTCCAATCAATCACTTCCGAGAACGGCAGCTCCCATCCATTGCTGAGCATGACCGGGACGCAGGCGGCCTGTGGGCACAGAGCTGCTGTCAGCAGCGGTCCCAGCTCTCCACCAACACCCTGACCCCCTCTCTGCACCAGCTCAGGTGAGGCAACATGGCAAAGAACACCAGAAACCACAGCAGGGCAGCCCAAGTGTTTACAGTTTTGCATTTTGGGCTCATTTGTATGCACTGAAAGGCGGGGTTTGCATGGACAGTGGCATTTGCAATCTGGAGCTTACGCTGCCAGACAAGGGCAGAACTGTTCAGTGCAGCAGATGGGACACTGGAGAATTTAATACAAAATGATGGCCTTCCTTGCTGCTTTGTGAACCACTTAGCAAGGAGCAACTTCCCCAGTTTTATAGTAGGTTAGTGACAACCCTACAGAAAATACAGATCATATTTAACTCCTCACCACCTTTCCCATGAAGGAGTAAATTCTCTATCTTAGGTATCAACTTTTCAAATAGAGGCAACTGCACAAATACAACTCGTCTGTCATCACCTGTCTACAAAAAAAAGAATTGTTGTATGTCCCAAAACAAACAAAAAAAACCCATACACATTTAGTATCCATTTCTTACCAGTATGATCTGTGTAAACTAATTAAACTTCTGTGAGTTTTACCAGTTCTTCTGCACGGGCAGTTTGTGAATACTTAGCAAATAGGTCAGTATTTCCATAAACAAATGATCACCACTATGTTCTGGTCAGCTCAATCTCAACAAGGATCCAAACCAAACACCTTCTGATGAGATGAAATAACCTAGTACCAGAGGATTTTTATCAAACCTGTGCTCTGGTTCAGTTTCTTTTGGATCAAACCAAGCTTAAGTGTTCTGAGTTTGGTCCAGACTAGGGTTCAGGCCTTCCAAAAGATGGTATAAAGGGGAATCTTTCAGACTGCTGTACCTTCCTTGGTAAGATGCATCATGCAGAGCATCTCAGACTGGTCAAGTCTACACTACAGCAGTGATTATTATGTGTAAACAACTGTGATCTTCTGTAAGGAATTACATCAATGCATAAAAAAGCCAACTAAAAACACTTAGTAATGTGTTTTCACGTTTAAAACATTGCACTAATGTGGATTAAGACTTTCAACATCACCTGGATCCAGACAGAAACTGGGAATACATCATTATTGGTGAATACTGCTGCTAGCCTGATAGCAAAATCCGCAGTTGCCTACATTTTATCACTGACCAGGAGCCCACAAGTGCTGTGCAGTGAGGTGCAACCCTTGCTTTCCCCTCCTGAGACGATGTATTTAACAGAAGCTGCATGACTTTGAGCCCAGACGAGAGAAGAGCTGAGGAGTGCTCTTCAGCAGGATCTGAAGTGACTTGTCATCTCATACAAGCCAGTCCCACTTCTTCCTCTGAAGAGACTGGAGAGAAAACAGCACTTTTCAGGCTATTAATCTTCTCTTTAGTAGGAGAAAGAGGCAAGTGACAGTCCAGAACTTGGATCTCAAATTTGATTGCAGGTGTGGGGTTCAGTGATTACATCTATGTGTCCAAGGCATGTAGGGTATCCAAAAAACCCATCAAAGGTGGGCAGACATGACACAGGATCTACTGGAGTCCTTCTGGAGAAGCAGCAGAAAGCCAGAAGGGTTTCTGGGTACCCTGGGCTTCTAAAATGACATAATACACCTACACTTAAGTACCTGAGTCCTGCTCAGCACTGCAGTGAACAATACTCTCTCACAGTGGCTGGGACATTGCATGGTTGATGATGAAAAGGGATGGGATGTCATTCACTGACAGCTTTACTGTCAATGCTGTGGCACTTTCCAAATGGCAAAACAACTCCTGGAGGCAGGACCCTGCAAGGTGTGTTCATTTGCCATTTCACTGAAACCAAGCACCTCCTTCTCTCCACTCCAGCCCCCATGGAAATCCAGATGCCAGGTCCACAGGGAAGCTGCAGCTCCTCACAAAATGCTCTCTATGCCTGACTGAAGATCCAGGATTAGGCTGATGTTTGCGAAAAAAAAAAACTCTACCAGACAGGCAGGTGTCAGGCTTGACCACTGCGCTGCCTGGCCACAGGGACTCCAGAGCCCTTTTGTATTGCCTACTGTGGCTGGCCCACAGTAAAAAGGGGCCCACTAACCAATTTTTTAAAAGGTGAAGGATATTCAGGTGCTGTCCCAGCCAGCACACGAACTCCCTGAGATCAGCTTATGTCTACTTTCATGTAAAGCTTCCATCTGGAGCTTTAACACCTCCAGGCCATGTTCTGTATGTTCAGCAAGCACCATCTCAAAACTGGCAATGCATAAGCAGGTCTGTTTTGGCTAAGTGAAAACAAAAAGCTATTTTCACTGCCCCAGGGCTTACATATAAAGGCCAGTGTCTCCCGGGGGAAGCCTCATAGCTTGACAAAATACTGTTCTTAACCAATCTCTCAGCCTCACCACATCCAGGGAAACCCTTTTCCTGGAGATAGAGCAATCCAACCTTCAGATGAGTTCAGTGCCTCAGCCCCTCCTGGGAAGAAGCTGCCAATTGCTCCAGAAGTATGAATAGAGGCTTTTGCAAAGTGGATTACTGTCCACTAGGGAAATGAAACACATTTCCCTCCTCCCTCACTCCCTGCTATTGCACACTGAATCACAGCCAGCGTAGTCACTGCTTTAAACTGCAGCTCTTACCTGCAAGGCTTCCAAAAACCTGAAAGAGCCAAGCCTGCGGCCACGGGGAACCAGACAGAAAGTGGCATTGTGCAGCATTTCACGGTAATCATACCTAACAAGAACAGGGCAGAAAAGAGAAAATTCAATTAGCGGTGAGTCCTAGAGTAACTGGGCATGAAAATGCAAACAGCTGTTGAGACACATCTGGATAAAATCATCCCCAACCCAGACTGTTCAGCACCAGGTTAACTGACTCCCTCCATGCATGTCAGCCTCCTCCCTGGCTCCTTTTTGCTCATCCTCAGGAGCAAGCACTGTGGGAGAATGCTGGGGAGAGTGGTAATGAGATTGATTAGGAAGGAAGTCATTTTGCCTTTGCAATAATGAGCCCGTTCTGTATAAACAGTGCACGACTTCCAAGAACAAACTCACATTAAATATTTTGATACCCAAAGCATTGTTGCAGTACTTCTGTGACCCTGATTTCTATTCAGATTTAGTCAAAGCCATGCATAGCTGTGTTCACAAGAGGTTTGTACAAAGCAAAAAAATATTCAAGCTATGCCAAAGAAATATTTCCTTATCAAGCAGGCACTAAAAAAGGGATGGGGGGATACAATGACTCACTTGGTGGTTATTGTTAAGTGTGGAGAGAGGAATATACGACCACATTTTGGCAATTAATCACATAGCTGCAATGATCCATGCTTCTCTGAACTAAAGTGCTGATAGACACTTCTGGGGTTTTTTTCCCAATTACATCAACCACCACGAAATCATTCACCAAAACCACACATCAAATCCCAACAGCTTCCCGCCTGTTATTAGCAAATTGTACTTCTGACAAGCCCATGGCACTGTCAGTGGCATTGACCTTGTCTGAGTCAAAAGGATCCAGATTGAACACCCTCCACTCTCCAGAATGTCCTGGACTCTGCACATGGGTGCTATTTTGACAGCAACTTGTCGCAATGAATTTTTTTGACACCAATAGTCTAATTTTACCATGTCCTGCAGGCAGAGCAATTTTTTTTGTATGTGTTTCTATGTGCACACATATACATATATATATATGATTGTATTTTACATATAAAGAAGTTAGGATCTATGTTTGTATTCTCACACAGGCCAGACAGATGGGAGTAAGCCAATTTTCAATTATAAGCTCTGTCTTTAGGAAGAGACATCTTGCAAAGGCCCATTTGCTTAAACAAGCGTGTATAGCTAATTTGCACAAGAAAAGGTCACTGTGAATGGATTAAGATTATCTCCACTGAGAGTAAAATAAAACCCCTCATTGCATTAATTAAAACTACAAAACAGACTTCAAAGTCCCTTTTTTCTTTTGAATCCTATCTCAACTTTGGTTAAAATACATATATACATATTCTATCTGAATGGCAGCTATTTATTTTTCTCTGTGTGGGATTGAGATTGGCAGCCATGTCCCAGCTCACCAGTCAGCACTGATACAGCATACAGGAGAAAATACTAGAACTGGAATACAAAACCCCCAAATTTTTAAAAAAGCTGACATTTTTAAGCACTCCTTTTTTACATATTGAGAGGTCTGAGGCTCATTGCTTTTACTGTGTATTGTAGGACAACAAAATTAATAAATACCAAAAATAGAATACCCTGTAGGGCTAGAATACACCAGGTAGAAGTTCCCCATCATTGGCTAGATAAAAAAGTAAAATCCTGTTAATACCCTGGAATGCAACATTATCTACAAAACATTGATGGCAAAACCAGAACAGAAAGGAAAGCAGCAAGTAAGGTCACTGCAAGTGAGTCTTTCATATCCCAGTGACATCCTATATGGGGCACCTTTTCTTTCATATCTAACTTGCTGGTATTAGGATAGATTTAGAAAGGGAAAAAAAACCATAAGAGGATGTTGTTAACTATTTTCCACCTCAAAAAACCTCAATTTTCAACCAGTTAGCATCTTGCTCCCATTTTTGAGCCTTTTAAAACTTAACATGTGATTTATTGCAGAGGTCTGTAATAGCACAGTTCCTGGTCATCAAGCAATTTATCTACATCATACGTACGCAGAAAGCCCCATCCTAACTTTTTATGGGCACAAAATAACTATTTGCTTCAGAGAGGATCCACAAATACAGAAGGAACAGATCCAGAGTAAAGTAATATCCATCAAGAGCTGCTGAAGTGAACGAATCGCAGCAGAGATTATATTGAACAAATTTCTCTGCAATTTCAACCAAAATGCTTTAAGGTCACTCAATGGGATCTTTGAGCTCAGTGATAAGGGACCTATGCCTAGTTTAAACCCCCCAGAGACCACTCTGGGATCAAGTATCTATTTGAAATCTGCAAACATGAGGTGCTATTTCTACTCCTAAGAGTCCATGGGTAGCACGCCAAGCAAAGGGAGCACTCTGCCTTAGCTGGAAGACAGAAGATGGCCCATTATGTTTAAATACAAATTTGGGAACACTTTTTGTGCAATACATGTAACCAGCCCCAAACATTTCTGTCAGGCTGCAAGCATAGCTCTCTAACTGGAAGCACTGCTTACAGAGGAAATAATGTACATATACCAAACAGTATTTCAGAGTAAAACTTCCAGCAGAGGCCATTTCTTTCTTCTTTTTTTTTGGACTGCTAGGCAGCATTTGGAAGAGACCTTGGCCACAAAAACATTACTTGATAAATGAAACTCCAGCCAAAGGCCATGGTGAGGACAGAAGGCTCAGGGCAATTTTCACTTTCAGGCTCCTTCCCATTCAGCCCAGACAGAACCATGCACACAGCAGGAGGTTTGATTTTTGCCAGCATTCTGACAGGAACTGCAAAATGTTTATGTACATTTTCCACCACATAGTAGAAAGCATACAGCATTACACCTGAAAGCATCTCTGTGTTTTCCTTAACTCAGACTTAAAATACTTTCAGTGAAGTGAGTGAAATTATCTCTATGATTAAAGGTAAGTATCTGAATTAAGTGCTTGCTGGACTTGAAATTTCTCCTTCACTTGTCCAGGAGAGAAATCAGAGCTGGTACAGACTTCCAGGAACACCCTCTCAGTTAGACTACTGATGTTGTACATTAAGTACCAATCTGGCATTTAATGCAAACATCAGTACTGCATCAACAACAGGCTTTATTTCCCCACTATCTCCACTAACTAATCTCAGCAAAACCTCAGGGAGGCAATCAAGAATAAGAACCTCTGCTTGCAAATGGAGGAGGCGTCTTAAACTATAGAGAAAATAGTCAAGTGTTTAGAAGAGGTTCTTCCAGGGTTTCCTCTTATTCTTCTCCCCAGCATTGGGGGTTAGATCTGTTTCCAGAACTACTTATTACCATTAGCTGGTAACATCTGAAGATGGCAGGGACACTTGTTATGGTCTTCCAGCTTGCATGGCTGTGGTTTCTGCAAACTTGGAGCTGTCAGCATGTGTGGACAGCTCTCCTTTACCCGCCTACAGGGGTAAAGGAGACCTGCCTACCCTTTTTTTTTACCCAGCTGTGGAGGTTTTTCAGGCTCCAGAAAATGAGAGCAAAGACCAGCACTGCAGAGCACTGAGCAGGGGCTGGCTGGGCACTTCTTCCTTACTTGTGCTGCTTTGGTGTTGCACTACTTCTGGCACTTTCCTTTCCTCCTGGCAGTTTATCTTCCCTAGCATTTACTGTAGAAAAGCTTTTAGAGGAGTCCTCTGCTTTGCTCAGAAGGTATTTATTTCCAGAAAGCTCCAGGTTTCCACATTAAAAGACTGGCGGGGAGTTGGGGCACATGCTTATTGCTCATACATTCCTGAGCTCTTCATTCTGCATGCTCGCACAGAGGTAACATTTTACTGCCAATTTTAGGGTCGGCTTGGCCTGGGTCTCAGCTGCAGCATTCAAATGTTAAAATCCAAAATGCATATGCCTTAAAAATGACAGTTGGGTCTTCAAAACTAAAATAGCTAAAGATTTAATCCTAAGCTGGCATCCCTCTGTAAGTATTAGAGGCATGTTTTATTAACTTTCAGGCTTCTTTTCATAATGATTAAGTGTACCTTGTTCACAGCTAGTACCTTTTTAGGCAGCATAAAAGAATAGCCCTATTTGCAATCAATTCTAATTTATTCACAACTTAATTGAATTATTCCCTCCCTGCCACCACCCATAGTTGAGGAAATATGTCTGGCCCCATCGATCACCCAGGTGTAAACACTGCAGTGCTGTGTGGGCAATTATCCAAAGGAGAAACACTGCCTGGCCAAAGGCTCCTACCATTTTAACTCCTTGATCCAACACACAGCTTCTGTCTTCCCCCATCCCCCTTTTTTCTTTTTTTTTCTTCTGATGTGCCGACCATGTCAATCAGCACATGGATTAGAAGGCTGTTTGGCATTCCTGGTTCTCCATTATCCCAAAGAGGCCAGGCAGGCTGCAGAAGCTCTGCATTGACTAATCAGCCATGCCATACATTCCTTCCTACAGCTTAAGCATTTCCCCATGTCACTACACTGTAGAGCTTATAAACTAGCCTGGAAAATATTTTCACTATCAATTTGCGTATAAACTATTTTTTTGAAAGTCACTTCTTTATCACCACTGATTGAAGAGAGGTCTAAAATCTAAAAAGACTGTTTAGACCAGTAGATATGTATAGATGCAGTGATTATCATAACACTTTATCTAGCTGTATGTCACCTGTCATGTAGACAACATGTTTTTTGACAGGATACAATCACCATTCCTGTTTCATAGATGAAACCTGAGACACAAATGACTGGTGGCTTCTCCAGCAGCTAGAGGGACCTTGAGAATGCTAACCACAGCACCCTGACCTTACTTCTTCCTCTCTGGTGATGCAGCATTCACTGAAATCCAGCTGCATGTTATGGCTATTAAAATTCAGATGGAAATACAGGAGCAGAACCCAAGCCAAATACAACAGGTTTAACTCAAATCAAATGCAATGGGTTTAACCCAGCAGTACATATTTTAACAGTGCCACACATAATCCATCTTTTGGAAGATGCTGGAGATCATCTTTGGCAGGGACTATCAGCACATTCCGCTGTAGAAGTCAGATGCGACTAGAGCTGCTTTTTTAATTCCTGAGCCAAAAAATTGTGATGGCACTTAACCAACTATGTCCAAGGCTCCCTCTCTGAATCTGCAAACCCATGAATGCACACTGCATCCTCCAGAAGCTTCTGTATCATATAAAGTCCTACAACAAAGACAGACACTAAAACCTGTAGCACAAGGGTAAATGGAGAAGTGTTTCTCAGTTTTCCAGGATATTAATTTTCAGCTATTAACCAGTTGGCCATTTTTCCATATGTAAATGCTTAATACAGATGGCTCTGAACTCCTGGCTGGAGAGCCTGAGAAGAAACCCCACTCAGTCACAAGGAGCATCTCGTTGCTTGGTTTCCACTAAGGTATGTTGGCTTTTAAATAAACTGTCAAGTAAAACTTGGCATTGAAAGCACCAAGTGAGTAAGTGCCTTTGTAGAAGGGCTGACAGCTCGGCTGTGTGTGAGACAGAGAGCTGTCCAGGCCTGAGCTGGGAAGGCTCACACATCCTGCCTGGAAGGAGCCGTCACTGCGGGTGCTTGCCTCTGGATTTACGGCTGCACAAAGCTGTGGGGGGATCTGAATGCTCTGGCCACAGGCAGTGCATCTCCTGCTCTGCAAGTGCTGGTTCTGGAATTAGAAAGTTTGGAGGTGCAAAAACATAATTGGAAAACTTTTTTTTCCCTGTTTAAAAGGCTAATTGATTTCACAGGTGTTTAATTATCATTTGCTGTGAGATAATACCTTGTAGTGCCATAAAAAATGGATTTAATTTTCGAGTGCTTGCAAAACCATTGCCAAAGCCAAGTTAGAGCGAAAGCTAGATAATTATTCTATAAATCAAACACACTGCCTCCTTTCTTTGAAATTTTTAATACTTGGCTATAATGATATCTGACGACCTTGAAACTAACATAAAAACGATTTTCTTGCCAAGTGCTGAAAGGCAGCCATTGGAATATTTCTTTCAGTCCAGCTCATCACTGCAGCCACTGCCACCTCACTGCCCAGGCTGCTGGACTCCAAGGGATGCTACTAACTGCAGCAGCAGGTGTGAACAGAGACTTCAGAACAGTGGTAATGGCTGAGTATGGGTATGAGCAGAGTATGGGTATGAGCACGAGCCCAGTCTGAAAACTCTGAATAATTCTACTAGGCCTTGCAACGAAAATGAAACTCTGTAAGCATGCAGCAACTAACTGTGAAGCACAACTGTTTTCTCCATTTCATGTCAGCATCTTCCTTTAGTTCAGAAGGTTGGATTAGCAAAGAAAAACAGGGAAATAGACTTTTCACTTTACTGCACTGCTAAAGAAACTTTATTTTACAGTTAAGATGGGCAGTAGCCCTTAAAACTGAAAATATCTTTAAAGTCTTCAGTGACATCACTGCTGGATTCAGTTCACTTCAATATTATGCAGAAAAACATTTGGATACACAAGCCGTTAACGTCAATGTGCATTCCAACAAATAAAAATGCTCTAAAGATTTCTGTCTAAATATTTACACATAACATCCTGTAAATCTATATGATGCATGCAAGGCATGCACAACACTTGGGTTGCAAAATGCTATCCAACTGGCTCCCAGTGTAGCAGCTAGGCCACCCAGAATCTTACACAGTAAATGTGGTCTCACCAACATCATTTGATATTTAAAGGTAACTGCTTATTTAGCAAGTGTACCAGAGTAGGTTTGTAAGTGGCATGTCAGAGGTAAACCTTGCAGAGGTGCCTCTCTAGGCAGTGTTACACCCACGTTACCAGCAACCTGCTCATGGCACTGTGTAGTGCTTCTTCTAAAACCAACACCAGCTCCCAGGCTTTGAAGTCCTCTAAGAGCTCCTGTTTCACAGCCACACCTCACTGTGCTGGCAGCAAGAAAACTCACCTCATGCCTGAACAAGAACAATCCATGGAGAAGCAAATGCAGTGCTTGCCTGTACCTTGTGAAGAATGTAAAGGCAGCCCCACACATGGTAAACACCCTCCAGGTCAGTGGGAAAGCAGGGATACTGATGCACACACGCGTGGATGCACACCCAGGAACACGCACACACAAAGCCACACGCTAAGATTTTACCTGGCCCCATCTCCCCTGACATGCACTCTGAAGTGACAAAAGCATGTTTGAATACTCTGTCTGAAAAGTGTCCAGCTGGCACTTACTGACCACCAAGGTGCTGGACCCTTCCAAGGTAAAGATCAGGTGAAGCTATTAAGATGATCCAGTGGCTCAGACAGCCCCTACTAACAGGATTCTTGTAACAATAAAATACACCAGCACTTTGCATCATTATGGTACCTCCACCTTGCCATTTCCTGGAGATCACAAACTCCTTTTAGAATATTTTAACATAAAGAACCCCAGTCTGCTGGCAGGAGAACAAACCAGCACCTCCACCAATGAAACCACCATGTAGTTGAACTTGGGCTTCATCTACTCAGCCTTGCTCCTCAGTATTGTGCAAGGAAAAATGCAGGAGTAAGTTGAAACTAACTAGTATCTAACTCTTGATAGTCTGCTTTGGTGTTGCAACAGGAAACTTCTATACTGGGCTGCATCAAAAGAAGTGTGACCAGCAGGTTATGGAGATGGTTCTCCCCCGCTACTCCACTCTGGTGAGACCCCACCTGGAACACCGTGTCCAGCTCTGGGGTCCCCAACACAAGAAGGACATGGACTTGATGGAGCAGCTCCAGAGAAGGCCGCAGAGACAATCAGAGGGCTGGAGCACCTGTCCTACAAAGAAAGGCTGAGTTTGGGCTGTTCAGCCTGGAGAAGTCTCCAGTGAGTCCTTACTGTGGCTTTTCAATATACAATAAAGGGGGCTTATACGAAAGATGGAAAGAAGAATTTTTACCACATCCTGTAGTGACAAAAGTAATATTTTTAAATTGAAAGTGATTGGATTTACATCAAACATAAGGAAAGATTTTTCCAGTGTGAGGGTGATGAGGCACTAGATTAGATTGTCTAGAAATGCCTAGGATGTTCCATCCCTGGAAGTGTTCTGCCTGCCCATGGCAGAGAGGCTGGACTAGATGATCTTAAAATATGCCTCCCAACACAAATAATTCTGTAATTCTAGGATATTTATTTTTAAAATTTGGGATAGTCTATTCTGTCCTTCACAGAGTGACTCTGTTTGGACTTTAGCCTTCTCATAGCCATGAAGCAGTGTCAAACACTTGTCCTAAATAGCTCCATCTACTCCCATTAACTGAACTCACATGCTGTGACAGTCTAGCAGTGAACATCCTTGGGGTAAATTCCCACTGCAAGGACAATGTTCTTATTGATTTATTGTCTAACTTAAAAAAAAAAAAACCCAAAAAAACCAACTAAAACACCCAACAAGCTAAAAAACCAAACAAAGAGACAAATTTTAGTTCATCTGCTACCCACTCTAATTTTGAGATTACAAGACATACCTGAGAGCCTCAGCATCCAGAGATATAAAAGACTTATTGTGAGATAGTTCACCTGTCAACACACCTGTTGGTTCTGAAGGTGATGATTGCTACCTACCTGTCAAAAAAATAAAAGGCCTCCAAATCTTTCTTAATTATTTTTAAATAGCTCCTTATTAAAAACTTGGGGTTAAAAAATGCTGAAGAGGATCAGTTTTCTAGACTTTCACACTTCAGTGCCTGTGGTTACTGAATGTTTTAAATAATCTAGAAAGAAAAAAGGTTTATTACAGGCCCCAGAGGATAAAATATGGATAAAAGCAGTGTTCTGCACCCATTTATGCAACAGTCCAATATCTGGACCCAGAAGAGACCAGAGGACTCTCCGTTAAGCTGCCTGTAGGACTGGGGCTTCAGCAGGACAGTAGAGAAAGTACAATCCCCTGAAGATCAAATTAGAAGGGGCTATAGTTTCTATTCTTGCTTGGAATGTCTGGCTGAGCTCTTTAGCAAACAATTTAGAATAGTCCTTATGAAGCTTATCATTTCCTATTCAGCTCCACAGATTTTCCCATAACAGCTATCGAGCTCCTAAGTGGCTTGTTGGCATCTTTAAAAGTTATAGTCCTCCAGACGTACCATCTAAAAATGGAAAGCAAAGATGATGTGCAATGCTGGCTCTAATTATGCAGGAGTTCATTTCTATGAATGACTGGATTTGTTTCCAAAAAAACAAAGAGAGACTTCACACAGGAACTGCTGGCACAGCCCCATGTTGTCTAGGCATGCTGACCTAAAATGTGACCATGCTTGGAGGAGAAACTAGTTCAGCAAATCCAAGGAACAACTTTGAATGAAATAGAGAAGTGATTTTGATTTTTTACTCATACAGAGTCAACTGTAGCTTAGTCCCCAGGAGCAGTACACCACAACACATCCAGATACTTTGTTATTCTGGCTGATTATTAATTCTTCTACTTGCCTTCATCTGAGGATCTCCAAGTATTTTCTTCCTCCTTTCTCTAAATTAGACAAAGCTACCTCAAAAATAGGATTAGGACACAAAGTGGGGAGGGGGGGGAACAATCCTAACTCTGTATTTTGGTTTTGTAACTCTGAATTTTAGGGTAAAATCCCAGCACTGTTAACAGTCCAGGATAGTTTCCACTGGCTGAGAGCAGATGATCTTCTGGATTTAATGAGGACAAACTTCTGCAATAAAGCAGAACAGGAGTGTGAACTCTGGAAGGGTAGGAAAGGCAGTATTTTTTTTCCTTATTGCAGTCAACAGTCAGTATTAAAATAATTTTTATTTTCTAAGAGAGAGAAAAGAGAATATTGCAGGAAAAATCCACTGATAAATGTTTTTTGGTGATGCCTCCTATAACCGTTCACAGTTTTGCCTAGATAAAGCTAAATCAAGGCCATGCCATGTGTGGTTTGAGAACCAGGACTGTGCTTCACTGAGTGGCCAGGTAAAATGGAATCTGTCACTCTGCAGATCTGCTTCCCTGGGCTCGCTCACTTCTGCTGACTACAGTAAAATCCAAGTTTTTCTCTTATTTATTTTTCTCAGCAAAAAAGGCATCTATAACTAGTGCACTGCTCCCCTTCATTTGTGCATCACCAAGGGCCCTTTGGAGCCCTTCTCCTCTCCTCCTCAGCCAGAGTGAGCTGCATGCCATCAAGCATCAGTTTAGAACTGCAGATGGCTTTTATTAGGTGTTTCCTACCTTCCACAGTATTCTTGAGGAAACTCCAGTGATCTTCAGTTGATGTTGAACCAGAGCAGGGTGTTTATACTACATTCAGTAAGGCTGGAAAGAGTTTTATCCTCTTTCACAGGTACAAAAGATAATAATTTCAAACTGAAAGAAGTTTAGATTGGATGCAAGGAAGGAATTTTTCACTTCAAGGGTATTGAGACACTGGAATAGATTGCCCAGGGAAATTCAGGATGTCACTGGAAGTGTTCAAGGTCAGACTGGTTGGGGTTTTGAGCAATCTGATCTATTGAAAGATGGCCTGTCCACAGCAGGGGATTGGACCAGACCCAGATCTTCCTATGGTTCTCTAAGTCCCCATTGTGACATATAGGACTTTCAGGCAAAATTGCTTTCTAAAAAACCCCAGAAGCACATTTGCATCCATGCATACTTATTTGCCCACACTTCCACACTATTTAGAAAGGACTTTCATCTGGAAACCACTGATGCATATGCTTAGCCTTCTTCTTCTTCTGCCTGACCCTGCCCTGACACATAAAAGAACCTCACACATGATTTCTGCAAAAATACTTTTTCAAAAAACAAGGCCCATTTTGAGAACCAAGTCACAGGAATAACCAACCACAGCAAACTGAAGGAGAGCTCTTTTTAAGCATGCAAAGCAAGAAAACCAGTTTGAAAAGGTTAAATGCCAAACATTATGTAAACCAGATCATTTCATAGCTCTGAGCACAACTGTCACTTTGCTCCTAAGTGTCCCACGGACACACCTGCTGATGGTGACTGCCTGGCTGCTCACATCTGCACCTCCAGTGCCTCAACACAGTGTCAGGCATGTGAGCTATGTTGGGCAGAGCCTATGAGCTGCAGATGGTGTTTCTCTGTCCCTACTGATACCCACTCCTGCTCTCGGTGCTCAGCACTGCTCTCAACCCTGTTTCCCCTTTTTAGCATTCCTGCCCCGCTGGGCAGTGTTTGCCTGAACGTGCTATGTCTGTTTGCAAGCTAATAAATTATTTACACAAACTATTCAGGCATAGCAGCAAAGATATAAAACATTTATCAACAAAAGGAACAGTTTGTCATTTTAAAATAATTATGTTTCTTTAAAGAAACCAACAAATTCAGTTGTCTCAGAATTACTTCCTAGTTTGTGCAGACTTGAAAAGACTCTCTCTTTTGCAGAGAGGCATCTCTACTCCAAATAAAGCCTTAACCACAAGAAATTTTATACCTCAGCAAGGAAATCTAAAGCTGGTAGGTTTTGTAGCCAGAACCCCAATGAGAAGCACAGATCAGGTTAGGCATATGTTGGCACCTTCTCCTGTGATCTGCCACATGCTGAAACACTTCACATGAGCTGTAGGAGAGCAGGGAACCCCTAAGTGTATTTGCAACTCTGCTCTGGGGCCAGTAGCTGAAGCACACTCACAGCAGGGAGCAGCTCTGCCAGCCCCATCCCTGGGACAGTGCCAGACACCTCCTCCATTCCCACAGGAAGTGTGCAGGGCCACAATGACTCTGCCTGCCAAAAAAAGCCCTTTGCTCTCTCCCTGCTCCCTGCCCTGCCTTCAGTATCTGCCCCAGCCATGAAGGTGCAAGGACAAATGGAAAGGGAGAGGCATCAGCATGCAAGTGCTCAGAGAGACCTATGATCTGGTGTGCTTTGCAGATTGCCAAGGAAAACATGACTGTCCAGACAAAAGGGTTTGGGAGAGGATGCCAGCAGTGATGAGATTAGTCAGATGAACAACAGCTCTTCAGCCAAATGCTAACAGCCAACAGATGGATGGGAAAAGTCTCGACTGTAAGAGAGGCCATGCAATCATGCAGGGCAACATGCAACTGCTTTTTATACAGGTGGCTTAATGCTGGTATTAGTTTTAAAATATTTAACATATTTTTGAAATTCCAGTGATAAGCACAGAGCACTGAAAAGACATCTGCAGAAGAGGATTCTCTGTCAGGGTAACTTCAACTTCCCACCTCTCAAAAACTGTAAGTGCAGCCCCTGTGCTAGTGGGAGAACAGGCTGCACAGTTCCCAGCTGAGTCTGGGTTTTGTGTGTTGTGTCCCCAAGGGGCATAAATAAGACCTGGAGCTCTCCCTACAAACTTCTGAGCAGCTGCTCTCCCCCAGCTGCCCTTCTCAGACTCCAGATGGGCTGTGATAGAGACATTTTCCTACAGCAGTGCCTCAAATCATGTGTTAGATGTGTCAGCAATTTTTGCCAACATTGGAGGCTAAAAAGGTGCAGACCTGGAGCAGGGCTCTGGAGCATCCTCATGTAGCACAGACATCTTTTACATACTGTTTAAGAGACTATAAAATCCAGTAAGCCAAAATATAATGCTTGACATCTGAAACAAGACTTTTTACCTTAGAATGGAACAATTCTGTATAGAATTAGAGTGTCATTGTGGACAAGCAGCTCAAGGCTGTTACAGAAGAGCAAATGAATCCTTAGACACATGAACCATGTACACACAGAGAAGATATTGTCCCTTTGTACCTGGAGTCAGTGAGGCAGGCACCAGAAAATACACTTTGCTAACATCTCCACATTTTATAAAGATGGTGAATAATTGAAGACAGAGAAAAGGGACAGAGAAGTTATTTAAAGGACTGTAGTAAATACCCTTCTGAGAGAGACTGAAAGACCTCAGCTTGTTCAGCTTATCAGTGAGAAGAGGGAGAAGTGGCTTGATTACAGCATATAAGTGGCTCTACAGGGAGAAAAATAAAAGGAAGCAAGAGTTCTTCAACCTGCCGAAAAAGGGCATAACAGGGATCAAGAGGTGGAAGTTAAAAGTGAAACAAACATCAATAGAAATCTGTAGTAATGCCGGGCACTGAAGATACTTTAAGCACTGAACCAAAGTGCCAGCAGAGCTGGTGGCTGCTCATGAAGGGATCTCTGGGAAGGGGAAGGCAGCGCTCAGCCAGGACACGCATTAACCCATCCTCTGTCACTGCCTGCAGCACGGGGTGACACCATGGGCTCGCAGGAGGTCAGACACTGTAATCTCCTGCTCCATCTGGCCCTCCATTTCCTGTAAAAGCTACTCCTATCTGGGGCTTTTCCACAGCCCTGAGCACAAAAGCTCTACCTCCAATATTCCATCATGTAAACTTCATCCAATTACATTAGTACTGAAATGCCTGGGGGTATCTTCTGATAAGCATTCCAGGCACTACTTAGACAGCCTTACTGGAGGTACAACAAATTCTGTAGGACTAAATAACAACTGCCTACACCCCATAACAAATAACCTTCAGGATTTTTCTACTTCAGACCAGCACACTCACCTTACTCAAGAATTATTCATCTGATGGATGGACAGTTACAAATGTATCTTTTCTTTTTTTTTTTTGAACTGAGATCAATATTGTATTTCTATAGATCTCAACTGGTTTCATTCCTATAAAATTCACTACAAGACTTTTCCACAAGGATGATGATCCCAAATAAAGTATCAAGGTTGATTATCATTTTGGCAAACTTAAGAGAGGCATTCATAAATTAGCAGAGTAGAAGGAGGGAAAACCCCAAACCAATAAATTATTATGCCTAGATGGAAATTTTAAAATGATCTTGTTTTAATGGATTATTGAAGCCCTCCCAAGTTCATCCGCAGATGCTGGAAGCATGAATGGATAAAACTGGATGTGTAGGGATTAGCAAAGTCATTAACACAATCACATTTTCCCTACATGGAATATTTTCTTTTCTCCTCCCTCTGCCTTTCAAAGGTTTATGATCTCTGTCTAGTAATGCAGCCAGTTCTTACAAAAAACCTACCAAGACCTCTGTAATTTAGTTGGTAACATCAGTGTTTATTGTCTTTTGCACAGAGATGTCCTGTTTAGAACTAGCTTTTCATCACAAATTAATAATCTGCGGTGGGAGGTTTGCAGAAATGGAGAAAGAATGAGAAATAAATTGGCAGACAGCTCCTTGCTTGTTTTATCGTGCCCCAGGTTAGTTTGTGTTCAGAGGGGAGGAAGGTCTGAGCACAGCAGTCGCACCTCTCAAATACAGTTTTTTTTTTGGTTTATACCTTCCCCTACTTTGGGCTTTCTTACTCTGCTGAATAAATACATCTCTGGCAGAAACCTTACCATGCAAGGAGATGTGTGGTTTGTGTTTTGCCCACGCCATGGCATCTCGAGCTGGCTGTGGTTTCACAGGTGTGAAAGCAGCCTCTCAGCCCCTTCTCCTTCAGCCTGGCAGGTTTGGCATGATTCTGGGGTGACCTTTTTCATGGAGTTTTGAAGGATAACATGATTGCTGCCTCAGCAGATTTCCCAAGAAATTCATGAGAGAGCTTTCAGCTCCAGTTTTGTGAGAAATCCGAAAAAAAATTAGCCTTTAAAGTGACACACGACCTTACTGTCTGTCCCAGTGCTGCCACAAATGTCAAAAGCCTCAGAAAACACTACTTGAATCACAGATTTGACAAAAGCCCCATAGAGAAGTTATGGGAGATAACATTAACCCATTACTCTGTGCATTCTATTGTAGCTGGTAATTTCTGGGTGTCTCCTCAACCCCCAGACTCCTGACAAATGTACAAATTCATTTTGCCCAAGGAACCAGCACTCTGTGCATTCAGATAAATGCTGCAGGGAAATGTCCATGGGCATCTTCTGTAGCTGCTTATACTCATCACATCTGCAGACCAGCAGTCTCCTAGCCTCAGGTCCTAATGCAGCTACACTCTTACTTATTTGCAGGAACATCACTAGTCTGCATAAGTAGGAGGGAAGGGCAGCTCTGGCTGGGCTGGAGGATACACTGTTCCACAGCCCTCAGGCATGGATGGTGGTGTAGTGCTGCTTTTCCAGTGATACAAACCAGATCCCACTAAAAGCAGGTACCGTGCTGCACAGGAGAGGAAAGAAGGGCCAAGGCCAGAAGGGAGCAGGCTCAGGAGACAGCCAGATACTGCAGAGGAACAGGAGCTCCCTGCCTGCCAAAGGAGAGCTGGGCTCGGGGGTTAACCAGGACTGAAAGGCCAAGCACCCAGCAGAGAAATCCCCAGGGGCTGCCTGGGCCCTGGCAGTGCCTGGGTCACCAAAGGACAGGACAGCAGCCTGCTGGCACGATCCAGCCACATGAGCTTCTTACCCACACACTGCAGTCATGCTGCCCTCAGGGGCCAGCCCAGATGCTCTCATAAATTAGTGCATCGAGGTCACCATGGCCAAGTTTTTGCACATCCCAGTCTACAACAACCCTGTTAAAAGCTGTGCTCTCTTCCTGAAGGCATGTGGCTGCTGACAGTCAGGCCAAGGACACATGGTGACTGTGCCCAGCAGCCCCATGGCCTCCTTTGGTGCCTCCTGTGCAGAGCCACGGTGCAGCTGTGGGCATCCCCTGCAAGCTCAGCCCTGCAGCTTCAGCCTCTGGAGCTTGAAAAACCTGGCTGCAGTTTTCACACATCGACAGCAACAAGGCTTTCACTTTGCTCTGTCTGCTGCTTAGCAAAACACACCAAGGTCAAAGAAAGACCATGACTTGAAGGTTCTTCCCAGCAGCACCAGGGTCCTGGTGCCCAAGAGAGGTCGGGCCAGCAGGAAAAGCGCTCCTGCCTGTGACGCGTGCGCTGTGACCCCGGGCAGGCAGCACCGCGCCCGCCCCGTGCACAGCCCGGGGACTGCTTGTGAAACGATCCATGACGCACACAAATGGCTCTTGTTTGTCTTACTGTACACTGCAAATATTGCTTCTAACGATGAGGCTTTTGCCAAATGGTTGTGAACACACCCAAAATGGGATCCTGGAGATAAAACCACGCAAACAAAGTAATGTGATCACCGGCTGTCTTCCAAGAGGGACTGATCAATGTCCTCTGGTTTGGGCTTAGACTGCAGCACTGTTTCAGCAGAGCTGAAAAGTGGATGCAGGCAGCACCAGCTACCCACCTCTGCTGCTCTTAGGATCAGCCCAGATTGCAGAGAGCTGCTGAACTGCTTTTAAGCTGAAAATCCTCTCCTACTCAGCTTCTGGACCAACTTGAGGCCATAAAATTTGAATTTCCCCGGTTTCCAAAGAAGATTTACTCAGAATTTGTTTTTGAAGGGGTCTAAGTCAATAAAGAATACAGAAGTGTATATTTTTTAAGCAGAATCTTATTACTTTTACCAATCAGTAAAAATAAATCAGTGGCTACTATATGATTGTACTATGTATGTCCCCAAAGTGAGTAAAATTGAATTCGTGCCTCTCTAAAAATCAGGTGCAAAAGACTTGTAAGAGGAAGGCAAGGGAATTATTCTCCATCCGAGCCCTCTCCTGAGGTCAGTGGATGATGTTGGCCAGATTCTGCTCTCAGTTACTCTGGTGTGAATCTCAGTGGAGTTGCTCTGGATTTACACCGATGTAGCTGAGAAAAAAACCTGCCCTGTCAGTTTTCCTTCTTCGGTGACTGTTCTTCTAAATCCTGGGCTCCATCTTAGACCTGCTTCTTCTTATGAGTTTCCTGACTTCACCACGATGCCAGCTGGCATCTCTCTGCTGATCTGCCAGTGTTTAGTTCAGAGGATTTCCAGACGGCTTCACGGATACTCCTAGAAAAAAAAGCAGCTCAGGAGATACCTTGCATATTCTGAGTGCAGTCATTCAGCAAACAGGTCCAAATGGCTCTGCCTGTGCCCCAGAAAAAATCAGCAGCACCACGGAAATTGGAGTTTAATGTTCTGCATTTAAAGCCAAGAGTTTTTTAATCTTTGGCACTTGTGAAAGGCTGTTTTTCACAAAACTGAGTGATAAAACCCTAGAAGAAACACTCATCCCCAAACTATCTGTGTGGCTTTTGCACACATCTGTTTCTCTCCTGTCCTCAAGAGATGTCTAAAATCTAATTAACCAATTAATTTGCAAATATATTCTAATTTATTCAAGACAGATTTTCTTAGTGTTAAATTATCTGACAGTGAACCATACGCTGTACACAGGAACAGGACTTCATTAAAATACCAAAGGTTACACAAATGGAATAAAAATTGTATTTGTACTACAGTCAGCACATACTTATATCCCTTAATGAGAAAATGTGTTTGTATTTCCCTATTTCTAATTTGTTTTTGCATGTTTGGTGCAAACCTGCGGTTAATACATTTGCTACATAACTACTACACCTAGTGTGGAAACATGAATATCCTGAGAGGTTTCCATGTCTGTTTAACTTGCAGCAGAATTTAAATACACAAATAATCCACCATCAGCACTGGTAAAAGTCCTATCTCAACCCAAGCAATGCCACAGCTCATTTGTTACTGCGAGTCACATCCATGCCCCTGATCAGCTGCACTCCTCCCGCCTCCGTCCGCAGGAAGCACCTTGGCTGAGAAATCTCAAATTCTAATTGACAGCCCTTGTGCAAAGTGAGTGTAGAGGAAAAGGCTGATGCCTTGTTCTTGATTGTTGCATTGAACTGTTGTTTCTTTTTTTTCTCCCCTTGCAGACTCAGAGTCTGTGTGGGTACAAGTTCCAACAGCTGGTTTGAATTCCACCAGCTACTGGAGAAATTGTATCGTTCACCATTGCATGGCATCAGTTGTAGCTCCAATCAGCCTCGAAAGCACAGGAGGTGCACTGCTGTGCTCAGTAACAACCACCCAACAGCAACCACCACCACAAAAAAACCCTTCCCTATTTATTAACTCTCCAAGAATTTTATTATACAGCATTAGCACAAACAAAAATACTTTGTCAGTATACACTGGGCACAAAATTACTTCTTGAAAACATTAATACCAAACAGCTGGGTTTTTTGCTTGATGAGCAACTTGGTATTTTTGTTATAGTTCATTACATTCCAGCTGCACCACAGTCAAGTAAGACCAAGCTATGGTTCCTCTAGCTGTACTTAAGGGACTGCTCCTCTACAGAAAGACACTCAAACTATATCTGTAAGTCATCAAAAAATCTGGGACTTCCCCATCATACAACAGATCAGTGGCTGAGCTAGAACAGCAGGCAGATCCCTTGGCACTGCCAACCCTGTGCTGTCAGGATGCACCCGAGCCTTTTTCATGCCACCAGGGCTCTGTGCTCTCAGCAGGCTCCATAAATCAAGCACTGCTCATGGCTGCAGGCACCAGAGCATCAGGAATCCATCAGTGGCAGCACTTAGCCCCTGGGAAAGGGCTGGGGGCTGCAGGGGACATGGCAACTCCCATGGGGCTTGACAGCTGAGTGGGATGGTCTCAGCATGAATTGACACTGCTGGCTGCATTCTTCTTAATTAAAGAAAAGGAGTAAGTGCAGACAGCTTTTCTGGGGGTGGGTGAATTAGGTCAGAAGACCAATAAAGCTGGAGAAGAACAACACCCCTCTCCCAGGGAACACTATAAGTTTTAACACTACACTTTTCACATTTTTCTCCACTTATTTTTAGCAGCAATATTTAAGGCATGTACATAAGGAGGCAGAAATGCCCTGTCGGCTCCGACCTCCTTATACTTAATTTTAAAGTGTTTACTTTGAGCATGCAGTGACCTGGAAGAGAGGAGAACCTGCAAAGTGACTGACTCTGCAGGTGACTAGATGTACAGCAAGATGTACAGCAACTGTCAGAAGGGCAAGAAAAATATGAAAGCAATGGGATGAAGGAAGAGAAAAGGACCATTCAAGCTCAGTGGTAGGTTATGAATGGCACTGCTCAGGCAGCCACGAATGCTTCCACAATAGAATCTGGTCTGGGTCCAAGTATCACTAATGTGAAGGAGCAGAAACAGCTTCCCAAAAAGAAAGCAAGTTTGAGGATGAGAGCAGAGCCAGTCCCATATGGAATGCAGAACAACAAGACGTATAAAGCAGAAGACACTTGGCATTCCCATTTGTTTTTAGCTGTACAATAAGAATAGCCAACAACAACAACAAAAAAAGATGGATTTAAAGCACTAGAAGATTTTTTTTCTCCCCAGTCCATAGTTTATAATTAAGACATGGCACTAATTGTCTCTAAATAAAATTCAGGCCAGGAACTTCTGGGGGATCAGAGAAAGGATGAGCAATAAATAACATGACTAGCATGGCTACATTATATTTCACATAAAATGAGTGAGGGATGTTTAAATTAAGTCTGTGGCATACTTTGGACTGGAGGTGTGGGGGAAGCTAAACTTTGGGGGAACTACTTTATAGTCACCCTTGGGGACTGTAAGGCCTTTCTCACATATAGTACTGACCACAGCCAGAGGCTGGAGGAGGCTGCCTACAGATGTCACTTGGCAAGGAGACAGTTCATTCAGGAGAAGCAAAGGAACCCTCTCCCACAGCTACAGGAGAAGGAAGGCTATGGGGAGCAACAGATGGAAAACAAGTTGCAGGGGACTGAGAAGCAGTGACAGCTTGAAACTAGTTTTAATTCCTACTTGTAGAAATTTCCTTCACAGGTGCAGGTGAAGCCTGCAGAAAGCAAAAGCACAGAGTGTGCAGAAGGTCAGGAGCACAAGGGGAGGCTTTGGCAGTGAGGTGAATTATTTGAGTTTCCTATTGTGGCCCATTATGTCAGGAGGACTGTCTGCATGGCTTGACATAGCCAATTATTCCTTCAAAACGCTTTAAAATAATTTATTTTTCCTCATATCCAAATCAAAGAACTATGCAGTGCAGTTATTTATTTGCTGACTGCATTGTCAGAGCTACCTACAACCACTGAGGTCTGAAAACAAAGCTTTTGTGATTGTGCAAACAAATGCCAAAAATCTCCTCATAAATGCTCTCAATTACTGCCAGCCTTTGCCCCGAAGCCCTGCCATCTGGAGCTTCTGTTGACCAAAGGATGCCATGGGGACTGTCACACAGCACAGCCCCTGAGCAGTGGGAGCACTGTGCTCCTGCTGGCTGCCCTGGGAGTCCATGTGGTTGTTAGTGTGCACGGTGCAATTGCATTCCCTCATGGAAAATTCATCACAGTCGTTACATGGATCAATTGATTTCATTAAATACCTGAGAACCTTTGCCACTTATGATGCTCCTGAGCCGCCTTCTATCCTCAGCCTGTTGCTGAAGACCTTTGAACCCTTGAATAACAGGAGACTGCCTCCTTTGCCCCACTTTGAAGCTTTCTTGTCCTATAAGCTCTACATATTTACATACTTGGTTATAATGTACCACTTTGAAACTGCGATCAGCCATTTCTCTGCTTATCTACAGACTCATCCACCAAACATGCAAAGGCTGTGAAACTTTAAAAAGGTTGGTCAGCACCAGATCCTATTTTAGTGCCATCTTAAGCTATGTGATTGCATCCCACTCCTGTGATGTAATAAATGCTTTCTAGGCTTTGGCCTTGATGAACAGCACCTGAGCTAAGCTCCTCTTGACCTTATCAGAAACAATGTCTGCTCCCAGGAGGAAATGTTCTCCAACAAGCTCCTAGTTTTTAATAAACAGCCATGGAAACTTATTTTTGCTGCCTGAGTAATAGTCCTCAAGTTGAATAACATTTTTGTTATCAAACTTTCAAAGAAAGTTATTGACCTAAATTGTGGCCACTTTGAAAATTATTATGACTAAAGCAAATTTCTCTTGTAACCCCATAAACAGCAGCCTTAAGTGAGACCTTTTGAGCTCTCCTGGACCACAAAGGCTGTGAAAGGGAATCCTCTCAGAGTTAGTGAACTCTCAAGATCACTGTAACTTGGAGGACCACTGCCAAAAGCCAAAAATGAAGCCTGGGCTGATACCCCCACTCCTCACGGCTCAACCCTTTGCCTGTTAAGAAGATACAAAGGCATTTGATGTGAGTACTTCACTGAACCTGGGGGGAATTTTTCCCAGGTATGTGCTTTGTACATTCCCCTTCAGCACTGTGTGTGTGAATGGAAATATGCTACAGCAAATATACCATTAATGTTGTTATCTTAGATTCTTAGGTATGTTAAATTAATAAGTAAGTTAGGCCTAACAATGAGTTACTGTAATGCTTATAGCAAATTCTACAGAATCTATTTTTAAATGTTTAAATTAGACTTTTGATTAGGTGTAGTGAAAACAAGTGCTGCTTAGGCCTAACCTTTAGGCATAAACCACGGGTCCAGTCTGGGGCTAAATTTGGCAAGGGGGTCCACTCCAAACCTTGTGAATCAACACAGGATTATCCTAACCCTTTCCCATCGTTACCTTCTTCCCATCCCCTGTCTCCACGAAGATAATTTTAGGTTGATTTAGTTTTCGATGTTGATTCTAGATTTTAGTACAATTTTTCTCTGTGTGCCTTAACTATAGAGTGAATAGTACAGAGAACCTTATCAATGAACTTTGTCACTCAAACTTTTTTCACTTTTATACTAACCCTGCTTTTGCCAATACCTTTGTTGGTGATTCTTTGAGAAACCTAAAATACTTGCTTGCAACAAGGTAGTCAAGTGTAGTCAGTATCATCTGCCTTAATGCCAACCACTGTAAAATATTACTGTCCCAATACAGACAATTTCAGGAGTAGAGCACAATTTCTTCTACATTTTTGTTACAAAGCAGATGACACTTTTTTTTCTTGCTCAAGCAGGGCCTAATAACTGACAATATGTATTATATGCACACAGCTTTTGGCTCGCCTCTGAAACAGCAGTATACACTCTCAGATCTTCCTGACAAGCTTTAGCTTATTTAAGGCTCGTTCAATATTTTCATTTTAGCTGTTCAGAGAGGAAAATAAGGTGGGAAGAAGTCTGAAATTGTCACAACACAAAGAGCATTGACTATAAGCACATATCTGTGATTTAAATCCAGGTGACAGTCTATAATTGAATTGTCTAGGGCTGCCTATGGTTTATTTACTGAATTCAGACATGTCTTTGGGGGTCAAAAAAGAACAGGTTTTTACTTATTCATAGGGAAAACAGGAGGGGGGCCTTGGCACTTTAGGTACCTCTGGTATTGAGGAACTCTTGACTACTACATCAGCTTCATGGAGCAGCAGCTAAACATCATCAAGTCAAACAGAAGGGTAGATGTGCACATCACATGGGACATCCCACTGGAGGAGAGGACACAATTCCTCTTAGAAAACTGCTCAAGTCTCTCTAGACAAGGTTTTCAGCAAGCTGAGAGGGCAAAGACATTTCCCAAGCCAGTGCCTCCATACCCTCCTTTTCTCCAGAGTCTCTCATAGAATCATAAAATCATCACAGTTGAAGAGATGTTTAAGATTATCCAACCATCCACCAACCCAGCACTACCACTGGAACCCCTAAAACACTAAACCACATCATCCAGCACCAAATCCAGATGGCTCCTAAACACCTCCAAGGATGGTGACTCCATGACCTCCTTGAGTAACGTATTGTAGTGCCTGACCACTCTAAAATTTTTTTTCTAATATCTAATCTGAACCTACTCTGTCTCAGCTTAAGGCCATTTCCTCTTGTCCTTTCACTGTAGGCATTGCAGAAGTCCTGTGTGACTCTCAAGATGGCATTCTGGAAAGAAGCACAGCTTCTTCTTTATCCTACCTTGGATACATCAACAGATTAAAAACAAACAGCTGTGATAAAGCTCCCAGATGGACCCATGCTGCACAAGGCTGGGGCAGTGGCACCAGCCCAGGCTCCCAGCAACACAGCCCTGTTTGCAGCAGCCTCAGACCCAGGGGGCCAATGCAGCACCTGGTGGAAGGGAAGCACTGCTAACGCCTCCGCTGCAGGGAGGTGATGCTCCAGCCCTGACCCCAGCTCTCCATCAGACCATCGTTTGGACATCTGTCCATGGAAAATAAAGATGTGAGGCTACAAAAGCACTTGACACCAAAGAGCTAGCACAGTGTGTTCACCTGCAGCACCACAATGTGTCAATCACCAGCCCCTGCCAGCTCACATCTCTGCTTTTCAGGAGTCACAGAAGAAGCACAATGGCTTACCACCTGTTTTCCCCAGTGAACATGCAGCCCAATACTTTGGATGTTTCTACAACACTTACAGGCAGAATGCAGACATACAGAAATCTCTCTGTATATGTCCTGGAATGGCTTTTGCATGCTTTGCCATGTGGGATTTTAAGAACACCCTGTTGTCCACCCTGTTTGCCCTAGCACTGAGCTAACAGCACGCAGGTGTTAGGAGGGATTAGCTCTTACACCAACTTGTAGGTAGGGAGAATTGACATACATGGGCTCACACCCAAACACACTCAGATCCAGCTCACCCCCTCCCACTCAAACTGGTCTGAGGTCTGTTCACAGCTGAGGGGCCCTTGCTGGCACAGTGGATGCACTGCACCATTCATTAGGAAAGAAGATGAGAGTGACAGTGGCTTAGGCAGAACAGCCTGGAACAGCATCCCTGCCACTAACACAAGATCCTTTGACAACACTGTCTGTGTTTCTGTGAGTTTCAGCCAACTCTAAAATAATCTGATCACATGATCCTGATCTAAGGAGTGCTCTCAAACACAGTATTTTAACTGTAGCACTTCTGTTGTATTTTTTCAGTTAAGGACTCTTGCCTTTTGCCCAGTTTAAATCTTTTTACTCATTGTACTAACCTGGGGCCATCCAGCTGAACCAGCTGGTATTTCCTGGTGTAAGGAAGGATGCAGAATTAATGCGGCGTTTGACTTTGGGACTTTTGGGATGGCATTTAATAGTTTGATTCTGTGCTCTCTCAGTAAAGCCCTAAGGAGAGGAAGGAAAACACCAAGTTCTTCTAAGTGGATAAACCTTCAGTGTTATGGACTTGTTGTTCACACTGTAGCAAAACTATGCCTGTTAGTAAGAAAAAATAATTAGGATACAAATCTGCATTACAACATTTGTGCATGATTTTGCTCTTCAAGTGTAAAACTGTTCCCATGGACTATTTTTAGGAATTTTATATTCAAGAGAAAAATTTTTTGTTCAATTTCTCAGAGACAAGTTTTTACAGTAAAGGGGACTGGATCCAGGATAATGTTGACATAAGAGGGAATACAGCTGTCCCTGAAAATACAAAAGTTTGGCTAAAACCAGTGCAGAGGTGATGAGGGACATGCTCAGCTCAGTTAGTTCAGCAGCCAGGGTGCCCTTTGTTAGCCACAGCTCCTTTGTTCCTTATGATTACTTTCATCACAATTTCACATTTGTTGGGATAATAAACTATCCAAAGTGAATGTCTCAGCACTGATCCCCTTGACCTGGTTTTATTGAGTCAGGCATCATATTTTCAAACCCAAGTCCAGAGCAGGGTCAGGGATACCCCAGCACTCAGAAAGGATGCTCACATCCCTATGGCACTGCATAGAGGGGAGAGCAGGGAATGAGGAGAAGGGAACAACAAAGCCATAGAGAGTGGAGAGACTTCAGTGGTAAAAGGGATAATGACAGGAGCCACTCTGCCTCTTGTGCAGCTAGTAGAAGGTTTTCTTGCATCAGACCCTTGGTAGCAAATACTTAATTTTGTTTTTAAATTGCCTTTGAACAGACTGCAAGGTTATATTCCAGCAGAACCTTGACACTCTGCATTCAGTTTTCAGGCTAATGCCCAAAACTCTGAGGTTTTGTTTTTTCACAAGCATGTTTTGTGACTCCCCTGTGTCCAGCCATTTGTATCACCTGAATGCATCTTTGGGAGGAAATTGTGTTTGCACCAGAAACAGCTTCTACATCATCCAATGTATGTTTACCCTTTCACTTGGTGGGGAAGTCTCATCCTAAACCCTTCTAATCCACCCAAGAACATGTCTTTAACTCTTCAGATTCACCTCCTGCACATTCCGACACACCAAAGTGCAAAAAATAGCCCCCTTGACCTCAGAGACAATGCTCTTCAGTGCCTGGCCAACTGCATTTTGCTTGCAACTGGATGGTTCTTAGGAGATGTGGCATTTCATGCTGCTGGAGAGCCAAAAGACAGCTGCTTGAACAACTCACTGCTTTTTTGCTTGACACCAGCTAAGAAGAAATGACAATAGGAAGAAAAATTCTAGAGATGGAAATGCCATCTAGGGCTTCTCCCTCCCTCCTTGGCATGGTGCTGAGCAGCAGGCAGCAGAGCTGAATCACACAGCATCTCTTCATCCAGGCTGGGGGATGACAAGCTCCCATGATAACTACTGAGATGTGATGCCTCCCAACACTGTGCAAATCCAGGTATGAGAGACTCATTTCTGCACAACTGGATGAGAGAACATAATTTTGGATTTGTCTGCTTGATTGGCACAATGAGATTTAAAGGCCTAATCCTGAAAACCACTTGCAACACTTAGCAAAGCCAATGTTTGCAACTACATCTCCCTAGTGGGAGAACATGAGCAAGGTTTAAAGCTATACATGCATTTAACTTCCTTTTGAAATAAATATGTGAACAGTGCCCTATGCAGTCCTGCAAATCTGGTCTGGAGTGTTCAGTTCTGGTATATGGCCACTGAGAGCACTAGAAAGGGCTTGGATCACTCTAGATCCCCAGGGAAAGGAAGTCATCATGAGCATTTGGAGCACAGCTCCAAGCTGCCTCTTGACCTGTTGCTGTCACTCACCTCAGCACCATATCTGCCTCAAACCCATAATTTTGGTAATTTACCACAAAAAGAGGTGAGGGAGAAAGGATGTGAACAATCACAGTGCTGAGAAATGAACCGAAGTAGCAATTTAATTCATGCTGACATGGTCCACTGCAAGTAACAAGGAAACTCTTTATTTATTTGGTCTTTGGCAGACAAGTAAATGGGACACCAAGGGCACCAGGGAAGGCAGATCACATGCCCCCATTTCAGGCAGGCACCCCTGAACTAGTCTGATGGTACCTGACAGCCATGAGCAGTGGTGTGGGACAGCTCTGCATGAGCAGGAGTCTTGTGTCCCCACCGTGGCTATTTTGCCTCACTAGGGAATTACGTGGGCCAGACAGCAGTGAAAATTGTCTCCTTGATCTGGTCTAGAGAGAACTTTTGGACAAATGTCCACCTGGGTGAGAGGCAGTCCATGTATCTCCTGTACCCCTTTGGCCTGGGCAGCACTGTACAAGGACATGGCACACAAAGACCTGTATGGAGCTTCCACACTGCCCTCCCCTCTCCTAAAGAAACCTTTTAAATAACAATTTAATGTTATCTCTTATAGTAAAGAGTTATAAATAATACATTTCTGACATCATCTGGTTAGAACTTCTCATCTTGTCCAATTTCAGACTGAATGCTGCTAATCATTTAGGCTCCAGAGCTCGCAGATTCACAGGGAAGATGCAGTCACTGCTGCACGCCAGCAGCTCTCTATGCAAGACCAGTCCCAGTGTGAGCTCAGGGAGCTGCCTCATGAGTGCACAGCCAAGTGTCTGGCTCCAGGCTCCAGGCAATAGCCAGCAGCAGGCACAGGGCATGTCACAGCATTCATGCAATGTTTATGGTTATTCTAGGAGTAAATAAGAGGCTCTGTCATGTCACTAATCATTTCAAGCAGCTCCCAATGATTTGAGCCATTTTCCCGATAAAGATAAGGACATCATGCAACTCAAGAGCAGAAGTAATGAATGTCTGATGGACCAGAGCAAATCCTGGCCCAAGTTAGTTTTTAAATCAGCCAATTTTTGAAGGGTTATTTGGCAGGTTTGGCTGTGTGTTCAGAGACCTGGACTTCACTCTACCGCACTGATGAACTCTGCTTTTGAACTTTCTGTGCTTTAACCCACTGCCCATTCATAACCATTCATAACGCTACGGATTTTAAAACACTGCCAGAAAATAAACCTGTATTTCAAGGTGGTAATTGGAAAACAGAAAGCAAGAGAGAGGAAGAGTTGTGTAAATGGGAGCTGTGCTCATATGCTAAGCCCTGTTAGGAGTTGGATGAATATCTACTTGGTTTGGCACCCCCTTGGCCAACAACCTGCACTGTACAGCAACGTCCCCCAGTAAAACAGCTGAACCACCAACGCTCATCCAAAATATCACAGAGACAGAGCAGGATTTGGTTCTTGCCATGCAGGGAGTGGAGACCAAACACAAGAGAGGTGTAATGACATGTCCTGGACAGTAAGTCAGTCAAAAGGTTTTGACCAGTTTGATGTGATGGGCTGCAGCTCAGGAATGTTCTCCTGGTTTCATGTGGATAAGTTTTGGCTCGCTGCTTAAACTGCTTTCCTTCTCATCATTTCAGTTTTGGTGATACCTGAACCACTCAGCTCAGGAGGGCAAAAAAGTGCAGCGGGGAGCAGAGACTCCAAAGGAGTAATTTTTCTTTCAGAAATACTATTTTCTCTCATTTTGTATCAAACTTGAAAACAGTATCTCAGTAGCCTTCTGCGTACTTGCATAGAGGTTAATAAATTACTCTGCTTGAAAAATGTCCATATGTTTCAGACAGTGAGCTTCTGCTTGGAAGTTTCTTTAAAATGTGTTTTCACAGTGAGAGAATAAAACCAACTGTTTCTCAGCCTCGCTGCCCTGCCCTCATGGCAACACCTCTCAGGCACTGAACAAGGGCCCAAAACCAACCATGGGCCCAGGTTCACTTTGGATGAACACCCTGGGGCAGTGGATGCATCTCTGTGCCCAGCAGGAGAACACCAGAGCACTCCAAGCACAATAACATTATTGTCCTACCCTTGCTGCCCACCCGTGGCAAGTCTACCCACCTTCTCCTGCTGTGCTCTGGATGTGGTTGCAAGATAAACATCCCTGGGATGATAAGGAAATGTGTCTTACATTCACTAAAATGAGTTCCACAGTTGAAAGAAAAAGTGCTTTAGACTGAAAATAACATCTTCATTAAAGCTGATTGTGACAAAAACTCAAATCCTTCCCTAATTAATTTCTTCTCAGCAGACACTGCCCATTCACTGAAATCAGTATTTTTAGTAAAACAGTTAAATTTTTTTGATGCAAAATCAAATACTTGTTATTTTTGGTTTTAATATTTTAGGTGGCTGAAAAAGTCTGGATTTCTGGTAGCATCTTGATTTAAAAATGAAGTTGAAAAGCAAAGCAAGAGCTTAAAATCCAAATGGGGCCAATTCTTCTTTCATTTCCTGTTCTTCTCCATTTGAAGTTTTATCTCTGCCTCAGACTCTTCACATATTTTCATTATTTCATAATCATATTTTCCCTTTAAAAGTAAGTTTCTTGTTACTGGAAGAACATCCTCAAAATCACCAGAGAGACACCGTCAAACACTACTGGGAAAATAATTATCCTGACTATGCAAGGCACTGTCAAGCAGAGTCAAGGTGAAACTCCTCATGAAGAGAGACAAAAAAAGGCAACAAAAGATTTAGGGAATTTGCCTATTAAATAAAATAGAAAACAGTATTTTTGTTATTTTTCCTCTGAATCTGTCAGTTATCCTAGCTGTTGGTAGTACCACGCCTTTGTAAAATACTGTGAGGCTTCAACAGCGCATTCAATAGAAGCTGTCATTTCTAAAATGAGGATCCAGTTTTCTCAGTTTTCTCTCTTAAAGGACTGAGGAGTCTTTTAAGAGAATTATATACTGAATCTAATGCACAAAGCCTGTGACTTATGTACAAACCATCCCAGACCAAACAGGAGATACTGTTACTAATAAACTGTAAATAAACGGGAAGTGGCTTTTTCGATTTCCCAATTAAGCAAGATAATACTTCCATCAATTATGTTTTTATGTGACATATTCCCAATATGGATGTAATAAATGGTATTATGCCTCCTGGTTAACAGCTCAAAGAAAATCCATTTAATTGTCCCTGCCCTTGCACAAAATAACACTCGTTGTCTGTAAACCATTCCCTAACTCATATACGACTGGTATATTTCTGGAAGCCCAGCTCAGCTTTACATAACATTACTCATTAATTAGCAGCTGCTGAACACCAATCAGAGAATATTGGTCCCTCCAAAGGAAAGGCAGGACTATCCCAGCCTCACAGAAATCCCAGGGAAGGTAGTGCCCCTGCAGTTCCTGTGCCAATGGCTGCAGGACTGCAGGCCGAGGTCCATGGGGCTCCTGTGAATGGGAGTTACAGGCTCTTGGCTGGTTTCCCCCTGGGAAAGCTCCAGGGCAGGGCAGAGGCAGGTGGGAGAGGGTTGGTGAGGATCAACCTTTGGGGGGCTTTGATGGTGGTTTGGTAAAACAGCAGAAAACCCAAAGTGCTGCTGCTGAAGGGCTGCAGCAGGATCCATGCAGCTTATGCACAGTCACTGAATCAATGCAGGTGAATGGAAAGGCAAGTAAAAATCCCTGCCCCAACTCAACCAAAAAGCTGAGCTGCAGAGGAAAAAAAAACAAAATTGAAGCCTGCCAGCTCCTCTTGAGGGTGAAAGAGGAGAAAGCTCTGTCCACTTGTAGCTACAAGCTCCATCCAGGCCTTCTCATGATCCTCTACTCTGTTTCTGGGCATTAAACAGAAACTCATTCTTCATGTATTTTTCCCAGAGCTGTTAGTCTCCTGGCCACCCATTCTCCTCCATATAAGCAACATGCTTTATGCACTCAGTGCTTAGCAGTTCTTTGTAGGAGCTCCCCACATGTCACAAAACACTATCCCTAAATTTCATTCCACATATCCCTATTTCATTTAGGTTGCTGCTTTGCATCAAAGCAAACAGCAGTTGCAATCTCATCCATCTCCCCCACATGGGCTCTGAGTGTGTTGGCTGAGTATGCTCACAAGTTTGATGATTACACCTTTATTTCAGTGCAGGACAAAATGACTGAATACCCCAGTTAAGACACCAAATCCTTGAAAAAAATCTCAAATTTTTCAGAAGCCAGGTGTTTATGAATTCTGGCCAGGAAGCTTTTGGATGCTCCACTGAATGGCTGGCTATACCTCAGGGCAGCAGCAGCAATGCATCCCAGTCCTCAGGCTGAGTCTCTCAAGAGAGCAGATGATCACCAGCAGTCAGCTTGTAAGATTGACCAACTTCCACTGAAAGGTCATGGATACTGCTTTGGAGGATGCTCAAGCCTGCTTTCAGACCTCTGCAGCTACATGTCCCATGAAGGGACAAAATTTTGCTGGTTTTTCCATTCCTCTGCAACAGTTGTTATAAATGGTGTTCAATTTGTGTTAAATTAGGGCTGAGATGAGAACTGTTGTTTTGAGGTGGGTTGATGAGTATTTGTTGTGAGTCCTGGGCAGGGGGGATCCCGGGTTTGGTGGGGGTGATGGTCAAAGGGGGGTGGAAGGTGATTGGACAGGGGACATGGCCAATCGTTCAAACCCCAAGAAAATGACTGGTCCAGAATGAATAAAGACCAACGAGAATGCCGGACACCGACCCATCAATGCACGGATCCAAAACCCACCAATCCTGGACCTGAGAGGGGTTATAAAATGGGGGTTTCAGTTGCGTTTGGTGTTGTTCTCCTTCTGAGTGTCTTACTATTTGGGGAGCACCCAGCATGTTTTGGGACACATGATATTTTTGGGCTGTTGTGTGGGAGTTTGGGCTTACCTCAAACTCTCCGTCCTCTGCAGTTTGTTTTAATAAACGAGAGCCTTTTTCTTCTCGAAGTCTGGCCTCATTCGATTTTATAACACAGTGATCTCTGAAGATCAAAGGTGATGGGAGCTGGGACCATGCTGGAGGCTGCACTGTTTGACTGCAGACACCTCTTCAAGAACAACATCACCAGTGCCTGATGGCTGAGGTCCAGTGGGTGACTGCTTTCCCCCACAAGGAATTTCCATGCTGGGCTTATGGTAAACAAAATAACACGTACCTGTTTCTACATTTTAATTTCAATCAGGTGGGTGGTGTGAGAGAACATCTCAAAAGCAGAGCCAAACGAAGGTCACCACCAACTTCTATTCCTCAAAGCTTTGTAAAGTGGTAAAAACAAGAAAAAAAATCTATTATTTCTAAGGCAGGTTGCTTCTCCTAATTAGTGAGTCAGCTCTGCTAACAAGGATTACAACAGGGCATGAAAGCAGTGCTGAAGATGGGAGTATTTATGCAGGTCAGTGGGGGATTTCCTACACATTTTGATTACAACTTAAACAGCACTAAAACACATGCAAAAACCCTATCATTAAATTTAAACAGCCTGATGATATGTGGTACCAGACTAACAGAACTGCAAATAAATTGCTGTAATCTGCCATACTGTCACTTAGTCCTGCTCCTCAGCAGCCATAATTGACTAATAGGATAATAAAGTGGCAGCTATGAATCTGAAGGCTCAACTCCATTGTTTGAACACCCTTAAGGAGAAAGTATTCCAAGTTAAGAAGATGAAGTAGCCTAATCACAATCATGTCTCCCAATTCAACTTATTTAAATACTCATGTGGACTCAAGGATTAATCTGCATAAAATATGATGCCATCCCAGTCTTCCAGGGTGACCAGCGTCCAGGCAATGCCCTTGTTCCAGAGAGCCACCAGCATCCCCTGCTGCCCTTTGCCAAGCAAGCCTGGGAAGCTGCAGCAGGAAGCACACCCTCTGGCTGAGGAGCTAAGTGAAGGACATCAAGTTTGTGCAGCCAGGCTTTGTCTCAACCAGGGGAAATGCCCTTTTACTCCACAGAGGCCACCTGTGGAGTCACCTGATTCTGTGACCACAGCATCAGCAGCTATCCCATTTGGCACAAGGGTTACTACTGGGGAGCCAACCTCACACCCATTTAATCAAGTAGATCTGCCACATGGAAATGGTTCTGGTAAGCTAGGACATGCTGGATTGATGCCGGGACAGATTAGGAGCATCCACTCTTCAGTGCTGTTTACAGAAGAGTATTTGAGGGGCTAAGAGCAAACAAGTAGTTTTTCAAGCAGAGCAGAGGCCAGTCTGGATTAAAGAAATTGCCTTTTAGTTATTACAGCACTCCAACCATCCTGTAGTCATCTCACAGCTGGAATCAGATAGGGACCTCCCACTATCTGTGTGTATATGCAGGAGAGCTGGATCATGGGAAACATCCTCACCAGCACTCAAAATCCTTAGAGACAAAAGCATGGGGTAAGATAAGCATATGTGATATGGCCACATGGGCACCAGAGCAACCCCTCAAACCAGCCAAGTCGTTCAAAGAGTTAAACTGCTTCCTAGTGTAAATGGAAAGCCAGTGATGAGAAATGAATAAGCAAACTGACCTCCAGGATAGAGAAGTATCTGTACTTTTGCAGCCAAACACGCTCTTCAGCACAGCTTGGTGCAGGACAGAAGGCTGGAATTGGTGCCAGCCCTCCATCTCCCACGGCTTCCCTCCCTGCTGCTCCAGCCTGCGTGCCAGACAAGCACTTTATTGCTTTTTCCCCTGCCCTTTGCTTTTCTCAGACATCAACAACTCATTTAGTCTCTTCCTTATGGGGAATAAAGAGGAGCAGCAGGGCAGCACTGCTGCACTCTCTGCAGCAGGCTCCCCACAGCCAGGCAGCTGCTGCCAGCGCTGCATTTCACCCTGAGCCCACGTCACTCTGACCACCCTCAGCCTGGGTAGGAAAAACACAATGGAAAACTCTCCACTCATTTCACAGGGTTTGGTTTTAAAATCTGAGGCACTGGTGCCAGTTTTGGGGATCAGTCTCACGGATCCCCCCTCACTCCTTGCCCTCAGCAGCCATAAGGCTCCTGCTATGACCAAAGGCATTATTTCTCCATGGTGAGCATCCATCTTGCCCCAGATCCTTCAGGGAAAGCATGTTCTGCAGCGCTGCTGGAGGAGAGGAGAGCCTCGCTCCATCAGGGCACCTCTAGACTATCAAAGAAAGACAGAGTGTCTGCAAAGGGGTGGACCTTCAGAAAAAGGAAAAAAAAACTGGCAAGCCTCAAAGAGCGATGTCAGTCCATGATCAACAGGGAGAGAGACAAACACAGATGATAGAAAAAACGAGCCAGAAATAGGATTCCAGAATCAGAGATGAGACTGCTCTGGAAGCACCCAGGGCTAAAAATCGGGATTAGAAACTACTGAAGGTGTTTTTTTAACTTTTTCTTTCAAGGACTTAGTTCCTCTTATTTAAGAATAAGGATTAACTCTTAATTTGAGCCAGAGCCTTTAACCCTACGTAACAACAGAGCTGGAAAGGACTGTTGTTTATCCGTGATTCAGTCTGTTTACAGCACGGCATGTTAAAGCAATTAAGGGTCCTTAAAGATAAAATACTTCTGCATAGAACACCATTAGGTTCATTTGAGCATGCAGGGTCAGCAAGCAAAACAGTATCTTTGACTCAGTGCTCTGAGAAAGCTTGAGCCTGGGTAATAACTTTTGTTTAATAATGCAAATTATAGAAAATAATGAGAACATTTGCATGCTTCCTCGACAAAGAGGGCATTTCAAAGTCTCAAGGACCAGTCTAGGCAATAGGAAATGTTCTTGTTCTCACATGTCAAACTGCTTTGCTTTTCCTCTTTCCTGCTGACCACAGGGTTTCTTTCTGGAAATTCTAATCACGCTCACGTTTGCTATAGTTCTCCCGCTTGTTCTTGTCTATAGAAACCTGCAATTCAACCAAATCACCATCCACCACGGTATTCACCAGAGCACATCTATATGCCCACACATGCTTTACCCAGGAACTCCTCTGCACATCCACATGCATGAATCACTGCAGAATTCAAGGCAATGGGCAAATGCTGAAACCTCCAAAGTGTTAAGCTAAAGAAGATGAATCCTCTCGTTTTCCTCTCTGCTGCCAAGTTCTTAGCTTCACATTCCCATTCAGTCATCAGATTAAAAAGCTTGATTTCCACAAACTTTGAAATTGAGCTTATTTGAGAGTCACAATATTAGAAGCCAATGGCACCTTCCATGGAGGCACAGGCACTGCCTGAACAGCCTGGACAGGAATGTAAACAACTGGACTAATAATATGCAAGCAAGAGATTTAGGGGCCCTAAACCAGTCCAAGAACACTGCTCTGGACTAGCACAGTCCATCTGAGAAACCCCTTTCAACTAACATACAGGTGTGCTGGTTTTGGTTGGGGTAGAGGTAATTTTCCTCACAGTAGCTGGTGTGGGGCTGTGTTTTGGATTAGTGCTGAACACAAAAGTTGATAATATAGAGATGCTTCTGTTATTGCTGTCTAGGGCTTACACAGAACAAAGGCCTTTTCTGCTTTTTGTACTGCCATCCTGGCAGGGAAGCTGGGGGGGCCTGGGAGACTGGGAGGAGACACAGCTAGGACAGGTGACACAAACTGATTGAAGGCATATTCCAGACCACATAACATCATGCTCAGGATATAAAGTTGGGGGAAGAAGGGAGACATTTGGAGTGATGACATTTGTCTTGCCAAGTCACCATCATGCATTATGGGGTCCTGCTCTCTTGGAAATGGCTGAACACCTGCCAGGCCATGAGCAGCAGTGAATTAACTCCTTGTTTTCCTTTGTTTGCATGTATGTTTTTTTCCTGCCCTATTAAACTGTCCTTATCTCAACCCACAAATTTTCTAGCTTTTACTCTTTCAATTCAGTCCCCAGTCCCACTGGTGGGGGAGTGAGCAAGTGGCTGCCTGGGGCTTGGCTGCTGCCTGGGGTTAAACCGCAATGATGGGAAAATCAAGGCGGAAGATGCATGTTGATGATAAAATCCAGCATCAGGTTTCCTACTACTGTAACCCACACACAACATCCACACACCACAAAGATGTCATCAAGTACTCATTGAAATTTGCCAAAAAAAATGTCTAATAAGGTTTAACTGGTACTAATCCCTCTCCTGCTCTCTTGAGCAGCTTAAGCTATGCCCAAATGCAGACATCTGCTACCTTTTGAGGCTTCCTAGGGTCTTCTACCCAGCCTCCAGCTGCCACTTGCTCCAAAAGGGTGCAGACATCCACTGCATCCTGAACTACACATTCCAGTCCTGGGCAGATGCCTTAGATAGATTTTGTCTGCTTGTGGTGCCTGGATCCTGCTCCTGGGCTCTGCTTGGTGTTGACAAGGAAGCAAGGCTGTGCAGGCACCTCCAAACCCAGCAGAGCTTTGTCCAGAGGGGAGCGGCTCCGCTGTGACTGACGCACCGTACCCTCATTAAAGCAGCACGGGGCTCTGAGAAGGCTTCCCTTTCAACTGTATCTGTGCAAACCAGAATATTGATGGGATGCTGAATACCTGGAGAAAATATAAATCTGGAATGGTTTTCAACCCCCAACATCCCACTAATGTTTCAGGATTTACAAGCCAGGTAATTCATTCATACTTACACTACTTGTACGCAACAAGATCCCTGAAAAATTACTGTTTGTTTTCAAACAATTTTGCTATATTACTCCCCATGACTCTTCCAAAAGGTAGGATGTGAAAGTTTTCAAAAATGCTATTGAAAAACTTAAAATTTCATTTGCAAATGGGAAAAAAACAACAATGTGTAAAAAATAAAAGACTCCAGTCTTTCCATTTTACCTATGCAATTTTTTTACAATAGAAAGCTCTGCATTACCTACTAACTCTGTCTGTATTACAGGGCAGAAAAAATTAGTGAATAGCAGTTTCTAAACCTAAAATAATGACAGTGATCAGCTCAGAAGATAGTGTGGAAAATTATTTCTAGGCTAAGTCCTGAATCACTTTGTTACACAGGGGGAAAAACACAGAAAACCAAAAACTGTATTACATTTTCCCTAATCTACACTAAACTTTCTGCTGGATAATAGGGTCTTCGAAATGATCCTAGAACATCTTTTGAATGAGAGGTCACTTGCCTGTATATAGAGCTATTTGAATGCATTTATGCTGATGTAATATACACTCTCTCACTACAGAGGAAAGGTTGCATTCAGGGAAAGCACTTATCAAGATTAAATTTACATTTTCTGAAATTGTCAAAAAGTGCTTTTTATGAAGAACAGCTGCAGAAGCCACACTCACATTTAGAAATACTGCAAAAAGCACTTTCTGAAATAGGCTTTACTACTCCTGAACCTGACAGAGCTGGGAAATCTACAAAGGGACTGATTTACAGTTTTTAAAGAAATGTGTTGATGTCTTTGAGATTAAAAGCAATATCAAAATTGATTTGGAATAGAGCTTAAATGAGAGGTTCACAGACTGAACTACACACTTAAATACACCTCAAACTCAAGACCTTTTCATGCATGTATATATGCTTGCATATTAGCCAGAACCAAGCATACTTGTGTAGGTCTCAACACAGCAAAAATACATTTCATATATCTGAGTTTGCACTTCTACATTAGAAATGCGTGCATGTTATACACTGGGGACACACATGCAAGAAATTCCTGAGATTGAAGAAAAGAGGGTTCTGAAGTTACATGAACCACAGCTTTCTCTTAACACAAAAGACTGAAAAATAAAACGATTTCAGTAAGGCTCAGCAGCCATCTCCACTCTTTCAAGAATTTGCACTTTGAACTAGAACCAAATCCTGCCAAGCCTGATAAACCAACAGCCCTGAAGGACTTAAGGCAATAACAACTCTCTTCCTTTCTCCTTCAGCACACGCATCTGAAATGAGGGTTACATTCTCATTTTGGATACAGGAGAATTTTATACCTACAGCAGCATTCATCAACAAAAAAAAATACACTCTCTAGTTTAGGAGAGAAGTTAGATTTGCAGACGACATTAGCGATGTCATTTGCCAAATGGGTTGCTGCCACTCAAAATTTCTGACCGCATGAAGAGAGTTATTGGAAAAATTAATCCTTCCTGGTCTGTGCTCTGAAATACCAACAATTTGTCTGAGTTACATTCTGCACTGAACCTTTTCTGGTGTCCTATGAGAAATGAGTCTGGTATGTTTAGTCCACTTGCCAGAGAGCTAATATTTCTGCACCACAAAAATTATAACATCAGTTATTGTTTCCCTCGCTAGCAATTCTCAGCACAGACCTCAAACACTGAATGTGCTTCAAACCAGAAATGACTAAATGGTGGAAACAGCTAATTTTCAATTGCAGGGAGCATCGCTGTTGCCATCAACACTCAAGATTTTGCTTCTTCCGAGAGGAAAAGCCCCAAGCTCAAGTTGAAAGAAAGACTGAAGGACTTATTGTACTGCTGCTATTCTGGGACTCCATCTGCTTCCTAGAAATGTCAATAATTATCTATTATTGAAAAGAAGCTAAAAAATCTGGCTTAAAAGCATTCTCATTTTGATTAATTTCTGCCACTTGTAGGCAGTTACCCATTAAACATTTAGACTAGAAATAGGTAATTTTTTGGAGATTACTATTAGATTTGCAGAGGCCTTGCAAACAAGGTGCTGCTTCATTTTCAATTGTCACACTTTGTCACTAGAAATTTTTTCAAAAACTGTAAAAAAGTGGTGTGCTAGATCACCAACAATTTGGCTCACTGAGATGGCTTTATTCTTTTACTCAGATTTCTTCATGCAATAAAGATAGTCTCCTGTGTTATTTTAAGAAATACATTGTTTCAGTGCCAAAGCCAACAGTAACAAACAAGAAGACCAAGCTGGCGTATTTCTTTCCATGCATATGTTTATGTATATTTATTTATTGATTTAGCTGAAGAATACAGCAAAGCATTCTCATCAGATAGCACCCCTTAGCTCTATAAAAATGATTTCCCAAATGTTCTTCCTTGGCCAAAATTTATTTACCTTGAGGAATATTCTTCAAAAGGTGGTATTTTTTTCTTCTTTCAAAGAAACACAGAACAAGAAGAGCCCCCTCCTGACCCACAATAAAAGCTGATGATTCCCACAGACTTTCCTACTTGCAAACAGCATCCTGCTCTTTCCAGCCTGCATGATTGTCTCCCTTCATCTTCAGTAAGGAACCAACACTGACCTCCACTATTAGTTGGTGGACAGCAACACTTCAACACAATGGAAATATAAAGCAGGGTATTCCTACGGGAGAAGATGAAACCTATTGTGCCCAGTGATGGTGGCCCAGGGCTGGAAGCACGATTTGTTGGAATATAAGCACTGGGACAGCTTTTCCAGCCTGGCACCATGTCACCACACATCACCTTTCAGATAGGCTGCCTCTGAACCTGCAACAGCTCCTGAGGACTTCTACACCTCAGCCACTGACACAGGTAGAAGGTATTTAAGATCTACTACATTGTTGTGCCACTATCAGGTATTTAATGCACTGTCTTGCAGAAATCTGGCAGGGCTATTCTGTGCAAAGAATGATAACATCTGTTTCTTTACATGGTAATCTGACTCCTCAAGATGATAAATTTGAACTCTCTTCTACCCTTCCTTTTCTTGCCTTGAAGAGCCAGCATGCCACAAAAATCAAGGCTGACACCTCAGGTTTATTCATTCTACTGTTCATCAAATAAAACCTTTATCAATGGCCAAAATGAAAGGAAATTCAGGAAGTGGTATTATCTCAAAGTTGCTCATCTGTTGAGCACATTTGAAACAAATTAGTAAAAGCACAGCACCTGTGGGGCAGTGTTGTATTCTTCCTCCAGGCTTGCAATTATGCACTGTGAAAGTAATTCAAAATCATACCAAGATGATGTTTGGTGCCAAACACTGACTACCACAGACCCGCTCACCTCTCAAAAACTGCTGGCACACATGACCCCCTCAAGAGTATAGTCTACCCTGCATTAATATCATCTTCCTCTGCATAACATTTAAAAAATGAAAGTTCTCTGCATCCTGCACATGCCTGAAAATGCCAGAAAGTCATTGTAGGAAGAATTAACACTCCACCAGCCTTCATAACTATAGTACTCATAACTATGGAGCATACTCATAACTATGGCTCAATTCAAAGATTGAGCCCAACCAATTTAACTACTCTACAGTCTCCAGTGTTGCATGGAGCTGAGAAGTCAGACCCCAAACCTCTGCCATTAATTCAAAACAAAAATTCCTTTTCTGTTACAGAAATAATGGCTGATTTATGGTCAGAGAAAATAAAGTTGGCAGGTTTAGTACCTCCTCCAAGGTCACAGAAAGTCAGCGGTTGGACAGGAAACAACTGGTGGAACCCAAAACTCTCCCTGCTCCTGGGCAACAAGGAATTCACTTACTCTGGTGAGAACACACAGGGCTAGAAAGTCTGTTCCCTCAAAGCCAGCAAGTCATAACATATTTCTCTTCCTTTCCCCCTGACCTGAGAAAAACAAAAAATTCATCTTTGGGACAATTTCCTCCTTGAAAGCTGACTACAATGACTGTGAAAGAGCAAAAGTAGGGAGAAGAAAATCCATCCCCAAAACAATATTATAGATTAAGGTAATCTTTAACTATTTAAAGACTGGGAGCAGTCGATGGTGTTCAGTAAAACAGGGCAGAAACTCCTAAATGCTGCTGCTGAAGGGCTGCAATGGGATCCAGGCAGCTCAAAAGTTAAATACAGTTCATTACTTGAACATTCAATCCCAGAATGACATAAAAACCTTCATACATGGATGTATGATGCTGTCTAAAAAAATTCTGGAAAAGCTCCTGGAAAAGGGTGATTCCCTTGTCTCTATTTGTGCCTGTCTAAAAGAATGAGACAGAAAATAATAGCTGCCTCCCTGCAAACAAGTGCTGCTGGGAGTGCTGGAAACAGCCAGCGACCAGAGGTTAATTTTTTATTAATTAGAGCACAAAGCATCCTGGCTTGTCCCTCATTAGGCATCTCCAGGCAGTTTGGCTTGGCTGAGCAGAGAGCCAAGGGAGGCAGCAGGCACCCTGACAAGGCTGTCTGGAGACAGCTGATCACTCCTGCTCCAGGAAAGCTTCTTCAACCAGGACGTGGCAAATTTGATCAACAGGAGCTTCTCAGGCTGCATAAAGGCAACCCCACTGCATTGCTCCCTTTGTTGTCTGACAAGGCTCCGGAAATCTGAGCCTGCAGCAACAAACCCCATCCATTTCAGCCAGGCTGGTTTTATTTTTAATAGGTGGGGAGGGAGAAAGCACCAGGAAAGGCAGGCAGGGAAAACCACCAAGAAAACAAGCAAAGAGAAAAGAGAGTGAGAGTGGGCATTGCATATTCATACATTTAAATATAACCCTATTATGTTTGATCCACCAGAGCTCAGGGTCTCAATTTGAAGATTAGAAAGAGCCAACACTGTGAAAATGAACCTTGTGGGGCAGGTGCACTCTGAAATATGTAGCATCAGGAGTGACCAAACTTGATTATTTTTTTCTTTATTGCAAAACAGACTCCCAGCATGGAAAACATAAACCCCTCTAGACCATCCCCACATCCTGGGAAGTGAGCTGAACGTGTCCAGATGGGACTGATAAAGGAACATCCAGTGCCTGCATGCACATTACTGTGTATCCTTTCCCCACAATAAGCTGCAGATAAGGAATGCTGCTTTCCCCAAGATGAGTTAAGGGGAGGGGAGGTGTGTGTCTGTCCCCATGTGCATGTTCACATGCCAGAGTTTGCTCTTTTTTCATTTCTTCTCATTTTTTGTTTCTTGCTCTCCTGGGAAGACAGCTCAGACAGTGTCTGGCCTTACCCACGATAAAGCTCCTTGTTCTTGTCAAAAGCAGTGCTGGGAGAATGGCAGCACAGGCAGCATGGTATTTTAACTCTTCCTCATGCGACTGGCAGCAGAGCATTAGTGCTGGCACAGGTTATGCGCAACTCACCAACATTATTCACATCTTTCCAAATCAGCTGCTATTTTATTGAAGTGTCAGCCAAAACATCCTTATTTGCAATTCTTAACAGGAGACTATCAAATGATACTTGCAACATGGCAAGACATCATATCAAATGAGGGACAGTTTAAAAATTGAAATTATTCACCAATTTTAAGTGGACTCTTCAGCAAGCCCAGTGTTACTATCTACTGCTTTTTTTTTGCCAGGTACAGGCAGTTTCAGTCCTCAGCCATCCTTTTCAATTACTGTGGTTTGGATTCAGCTGTACTGCATCTGCCTGAAGATCAAAGCATGCTTTTAAAAAAAATTACAAAACCCTAAATGAAGTAAATAAATACATAAGCTGAGGTTGGAACTATCTAAGAAATATGCCCCAGAATGAAGTTAACCATCAGCAAAATTAGAAATAAAACTGATTTCTAGATTCAGATGTCTTTTAAATCAGAAGTATTTTCAAAGTTGTGGGGAAGCTGAGCCATTGGGATGCAAAACCAAATATCTAATTCTTTAAATTACTTTACAAGGTAACTCTATACATCAGAGCCCATAACTGTTCAAGTATTTTCAGAAAATTCACTGAAAACTCATCAGTATGCCTTTTATATGCTATACTGTAGCCCAATATGGAGGCAATCGCCATAGGTACTACATTTTCATTTTTATATAGACATTTACATGAATAAATGAAGTGTTTTGTATGTCTGGATTCCCATTTAGGCACAAATCCCTGTTTCCAAGAGCACATTTTCAGAAGCATGCTGAAAACAGAGCCCTTAAACAATGTCTTGCTGCAGCAGCCTTCCCCCAACGTGGCAGTGAGCTTGCAATTTTAAACTCATTTTTACTCTGTATCTCCAGAGCTCTGCAAGACCCTTTGAGGATTTTAAACCCCTACAAGCCTGCCTGTTTACCATGGCAATGCTACAGCTGACTGCAAATTCATTCCCTTGCAAATGATCCTCTTGGCACCACATTTTGGATTTTTCTCCATTATTTCCAGAGAAGGTATGCTGAGACCTATGGAAGCATCTAGGCACGTGCACCCTGCATATTTTTAGCTCATTGGAAATTCAAGCAATTAAAAAAAAATTAAATGGGGGGGGAAAACAGACCGTGGGAAAAAAGGTGATTAGCCAAAATATTCAGACTCCCTGCAGGAAGGCTCACTTCAGCTGCAGCTTCTCCCAGATAGATGGTGAGGAGGAACTGCCAGGGATTTCACACCCTAATCAGTCTCTGGGGAAGTCTGCTCCCACAGCGACAGATATAGGCTCTGGTCTGGGCTCTGCTCTGCATTTCCTGAGGGACTGGGAGTTGTTTAAAATTTGTAGTGCTTCAGTGTTTTATTAATTCATCAGTGGGTCAAATCACAGTTTAACATCAGTTCCAGTTTCTAAAAGGAATCTATTCCATTCAGAAGTCAGTTGTATACACTCTACTCACCATGAGACAAAAGGAAAAAATTCCCCCATGCCATTACTAAAAAAGCTCCAAATACCCACACAGTCCCTTGCTGAAGCACTGCCTTTTGCTAAATCCTGTGAAATGCTATGATGAGCTGTTTGTTTCCATCCCCAAAGAATTCCCCTCAAAAACTGCAGCTCAATTGCAAAATCTTTATTCCAAACCTTTGGAAAGCTGGATTTTCTGAAGGACACCACAACCTTCACTCTCCCTGATCCCTGCAGTCCTCCTGCAGCAGGAAGCATGGCCAGGGGAGCATGGGGCTGGAGCCCACAAAAGCCAAGCAAAGCTTGGAAAGAAACCCCAAACCCACAATTCCCTTGGTGCACATGTGTTTTTCTCTTCAAGTTGAATCCCCTGCTCGCCGTCTCTCAGGCTAAAGTTAGAAAAAAACCTATAAAATGTCTAAGTCATTCCTTCTATTTTAAAGGTTCAGACATTAAACTATTCACTGAACAACTGCTTTCCAGCATGAGAATAGCAGATGAATCATTATTTTTATCAAGTTCTGTGTTTAAGACAAAAGTCCCCTATTGGAAAAGAAGACTGCAGAAAGACTGGTTTTCTAGATACAGCAGTAGAAGGTAATACTACTGCTCTGCCAGGAAACGATACCACAAAATACTTCAACCCATACCCTGAAGTCCCTCTCTCTACCAGCTCCTCATCTGAAGATGGTGCCCAAGGTGTGCCCACCAGAAGGTCCTGCTCTACCACTGCAGCTTCAAGGCCTGAGTTTCCGCACACCCCCCCCCCCCAAAAAAAAACCCAAGGCTGAAGTTTCCAAAACTGTTCAATGTCTACAACCTCATTTGTTTTTTCCCCACGGAGACTGGTAGGGTGCTTCTTCCCCAGCCCAGCCTGCCTGCAGCTCATCACCAGTTGGTTTTTTTTTCCACTTGCTCCTGCTGTGCTCTGAGTTGGACGGAGACAAACTAAAAAAATAGCTCACATATTGTATGCATGGTACAACTATTATCAAATTCTCACACCTCCTCTGTCAGGTGTGGCAGAGCACCCTCAAGCTCACACTCAAATGGTGCAACGAAGGACATGCTGCAAGTGGTCCTCAACACTCCAACGTGATGACAGCAGCCACAGATGGAAGCACCTCTCAGCAGCGATGAGGGGGGCATTTCAATTCTTGTTAGTTCAATCATATTAAGCTTAATGGAAATGAAAAACATGCTTTTGTCCCCCAAACAAAGGCATCAGACAAGCTGAGGCTGCTGCCTCAGCTCTTTTAGAGTTATTTTTATTTGTGTGTGTGTACAGTAAGTCTGGACTCCTCTCTCTCTACACCTTCAGTGTCCACATACAGTACCTGAACCACCTCTCTTTTTCCTGTCATTATAATGGGTGGAGGAGCCTGCCCAGACCTTATTGGGCTATGATGCAACTTGACTGCTGTTTGCAACATGTGATGAATTTCTGGAGAAATGCAGCACTTCCATTAAACTGTTCTGCAATTGAAAGCTCCAGGACTCAAAAGCTGTTTTTCTACTTGGCCCTTCTTGGAATGGAAATTTCTGTAACACAAGTAGAATCATCAACCACACCAGGACCTACTGTAATGTATGCTCATGCTACTGCCTTTCAAGTCTAATGCCAGTGGTCCTTAGGTAGGGTGCCAGGACCAAATCTGCATGGCAAGGAAAGAGAAGTAGAAGTGCAGAAAATGCCTGTGATCCAGCCTACTTCATGCCAGGTCTATGCAAAAAGTCTGAGACTTATTTCTCTGAAAATTACCTGGAAGAAACATCAGCACTGCAGGTCCACCCACCTGAGGCAGCAGGGTTGTGGGTTTCCTGTCCAGGAGATCACACAGGAGGAGCTCAAACTGTACCCCAAAAACTAGATGGAGCAGTTCACCTGGCTGAAGACTACAGTCAGTAAAAGGTCACTACACTGCTAACACAAAAATACAGATGCTACTGAATGTGCCAATAATGAGTTGAAAACTCAGTTGTGCTGGAACACATTAAGGCTCCTGAAATGTTCTGATGATTTGTAGGCCCAGCAATGCCAAGCTCTTTTAAACCTTTTATTAAAAATACATCTTCTCCCACACAGTTAAACAGGAAACAGTGCCTTCAGACACTTGGCATTAGCCACCAGGAGGCAGACAAATCTAAACAAGTTCATGTAGGTGCAGAATTAAACCTGACATCCACACTGCTCCTCAGCAAGTAAACAGTATGACCAAAGGGAACTGGTGAAACATCCCCCATTTGTAAAGTCAAGCTTAATTGTAAGCAAAAATCCATCTCAAAAAAAGCCTTGAGAACTGATGGAAACCAATGGCATGGCCTGTCACTGCGGGAGGCATCGTGTGCTTTGCCTGGTGCCCCTTCTCCTGGGGCAGCTTGTGGCTGGTGGCTCTGGGATACTGTGTGAACTTGCTGAGGAAAGGCACACTGGCAAAGGACACACTTGCTCCACTGTCCCAGCCCAGCCAGGAACACAGAGGAGGAAGAAGCAAACCTGTCCCATGTCCTCCAGGACCTCCTGGAAAAGTGGGTTACTGCTAGGGGCTGTAACTTGCAAGAATGAACACCCACAAAATCCCTGAAAATGTCTATGTGTAATTAGGAAAATGCTGTGAACTATGGTGTGTAAATCACAGGCATCTCTACAGAATGTGAGAAGGCATTTTAAGGTAGCTGAATTATCTTGACACCTCTGTCTCCTCTGAGTTATTTATACATAAATTACAGTATCTTTGCCCATGCTAACAATGCTGTCATCCCTCTCTGTGATTTACCATGGGCTTGTAATGCAAAAGCTTCATTTCCCTGGCACTTGAGAGGTAATGGGACTGGTAATTCCTGCACCATGAATGCTTCCCTGGCCAAAGGGGGTGATGAAAATGCTGAGTGCATTTGCAGGTCATGGCAGTTCTGGTGGGCACCCCCAGCTCAGGGAGGCCCCCCAACACACCTGCATCCATCCCTGACCCTCTGGCTGCTGGGGCAGTCACAGCTGGAGGATGCCTGCCCTCATGTAGCGGCCAGCTTGGAGGAAATGGCATCCACACATGAGGGACTAAATGAGGAAGACCTGGTTTAAAGCTGAAAGCTGAGTAGGAAAACTAAAACATACCAGAATTATTTCATAACAAACACAAGAAGAATTAGCCTTGTGTGGACATTTGTTTTTACAAATGAGGCGTTTTGTAATTTTCCCTCTACATGAATTGTGACCCATAGACTCTCTCCTATCAGATTTGCTCTGCCACCACTAAGGGAAGGGGAAGGGGAGGGGGAAGGTGAGATGTCTCCACTGCAGGGCACAGTCTGGCTATGATCTGAAATAATCCAGCCACAATTCCTGGCCCAAGAGGGGCTCTTCAGCCACACCCTTCCCTTCATCCCTGCAAAAACACTCTGGCTTTCCTTCTCCAACACAGCTTCTTCTCAGACTTGAATCTGCACAAATGCAGGACCTTGGTCTTTCTGCATTTTTATTGTTTATGAGGCAGTAAAAAGATATTTATCTGATTTTTCAAAGCAGCAGTCATCCTGTGTGAGTCTAAAATTTCCAACGTGGCAGTGTGCTGGCTCTTGGTGGAGGCTACAAACTAAGCCAAAATTATGGGAGTTATGGGTGTGAAGTTTGCATTTATGCTAAGAGGGAACTAGAACTTGTTTAATTAAAATACCTGACGGGGAAGTACTGGAACCAAGTAACAGCAGTTAGTCAAAGCACTGAGTTTTCTCCAGCTGGATCTAGACACAGAGCAAAACTGGGCAGAAGGATCACCATAACCCAGTTGTGCACTTGGAGTTAAAAGCCTTACACTTGCCCACTTGGGTCATCCCTTTGGGGTAACACACACCTAAGCACAGAGACAGAGGGAATGAGATGAGCCCAGATCCATCCCACAGTGTGGCACTAGCTCCAATGGCAGCAGACCTTTTGAGAGAGAAGTCTGTGACATCCATGGCCACCATTATGCTCAACCAGCAGCCCCCTCCCAGGCAAAGACCACAAATTCAGCAACAAAACAAAGAAAAGAAAAGAAGAATTTTGTCTAATCTGCCAAAATAAAGCCCACAGTGCCACCATAATCATCCACATAAACTCTTCAGTTTCCAGTCTTTCCCCATATTAAAGTACTTTGCTGCTACACTGGCAATTTAAAAAGTCCATTAAATCTCCATAAAAAAGGAAAATATTCCCTCACACTCAGGGCTGTCCTGCTGAAGAAGATAATCCATTTAGGAACAAGTGTAACTGTTCTTGAAAAGAAAACAGAATTCTCCTTGAGAGACTTCCACCCCATTCTCAAACCTTCTAAGTTTTACCAATAAGGCTGCTAGTTTTCTTCACTGCAGGACCCAGGAGTCTTGATTCAACATGAAGAAAAAGGAGAAGAAAATGGCAAAGTGAACGGAATCCCCCTCTAAGACAGCTATTAATTTTGATTTTCTGTAAATAAGTGTAAAAGAAAGCAGACAAATTATTTAATACTTTTTTTATGCCTTCAAACTATTACCAGGCAGCCTAAATAATAGAACTTGCTAGTAGCAAAAAACATGGACAAGAAAAAGGACTCATTTTTTCTGGGAGGGCTGGCTGCTTTTCTAGTGGTACTTAGAAAGCCACTCTTGACCAGAAGCTCACCAGGGTATTTCTTGGCTGACAAGGCTGCTGCAAATTGAATTGGAATAATGCTAAATGAGGTTTTGGTTGCATTGCTAACAGAAGCTAAAGAAAATTATCTATTTACACCTTCATGCAACATCCTCTCAAATCATCTGAGCACAAAGGTAATCAGCATTTGCCAGTGATTGCTGCGTTGCATGGCTCATGGCAGCCTCACACTGGCCTCATGGGTTATATCATATGCTTCAGAGAAAAAACAATTATCACTGCAAGCCTAAACAAGTCAAATAAATAGGAGATGTGACCAAGCATCTGCACTGCTGTCCAGCAGGTTTATGAAAGCAGAGTAATTGTTACTGTCAGACCTTGGAGGCATAGAAAAAGAGGACAAAAATGTACAGAGGTAATTTGATACAAGATATTTTGTATGCAAAGCAAAGTGATGGTGAGTGACTCAAGGTCCAAACACCTCCAGCCAGTAAACTATCTGCAAACCACCTATCTTCCTATTTTGCTGATTTGTACCCTCTGTGAGCTATTGCAACAGGGGTGTTTCAAAAGAGCTGACTCTTCAAAGCAAAAATGCCAGTGGGCCAGCTTACACAAATAAGCTTACACTGGGACATAACATTTATCTCTCTGGTGCGTGTAGCGATGAGAATCCCCATCCCACCACACCACTGTGCTTGAAAGACAAGAATTAAGAGGGAAATATTGTGAAGAAGTGGGTCAGATAAGAGATAAGCAGAGCACAGCACTCATTTCCTGCTGGCAGGGTAGGCACAGGACAGGGCAGGAGCTACAGATCACTAGGCTCCTTCCATCTCTGCCCATCCAGCTCCCTCTGGGATGGTAAAAATCCTGTCAGGTGCCTTCTCCATGAGCTGGTTTCCACATCCATAAAACGGAAACAGGGCTACCCAATTTTTCTGGTAAAGCTCTTTGGGATTTATAACTCTGTAGTCTGCAAGGTTTCTGCTTTGCCATGCACATGTGCTAAATGCACAGTTTACGAAGGACTTTCTGAAATGAACCTTTCCTGTTGTTATTAATACACTTCATGTGGGGTGGGGAGCGACTAAAAGATTACAGCCTTTCAGAAAAGGACCTGATGATTACAGTGAATCATAACTGGAGTGTAAGTCAGGAAAGCTCCTTCTGTAAAAAATTTAAAAAAAACCAAAAAACCAAACCAAACCAAAACCAACAGAAAGAAAAACCTTAAATGCTGCCCAGCCTGGAAAGCAGAGACGGGAGCACAGACTGCAAGACGCATGAAGTCATCTTTCCACTGCTGTCAACAGCCTGCATGGCTCCAGCTGACAGAGCAAAGGTGACATGCCTCCAGAAATATGTAGGGCAATTGAGTTTCTACAGAAAGCCCAAGTGAGGCCACATTGTAGCCCAGGGGAGTAGGAAAAGTCCTTGAACCAGACAGCACTGCAGTTCCAAGCTGCCTGGCTAGCTGAGCATTTTGCCCCTGAGGTGGCCAAGAGGATGCAGCTGGGAGTGGCCAGGCCAGGACTGCTGCACAGCTGGTGGGGAGGACATTTGGCCACCCTGAGGGTGAACAGCAAGGAAAACACCTGAAGCTATAGGTGTCATCCCACCCAAGACAGCCTCCATGGCTCAGGAAATGAAGCTGTGTGCCAGGGATGGCACGCTCCTGCTGGGCACTGCAACAGCTGCCAGGCCAAAAAGGAGCTGTGAAAAGCAGAGCCATGAGCTCTCTCCTATCTCCTGTTTGGCCTTAGCACAGATCCCATTTCCAACAGGGTAACAGGGCAGTCTTTACTTCTATGAGACCCGCTGTACAAAGCAGTGAAGAGAAGATGTGGGTCTTTCTCCTGCTCGGTCTGTGCTTTGGTCTCCTCCTCCCCTGCTCCCAGCAGTATTTCCTTGGGCTCAGCTGGAAGGGTTGTAAATAGAAGCAGGTCGGGATGTGCAAGCTATTCAATATTTGCACCGAAAGAGGTCAGGTGCCTAGGGAACCCAAAAGGCCCATTTTCCTCCTGGAAAAGGAGCATTAGCACTTTCTTAACAAGTCTTTACCCAGTTAAATTTAGCAACTCGGCACACAGATTGCACAAGGTCACGCTGGCTTTTCAGAAGCCTATCTAACTTTGACATCGTCGCACCTCATTTCTTTTTCATATATTTGCGATAAACCAATTTGTCATTCATGCTTGAACATCTATCCTCTGAGTCATGTCTAGGCACAAGGATTTTTTAAGACTGGCGTCTAGGGGCATGAACAAAAAGGCCATTAATGGCAGTGGAGGCTATGGACAGTCAGAGGTTTAACTTACCCAGTTTATGAAAGTAATTTGTTTTCAGGTTATTGGCAATGATGGTGGATATCAGACTCACATCACAAATAAGAAAAAAGAAAAATATCAGAGACCTGAGGACCAGGCCAAAAACAAAGCTGCAAATGAATAACTGTGGAAAACATTACTGAAAATACCGTATATCCTCTTTCCCAGAACGGATAAACCCCTGAAAGAGAGGCCAGGTCTGGAGACTGGTTCTCCTACAGTCTCTTTTTCTCATTTCCCCATTGTTTCTTAATATTTCACATTCACCAAGTGCAATATTAGATTATGACTGGCATTTCTCTTATGTGGCTTATATTAGAGAGGGGCCCAAGCAGGAGGAAGCTGGAAGGAGAAAGGGAAAATAGTTCCCAAAATTTTTCATTTAAAAAGTATCTGCTATGAAATCCACATCTGGATTTTGCTGCTGAGACTCATCTCTATCTTACTTATTTCAATCTCTTTTATTATTTTTGCATATAGTTTATTGACTTTTCCTTATGCATATACCATTATGTATACTCAGGTTCCCAGATAATCTTGCAGCCAATAAAATCCTTTTCCATCTAAAACCAAGTTACTTACCCCCAGTCACCTCCAGCCCCACTTTGGGTATAATGAATACCCAGTCTTCAAGTCATCAGTTCAGCTGCATACTGCATTACACTCCACTCTGGTTTTCTAAGTTAAACAATGCCTTTCTACATGCTGTTGGGTGGATAACCTGTTTCTTGACAGTTGTGTTGTTTTACTAATGAGCAAGAAGAAATAAACTGTGTTTGCATACAAGTTAAATTTTTTCCCTAACTTTAAGGTCTTTTATGTTGTTACACAACCTAACATTTTGGAATGGAAGGTACCATACAAACATTTAATCATTCATATGAGAGTATTATGTACACATACACACTTATATTTTATTTATATGGTCATATATAACTCAAATTAAATGAATGAGTTTCAGCACTATCGCTTAAACAACATCACCAGTCATTTGTGCATTTTTTCCTCTGAATTTTCCATGAGACTGACAGTGATTGAAAACAACTGCACCACCAAGGTCTCCTTGTTAATGGATGTGTCAAAATCCCAGAGGTAAAAGTAGTGACTGGAGCTCCACACATTACACTGCATTTCTCTTCCATTTCACAGCACAGAGCTGAAGTTATTTTTTAAGCCATATGGTTTTGCTATACTTGCAACCTACAGCCAACAGTATACTTCCAAGTGCATGAGCAGGCATTTACATACATGGAATACATAACTCAGTCTTCCAGTACTCATTTACATATGTGTCTTTGCACACACATGTGAGATTGATGTGTAATGAATGCACTTAAGAAGTCCCTTCTGATCCTTGAGATATTGGCACCTCCAGTACAATGTTCCATGTTTTAGTGGAGGCAGGTATCTCTCTGCTCCTTCCACATACTACTGGGAAGGCATAAACTGGTCTACATAAGCATTATGAATTTATAATATATAGTACATTTATGCCCAGAGAAGTACTCCCCATGCATCCATTTTGAGCAGCTTGTGCACAGATTGATGCATATATCACTGGTGCAATCTCGTAAATCAGTCACCCCTAAATTGAATCTCCCCTGCCACAAGCATCTTCTATGAAGATGTTATAACTCAGCAACAGTATAATAACCACCTCTCATGACCTAGTAAAAATTGCATGCCCCTATTTGTGACCCTACTGCCTTGTAAGTCGATGGTGCACAAAGCTGCTGTGCTCAGTTGAACACCTGTGCTGGAGATGATCAGCCAAGGAGTAACTGGTAGCTAGCCAAAGCTACACACTCAGACATAATGAGCACTGGCACCTCCCTGGGTGATCTTCCACTACATGAGGCACAAAAACTGCAGACACCTGCAGTCAGCTCAGCCAGAGAACTAAGCTGGGGACTGTCTCAGTACCCACTGATGCAGCCTCTGCCTCCCTCCCCACTCCAAGGCTTATCTGTGAACATGATAAAGAGGTCACAAAGCTTTGAAGCCACTCTGGATACCAGCTGGAGAAAGCCAAGCCAAGCTCCTCAGCTGTTCCACATCACATACTGCCCAATGCACTTTTATTTGTTCTATAAGAGAAACATAAAGGTAGATAAATAATGAGAGCTGTTGAGACACTGCCTTTTATTCAGGTTTTTAATTCACACAGATAAAGCATTGCTGCCTCTGTGGACAGGTTCAGCAAGAAAAATTAAGAGGGGGGTCATTCCCAAGATTAAGTGCTACACAGACAGGACATGGGCAATGGATTTGAGTTTGGTTGGGTATTTGTCTTCAGCAGGCCAGGCAGCAGGGTCACACAGCACCGATGCATACAGAGAATATATGCTGGGGAAGAGACTTACTGGAAGGCTGTAAAACACAGCACGGGGTCCAGCAGGCATCACATCAACCAGAAGAACAGAGCTCAAAGGGTTTACAATGCCAAAGGAAAGCTGTGAAGTGCTTAGTAATGGCTTCGATGTCACTGTCATTTCTCTTTTGTAGAGCTCTGTTACTCACATGCTGCAACATAGGCCTTTTTTACATTTCATGGTTTTTCTGAAAGGGTTATTCCTATTCTGCCTTCTTTTTCCTGAACTACATCAACATGAATTTCAGCATTAATTCCTACAGATTACTTGATCTGCAGATGGTTAGGCACATAAATAACTATGTGTGCCAATCATGTACTTTCAAGGCAATCATTCAAATATATAAAAAGCAGAAAGGTAACAGCAAACATGACAACAGAAAATAACAGAAGATGCATCCTCCTCAATATTCTTTTAAAAATAAATACAGGTTAAAAGATACAGTGGTAGAAACATTCTTGAGATTATTAATTAAGTGTCAAGCGGCATGATTTTCTAATGTTTCATTTCTTACTATTGCTTTAATTAAGGGATTAAGTTAATTAAATAAATGAGTGACAGACAAAAGAAAACTGAAAAAACCTGAGGTACTGTTGTTCATATTTGTCTCCAATGTCATCCACAAGGCTACTGCACTGTAAGTCCTCCTTAAACACCTTGAGACTAATTTGCCTATAAAGCTGAGGAGACTTATTTTCCCCAAGAGAAAGAGTAATTTCATTCTGGAAGCAATGTGCTACACAAGCAAACCCAGAAGCTGGCAGTGGAGAGGCTGTGTGTGAATGCAGGGCGGGAGCACAGCTGCTGCAGAGGCTGATGAGATGGATGGGGGCACTGCTCTCCTCCCAGCGCCTGGTCCCCAGCAAGACACACCCAGAGACCCCATCAGAGACAACCCACACTGCCTGACAGACGCACCAGCACTTCAAACCATTGAAACTCCCCCACAGCAACTGAATCTGGGCCAGAACACTTATTTATTGCACTTTTGAAACATGCATGGATGCAAGGAGACACTGTGAAGAGAGTTGGAGGAGATGTCCTCCTTCTTCCACCCATCACTCCCAAAATAACGTGAAGAGATGAAGCACTACAAAGATGAGTGGGGAGGAAGAGGAGCTGCCCACAAGCCCTGCAGGCAAGGCTCAGGCAGCACTGCAAGGGCAGCACGGGGCACAGCTCTGTGCAGCCTGGGACACACTGCCTGCAGCAGCTGGGGAGGCTGAGTGGGTAAATCCTGTTTAGGGAAGCAAACTTTTCCATGCCTAGCACGAGATTCAGAAATTAGACCCCTTTGTTTTTGGAAAGAAGTAATTCTAACTAACTCCATGCCTGTTACAAATGAAAGGCGGAAAAAAAGGGGAAAGGCTTAGGATGTATATTAAATTTAAATACAGACATTTGTAAAAAATTAATCTCCAGTATTTGACTGCAGAGCTGTACAAATTGGTGCTTTCTCTTTACAGAGGAGGCTTATGCAGTCAATTCTCACAGTTCAGCGGAAGTTGTATTTTGCATTTAACTCTATTAAGCTTATTTTTCTGTGACAGAAAGGAAGGGTCCAGGGAGCACAGTGTAGATTACACTCAGAACAGATATTCTACAAACATGTCTGGAATGGTTTAACAAACTCCTAAATTGACAGCAGCCAGGATGCAATAGCTTTCCTAAAGAAAGGGCTGGGAGAAAAAAAAAATTAAACAAAAAAGGTCACTGTAAGAACATTTCTGTGCCTCTCAGATGACAAGCTGCTGCAGAGCTTTTGGTAAAACTGGGGAGGCTTCACAAGCAAATGAGAGCTGCTCACCTTCTTGTCCCACTGGTCACCAGTCACCAGCCCCACACCAGCAGGACTCCAGAGCAGCTCTGCACCACCAGCACACTGTCCTGCCCTGACCACTGCCCTGTGCTGGCCCTGCTGGAGCCTGGCCCAGCCCTGCTGGCAGGAGTGAGCAGCTGCAGTGCCTGCTTTGGATTTCAAAAAAAATCCCCAAAAAACGATCTAAAACAGAGTAGATCTCCACAAACAAGAAACAAATCCCAATTCTGCCTTCCTTGCTCTGTAAGCAAAGGTGGATTTTCTATATGCTGGCAGAAATAGAGCTGCAGCTCCACACCCTGCATTTCTCCAATAGCAGCACAGGGTGCCATTTATCACTGATCCTGTGCTGTGATCAATCTTGCACTATTTCAGCTGCTCATTAGTTCCTCTCTCTAGATAACACTCCAGGTGAGAGAGGCAGGTTCTGAGGTACTGAGGGAAGGAGAGAAAGCAAAACACACTTCCACTTATCTCCATGGTAATCTTAACATATATTGGGCTATCAGATACAAACTGGATTTTAAGATCTCAACTAACTTCTAACAATATTTGAGATGGCAACATAAGGATATTAATATGCCTAAGAATTATGTCCTTCTTCTTTTTATTGAAGTAAATACAAGTTGGAAAACTTACACCTAAAAATCCCAATCTTGCCTGTGAAACACTTGTTTCAAGGAGGTGCTCTGTAATGGCTTGCAAACAACCAGGCTTGCACAGAACTGATGTCATGCTGTCAGATGCACAAATCTCTACTATCAGTCAGGCTGATTAATATTTGAAAAAAGCCCCTATCTCTACGTTCACAGGAAAATATGTGCAAATGAGATACAGCAATGTAAGGGAGATTAAGAATCCAGTACAACATGAGATTAAAGATATTGCTGCTGCCTGTGTCTGAGGTCAGCATCACTTGCTCTTCCCAAGGTGCGAAAGTGTCTCTCTCAACTCAGAGTACTCTAAGGGACATCCAAGGCTTTTTGGATTACTTCAGTTGCAAGAGATAACACAGATCTTTTGGTCTGGTGGTGGGTTGTTTGGAGTAATTTTGGCTTTGATACAATGCAAGCCAAGTATCAGATGGAGATGAGATGCTCTTGGAGCCCTCCTGCTAGGATGTGCAAGGTCTGGAGGAGGATTCTGAGGAGCACAGGGCAGGGCTGCTCATCCCAGCACTTGTGCAGGGGGACTGCACTGGGCAGAGGTGCTCAAGGGATGGCAGGACACATTTGTCAGCACCAGCACCTCTGTCGTGTGGCTTCATGGCCTCAATGTTGATGGAACTCTTGCCTGAAAGAGCACATGTGATGTCTGGCCATGGCTGGCTGTGCAACACTGAGAGGCTGCCATCAGATCTGCCAGCCCCATTGGTGGCAATGGAGCAAGACAGCCTTGAATGGCCTGGAGCCAGGCAGCAGGCAACAGCTGGCAGCAGCTCTGGGTCACTGTCAAGCCCTGAGTTTGCCAGGGAAGTGCTTCTGTTGACTGACCTTTCTAATCCTGCTGCATCTCATATGCAGCACAGCAGTTCCAGCCAAAGTGCTAAAGTTAGGCTTGGGAGTGCCATTCCTCGAAAGCCTTATCCCTCTGACACAGCTCATCGTCTGAAAAAGAGATTTTCTCAGTCAACTGGATCTGCTCTGAGTGCCTCTCTCTGAAACAAGGCCAAGAGCTGGGATTCAGTGGAGATGAGGCCAGATACCCTGCCCTTCCTGCCAAAAAACATCAGCTACTGCTATGAGGTGCTTTGCTAGCTGTTCACAGGACAAAAGCCCACCAGCCCAGATGAGTGGATGTGGATGTTCAGCTGCAGCAGTCAGGAGCAGTTTGGTGCACAAGGCTAGGCAGGGGTGACTCTGCAGAGCCAGGCACACCCACGGTGGGCAGTGTGGCTGAGGCTGGTGCTCAGCTGGGGGGCAGCAGTGGTGTGCCAGCACTGCCACTTCCCTTTCCCTCCCTGACTGTCCAGGCAAAGTTTGTAACAGAAAAGGTCTTAAAACAACAAAGAAGCCCAGACAGCTCTGCTTTTCTGCCCCTTTGTAATGACATGCTGGCCTCCAGTCCATACAATAAGATCCAAAGAAGGATACAAAGGTCATGCTAGAGGAACACAGTTCCCCTGACTTCAAAGGGAAATGCAAAACCACTGACAGATTATGGCTTAAGATTGCCTGTAGGTTTCCTGGTGACACATACCACTCACATCTCTGTATGGGCCTGGCCCCTGCACACAGATCAGCATTGCTGCTCTGCTTGCAGCTCCCAACACTCCATAAAGGTGTATTTTTTTTTTAATTCTGCTTTTTTTTTCTTACATTTAATTGCTTTCATTTGCCAGCATGTCATGCTGGACATCTGACATACAAAAACTTTCCAGACCAAGACATGAACAAGCTCATGGAAGTGTTCAGGGTCAGACTGGATAGGGCTCTGAGCAATCTGATCTAGCTGAAGATGTCTCTCCTCATTTGTGGAGTGGTAGGAACTAGATGACCTTTAAAGATCCCTTCCAACCCAAACTCTTCTGATTCTGTGATCTCAGTCAAAACATGCATTTGAGACAGGGCATCCTGTGCTAAAAGGCTGAGCCATAGCAATCACTTCCTCCCTGAAAAAAGGAGCAAAGACTAAAACCACACTGACATCAAACTGTCTGGCAAGGACCCTGTTCATTTCAACATGTGAACAATCAGACACATATACATCCATGTCTGCCACAGCTGCACTCCGTGTTAGAGCCATGTTTGGTAAAAGAAGAGCAATCAAACCCAGGTCACTGCTTACACTGATTAACAGCTGCATATAGCTAATCATACAGAAAAAGTAAATTTTCAACTATATTCTATGTAAATTATTTATCACATTCCATTTCAGAGCCTTTTCTTTCATGCAACTCTGATGAGTAATGGAGACAAAGCAAAATTTTGAAAGTACTGGACTGTATGGCAAGCCACCTAAATCCTATTGACTTCAGTAACACCTAAGTCAATTGTGTCATACTTAAATACACCTAAAATATCTTTTACATAGTCCTAAAACTGTATTTACAGTGAAAGCAAAGTGCCATGGTGTGAACACAGGTTGTCAGTCTTGAACTGGAACTGATGGCAACTCTGCAGAAGAGCTTTAGCAATTCACTTCCCTGCCTGCAATTCTTGCCTCTGTGCAGAGGATAATAATAACAGGGTTTTACTGAGTATAATGGGGTTCTGTTGGGATTAACATTTAAGAAGCACAGTGCAATCTAAGTGTTACATTTGATTAGGAGCAAACTCTGACACAGAAGATATCTAAGAAAAAAGCTGTATAAAAATCACCATATGAAAAACAGCTCTCTAACACAAGAACTGTTCTACCCAGCACTGCGAGACCATCCCATGTGGAAACCTTCAAGCTACAATTTGGCATTTCTATATAAGACTTTTCTCCTCCTCTCTATCTCTTTTTTTTACCCCCATGTGATTAACAGCTTTATTAATTTAACAGCTCCTTACTTAAGAGGATTCCAGAAGCTTACTGGTAGGATCCTGGATAGACAGCGCAGACTGTACTGTATACAGAAAGGCAATCTAAGCTCATCCTGATATAACAACTTCACACAGTACTTAACATAATCGAAGACACACAATAGAAGTATTCTCCCTAAACTAATCAAACCATTAAAACATCAGCCTCAGCCCAGATCCATGATGTATTGTGTTCAGCTGGTGGGGAGTCAATTCAAACAGCATCTCCCTAAACCTCCCTGATTCAGGGAGTCTGAGCCATACTTCCCCATCTCCCTCCTTGGTCCTCGGTGCTGCCAGCTCATATAAAGCCTGAGCAAGCAGATATCCTGGCACCAAAGCACAAAGTAGAGGCTTCTCAGCCCCCTCCCCTGCGGGGCTCTCACCAACACCAGTAATAATTCCAAACGGAAAATTAATAAAATACACCCTGGAATGCAAAATGCTTTGGTGTGCTTGGCTCAAGTCAACTGCTCAACAAATCAACCCATAAATAAACTCAAGAAAGAAACGAAATAAAAAAGCCCGGATAAAACACGTGGCACAGCGGGAAGGGGCTGGGTGTGCTAGCAAAGCAGTGCATACCAAAAGTCAGACTGATTACTCAGCAAGCAGGAAGCCGGTGTCATGATCTGACTCACATTTCTGAAGTCACTCTGTGATGACTACAGTATCCACAGCCAGAGATGGCTCACATTGCTTTTAAAGAGGTAATGCCAGAACTATGAACAGCTAGTTTACAAGTTCATGGGAATTGCGTGACTTTTTTCATTTGACAAACATTCAGCGTGCCAGAGAGCAACCTTCTTACCCCTCTGAAAAATGTTCCTCTGTCCCAGAGGCAGCTCCAAGGACACTGCACCCAGCACGATGCAGGCGTTGGTTGCTCCAAGCCCTGTGAATGCTTTCCTTGGTGACTCCACTCACACGATACAGAGATTTCTTTTTATTTTCTTTGGAGCCAAGTTTTATGAAAACTTTTTTACATATTAATGATACTTTTAATAACTGTTCCTTTTCCCTCCAGTCTCATTTTTCTGAAAGGCTATACTGCTTTCTAGCACAAGCAATAAACCTGGCACCAGACAAGCCATGCAGTAGCCCAACTCCTGTCCCAGCCCCAGCCCCTGGGTCCCCCCAGATCCTTCCCAGGGCTCAGGCAGTGCTTGCCCAGGGAGGCTGCATGTGCTGGGGCAGGGCAGCTCTCACCTCCTGCCTGTAACAGCCCATTTTACCCATCCTTCCCTAACACAGGATTAATTCACAGCTCTTCTCCAGCCTGACTTCAAAAGTAGAGACACAGGGAGTGCAATTACTGTGTTTGCAACAGCCTTGTGTCCACTTTTTAGCAAAAAGAGCAAAGCTCTGGGGTAGGCTGGTTTGGTGACTCAGCTTTCCACTCCTCATTCCCAAGAACTTGGCTTCCCACTCTGCTTTCCCTTGGGTAAGCAGCTCATGTGCAGTATTGCATTTGGCTGGATGTGCAGAGCTGCTCACACGGCCCAGGGAGGTTCCTTCTGGACCACAAAGGATGTTAGTTATCACGCCAAGGAGAAAACTCCCAAACTTCCCATTCCCCAGAGAAGCTGTGGGGAGGAAAAACCATGCATTGTTTGACATTGAGAAGGCAGAAATGGGGCAGAGTAACATATCAGTGCATACCAGAGAGAGCAGCTCAGGCCAGAAGTATCCCATGTGCAACTGTGTTTCACCCCTTTTGGGGGGCTTTGGTCTACCAGGCATCACCTTCCCCATCAGGTTTTTTTTCGGTATTTAAAGTCTGAGTCTCAGCACCATGGTACTCCCTTCCCCCAGGGTGTATGTCCCCACTTCTTGGCTCTCCAGATATCTTGGCTGGTGAAACATCTTGGACTTGTTCACTATTCCCCTACAGAAACGTCTTATTTCCCTGTTCCAAAAGATTTCTGTGGAAATGTCCTTGCAACCAGAGCTTTCATCATCAGAGCAACGTGTATTTATCCTGGTGACAGTGATCCTTCCTGCACTCACCAACCTCGGAATGCCCAGTCTCCCACAGGATGCCTGAAACAGGCTCCTGCATGCAGCACTCATGTCTGATTCTCTTCCAAATTTTTCTGTTTCCTTTTTGGGATAGCACTGGCCCTTAATGATCTTTTCTTTGTCCTTCCCACTCTTCTAGCATTACTCATAAATAAGCTGAAGGACACCTACAACCTCCACCACATGAGCATCCTGCAGTCCTTGCAAGAGTTTCCTCTTATCAGTTTTAACCACAATGATTTCTTACTCATGAGGAAGTGTGAATTCATAAAGAACATACCAGAATGTCTCTCTGGGGTACAGTTTTGCTCATTAATTAGTTTAGGATTAGAAATAGCATCAATGAGGTTCAACTGAAACATCCCTCTGTTCCGTGACGGGAAATCCTCCCTGGCTGATGGCCAAAGCTATTGCTCAAGTCAGATAAGATGTTATCAATTTCTTCTGGTCTTCTTGGTAGGAACTGACATAAAGATGTGAGCCAAGGGAGCCTTCTCCCATGTGCAGCAGCACAAATATGCTACAAACTCTGAAGAAGTTCAGTGAAGGTGCTTATGGGCTAAACTGTTAATCTACTTGCTAGCAGAAGGGACTCTTTCTGCTAGTCCTTCATATTTCCAGGGGAAAAATCTTCCTTTTCCACCCTCATCCTTATCTGAAAAGATACACAGAGTAGAAGCTGCCAGATGGAAAACACAAGGGAAACACAAGGCATAAAATAGGATAACACATAAGACTAACAAATAAATAGGAGAAAGAAAACACATTTTTTCTATGGTGTGGTGTGATCTTGGCCTAATAATCATAGCAGGATTTGTGCAGGTTCATAACCTGATTCAATAAACAACAGACTTTGCTCCAGAAGAGAAAATGTCCCTAATAATTAACTTTCAAGTTGCTCTGTGGGATTTTCTGATGATCCCGTGCTGCCATTTGGCATCTCTGCATGGGACTTTCTGAGCCTGACTCACATCTCATTATAGAGTTTCCCTGCACCACTATAATGTAATCAACTCCAATAAACTTACTCATGATTTACATCAACCCCAGCAAGAAAAGAGTTGAGCCCTCCATCAGTTCCTCATTCTTAAGCAAAACTTATTTTTTAACTTGGCCAAATTGCGTTCAGCACAGCGTCTCTATTAGAAATGTAGACATATGGAAAGCTAATGCAAAGATTTTATTGTCACAGGGAAAGGAACAGACTGATTAAAGTCATTTATAGGATGTTCTCTTCAATATGAACACTAGCAACACTGCACAAGAAAGACATGCACAAATCCATATGAAAATTATCTACATACATGCACAACCCCCTGCATATCCACACTGACAGAACCATTGCAATTTAAAAATCTTCAATGTTTTTTATGAGTCTTTAAATATCCCATTCCCATTTATTTTTAACCCATGGTTCACATAAATATGCTTTTCTCCTTTTCACACTTAATGATCTTTAGAAAACCCCACAATTAAAAAAAAGACATTTTAGAAGAAATCATCGACCTTTCTGGGCGTCAGGGAGAACAGCAGGAATGCTGCAACAGCACTGGCAGGCAGAGATGTTCTGTCTAACCCAGGACATCCCTACACAATGCCTGTGTTAATGTCCTCCCCAGGCAGGCAGGACCTTCCCTGAGTGCTATTCCCATCCCAGATTTCCATGGGAAGGGCCCCAAGCCAGGGCCCCACCAGTGGCACGCTCTGCGGCCCCAGCACAGCCTGACCTGCGCCTGGAACTGGCCCTGCAGGGACCCCCTGCCTCCAGAGCACAGCTCCTCCTACCTGGTGATGACTGAAATACCTAAAGACTGTCAGGTATTCAGAAAATGTGCACTCAGTCTCCAGAAGACAGGGTGTTCATTTCTCCTATGAATTTGACCCAGCCTCTGAGAAGACAGATACTGAGTGGGGCTGGCCTCCAACTCTGGCTTTTATGTGAGTGGAGATGCCTGACATGAATTAAACTTGCTTGATTTTACAGCAATCACATTTGAACTGAGATCAACAGAGTAGGAACAACCTCCGTGGTTTTCTCCCTGGCTCTGTTGTTTATGCATTTTCTGCCTCGTGTCTCCAAAACGAGTAACCAGCCTCGAGTGCACTTGCACAGGCATTATGAATGGGAATAAGGCCTTAAGCAGCTGCTCCTCATTCAATTCTTCCAGGATTATGAGTCTCACTCCAGTGATCTCTGCTTTAACCTACCCATAAAACCAGCTGTGCATTAGCCCTCCCCATTTATGGTCACTGACACTTCTTGGGTAGTGTTTAGATCTAAACCCAGGTTGTATAAACAGCACAAGGCAGGCTCCATTGTGAGTTCTTTCATACACACAAGCCCCAGCTTCTTTCTTTCCATAATTTATAAAAAGGCTCTCCATTATTTTGCCCTTATTTGCTTTTCAAATAAGAAGGCAAGGCACTTCTATCACGGATGGAGAACTGCACTGGGAAAGATTAAGAGGGATAATAAGCACAAAGGCCACTTATGCACCCATGACCCGTGGTGAGGAGACAGAAGCAGGAGAGGAGGAAAACAGGAAATCTCAGAAGTTAAACTCTGTGCCTTATAACTGATGCTGCTGGTCCTGCTTCCCTCCAGCTTGGCTTCTGTTCCCCTTCATTACGTCTGCTGAAACAGCACTTGGGAGCTGCTGTCTGATGCAAGTATTGCAGCCTGTGGCTCAAACTGATGGTTAAAGCCTACAGGTGCCATTGTCTTCCGGCTGCAGAGCCCAAGCAACTGCCAAGGACCTCCCAGAGATTCCTCTTCAGCTTGAGGAATAGAAACCAGTAGTTTGCAGCTAATAATGTTGGACTCTCTAGATATTTTGGTAATGACCTTCCCAACAGTTTATCTTCTAGTCTACTTTGCAGCTTGACAATATACTTTCTAAGTTCCAGCTAAACAAACATTTAAGAGCGTGACATCCATCCATACTGGGGTGGTCTGCATTGCCTTTTACTTGAGAATCCTTGGTTTTGGACTATGATGCCTTTTTTCTGCCCTATTAGTTTATGGTGTTCCAGCCCAGAATTGTCTATTTTTCAGGAAGGTTGGATGTGAAGTGCTTTAAAGTCTTCTGTATTACAGTTTGGCATGCAATCAAAAAAAAGGGTAAAAAACCCTAAACCAGAACACAACTCTGGAACATACAAAAAGTGGGAAAAAAGCAAAGAAAAAAAACAAACCCCTAAAAAACAAAACCAAACCCCTAAACCCCACAATCTGAAAAATGGAAAGGCACATGAGGCTGCAGGACCATGAAACCACAAGCCTTACAAAGTGACTCCCAGGCTCTCACAGTTAACTGCAGGCAGGAATTCATGTCCTGCTCTGCTGAGCCAGAGTAATCTAACTAATTTTATACCAACGAATGCAGCCCCATCTTACACTCCTCAGTTAAAAAAAAAAAAAATCACCAACAAACCAAAACAAAATAGAACATGCCTAAAATGCTTCTGCTCCTGTCTAGACTTATGCAGCCAAAGGGAGTAATTTTCCTTTTTGTCCAAGCTATGAACCATCCTGGCCAATCAAGTGATGCTGATGGTGGAGGGGGATGCAGAGCCTGCAGCAGTCCCTGCAGGGGCAAGAGCTCTGTTTAAAACAGTGAGTGGTGCTCTGCAGCTCCATGTTTGCTCTCAGGACACCCATCAGGCCATCCCTCCCCACCACTGTAACTTCTTCCTTGGGGTGAAACGATAGCAGTGCTGCTCTGGTACAGAAAGCATCCAAACTGACATAAGAGAAGCAAGCTGGCCATCCGTCCTGGCAGGGTCCATACACCTCACCTGATCAGGGCACACTCTTCCAAGCTGTTGCCTTCTTCTCCAGGTTAAGAGGCTGCCCTACCCACAGGGGATGTTCAGGGGGAGGGACAAGGGATGCAGCTGCTATGCCTACCCCAACTCCATGAGGACTCCCACTCAAGGCAAGGCATCTGAGTGGGTCAGCGTGTAAGGTGCTTAAGCATTTACATTGGAACGTGTTTCGTTATAATTGCAAACTGCTCTCAGTAACTACTGGGATTAGGCTATTGGGATTAGGCTGCCCAAGTGATCTTATCCATTTAACCAGCTACCAGCAATAGCTTTACTAAACACAGGGCCAGAAAGCAGCCAGGCCAGCCAGGGCAGAGCAGCCCCTCCATCAGACCTCACCACCCAGCATGGCAGATCAAACACTCAGAGTTCATTGGGACAGAGAGGCAAAGCACACATGTAAAGAAAAGACTTTACTTTAAAATTATACCAGTAACTATTTCAATGGATATCAGGAGCTCTCAACCTTCTTTTAAGTTCAAAGGGAAGACCACTCCAGACTTACACAGGACTCAGAGATGAGCACCTGCCCTTCCAGTCCCAGCCCAACATGCAAGCAAGGAAAAAAAAGCTCCCTATGATAGCTGAAGTGATGTTCCCAAGAAGTGGGGAAACTGCAGTGCCAAGGGCACCGAGTCACACACCAGTGGTGTGGCTGCAGGCAGACAGGGCACCGCAGCACTGCCAGCACAGAGCCAGGCACTGTGGGGAAATGGCTCTGCTTTCCACCACCACCTTTTCTGCTGATGCCTGGACTCTGTCACACTTGAATTTTACTGCTGATGCCTGGACTCTGTCACACCTGAATTGTCAGCTTCCATACATGATACATTTTAAGTGTGGCACACCATGGCACAGCATGGCAAATATTTGAGATCCAGTCCAATCCTTCTCCCAGCCAGGAAATGTCCAACATAAAACTACACCATTGAATTAATGAAATAACCTGAAGGAAGTTTCTAAGAGACTGTCATGCATATTAAATCAGAGCAGCACAGGGCTTGAAAGACTGATATTCCTGACTGTCTGATACTTAGGTTAACATTCCTGAATTTTCTACTCATTAAAAATTGGATGTTGCCAACAAAAAAGCCTTACAGAGATAGATACAATTCCAATACCATAAATGCCAGAGCTTAAACAGTACAATAGAAAGTTTTAGGAATATCAGGTATTGAATCAAAGCTAATTTTTGTATTAAGCATATCAAAAAGGATAGTATCTGCTCCTTAACAGTGTTAGTGGGGAGGGAAACAAAGAAGGACTTCCAAAGAAAAGGGATGGGGCTCCCCACTGGGCTCAGCAGAAGCTATCTCCAAGTTCTGAGAACTCAACCTCAGCATGGCTAAAACAGTAACTTGAATATAAAATGAAAAAAAAGTAATTAAAGTGGTCTCTCTTAGCTGACAGCTGTAGACAGCGACCCTCCTGACAACCTCTGCAACAGCAACAGTCCATAAGCCAAGAGTAAAAAGAAGGAAAGATATATATAAAAGTAATAGTAATAATATAATGCTGTCTGCGTTCAAAAAAAGTTTTTTGTGATCAATAATTAATGGTGGTAGAGAAGGTAGGGTTGTTATATCTGTGTGCTCAACAAAGGGGTCAGACAGACATCTGACTCTGATCTCAGCTTCACTAAGGTAAGCAAAGATCATTTCTGGAGACTGTGGTCAAGTCACTCAGTGCTCACAGCAGGTGTGTGGTGACAGACACACAGGTCTGCACAAGGATCCTGAACTGGGAGTTTCCAGCCTAAATATTTGTACATCAGATCACCCTGTACTGCTGGTTCACAGAGCAGCACAGAGTTATTTGATGCTTTGGGTAGCATGTCCTCATTGGTACCTACCTGCAGGTTAATCAGTGTGGGCATGGAAATATTTACAATTGCCCCCCATGAGGGATGCTGGGATCCTCACTGGTGAGGATCAAACCACAGCAGGACTCTGAGTGCACACCCTGCCCCAGACCAGGCAGCAGCAGCATGACAGACTGATGCTGACCATGCTGAGCTGCACCCTCCCAAGGGCCCAGGCAACCAAACACAGGGGACATCTGCTGTGTCGTAAGACCTCCAGGCTGTGAACAAGCTCAGTCCCTTGCCCTATTCCCCTTCTCCTTCTCACTTAGCAGCTACCAGGCATTTTCTACATGCCGCTTTCATCCCTTCAGCTATCATAGAGAGCTTTTCCCATTCACTGAAGTTTACAACAGCAGTCCAAGTGACTTTGGACTACTTGCATACTAATTTATTATTAAAAATAGAAAAAAACCCCAACGGGGTAGTTTTAAATTCCAGGAATCTTTTTCCCTGCTAAAGTTAACAGGTAATGCTAGGAATCCTCATTTCCTTTTACACTGATAAACAACACCAGAGCTTTGCTCTACGGAACAGGAGTGCCTGGAAAACAATTGATTTTCACCAAAATAAGCGTGGAGGCTGGCAGTGGGAGTGCCACACCTCTCTTCTGCACCAGCAGTCCAGCAAAAACTGACTGAGCCTGGCAGTCACCAGAACACAGGGAAGAGCCAGAGGAACGATGCATCATGTCTGGCTGGTTGGGGATGGCCAGCCAGGCTGACACTTTTACAGCTGGGTCAGCCCAGGAGGAGAAAGGGCAGAGACAGAGGGGACATGTTCAAAGCAAGCCCCCAGCGAGCCCTGGATTCCTTCCTCCAGATGCAAAGCTGCCTCCAAGATGTAAGCAGAAGGAACTGCTGTCCTGTCTGGCTTGGCTGGTGATTGAGACACATTATCTGACTTCAGGGCATTTCAAAAGCATTGTCTGGCAACAGGTGAATCTTACCCACCACGGAAAGTCCAAAAACTGAAAAGGATAGGAGGACAGGGGGTTAATGCCTGTTGGCACTGTTAGTAACACAAGGGTGCTTTAAAGTTCCTGACTTAACTACTCTCTTCTTGTGTCTGCAGCAGAATCTCTGCAAAGACAGACACTAATTAGCTTTGACTAATTAATGAAGAAAAAATCTAATTAGCAACCCTCCAAACTTTGGATGACCTCTCTTCCCAGTGCTTGCTGTTGCATCCCTGAGTACTCATAAATTGCTTCCTTAGTGCAAAAGGAAAGGACAAAGGCTAATGAAAGGGTGAGTGGCTATAGTAGCCATGGGTCAAAATGCAGGATTCATTGGTAGCCTCACCACCAGCACGAAAAAGGAAAGGGATTGGAGATTGGATTGGTTGGAGATAACAGCAACTAAGGTACCCAACAGCTGGCTCCTGCCCCATCCCCTCTGTTCTGAGGCCACACAGTCCCACCTTTTGTGCCACAGACCACCTCCAGCAAAGCCCATGAAGAACTCCACTATCCACCAACAGCTGTGTGTCACTGTGTATCCTCTGATGTATTCCTGATCCTTGGAATCCTGCTGCCTCAGAAGACAGAGAAAAAGGAATCAAGACAAGTAAGTAGTAACAGCCAAACTCCAAGGGTCCTGACCTGGCAGGAGGAGGCTGCAGGTACATCCTGCCCTGAAAAGAGGGATCCTTCCTGGTGGGACTCAGCAAGTGAACACTCCAAAACCCAAGTGCTCCACCTCGCCCGACGGCCATGTGAGATTTGTATTTGGAGAGGAGAGTTCAGTGGTTTGAGAGCAACAGCAACCAGCAGCACAAATATTCTTATTACAAATTTGGGATAAAAGTGAAGCATTTACTTAGGCATAAAGTCTGAGCTATTCTTACCCTAAAATTTCCTCAGGAAAAGGTTTTTATTTACAGTACAGGACATTTGAAGAATTTATATTGGCCAATAACATTGATGGTGTGGTATCAGACAATACAAACTGAAGGCTCACTGTCCATTTGGTGAATTTCAAAACATTTTTACTGGAATAAGCTCATTCCACCCCATATTTTCCCTTCCCAGAAAAATCATATTAGCAATCTACTTTATATCCCCGTTTCCTGGCTGAATTAAAAGTCAAAATCACTGAGAAATGCATATGTTTAGAAGACTTCAGCCTCATGACTCTCAGCTAAAATAAATTTGAAGACATGATTAACATTGAATGCATTGATCTATCTATTTATCCAGTAAGATGATGTTTTAATATACCCAGGACAAACAGTAATTCATGTGCAAACATATTTGAATTGAAAAATTAAAGTAAACCATGAATTATTCCACTATCCATCATATTTACAAAAGCTCCTATGCCCATTTCTAGCTGGCTAAATCATAACATCATCCCTAGAAATACTAAGCAATATATTTAATAGTTCCTTCCATTTTGTTGTGGCATGTTTTTTATTTTCTTTTTCTTTTTTTTAGAATTTGCTCTCTCAATTTACCCTTCAATCCATTAAAACTGTACGTTAGATATCTGTTTCCCCTACCATTCATAAAAATGCAGTTAAAATTACCACAGCTAAGAAAGAAAAATATTTTCCTCTTTTTTTTTTTTTTAATCCTGCTTATTTTGTATATTCTAAGCGTCTCTGTTTCTTCTGAATATCTGGCAGTTTCTTTGTTGTCTGTGTGTGTTGTCTTTCACATAGCAACAGAAGAAAGAGCAGGGATAAAGAGGAAAAAACCTCTCCACATGGGAAAATATGAGCTACTCTTGAATCCAAAGAACTTAGTATACTCAGAAGAGCTAATTAACAAGCTAAATAATACACTTTGGAAGCAAACACTGAGGCACAAATACCAGAACCAGAAATGAGAATCTGAGGGTCATAGCAATTCACAACACAAACATGAGTCAACAAAGTTATGCTGCTACAAAAAAACCCAAAATCTTGAGTTTTAGGAAGAGAAATGGCATACATAAGAAATGGGAGCTAATTGGGAGATAATTGCTCTGTTTATTCAGCCTTTGTGAGACCTCAGTCACATTCCTGTGTCCAGGCTCAGACAATGCATTAACACAGATACAGCAGCAGAGAAATTTAAAACAGCCCAGGCCCTGAATAGGGAAGCAAAAGTCAGAAGATATTTAAGAAATTTAACCCATGACTGAAGGAATTAGAATAGAATCAGTTGCATGAAGTAAAAAAATAAAATAGGATTAAGAAATAAAAACATTAAAAGTTAAGCTGAAAAAAAAATTAAAATTAAAAAAAAAAAGTTAAAGATTACTATGAGCAATGGTAAATGGACAAAATACCTCCAGTTGCAACAAAATGCATTTTAGTTGGGTATCAAGTGAAAACATCAGTGTCCAAGACTGGAACAAGGATTAACTTCATGGAATTTTACAACAGCAGCTTAGACAAATGAGATCAGGGCAAGAGTTTTTCTTGTCCCAGTGCCAGAAACGAGATCATTTCTTGAAAATGTGTATCATTGTTTAGGATTCCTAGGGAATCCTGTTCCATGCCTGAAGCTGAGGATGGAACAGCAATACAGGTAACAATAACCTAGGACAGAACAAACAAATAAAGAAGCAAACAGAAATGAATCACTCCCATCCAGCACCTCCTTAGATCATAGGAAGGATAATAGCTTGACAAAAGACATTCATATCATCTGCATTTCACTGACATTACCCTGTGCTAAGATCCTTGATGTTCATCTTCATACTGCAAAAAATTTATTCCTATATTTAGCTAAACATCCAACCCTGACAAACAAATGTTTCATCAGCACTCTTGATTAGCAAGGATGGAAGAGCACAGATCTCTGCCGCAGTTATATCTCTGCTCCCAGAAATATTCCCCAACCCCACTGAAGGGAGGCTGTGCTTCACGGACCAGAAGCCACTGCGAAAAGTGAGAGATCCCACAGCCTGTGGCTGGTGGGCACTGCCAGGCAGCTGCCCAGTGCCCTGTGCCAGGCATCTGCCCTGTGCCCTGCCCTGTGCCCTGTATCAGCCCTGGGCTCGGAGCTTTGCTGCAGCGCTGCCTCATGACTGCCCCTGCCACACCTGACTCCTCCACGGAGCCCCTGTAAAATACCCAATTCATTATGGCCACTCCATTCCCTGAGGTGATTGAAACAAAAAGCTGTTCTGGCAGAAAAGCTGAGGAAATGAAACACGAGGGAGATGGGGAAAGAGAAGGAGAAAAATAGAAATCAAGAACAGAAAAAAACACTCAACCAGGTGGATGGAATGAGTCCAGAATTACTTACAGCTCTGGAGCTGAAAGAAAAAAGAAAATGAACACCTGGGCATATTGTGAGATTAAAAGTGTATTTAGTATGTGTGTCCCAAAAAGGGCAAGTCATAGATCTGAACCATGGGTTGAGAAATGAAACTCTCTTTCCCACAAAGAAGGAATCTCAGCATTTAAGTTCTGGAAAGAATAAGTATTTATTCATAAAGATAGCTTTCTCTTTTCCTGCCAAAAGTAATGAAGATCATACTCAAAATCTACCACCTGCACTTGATTACCAGTTATTTAACCACAATCAAAATATTTTAAAAATGCAAATGAAGTATACTGATGGACAGAAATGCCAGTTCCCCATGAAATTCCTTCCATAAAGCTGGGATTGCCACGGGCTATAATTAAAAAATTGTCAGTGTCTGAAGCCCCAAGTATTTTCCCACAGAAAGATCCAAGATTCGTGTGCTCTGTGGCAAATGTTAGCACCGGCACTGGGAAGGTACAACTACAACTCAGGAACAGCTAAATGGAGGTTGATTCACTGGCACTTCTGTAGTACTTCACAAGTATTAAACCACCTCTTGTTCTCACTCTGCTTCTCCTTTTTACTCTGTTTTTTATGAAACAGAAGTGTTCAGAAGTACTGATCCTACATGGTTAACTCAAACAAAAAAATTGCCAAACTACATCTAAACTGAATCTGCTAAATTGAATCAAATCTCTTCCTTTCTGCGTCTTCTGGTGCAACTCATGGTGACTTACTGTTAACACTTTACCCGTACCAAATGCCTTTCAGTTTTCAAAGGGAAAAAAAATGCAGAAGCACAAGGAGTTCATTCTGGTGCTTTAGACAAGCAGTTAAAGAAAGAAGTCTAGCAATGTGCAGCAGCTCGTGTGCTGCACAGACCCACAGAGCCATCCCCAAGAGCAGGAGGGATGCTCTTCTGAACTACCTTTCACCCAGGAGGGATCTTCTGCCAGGTTTTGGCAGTTATGTTATAAAAGGAGTTTGAAGTGATTTGGTTTAGGCAGTTAGATATGGGTGGTTGCAGAGGTAAATGAGCCACTCCCTCATCTAAGGCAGGAACTTGAAAACACCCCTTAAAAAGAGTATAATCTGTTATTAATAAATCTTCAAAGGCTGCTGACATGCCCAAACACACAGAAAATGAAGTTTTGCAAATGATGGTGTTCAAGGCTACTGCCTGCTTATCATCCAGTCATGAACTAATATGGAGAGCAACAGAGGGGGGCTCTTACACAAAATACAGACACTGGAAACCCTAAAACCCGATTAGTGTCCATGCCCATGAGCTATCTGACTTTTTTATTATGTTTTAACTGCACATTTTCCTATTTTTACAAACCTGCTTCCTGTAGATATAGAAAAGAGCCATGCAAACAACAAGGGGAAGCTGATGACACAGGGGAAAGAGTGAAGCTGCCTAACAAAGTTGAAAGAAAGCATTTGGAAAACAGCAGTTTCTTTCCTCTAAATTCACATAGTTACAACAAACTTCTGTAAAGGAACTGGAGAATAAGAGAGCTAACATAAAATAACACAAGGGTTCTTTTATTTATTTTTTTCCCTGCTGTTGTTGGGTTGGCAGTGCTCCCCTAAAAATGCATTCCCTCCTTAATGAGGGGGCCTTAAGAAAGGGTGCTGCTAAAGTTAGAACATGATCAATTCAAAACCAAAACAAACTTATTTCTCTGGCTTGCACATATTTCATCACTGAGGTAAGGGATTGGCAAAATTATTAATTAACTAGAGCATTTAAGGTTTTTTAATCCCAAAGGCCACTTGCATGTAACCTTGGCAATGATCCTCAAGGGACAACTCACCAAGGTAGCTTGTTCCAAGCAGATACTCCTTGGCACAGCCTTTATGCTGACTAATATGAAACACACTTCTACCAGAATCCAAGCCTACCACCAGCCAGTGAGGGTCATCCTGGGCAGAAATGGCTTAGGCTGCACGTGCCTGGATGCTGGGACTGCTCTTTTGGAGAGGGTGTGCACTACCCGGACAAAGCACTGGTAAGTGCAGGGTGAAGCCACTGAGGGAGCTGTTGGACAGGAACTGGCCAGTCTGCTGGGCCCAGCACTGCAAAGCCTGCTGGCATCATAAAAATGATGGAAAACTGAGTTGGTCCCACTCACCATGGGTGGGCCAGGGTAGGAGCTGGATTAGGGGCAAGGAAATCTATAGGTACAACATCACTGTTGGTAGACACATTTAGGCACAATAATGCAATTTATGACATTTCCTTTTTTCTCCCAGAGCTCTCAGCAGGGTTCATGGGAAGATTATAAATAAAGCCTTTTTTGGTGCACCACGATTCAATCAGGAATAGTTTGAATATTACAAGATGTATTAATTACCATTGCTGCACAATGAAGAAGTAAAATGTTTCTCATTTGCATGGACTGAGAGTATTTGTTTAAAATGTTCTCAGTATCATTAGGATCTAATCAAAACAGAGTGCATGATAGTTATGCAGGAAATACAAAAAAAATTACCTGCTGCTTAAGTATCCAGTTTTCTAATAATATTGCAATAACATCTTGACAGATAATTGGCTTCCCAGTTATAATGGAATTCCTTATCTATGTTGCTAAAATTACCTATTGGTATTTTCAAAAGACAAGGAAAGGTTGGGAAGGAAATGCTAACTGTCTCCAGTATGGAGAGATTTAATCAGGATGATAAGTAAAGATACATGACCTGGCTTCTTTTGGGAAGCTTCTTTTGGGAAAAATAAAAATAAAAATTATTGAAATTAGTTTTATGAAAGCTTCAACCCTTTTGGAAAATTATACAAATGTCATTTAAAATTAAAATTTAGAATGAATTGATTCATAACTGCTGGGTTGTTTATAATGACCTGTTAGAAGGTTCCTGTAGGTAGAACACCTGATTTGAATATAACAAGTAAAGGTAGGAAAAGTACAAAATATTTAAACAGTTTTATGTCAAACTGTTACTAATTGTGACCTCTCCTTTCCTGTCTACCATAAAGAATGAATAAAGGGCTACATTTTCACCTACTTCATTACTGCCTTTTTTGAATTTTTGGTTGTCTGAATCCCAAGAAACTACAAAGTGACTCAGTTTCCCATATCCTGGGCATACAACCTTGGAGAAGCAAAATCCTTTAGAACTTCCCAAAGTGTTCTTCCATGAACCATAACACTGCTTTTGAATTTAAGCAAAGGATTTTATGACCTATCAAATGTTCCTACTCTGTGAACAACACACAAAGCTGCAAGTGTTCCTTCATGCAAGCCTGTGCTGCTGAGGCCATCCTCACAGCCCTCCCCCCATTTCCAGTGTCTGCAGCTTCAGCTCTGCAGCCACTTCTGCAGCCTTTGATCTCACATACAGAAATGCATTATCAAAGTCACAAGCGGGACTGCAACTTATTTTGAAGAAGATCCTGGTCTTCTCAGCATCCAGTAATTTACAATTGCCTGGAATATAGCTAAAAGATGCTGTCCCCAGATAATTGAAGTTACCATCTGAGACACATATAAAATTTCCTCAGAGTTGTAAAAAAGGTTTTCAAACCTTTTTTTTTTTTTGTTCTTTAGGCAAAGCACTTCTTTAAATGACAGCTCTTTTACTTTAATAATAATAAAGTATTTATTAATACTTTAATAAAGCCATGACTTTAACGCCTATCATTAAGTGTTGCCTGCTATTCTTCCAGAAATATTCAGGCATTCCTCTAATCTTTCCTTGAATTTTGCATTATACCTCACATGGGACACAACATTTCAAAAGCATGATTCACTTGACAAAATGCCTTTCTGAGGAGGCATCCCTCAGTAAGGTCTTCACTTGCATGAACAGTTAGCAAAGTGTGAGCAAGTACAGAGCACACACTTTAATGTGACTGTAAGAGGGGCTGGAGATGTGGGGCGGGGAGAGGACAAGCCTACGGCGTCATAACTTTTAGGTAATTCTCTCTGGACTATGAAAAGCATGTGAGTCAGCTAAAACTATCTACTAACACAGTTTAAATGTCATTAACAGTAAGTATAGTTTACTAGTTGTGAGAGTTGTGCCCTTTTGAGGAATTGAAATTAATAGGTACTTGCAGAGATGGTAATTTCTAAGTAGTGGAATTTGTTTAATGCTTTTTTAGTTAACATGCTTTGGTAGAAACAGAGTCTAGCCACAAAATCTCACTTCCTATCTGAGCTCTAGTGTCAGGCTCCAAAGCAAAGTTCAATCACTGTGCAGCTAACAATGATATCCAACACTCCACTTTAAGTCTGGCTAGAAAATCCAGCTGCTCTCTGCCCCTCTGTATTCAGAGGGTCTGAATCCAAATGTCTTGTTCAGACCTACCCTCCTCACACGGAGGGCAAGCCAAGGAAGTCCCAATAGAGTATGTACTTGCAAGTGGCCTAAGAAAAAACCACTTGCAAACGAGGGCTGTACAAATGTATACAACTCAGCTTTTGTTCTTCTGGAGAGCTTCCTATCTGATGGTTTCTGTTTATTTTATTAACACTTGCATTTCAGGACACATATGAACATTATCTTCATCTTACAGATAGGAAACAGAGATATTTATTCAGATAAGGCACAGAAAGGTAAAGTGACTTGCCTGAGGTCACATTAAGGTTTCTGGCAGAGGCACAATCTTTCCTAATCTTCTGAACTCCAGGCCTCTGTTTTAAATTACAAGACTCCATCAGGTTTATAGCATCTCACCCTGCCCTGCCAATCGTCTGCAGCGCCAAATTTGCTCCAAGCAAAATGCATTCATTGATGAACTCTATTACTTGTTCCTAAACATTACTTATGGACTGTTACTTCAAATGAGATTCTCTGCACTGCAGTCATATTTTACCTACATGGTTATTCTAATTGAGTATTGAGCAAAGTGGCTAATTAGGAGTCTTCAAGGGACTGTTTGTTTAATTTTGTTTTGGAATGTGTGCTTGCATAAATGCCATACAAGAAAAAGTCTGGAGGCCACAATCATCTGCAATGTAAAAATATTTCAGTTTCTGTGAAGTTTTCTCTCCCCTGAGGGTTCTAATTCATCTCTCCTAGTTGATAAATCAAGTCAAAAACACCCTCCCCCCTTGCTTTGGTGTCTAGCAGAAATATGACCCTTTTCTTGTCCAGGCATGCAGACAAGTGATGAATCAGACTTTCCCTGAGAAACTGCTGCAGCTCTTTTCCTAAGGCACATTACTGCCTGAATAACTCAGGTTTTCCTGACCAGCAGGCCTGCTTAAGCAGCCTTTATTTACATGAGGAGAACACAAGAGGTATGGTCTGAGTCTCCTCTGTAGAAGGTTATCAAGTGCCATCCAGATAACCTCTCCAGAACACCAAGAGGTCTTGCACAGTGCTTTGCTGCTCCTGACTGCTGAGACAGTGCCAGAGCTCTCAGCTGCCTGCAGCAATCCCAGCCTATTCCCTACCATCCACTGAGAGGCATTTAGGCACTCTGGGCACACCAAAAATATCTGTAATGAATGCCAAACATGACTTACCATTACCAGCAATACACATGAATACCCACACCTCCTTAAAGGAGGTTAAAAGGAGTTTTAACTTGAATCAGTAGCATAACTCATTATGATCCAAATCACAAGTATTTCAAAATACTTCCAACCCATTAGAGCCCTCGAGCAAGTGGATTTCCCCACAAAACTGTTTCTTCCCCTTCAATATGGAACAGGGCCAATTTCTTTTCTGCCCTTTAGCAAAAAGACAGAAGCTGATTCAAAGAACAGAAGAGATGCAGGCTATTTAGAAATGTGAAGGTAAATCTGCTATAGCTTTAAAAATGTAACTGCTCCCCTGATTATCCAGGCTTTCTATGTCTCATTGGTGAAGCCCATGCTCTTCCTTAGCATGACATTCAACACTGTGGTTACTAAACCCTTCACTCACACTGTTAGGTACAAACATGACTGAATCAAGAAAATACAAGTTTGGTCAATGTTCAGGCAATAATGAATTAATTTGTTCTCATCGTACTCATGCAACATTTATGAACACTCCCATTCTACAGAAGAAATTACTTCTGTAGAAAGACAAGGTATAGAGCCTCATTTACTGTAGGTTGTCAACCAACCATGTAAGAAATTTGGAGTCTGGTCATTTTTATTTCTTGTACCCTGAGGCTTGCAACAGCTAAGTGCAATGATTTGAGTTTCCCTATCCACTTCATTTTCTGCCATCTTTAACTCCAGGTACAAAAATGGCTACACTGAACTGCCAAGCAAACAACTTTCACACTATTATTTAATCAAGCCAGGATCTCACTTTCTCTTATTTGATAAGGCACTGGTCACATAGAAAAGGAAATACTTGCTCCCAACAAACCATGTATGCCCTGGCAAGGACTCAGTCCAGCTAGGGCAGGACCTGGAAATGACAGGCAGCTGAAACAGTGTATTCCTCTCGCTAGCTCTAAAAGTAGAGAGAAGCCTGTTGGTGATCTTTTATCTTCCAATTCTTCCAAGTGTTAGTTGGAGAGAGGTGGGGGGGGGGGGGCGGGGGGGTTGTTCTTTTTTTAATTTTCTTTTAAATGAGAATAAGCTAAAAACTGGCAAATATGCCAACTACTTGGAACCGGGGTGAAAGAAAGCAAAAAAAGCAAGGCATGGAAAATCTGTTCCTGACCATACTGTCTTGCAGCTTGGCAGGGTACTTTGAACTTTGCATGCAGCATATGGTTTGCTACAGTATATGCTCCATAGGGGAACAGTAGGGCAAGAGTAAATAAAATCCTGCTAAAGCAATAACCTTGTTTATGTTGGACCTTCCTATACAGTACTTCCAGTTGTTCCCAAATCTCTGCTTACTTGATCAGGTGTACTTGGCTTTGTATGTTTTCCCAAACTGCTTTGAAATACTTAAAGAATGGGATTAAGGAGCATAAGCTATGTGCACTGGAAACAAAATACAGTGCACCCCATGGCTTTACAGATGTTAACTGCTAATCAGTTGTGGAGAGCACCAATATTTAAGAAATTTGGTGGATCAAATATGGCAAGCCCTATAACATGAAACAGACTACCAGTCTTGAAACATTTTTCTACAGCCAGGCTCCCATTTCTTTCTTCTAACTAAGGAAGACACTAAACAGACTTTTTTCATCTCCCAAGAGCTGTGTGTTAGAGTGCTGCAGAATGGATGCATCCAAATGATTGTTTATTTGGATCACTATAATCCAGACCAATTCACACAAGAAGGGTCCCCATGTACATGGGCTTGTTTCAGTTCATTCCTACTTCACACTTACACCAGGACTCCCCATGCTCCCTGAGTAAACACACGTTTGAGAGATGAATCAGTAACTGAAACCTAATATAAAGTTTGCAGACACCGAGCAAAAAGCAGCACAGCTGTAATGCACAGACCCCCACTGTGCAGATGACTGCAGCTTCCTCTCTAAAATAGCTTCAAGCATTTTATTAATTCAGAGAAGGTCAGACTTACATCTCAACATCCACTGGTTTCAAGAGTTTGTGCAGCATGTTGTGAGATCACTGGGTATGGTAACTGGCCAGCCAGGTATGTCTGAGCGATGAGTATCCTCCGTGTGGCTGAGACCCAAACACAAAGCCTCAAGAAATAAACAAAGCCTCTGCAGCACAATAAGTGACAGCTTTTGGGAAAGGCAGTGAGCTGACATTCAGGATGATAAGTGGAAGAAATCAGCTGGGATGTGTATGTAAAGCAGTGCGCTATCTTGTCTTGATAAGGCTTCTGTTATTCACCTCTGCTCTCAAACTACTCCTCCACATCCTCAGCAGTCACATACTCCACACAACTTCAAGGAAATGACTGAGCTTGCACACTCACGGTGCCACTCTGAACATGGCACATGGTCAAAGCTGCAGTTCTCCATTTCACAAACCCCTCCACCATCACCACCTTGTAAAAACTTGTGGATTTGGGCATTCACGCTGCTTCCAAGTGCTGCCCCCCACCTGACAGGAGTGCTCCTCACAGCTAAGGAGTCACACTGGACCCAGCTGCGTAAGATGACTACAGATGACTGGGAAGATGAAGATTCCAGGTGCTTATTAAAGAGGCTGAGTTAATTAAATAACACTGAACACTGACTGTGCTCAGCTTTGCCCTCCCTCCACTAGCTGAGCCAGGCTGACAGAGGAGGTCTAAGGGGATGTTAAACTTCCTACCTACTTAATATCAACTAACTTGAAAAATTAATCAAGGAAATTCACATTAATACAACTGACAGGCAAATGTAATTACACTGTGCATAACATTTAATTCAATATGGTTACTGAGCCTAAAAAGCACATTACTTTCTTTATGAGATTGCTTTGCTATTTATTAGGGAAAAGGTCTTTGTAAAATGACTCTTTATTCAGCTGCACAGAAGAGAGAGAGATCTGGGAGCTACTCCCATGGCATGGAAATTGCTTTATTCCCTTCAGCTAGATTTGCTGTTTAAAAATGAGATGTAAATCAAGGCCAGAATTGCACTACTGCTCTTCCACTTCTTTAGAGTAACTTCAGGGTGCCCACTGTGGAAACCCAGCTTGAGCTGCTCTCTTCCTATTTGTCCAACCCTTCACACAGCTCCCATATAGACTACAAATTGCTGTTTATCTTGTTTTAACAAGATTTGTTTTCTCCCTTGCCCAATAAATGTCCTGTTCAACTCTAGGTTTCAAAACTGTATCAGATGGCAGAGTTTAGTTTTCTTGCTTCTTGGGAAAGGAATGAGCAGCAGTGGTGACAGAAGAGTCATCTACTTGTAGACCTCAGCAGAACTCACTAATGCATTTTAAATTAATTTGAAAGGCTGTCTTGGCACAGAAAGGTCAGACCTTCCTCTTTTAATTAAAACTTAAAACAAAAAAAAAAGCAGGGTGAATTTACACCTTAATCTCCTTCTCTGGTCAAACCACATAGCTTTACTCACAGCTAGCAAGTGGACTTTTTTTAAAGCTCTGCCCTTCACTCATAAACAAAACCAGCCAGAACTCTGTCTCATTATAGCCTGCACAGACACATAGTCCTGCTGTGAGGGCAGCCCCATGCAGAGAGCTGCACAACAGCAGAAGGAGCAGTTGTCTGCTAGTTTCTTATTATAACAGAGCCCCCGTTCAGAGTGCTGGAGCTGCTTAGAAATTCTAGTTTTAAGCCCTGTCCCAATGGTTTGTAAACCTGGATGGGAAAATTTGTGACGGATTGAATCACACACACCAAGCCCTGCTTGTGCAGCAATATGTGACCCCCTGTCAATGGACACATGGATCCATTGCACTGGCTCCCAAAAGCCATCCCTCCAGCTTGTCACCTCTGCTCTCATGCAAACTGACTTTGGTTGCCAGTTGCAACAACAACCCACAGTGTTCTTATCTCTCTGCTACAAGAAACATGGCATGAGAAAATATTGAAAGAGCAGATTTTCTCACTTGCTCTTTGGTTTTGGATTTGGGCAAAACATGGCAAATTTCACAGATACTGTGAACAGAAACAGATCTGTTGGTTAATAAAGACCTTCCTTCCGCTAGCCCATGTGGTGCTAGCCTTAGCTACACTTTTACAGCTGTCTTAATGAAGTTACAACTATCTCAATACAATCAAAAAAGCAGCAGTTTTGAACCCTGAAGTAGCAATTATAAAATTAATAGAGAGCTGACAGATCTGCCAAATCATGCACCAGGACAAGCACCCTTCCTTGAGCTGCAGATCAAATGCTACAGCAGGCCTGTCAGTCAGCTGCTGAATGAGTGTGACCGCCCTGAAGTTTGTGTGACAGTGAAAAGAGATTACTAATTGGAATAGGAGTGTGCATTGCCCATAGCTAAGACAAGGGAGGTGCCAGCATGGCTGCTGATTTGGCTGGTGGCCCCTGCACTCCTGTGGCTGGGATGTAAGCAGGGAGCTGGCAAGGACGTGGGCAGGCTATCACTGTGGCTGCTGGCAGCACCCACAGCCTCTCACATGGACACACTCACGCAAGGAACCATCTGCCTGCAGCTGCTCTGCACAGGAGCCAGTGACCACCTCAAAGCAATCCTTCAGAGAGTCCAACCTTACCCACTGACTGCATTGATGGCTGGCAGAGAAACATGGGCTTCCCTCCTCTCCCTCTCATGAGACACATAGACACACACCCCCATGCATAGCAGCACCGAGCCCTTGAATGGGGAATGACTCCATGATTGCAGAAGGCTGATCAATTGCTTTATTCTTACTACGCTATTCCATACTAGTCTGCTTGAAAAACCAATGGCCCTTGCCAGACAGTCTGATACAGCTTTGACCTAACTGGCCAATCAATCAAAACACCATCACCAGAGTCCAATTAGGAAACTACCTTTTGGGAAACAATCTCCATAACACATTCCACATGTGCACAATGACAGGTGCAGCAAATGAGATAAGAATTGTTTTCTCTGAGCTTTCTCACATCTTCTCACAACTTCCCAGGAAAACCCTGGGAGAGAATGATGTCTCTCTCTGTTCAGAGGATATGTGATTACCACAGCCATGCCCACTCTTCTCCTGGCTGAGGCAGGGGTCCACAGGCTGTGTCCTGGGGTGCATGGCCAGCCTGGCAGCCAGCTGCTCGCCCCTGACACTGCCAGGGTCTCCACCTGGGGAAGGTGGACTCCAGTGGCCTCGGTGACCAATTGGTGTGATCAATTATCAAGACGCTGTAAAACACAAGAGCCAGGCAAAGGACCTGCGAGGCGCCCTGGGTTCAGGCTCTCCAGCTCCCAGGTGAGGGTGCCTGAGCACAGTGAGGAGCTGCCTGGGCTGTCCTTGCCCTCCCCACACCTGGGGGCCCCAGTCCCAAGTTCACCTCAGGAGCTCCTTTGCAGCACCAGCCTTCCCTTCAGCTGGCCTTGGCTGGGCTGGGCAGCCCAGGAGCAATCAGTGCAGGAGCCATCAGCCAGCCCCAAGCTCCAAAAGCTGCTCCTGGGTGCTCTGGGGCTCTGCAATGCCCATCCTGTTGCTTGGGAACTTCCCAAACATGAAAAAGGGCCAGAGGCTGCTCTGTTGGTGGATGCTGCACAACAGGATACACATGCACCAGTATTGGGGAGCCTGCAAATATAACCAGGAGGGTTTGCATCTGGAAAGTATGAAGTGACCCAACTTGAAAAAAAATTTAAAAATCCCTAAAAATCTACTTCAAGTACATGCCTTTCAGTTCCACACTCAGGGCCATTTTTCAGCTAGCTGTCACTTTTCACTTTAAACGTTATTCCTTAAATCTAAATAAAATATTTATGTTATTCAGTACAAGGCATGAAAAATTTCTGGTTTGCTCATTTCTGCACATGGATTTGAAACCTGCCTGTAATTTCCCTTCTGTTGTTTGCAGGCTTAGCTGCAAATATTAAGTGTTCATTATTACTAAAACTGACAAGCAAGGTCAAACCCGGATACTAAGCGCTGGGTCATTTCCTGCCTCAGTGATAGATCTTCCCCAAAATGCTTGCTATCACATCAAATCGATTAGATTTTTTTCCTATCTGTATCAGGTTTTCAAGAGCTTACTCACTGGTTATCATGAGGTGGGTTCCTACCCTGCAGGGAGTCCTGCACAGGCTGCAAACTGCCAGACCCCTATTGACACACACACACACACACACACAGTAAATGCAAATACCAGTGCTCCACTTAGGAAACAGAGTCTGCTTTATTTATTTATATCAATATATCAAACATATCCAATTTTATTTTCTTCAACCAACGCAATTAACAGCCACTGCACATACTGTGTAAATAAATCTCTTCATGCTGCCATTCCACTTTTGTTTGTTCAAACCCCCAGCTTTAGCAGCTCACAAATCAGAAATGAAAAGGCAGGTTTACTCATCCCTGAGCAAATTTAACTCCTGCTAAATTCAGTGTTATTTTCCTTCTAATTTCATTCAGGCTAAGACTTTCTTATTCCTAAGTTAAATACTAAACCTATAGTTTTCACCAAACTGAAAGGAAAAAAGCTCCATAAAACCATTATCATTATGCATCTGCTCCCTATGCATTTGCCAGCAAAAACTAACCTTTGTAAAGGCCAACTTTTCCTTTTAGTTTTGCATGAGCAAATTTAATGCTGTTCTACTGACCTCACTCCTATTTTTCTGTATTAACTTGGCTTAGGCAAGTTCAAGTCATGTGGATGAGACCATGGTGTCTTGCACAACACAGGATTTAGTTTTTGCAAATGTTGGCTTGGTATCCAGCACATAAGAAGTATCATTGAAGTACTAAAATATTTTTTAAAAAGGTTACTAAGGCATTTTATTACCATCCATATAAAGAGCAAAAATACACCTTCAACTTGTATCAGAGGAGAGGGAATTTCCTCCTGTATATGTGAACTATCATCCCTGCCACAGCAAGCACGGAACTAAGTGATACTTAATGGACCAAAAACCAATCTAAGCTACAAAGGAAAATCAAACCTTCATTTTGAGGGAGGGTAACCAAACATCCTTCAAATGCAACACAAAACATTAGGAGGCCAACTTTAAGGACAAAGGCTGCATTCACACATGAGCTATGGCAGTAAGGTGCCCACATGTTCTCAGACCCCGAGGACACAAACAAGTTTCACCCTGGGAAGAGATCCATCCAAACACATCTGGAGGCATCATCCAGCATGTTAAAATGTACAACATCATCTTAGAAATAAACCACGTGGTGTGATGATATGTGTGTGGGGCCATCACTGCTTAGCACCCAACAGACAAAAGAACAGCCCCACCTAAAATCTTTGAGAAAGGCCTGATTTAAAGTTGTCCTCATCTTGACAGTATATAAAGCACAAATTGAGCTTAAACCAGTAAGTAAACTATTGTCACTTGGGGGATTCAAGTATTAAGAAAAAGCTACTTAAAGCCATTTGGGAGTTCAAATATTAAATAATAATGTATTAGAACTAATAAATTAAAGATGAAATATGCTTTACAATTTGAGTCAGAACTACCATTGGGTTTAATCTGAAAAATGCAACATAACTAAGAACAACTGAGACTGCATTCATCTCTGAATTCAGTGCTGTGTCAGGGAAATGTAAAATAGAAGGAATCCAATCTCACATGAGGTTTTACCTTGCACTGTTTTGATCTGGAAAACTTGTTTTGAAGTTAGCTTGTTTTCATAGCATTTACTAGAGAATCATGACAAAGGCCAAGGTCCTCCATTCAAGCAAAGCTTCCCAGTATCCACCAGTCCCTGCTGTCCTTGCTCTGTTGATGATGCAACACCCAGTGTTCAACCTCTGCTGGCTGCACCTCTATATGTGAAGATAAGCACGCCTGCAATCTGTTCCACTTCATGCTAATTACAGGCAAATCCTGTTTAGTCTACCCATGAAAGTAAATTGATTTGCATGGGATTATTTACAGGAGTAAACGGGATCTAGACTGGCCCTAAGGATTTGGGGCTTTTGGGCGAGATATTGATGAATTCCCCATTTGGATGAATTTCTAAGTGTCTTCCCCACTGCATTAATACAGGTCACCAAATGTGATAGAGAGATATCCTCCCTCCACCAGCCTTCCACAATACAACTTTTTTTTTTTGAAAATAGCAGGGTTAGTTTGCTAATGCAAATCGTGAGCTTTGCTTTCAATAGCCAAGGGATCTGGTAATAGTAGATAACTGTAAATGCATTTATTTATTTAAAGGTATTCCCAAAGGGACCACCTTCTTTAAACCTGTTTTCATTTTTGAAGGAGACAGATAAAGCAATGCTACAACTTGGGCCAAACCTTTCCTTGCCCCATTTACTACAATCCTTGGGGATCCATACATCTGTTTTAAACGAGGCATAGCTTATACACCTCATACATTATTAGCACAGCATTTTCTCCCCAGGCTTTCCAAGCTTTCAGCTCCCTAAAGAGCTGCAGCTACTGCTTTGTGGACCCTGTGTCTTACAACAAGTCAATAGGTGCAAGGCAGTAACTTCTTCCCATGCAGTTGCTAGGATGGCTCCAGCACAGGGCAGCCTTCCTTCAATGGCAACCAGGCCAGACATGACAAGAGACAGCTGGAGACCTCCAATCCCTGAATTTCAGCTTGTGGGTATTTTCCCATTACGTGACAGTGCTGGTGCTGGCAGAGAGGAGCCACTTCTCCTGTCATTCTGTGAAGCTCAAAAGTCTCAGGTCTAGCACAGCTCCACAGCTTTCCATCTCAAAACAGGTGCCATGGATGAAACCATTCCCTCAAAGACTACAGTGTTTCTACACTGACTGCACTACATTCATAGGTATTAACACAGATGTTCTTCTCTTGAATATCTAAATTCAGGCAAGACTAGCCCAGCCTGGCTGTGACCCCTTCTCTCACTCAAGTCAAGCCAGGAGTTCTGCACTTTCTCACTTTATTCACTCTCAGACACCACTCAGGTCAACTTACTGCAGCCAACAGAATGGGTGGGAATTTTTAAACCACTTCTAGGTGACAATAATTTTAAATATACTAAATGTTGCACCGGTTAAAAAAGAATTCCTTTGCTCAGCTCTCATAGCTGGGTGGCTCTGTGAGTAGTTTTGGTTTCTTTCAGAGGCTGATAACCTTCCCCTTTAAAGCTCAGCAAATGTCAGGTATTTACAATGTCATTGCTTTTCTAGGGCCTCTGACACAGATACTCAACCATAACCAGGGCTCTTAAACAAACAGCTGCCTTTTCCCCCCCCCCCAGTTTGCCTGCCCTAACAGCACTTAAAAGCTTTTCAAGCAGTAAATTCCAAGTCAGCTAGAGGACAAGAGACAGAAATGCCTTAACCCAGCTCTTCTGCTCTCCCTGTGATCCTTGCTTACTCTATCCATCAGTGAGCTCATGTTAACATGGCAAATTTCCTGGTTTATTTCTTGTATCCACCAGAGCCACTCATCTACTGCTCAGGACAGGCAGCATCTCTTCAGTAAGCAATTGCAGGGACACAGAAAAGCAAACCCCAACTCTCTAAACCATTTAGACTCCACAACTGCTAATGCACAACAGCAGCAGCTGCAGGACAACACCCCACAGTCCAGATACGTGCACAGTTCCCACTCCTGGGAATCAGTGAGCATGATGAAGAATTATAAATTACCCTAAAATACAATCCAGTAAGCACTTCAGCCTCAAGCAGTTCAGGGCTAAGAGAGTCATGGACCTCCTGTCTGTCTCTGAGCAGTCTATCTACAAACTAGCAAGCCTTCATGTGATGAGCCATCTCTTTGCCAAAATCCCAAAAACACTGGATCATTGAATGGTTTGGGTTGGAAGGGACCTTAAAGACCATCTGGTTCCAACCCCTGCCATGGGCAGGGACATTTTCCACGTTGCTCAGTGCCCCATCCAGCCTGGCCCTGATGTGTTCAGTCACATGATGAAGTGAGTCATGCATTGTGTTCCTGACTCCACAGTGTCTCAGTTCATGACAGATTGGGATTTGGAAACACACACACTCAGTCATTTCGCCCAAGATGCCCCCCTTCCAGAGAAGCTTGTCTTCACTGGTTCAGTCTGGCTAAGAAATGCCACAAGGCATTTGGCTGTGCTTAATGGTGGGTGTATCTAGCACCAGTATCACAGTCAGGAATGACAATAGAAGGCTGCAACCCCCAAACTTAGCTAATCAGAAGAATAAGATAAATTCAGCTAGATCAGGAGACCTCCTCTTCTAACTTAATTTATTGTCTGTATTGACCAGCACAATCTGGCCAAATCCCCAGTGCAAACAAGCAGCTTCTGCCAATATCATCACAAAGCCAAAAAGTCTTAATTTGCTACAGGAAATGTTCATTTTACTGTATTTTGTACATCTGGCAACAGCTAAAATGCATCTAACTTAGTCAACAGTCAGATGTGATGAAACACAGCCAGCATTTTTCCACTGGCGTAACACAGAGCTCAGTAGATGAGCTGAATCCAAAATTTGAACACCACTGAACATCAGCTGTTTCTACATTCATTTTCAATTAGATGTTTTTGTGCAGAGCCCAGAGAGAAGTTGTCTAGAAATATGCTATGTGACAGAAGACACATAAAGCAAAAAAAAAAAAAGAAGCACCTACACTAAGTGCAAGCCTGTGCAAGTAGCATGGCAAAGAAAATCATCTTGCAAATCAAGTCTTCCCCCATCCATGGAAATACTCTGAAAGCTGAATTATTCTTTGAAAATTCAAGAAGGGTTTGGGCTGGGTTTTTTGACAGCTGCCCAACAGAAAATAATGAAGTTCAACAGTTTTCCCATCTAAAACATACTTAAGCCTTCTGATCTACATTATATCAAACCCACAATATCTGTTTTGCATTTGTGTAGCATTATGTAAACATGCTATTTCCTTCTAGCTCTGTTGTCAGAAGGAAGCGTCATCTTCCAACATGCCAATGCTACCTACAAAATTATGGAGCAGCCAGCTCTCTCATCCACCTTCCCCCACTCCACTCTGATTTCAAGTTTTCCAGGATGGAAAACTGTCCACACAGTTGGATACAAGTCATGGGGAGCAGACTGGGAAAATTTTCCTCTGTGGCTGGAAAACATGACTAACCAGCATCTGAAATAGGTCCAAAACTGACTTGTTCTCCCAGCAGAACAGAGGCATTGGTTGCTAATGTGGAAAGCTCAAACTCCCAGCAATCACAATTTCTGATTTGTTCCTATTGGCATCATTCATTTATCCCTCCCCCCTTTGATCTGATCCTTCCCTGACCGCCAAATACAAAACCTTGTGAAAAAGTAATGCAGTAGCAATTGCATTATATTTTGTATTCACTTTGAGAAACTGTCTCCATTTTCCTTGATGATCAAATGGAAAGAGGAGGTGATAATCTCCAGGGCAGGGACAATAAACTGGATCTGCAGTGAAAGCTGGCATCTACTGCCCTCCAAACGAGCTGACCTTCACATGAAAGTCAAGGGTTTTCCTGTTCCCTCCCTTTTTTATAATATCACTTGCTTTGGGAGTCTTTATTTTGCTCTGACACTTTTCAGAGGGTTGGGATCAGCTCTGAGATTCGCCAGTTTTCTTGTGGGAGGGATCTGTTTGGTTTAAGAGGAAGTGGGGGAGGAAGTGTTTCATTTTGCAAACACAACCTGCACATGAGGATATTTTTATTCCCTTGCTTTCCTATCAAAAAGTCTAGACTCAAAACCACTGAGCAAAAGTTTGATTTAAAATAGCAAAATTAGACTGAAGGCTGCAAGATGGGAGCACTTTCAATTTTCACTGGGGGTTTAATCCTACCCACTCCCCATTGCTTTGCTATCAGCTGGGGGATGAGAAAGACACTGGATAGAGCATTTTTTTCTCCTGCTACACTGCAGCGGGCATCCCAAGAGCTTTGTCTGCTTCTTCCACTCATTTCTACCTGATGTCAACAGCAGCTGAAAGTAGAGGCAGACAATGAGAGTGAAGACACCAGGGCATCCCACCCAAGGGCTGCCAGAGGGGCACAGGAATTCCCCATGGCCCCTCCATTTGTGCCTCCTGGGACCAGGCAGCCCAACAGGGATGGCCAGGACCATGGGAAAACTAAGACAGATTTGGCCCCAATTTTTGTCCTGCACCTGTCCAGCAGCACACAGAGCACAAAACAATCTTTCCAAATTGTATTTTTTCATGCCAAAAAGAACAGCCTGTCTAATGATGAAAACATCCTAACCTCCTCTTCCACCTCTCTTGGGGGAGAGAGCTTTAAGGCTCTTGCACTTGGTGGTTGGAACAGCATAACTCTATCCAAAAATCTCAGGGGAAAGACAAGGCAGGCAAACCAGTGCTGTGCTTCATTCCAGGGCTTAACTAAAGGAGGTTCCCAGCCAGCCTGCTCTAACGAGATGCATTGCATGGGCATTTCACACAAATCACAGAGGGTTTTCACTGCCTGTCCCACCCTCTCTCCAGGAGGATTCCCTGGCTCTCAAAGCCCCACTCCTGCCACAGGCTCCCTGGGTGGACACCGTGCTACTGCCTCACACAGCAGGAGCACCCCCAAAGCAGCTGCTCAAAGGAGCTTCATCTACCCCCAAACTGGGGCCACCTTCCTTTGGCCTCCATGTGTGCCTCACAGGAGAACAGGGCAATTCGCTGAAATTACACAACAAGCCAGAGAGCTTCAAAACCAGCGCTAAAGGTGAAGTTAGGGGATTAACTGCCAAATCTAAACAGCACTGGCGTGCTACTGAATTCAGCAGCAGCATCTAAAAATATTCAGCACATTTGAAGAACCCATGAACAACCTAATGGATTATTTTTTTCGTGTGGAAATGTTACTTTAATGTAATTTCCCTCGTGCATTTAAAATGACAGGATGTGTATCTTTCTTCTGATCCTAAGTAAAAATGTGGGGTTTTTACATCTCAAAGCCAGCTACAAATACCTATAATCTATGAATGCAAAACCCCCTAGCAACCAAAGTAAAATCCATCTATATACTCTTTTTTTTTCATGCAACAGATGAGGACTGGCAGAGGGCTCTACAGCTGGAACAGCTCTGATAAAAATGGTGAGAATTCTTTATCAGATATAGAAGAATACAAAAATTTAACCTTTTATCTGCCCTCTGCTTCTAGTGGTCCACGCATGATGCTCTGTCATAGTACAATAAAAATTTGAGTCATTTGAGTAATTTCCCCCCAGAGAAAGAAAAAAACAAAGGAGTGGGGGATGAGACAGACTCCCATTCACATCTGGAGGAATGAAAGCCAAACCAAAAGCAATCTTAATTTATTTCCAATCAAACATTCTCTTTGTGACATGGCCACATTCTGCAAGAAAGCAGTAAGATAAACTTGATTTCCAGGTAAAATAAATACCTGGTTAGAAATACTTTGAATGAATGAACCTGGTGTAGATCATATGAATGTAATCCTCAAAGCTATTTACAACTAGACAACAATAATGAGAAAAACTCTAACTGAAGAAATGGGTTACTTTTAAGCTGCATTCCTTTATTCTGTGTTTACTCCCTTGTCCTCTTCTGCAAATGCAGTAAATTCATGGAGCAAAACTGTAGAAGCTGGGGACTTTTGTTTCATTTAGTGTTTGGTTTCTGTTTCGGAGCAACCATTTCATAACCATAAGTATTCACAAACAATGTTTGCTTTTCAAACAGATGTTGCACTGTAATTGTGTCCAAATGAGCTGATTTGGGGTTTTCTGTTTGATTAGAGAACAAAACAGATAGGAGCAAAACCACTGGGGCTACGTGAAATTTGTAGGAGTTTCAATTAAGTAACTTGTGAGATTGCCTGAAAGCAACAAGACCCACTACTTGCACTTACAATATAAATTTATCAACAGAAGCTTTTACTTCCCTCCCTAGCATGTGTCTCAAAAGTAGTCCCAGGCAGACCTTCTCTCTCAATCCATGAGCATGTTGGGATGGAGGTGAGGAGAGAGGAGCAGGACACTGGGGACAGCATGCACACTCAGGCAGGAGCTGCATGAGCTTCCCATCCCAAGAGCCCACACTCACCCAGTAGAGCAAAACCAGATCAAGGTGGCAGAAAGTTACAAAAGGACCTGAAAGCATGGCCTGAAATGAGGCTTGTCACAGAAGAGATAAGGGAAAAAACCCACCCACGCATGCCAGGAGAAAATGATTGTCCCAGAAGGTCAAATATTGCACAAAGGAAAAAACTGTTGGCTATTATGCAATATGAGATAAATTAATGGAGGCCAGAGCACAGCAGCTGCCATGCAGATGGCACTTTCCCCGTGCTGGCTGCCAAACAGGACAGTGCAGGACTCCCTGTGTGCGTTAATCCTCCCGGGCAGGGACGGGCTGCAGCACGCAATGCAAACTGCCGTGCCCGGATCCTGGGGGCTGCGGAAAGCCAGCGGAAAACGACGGCTCTGGGGTTACCTGAGCCACCATTCTGATGAAAAGCAGATGTCATTTAATTATTGGGGGGCTTCCACTAATTATAACCCATGGACATATTTTATAGTACACCAATGATCAGAATTTAAAAAAGCCCAAGGCTACTAGCACACACAGTTCCTCTCGTGCCGTTAAAATTGTACAAGTGGGAAGAGCAAAAGAAAGAGCCATCATTTCTGTTGTTAGAGTAAGTCCTGCATCTTGTTATAAAGAGCAGTGTTGCCTTAGTTTAGGCTCTTCTTCTACTTGTGTGAGAGAATTACTTTATCAAAAGCTAAAAATCACAAATTAAATCTGCATTAACCCAGAAGTTTTTTCCCTAGCTTTCACTCTTGTGAACAGAGTATTATTCCTGACTGAACTACAACACATCCTTTGGGAGATTTTTTTTTTTTTAAATTCAGTTTCATTTTCTTAAAATTCAGTTTTCATTTTCTGCATGTAGAAGCCCCGAATTACGTAACAGGATCTCAGTCATACATTTTTTCCCCTGCCTGCATAGTGATTGTAAAGGCATCTAAACCACAAGGCTCTTTTAAGCTGAGTTCCCATTCTGCTATGTTTGGAAGAAAATGCCTTCTATGAATAGTGAGGTAGGAGGCAGTGGCAGGTAGCCAGATAAACTCCTTGCTTTGGTCCATATGCAAGCATTTCTCAGTACAAAGAAATCCTAATGACCTCAATTTCTGTGCTTAAGGTTTGCTTTTCACAATATTTTAAACACACCACCGCCCCAAAAGCTCTTCAGATCTAATATATGCAACAATCCCAGGAAATTCCTTTTGGTTTACCCTTTGCTTACAAAGAAAGCCTCACATATGAAATTCATTTCTCCTAAATTCTTTAAACAATATGCAAGCAGGACAGGCTTCGAACACAGTGCTAATTATGGGTAGCGGGCCTTTTTCTATCTAAATGGTCAGGTTAAAATTTATGGTGTAGTTTACAGACTACAAAAATTCCTGGTTTAGTAGGTAATGTTTGTGGCCCTTACTCATGAAGATCCTGTCTACAAGCAGGGAAATATAAGGGCATTAAAATGTATATCAAGATATAAAGAGCAATATTTTAAATAATGTGTGGCAAAGGCTAAGGTAATCTCACTTCTAAGTTAAAAACTGGCACATGCCTAATTTTCCCAGTGGTTTTATTTTCACACAGTTATCAAACAAAAGCTATATATGGGTGTCAAAAGGGAGCCACTATAGAAACAAGAGTTTGCACAGAAAGGTGACTCGCCATCCCTTGCCAGAAGAAAAATCCGCCTGACTCCTTCAGTTTCATGGCAGAAACTCCCAGCTTCCCAGGTTAGTGGCAGCTTACACATCCCATAGTACTCAGCAGCTCTTTCAAGTCAGGGACAAAAGCCTGGAGAACACCTGTGCAAGCACCTTGCCTCAAAGCCATCTTCCTCCAACTACACTCCTCTCATGCCTCTCCATCTTTGACTCAGCCCAAGATACTGCTTTCCTGCTATACAGCAAAGACCTCAAGCCTTGCATTTTACACTTCAGGACTGCTCCTGTGGCAGGCAGGAGATGCCAGCACACAGCAAGTGCAAGGCTGGGGGGTCAGTCTCCCTCTCCCACAAGGGCAGACCACACACTGGCTGTCCTGCAAACCCACACCCCAACAGCAATGGCCTGGAGACCATCCTGGTAATTTTAAACCCCCAAGGAAAGACAAAATAGGATGTGTTGGGTGGCAAAGAAAGCTTTTTGTGCCACAGCTTCCTCACTTTGCATGGTTAGGGTTTACTTATAAGGAGTGGAGGGATGGTTTGAATTCTTACATCGCTTCTCCCCCTTCCTGAGGGAGCTCTGGCGTTCTAGCCAGATGCTGGGAGCAATTCCAGCTCCATCTGTTTGAGAGTTTTGAGTTGTGCAACATAAATTTTACTTTAATGTGTGGTAATAATGACCTCCAAAACCCCATCTTGCTTCCTTCAAATATGCTAGCTGAAAGCCAGTTTTCACGTACATTAACACATGAAGTATTGTGGGGTGCATGTTAATGCTGTTTATGAAGATTAAGCCACACAAATTCCTACTAGCACTAATGGTGGTTTCATGACCTAAAACCCAAGAAACACAAAAACCTGTATTTTTGAGCAGCTCCAATCTCACACCCATAGTCCCTACCCATGCTTGTCTGATCATTCCCACCTTCAAACACCCAGTGTGCATCCATTCTCAACAGGGCTCCCAAGCTCCACAAGCTCAGGACAGTCAAGGCTTCAGACTGAGAAGGCTTTTGCAGAAGTTACAAAGTCATACAGGAAACAGTACCAACACTTCACTGAAGTGGATTCTCCCTCATAAGGTACGAAATCAGTGTTAGGGTATGTAAGAAAGTTTGAAAATCTTCAACTTTGCTGAGAGTGAGTCTTGGCATTCTTACTAGACATCTGCATGGTCTGTTTTAACAAGGCAGAAAACAAATGCTGGCTGTGCTCCATTTCTGTAGCTCTGCTTTTCCACAGCCAACCTATCCTATTTCACCTACTTTTTCAATGGCAAGAAACAAGACACAAAAGCTGATGAACCAAATGTTTTCAAATGTAAATCTCAATTCTCCTGTGAAAAAGCAGAAAGCACTGTATTTTCCTCCCACAGGATGTTCCCCAATCTTTGTTGCTTCACTTTAACTCACATCCTAGCATATACAGAGAAGCACTGAAGTATTGCTTTCTTGGTGATGTATTATTATCATTATACATGTTATTTGTGTTCACAAGCACATGAGAGAAAAAAACTATCTCCTCTTTTCCAGCTGGCACATGTTATTCAACACTTTTGCAAGCAAGCGAGCAAACATCCACCTTTGGCAAAAATCAGCATTCATTCTGCAAAGACCTTTGCAGAGGTCAAGGTCACATAAGAAGGAGCTGTGTGCACTTAACAAGTTTTGTCAGAAACCAAGGGAGGGGGCAGAGCCAGGTCTGGGGTCAGGTTCATGCTGAAACTGCCATTTGCAATGAGCCAGGATTCCCAAAGGAGCAGGTTTCCTCTTCGTGCTCTCTCACCTCCTCTATCCCAAGACAGATATTAAAATCAAACAGCTCCTTCCTCTCCCCACTCCAACTCTCCAAGTACCCCTAAACCTGATGGCTGGGGCTTCCACATCTGTTTGCTACACTGCCACACTCAAAGCAGCTCAGGGCTGTGGTTTGGAGGAAGCAGGACTCTCATCTAGAGACTGAGCTACAACACGTTTGGTACTGTTTGTCTCATTTACAAACTCAGGTCAAGGCAGTGAGCTACACATGAGAAAATGGAGTACAACAATTATAAGCTTCATTTACCAAAATAATTCAGCTCTCAAGACTGATACAGTGTCTGCATATCCAGTTACTACATAAGAAAAGTTGTCCCAAGGCACACAGAATGAAGTCACACATTTGGCCTTCAAAGTAAAGGAATTTTTCTCATGAACTGTCACTGATAATGGATAAATGAAAAAGTGGCCATGCAGTCTTTGTTGATGATACTACAAAACACATCAGGTTATATATACACTGCACTGAAGCTTGCATTTTAGCTTAATCTAAATGGCAGTGAAGAAAGCTAATAGATATATAGACTTCAAATGCACACTTTCCCAGAAAAGAATCAAAGAAACCAGTGTTATAAAAAAGAGGGCATAATTTTGTGCAACACAGTACTGTGCACACTGAAACCTAAACAAATTCATCAACTAACTTGTCTTGCATTCAACAATCAGGCACAGACATTTGTCCATGTTGAGCAGTGAGGTGATGAACACAAAATGTTTCTAATGGATGCAAAAGACTACCATGCCCTTAAATTCAGTTTGTACTCCCTGTTCCTAGCAACTTACACTAACCATGAGGGGAGAAAAAAAAAATCAAATGCAAAAAAGGGAGATTCTTGTCTAAGCAACCTTCAGAGCTTGAAGTTTAATAGGAACTAAGCAACTAAGGAAATTGGATGAACCTTGTTACAGAACAGCTGACACAGAGCAGCTGAAATTATACATTGGAATAAGCCCTAAGCTACATTTGCAAAGCTTGAGTTGGATGCAGTAAAAGAGCAGAACCAACAATCAGGGCCGATTTGAATGCCTGCAATGAAATAAAGAACAGAGATTGGGCCAAAACATGATGAAATCACAATTTATTTTCTTTAGGGTGGGGAGCCCAGACTTTTCCCACTGGCCCTTTTCTAAAACAAATAGGAAAAACTAACTAACAGTCACAAACTACAGAAAGTTCAATAAGCAAAAGGATTTAGCCATGGGTTCCACATGATGAGTTTTAATATCTGGCACTGGCATGCCCCAAGCTTGCCTTTTGCCATTTTTTCAACAGCTCTAAACAGTCAAAGAGAATCATATTTTGGGCTTAAGAGCTTTGGAGGAGGGGAGAATTCAGACCCTCTCTTCCTTCCCACACAATGTAACAGAAACACTTTATCTAGTTTCCTCAGTAGGGCCCTCTGCCAAAATATTTAGTCACTTTTAGTCTGTTTGCTCTTGATACAATTAGATGTATCTCATTTGTCATATCCTTATCTGATTCAGCTGGTTATTTGTTCAACATGAGTGGCTGGGAATGGGGCATACTGTTTGTGTGCATATTCACATACACCTCTGACCATCATTCTCTGAAACACACCCCCACACTCCCACACACAACACAGGCACATTTAGTGAACTGCCATACGGAAAAACAAGCATGCCTAAGACATCCTGTGAAAGAAGACAAGATTGGTAAACTCCCAAGCAGTACATAAAGGGAAGTTTCAAAGCTTTTATTTGAGGAAGAGGTAGGATCATCTAGCATTCTGTTTTGGCAAATTTGTGTCAAATTGACATTCCAATTTCAGCAGCATACATAAAACTGCACAATTATTTAGCACTGTACAGATTTTACATAACTCTTTAAGTTATTGACTCACTTCATTTTCCTTCCGACTATAAGACAGATTAATCTGAAATGAATTAAGACAGGCAACCAGAACTAATGTTACTATAGCTGGTAAACATTCTTTAAACTGCTCTATCAGTAAGCTGCTTAAAAGCCTCACTATCATTGTATGCTGCATCTGCTCAATAATTACTATCTCTCAAACCAGGGATTATGACTATGTGCTGAGTATTGCAACAGAACAGGCAAAGCAGTACAGGTAGCCAGGAATCCAAAAAGCAGAAACTGGTGAAGTACTTAACTGCTCACACATAAAATGCTGGGCCCTGGAAATTCAGGCAATACAGCACCCAATCCCTCATACAGGCAGATGCTCTGAGCCTTGAAATCAGAATTTCTATCTCATCTTAAAAAAAAAAAAAATAAAAATCAAGCAACGATGTGTTTCATTACAAGAGGCAGAAATATTTCACAGAAAGAAGGAAAAACTCCATTAAGGACAGGACATCATATTGTAATTACAGCTACTAAGGTAAGCAAACAAAAAATAAAAGGCAGTGACCAGAGCAACGTGGAGGAGGCAGGAAAGATTCCCCTCACCAAAAATGGCTTTAAATTTCAAGACTAAAACAAGAAGCACATTGAGGAAAGACCTGTTAATTCCTATAGGACTGTGCTTCTGTCACAGAGTAGTCCTCTACACCTAAAGGAAGTGAGTGTTTCACAAGTCCACAGCTCCAGACATGCCCAGGATAAAACATAACCTCTGCACACAAGTACTTTAGGGCAGTAAAGGTTTCTGATTGCACAGAAAATGCAGCAATTGTGCACTTAGAGAGTTTGTGCTGGTGGAAAGGAAATCATCACCACTGAGAGTGAAGCACCTCCAAACTGACAACAGATCCTGGCCCAGTGCAAAACTGAGTATTAAACAGCTGCAGTGGCTGCACTACCTGCAAAGAGAAACAACCCCAAAACAAAATCACTCTGCTCAAAAGACAGGCACAGACCACAGCAAGGAATAAGAATAAAGAGAAATTTGTATAGTAAGAATGTGTCTGCTGGGAGTTTAAAATTTATTTTGCTAAAATTGCCAAAGAAATATTTATCTCCACAATCTTAATTTGGTAACGTTTCAGTCTACAGCAAAGAATCAAAGGAAGAACTAATTGGCAATGCAGCAGTTTCCAGTTTTGATTTGGTTTGTCTCCTTGAACAGCACCTTGCACATACATGTTCTAAATACCTGACATTGGAGGCATCTGGATTTTGTTCTCAATTACCAACATGAATGCAAGAACACAAGAAAGTAACTGTTTCCCACCTGGGTACTTGCTTATATTCTGCTTATTAGATTGTCTCCCCTTAAAAGGAAATTTTAAAAAATCAGTTTTGTCATTTACACAGAAATTTTAATTACTGAAGCTATTTTCTAGGCTACTAGAAAGTTTTGAATCTCTTGTCAGAATTGATTTAGAAAAATGTATCCAAATACCCAAAGTACCTAAGTTTACAGAGAAACAGAGCTTTATTATTAGTTCTTTCATTTTAGGTTGTCTGGTAGCACATGGACTCTTTCCTCACCAGAAGTCTTTTGAAAGCAAATGCCACAGAGTCAAAATTTCAGGCAGAACCAGAAACACACTTGAACTGTAATTCTGGAAAAGACTCAAAAGAAATAGAGAGTACACAATCCTACAAGCTGCTTGTTTTCAAAGCCATCATGTACAATTTAATATCAAGTAAAATTATGGCTGGCTGGCATAGATTTCCTGAATGGGTGTGACTGCAAATGCACTGTTTAACAAATCAAAAGCATGAACCATGCAAATATTTCAACAAAATAGGATCAATGCTTAATATAAACTTACTTAAACAATGCTCAAGGCAAAAGAAAATTACAGTCTACAACGAGCATATTTAAGATGATGACTCTTGTATGAAATAAGCCCTTTCTTACTCTTGTTCCTACTTTCTCATCAATAATTATTTGGGCTAGAGAAAAAACAATGGAAGGACTCTCATGAAGGACACCATTTTGTCATTACCCAATACAGAGAGTGTTTAACTAAATACAAGCCTGAAATTAGCTCAGCCACAAGCTTTTGATCACCCCTATAACATACTTAATACTCTCACTGCTGTTGCATGGCTTAAACAATTTCAAAAACTACCATCACAGAATCAGAGGAATCAAGTCAAAAGGGAGCTAAGGAAATTACCTCACTATTATTTCCAGCCTGTTTTCTGACCCAATGACATGCCCCTGCATAGCCAAAGTGAAGGAGGCAAGTCTGGAAGGCCCAATTCTGCAGCATGTACAGACAGCTTCAAAAATTATTTGGGGGTCATACAACCATCCTGGGGCCAAAGCAGGCCAGTGACTATGCACCCAAACTCTCCCAGGGGCTTGAACAAGGATTTAAGCACCTAAATGCCTGATTACTAAAACCACAGGGGGGACCCACATAGATGTCTGGGGATGTCACACTTGTGTGACCTGCTGTCACACACTAGTGAAAGGTATTGATACTATGAACAGAAAAACCTACCAGGCTCCCCAGCTATGGACCCCTGCCCAGCACAAAACACCTGGAAAATGCTTCTGAAGGCTGAGAATAAAAACTCACTGGCAGTCAGAGTAACAGAGTGTCCACCTGCTCCCCCCTACAACAACAACTATCCACCTTCCCCACCTGTTCAAAACAAAAATAAATTACCTCCACATCCTGAGAACCCAGCTTTGCAGGGCTCACATCCTCCAACCCAGTAATCTGGTTTATGTACATAAATCTGGTTTGCATGGACAGTCCTGATGATTTGCTCTCACCAGCGAGGTGACCAATGCTGGTTTTCTACCCCAGAGAACAGTGGCTGAGTGCTCTCCTGCATACCAGATTTGTTTTAGGGTGACATATCTCTCTGTGACAAATGGGCTGAGAACTTCAAATGACTTGGGGGGAGGGGACAGCTTTTCCTTATCTGTGTGTGGTTAGGAAACACTATGGTTCCAAAATCCAGTAAGAAAAGTTCACTGTTACCTGAGCAGACAGAAAATGTGAATCTTCTTTTCAAATATACACTGCAAAGCATTAGACAAAAGACAAGTAACTAATCCTTGTTTAAAATAGCTTGCTTTGTTTAAAATGCAACATATTCCCTTTGGCATTAACTACCTCAGATCTCAGGGGCTTCAGGTTATTTCAGGATTTGGTAACTAATGGAATAATTGTATTACTAGGAGTTTAAGTAACAATGCCTACATTGTGTAAATATCTTTCTGTAACTGACTGGTGATAACTGCATTGCACATCCTCCAGAAAGCATTATATTCTGAATATTTACAAGTTTCAAAGGTTTCTGATTTTTATTTAGAGTGTTCAAAGTATGCAGGCATAGTCAAAACAATAAATTTTAAAACCCTGTCATAAATCATTCACTGTGCAAAAGAAAACTTACATTAAAAAGAAAATGCTTAATTGCTGAGAACTTCCTGAATGTGAACTGTCACTGTGGATAGCAGCTCTTGCACGTTTCTTGTAGCAGACAGTCATTAGCTGTGGCAGGATGGACACACACTGCCCGAGTCATCCAGCTCACCCTCAGACCCCGCTGATGGGTCTGAGACCCCCCAGCCAGCTCCAGCCCCCTGCAGTCGATTCAGCAGCACGGAGCACCTTCATCACCCAGGGGACCAGCCCATCCCAGCGGCTCCCAGCCTGAAATTCAGCATTTCAGCATTTGGGGACTATGAACTGAACCACTGAATAACCATTAGCAGAGAGACCCAATATCTCTTTTACCAATATGAAGATTTTTCTCTAGTACATGTTCTTCAGATCTTATGTCTACCTTGGTGACGTAAATAAACATTTATTAAACTTATGGATGTTAACAGCTTTGGTTTCAAATGCACTGTCTGCATTTCAACTGCCTTCATGCAAAACAAGATCTAAGAGAGATTTCAGGAAGGCACAAGCTGACAGTGCTATATGAAACCAAATCCCACCATTTCCTTCCATGCCAGTACTTCTGAAGACCATTTCACATCTGGATGAAACCATTCACATTTTAACATAAGTGCTTCGACTTCACAAGGGGATGCTGATTTGCCTCTCCTTTCCTCCTTGCTCCACTGGAGAAGTCCTAATGCACATTGACACCACCAGCAAGGGACCCAGCAGGATCCTTTCATATGCAAGGGCCCCCAGGCCCAATCCAGGTGACACCATCCGGCTGGCCAGGAGTTTGCAAGTGACAGTCAAAAGACAGAGATGCTGAAAAACCACATGGTAGGAGGGAATTCAAAACTTCTGAAGGTAACAGACAGGATCAACACACCCACGAAAAATAAAGAAAGCTTTAATGGAAAAGAAATACAAAAGATCCCTTCAAGATAGCTGAACAATAAAATGGAGAGACAAGTATTCCTTTCTGAACCCAACAATTGTTGAAAATATGGACACTGAGTTGTGTGCATCACAGTTTTCACATCAGCCCTCTGCACCTCCACACAGGTAAATAACTAAAGAGATAACAGAAGGTGAAGGAAGAGGAGCTATAATTATCAATAAAACTCTGATACTCTTTACAAGTATTCTCAGAAAAAGTTACCTCACCCTTTCAATCTCAGCTTCCAACAAAGAACAAAATGCTCTCACTCAGAAGAGCACAGCACTGCCTGCTCTTAGCTTTCTTCACATCATATCTCATACAATATCCCTTAAGTGGAGAGGCTGGGGCCATAGCCCAGGGCACAGCTGCTCTAGTTACTGTAAAAATCAACTGATTCTCCTATGCCATGTTGATTAATATCATTTAGGAAGCTGAATTTGTAAGCATGAGAAAAATCAAATTGATTTCATCTATATTACAAAAATCTAATTGCTTTTTTTTCAGAAGCACTAACTGGCTTTGCTTATCCAGATTTTCTAGCAATGAAGCCTGGTCCTTTAAAAGGTGGTCACTGACTCTTTTGTGAGCAACATTCTTCTTGTACTGGTCAAAAAGTTCACTTAGCTTTAATCTCACTTTGTATCATGTAACTGAGAACAAGAATATTCTGCAACAGCCCTACTATTTGTAATATTATCATCTTCATGAAATTTTGCATGAGAGCTCTGTCAGCTACTGTGATGGTCACAATTGGAAAAACCATGCTCCAGGGCAATTTCACCATTACAAACACCCAGGGAAACTTCCAGCTCCCTGTGTGGTCACAGTCCATAACACAGTGTTTGCCAGCACAAAGAACTTAGATATTTTCATATATGCTGCTATTCATGTAATACAAGATCAGACTCAGTAACAAATGTGAGAACAACAGGGGCAGCCAAGTGGAGGAACCACTGTAGATTAAACACCATCCATGCTGCTTTGCTGGAGGGAGGACAATAAATAAAGGCAGAACTGCTGATGTCAGCTCAGTCCTTGAGGAGCTGTAAGGTCCAAGCCACAGGAAGGTACTGGCAGAAAAAAGCATAAGCTACACAGAGAAATTGGGTAATGTCTGCTCAAGAGAGAAATCTGGGCTTGAGCAGGGAAGGATCACAGACGAATCACTGCTGAGAAGGAAAACCCAGTCAGGTAAAAAGATTTAGGTCTCCTGCATAGCAGAACTAGGAAAATCCATGCTGGCTGACTGCCCTGCATGTGACCTGCTGCTATAAAGGCTCAAATCTACTCTCCAGACAGACAGCTCCTCACAAAGGAAACTGCAGATTAAGACTCTGCTCGAAATGACCACTTTGGAGATTAATCTGTGCACCTGCACACATGTACACACACACACACTAATGCACTGGAAATCCACTGTTGGAAACACATCTAAAGCAGGTGGAAATGCAGGAGGGAGAGCATTTAGGCTGTGGGGTTTAATGCAGCCATAAATATTACCAGTCTCAGCTATTCCAGCACAACTCAAGCACCACCCATCAATATTGCTGTCAGCTCTGGGTTAGGAACAAAGCACATGAGAGCCACGGTCACCCATTCCCCCTGGCCAGGAGGGACGGCTGCGGATGGAGCTCAGCGTGCCCGCACAGGCACAGCCCTGCACACCTCCGTGCAGGGCACAAAGAGCAAACTCAGGCTGCAACCCGACACCGTGGTGTCATCCAGGAATTTGCTTTATAGCAGCTCTGTGATCGTAGCCTTTTCAGGAATTATCCAGGAATGCAGAGGCAACCAGAAAGCTCCCTCTGAAGTGTCACTGTAGCAAGTGATCTGCCCAAATGCCAAGGTGATGGATTCCTGCGGCAGGCAGCCTGTCCTCGCCCCCCTTCCCCAGCCTTGGGAGGACTCAGGGGCAGGGATGAGTGTCCATGTCACTGACTATCTACTGACTGCTACAGAGCCATCATTGCACTTTGTTAATGCAGCCAACCTTCTAAACAGAAAAATCAGAAAATCTTTTCAAAATTAATTTTTACATTTTCATTCCAAGTTCTTCTCAAGCCTCTGATGCAGAACTGACCTAGAGAGGGGGCCTTGCTCCTTCCTTTGCTGAAATGACAGCTTTTAAAATGGCATCTGCAGTAAGATCCATCAAAACTGAAGTTCAGTTCACGGGATTTTAGAAAGCTTTCAGTTACTGTCCACTTCTACTTGCTTTAAAATACTCCCCACTCCCCTCTGCTTCTACATTATGTCTTCTTATAATGCCATGTGGGTTGGATTGTCAGAAGGACCAGACTCTAGCATAGATTCACCCCCACTTAAACCAACAGTAAAAATGTCAAAGCCTTTGAAGAGCCATCACCTGGTAACAGCTGTGGAACTACGAACACTTATTTTCAAATTTCATTCTGACTATCCATTTTTAAAGTTTTAAAATAATTTTAATGCCCCTTTTCCACAAAACAAGCAACTTCCCCACAAGATTCATGAGAAGTGATGAGTCTAGATTTCAGAGACAAAATCAAGTGGGTTTTGATGAAGAAGACAGAGAAGCAGGCTAAACACTGTGGAGAGAGAAGCAATAGAGAGCCCAGTAGAATATTTTCTTACACTCACTATAGATTTTAATAGGTCTCACCATTGCAGCTTTCCTGCAAACAGACTGGCATAATCACACACTGGCCTCTGCATGACCCAGGGGGCAAGCCTGGAACACTGCACCCCATCAGGTACACTGGGCTGTGATGCTTTGAAGAGACAAGAAAATGAGTTTTCTAGTTATTTATGTAAGCAATTCAGAAAGCACATCCACCAGTTTCTCTTCTCAGAGAGATTTTATTTTTGTGGAGACTTTTCAAGGACAAAGGATTAAATTTCCAAACTTTATCAAGGAAAAGAAAAAAAAATACAAAACCCCATCACACTATTTTTGCGACAAGCAGTGCTGCACCAATTGCAACCATTGGTAACTTCTTGGTGTCCCTGGCACAAAGCAGGTCAAACATGTGATGACAACAGCAGTGACTGCTTGGCCTCACTTCCACAGCATTCCTGATGGATGCTGTGTTGCTGGCAGCACAGGAGCATGGCATCCTCTTCTGGGCACCCAGAGCCCCTGCCTCCAGAGACAAACTCCTGATGCAACAAGGATTCAGTAATGAGATTCAAGAACAGTGGACTCATGTTTCCTTCAGGCAAATTAATGGCAGGATTAAAGTTCACAGAAAGGTTTGAAATGGAAGGTAGGAGGGAAAACAATTGATAATATACACCCTCAGAGCCTTGCAGGGTGCAGTGTACGTGTTCTCCCCTCAAAGATGTTGCACATCAGACAGGGATCTCTGAACACCTGCCCTCAGGAGCTCTGGGTGACAGCCCAATACAAGGTACATGCACAGCAGCCAGCTGAGCCTGGCAGAAGGACATGACAGACTCTGCACACCCAGCGCTGGGGAGGGATGTCAGGGGGACCCTGGCCAGCCCCACAGACACAGCAGGAGCACCTGATCCTCTGCCTTTCAGGGAGTAATCCTGCACTCTCCAAGACTAAGTGGGCTTAGCTTAAAGAACAGGCACACAGTGCTCAGAGCAGAGCCAGGAGCACTCTTTGCACTGCCTGCATGAGCAGGGACCCAGCTCTGCCCAGAGGGGTGACATCAAGCATGGGCATGGCCATCTGCCATCAGCCAGAGCTGACCCTGGAACCGCCAGCCAAACCCTGTGGTGCCCTCTCTGCCTTTTCCCAGAGTGCAGGAGACCCCAGGCAGGACCACAAGGCTCCTCTGCATTTTCCCTTGCTGCCCAGGTCCCTGCACTGTAATTACTGCCAGCCATGAGAGACAGCTAAGTGACAGGGGCAGCGAGAGCAGCAGGGAGGTGCTGGCCTTGCTGCCTCTAATGGTGGGGTCCTTCCCCAGTGGCACAGAGGCTGCCCATTAGGGGCCTCACCTATCACCAACCAAGCCAGAAATCACAGAATCACAGACTTAAACCTTTATAAAAGACACCATAAAGAACTTAATCTCTCTGGTGACAGCAAGGATGTGCTTGACAGGCTGCTGGAGTGTCTGAACTAATGATGGGGACAGCAAGGCAATGAGGTGCACACCAACTCAAAAGAGAGACCAAGGGCATCTGAAAAGGTTATGTGTAGGAAAACAAACCCCACAGTTTTGTCAGTATTTCTCCAGAAAACACAAGTGATAAAATATGAGATGAAAAATATCAGTGTCACATTCTCAGCAGCACTCTGTCTTTTACTACCAAAGCCATCCTGTTAAATACAATTTACATGTTGCTGTACTGAGGTATTCCTGTGCCCAAGCCAAGAACAACACAGCTGTTTGCTAAAGAACAGACAAACAAAGTGTGAATCTGAGAAAGAGTTAACCAAAGCTAACTGAGAGGTTTCCAAAAGGCTACTGGACAGGGTAAATAAAAGAGAACTGAAGAAAAAAGTATGGCTGTGCAAAAGAAGTGGGAGGTAGAGCTGACTTCCTCCTTCTCAATTTTCCAAGGAATACCATTGCAAAGTTTTGACAATTACGAAGCACGTTAGCTAATCATGAAAATTCATCAAGTATGTCATAAGTGACAAGGAAAGAGTACTTGACTGCTAAAATTGGATGAGCCACAAAACCTCCTGACAATCACTTACATAAATCACAGGAACATATCCATCATTTGACACAGAAGGTGTTTCCAGAGAGTAATATTTTTATGCCAAGAACAAGAAAGTTTGTATACCTCTTTTGGAATCACACCATATTTTGATCATTACCATATCAAAGCATTTCAGTGAGAAAAAAAAAAGGAAAGGGTTATGCTTTTGTGGTCTAAAACTCCAATATTTGCAACTGAGGCAGACGACCTTCCTATCCACACCAAGGCAGCATGAGCAAGGCAAAGTCACATGCCATCAACGCCGACTGCTGCTGGCATGTGAGTAATGAGGAATGACAGCAAACACACAAGAGCACTTTACACAGTGATACTTCAGTCCAGGAAGTAGCACCAGATTACAAATGTTAATCCTAAATGGTTTACAACATTGCTAGAACAAAAGAAACAAGGCAGAAGGTTTATTGCACTTTGTTTCAAGGACCTACATGTGCCATTATACCATATCAAAAGGTAAGAGCATTTAAGTGAGTGTAAGTGTAATTCATTTTCAAATCTTACCTTCAGGTTTTGCATGTGCAACTAGAAATGTCTTGGTTTATTTTATAGTTGTTTTTCAGGCTTGTTTCTTTCCCTACAACCCCCTCCCCCCTCCAGTCCCAACTATTCGAAATACAAGTTGGTAATGTCATAAATACAAAATTTCACTTCTTTCTGCAAATACAAACCCAAGCTAAGAACTTGCTATCTAACTTGAAGTGCTGTTTGGTTTTTCATTAAAGGAAACCCAGCTCACCTCCTGTGAACCTCCTGCTCCTCAGAGCTGATCCCTGCCAACAGCCAGAAGTGCTGTGCTCTTTAGAGGTTTGGATGCATCCACCTCACACTGGGACTCTCTGCATGTTTCCCATTAGAGCAACTAACTGACTTCCTTTTCCATCAATCCTAGTGCAGAGCAGGAAACCGCACATGGACTAACACAGCTTAGGAGTTTACCAGCTTCAGCAATTCATCTTTGCACCACTGGTTTCCCTTTGGGAAGGGGTAACACAGAAGGTACAGTAGGTAGTTCTGCATGTAAGGTAGCAGAAGAATGCAAAGAACAGCAATAAAACACATACTTTTGACACATTATTTCAAGAAGAAATAACCTGCCATCCACAGCTTATTTCCATCCTTCTGCAATTTTCTTTTTTGTTTTAATTCTGAGTCTTGACAGTAGCTCTCAATTTCCCACCATGGAATTTTACATAACATTATGCATTGTCAACATCCTATGGAGTTTGAAGATGTCAATGATAGCTTGAAATATAGCCCACTTGTTCTCTTCTCTACCATTCTTGAAATGCTGTCAAGAGGTATACTGATAATTAAATCTCTATGTACATCAAAAGATATCCCTCAGCTCAGTAAAATGCATACGCTCCAGCAGCACAATTAGTCTGAGATGACATCCTAGATTTTCTAGCTAATAAGGTCAAGAGAGAAAAGATGGGAAATCACACCTATCCAACTGCAGTTTTTACTGGCATATGTCTGTGAATGTTTGCTGTATTTCTTTTTTGAATTTAAAACTTGTCTTGCTAGCAAAAGGAGAAAAAGATTGATGCTATAGTCCGTACACTAAAATACAGTATGTTGAGAAACAGATGCTAGCACAATATTCCATGCACCCCAGCAATTGAACAGCAGTTCTCCTCATCTTCACACAAAAATTTCTGCACAGTTGCCAACTACTTAAAAATGAAATACAATTATATTATCCCAATAGAAGTAAAGTATCTCCATATAATATCACAGGCAAATTACCTTGGTTACTAGAACCACAGAGAGGTGGATGTTTGAGAAACAACTTACCTTCAGTTATTTTACAAGAATATTTGCCACCAAATGTGCTAAGCTAAATTACTGTCCATGCACCTACGAGTATGGGGAGCACAGTAAACTGCTAAAACTCTTCAGCAACAGCAGCACTGCTTATGGCCACACAAAGGAAACAAAGAAGTCACTGATATTTGTACTTTACTCTGTTTATGTGACATTATTCTACAAAAGCGAGTAACTCTGAAATCCCAGTTCTTCAGATGACCTGCAGGGCATGCAATATAATACAGCTCAGTAATTTTGCTCTTTACCTCTCCACAGAAAGGAATTACATTTCTCTGCACATGCTGTGATTTATAGCACTCTGTTTTGTTTGTGCTCAGAGATTCCTATTAAGGCCATTAAATCATATAGCCACTGATGGACTTCAATTAGCACTGGAAACACACAAAAAAAGCTTTGTTAAAAATAAAGTTAACTAACTGACAAAAGATATTTTTGAATCCAAGTTTTCTCATACAACAAAACAAATAACCTGATGAAACAAAATACAATGGGAAAGTAGTTGCAACCTTAACTGTGGAGAAACACCCCATCAGTTCATAATGAGCACGGGACTGTCATTTATCCTGAAGCTCAGAACCAGGCATTGTCCATCCTCTCCAACAGCTCTTTGTTACTACTCCCATGATTGTTTGCAAGCATATTCAATCCAATTAACAGTTTTTAGTAACAAGTATCTGGCCTTTGCTAGGAAATGTAACGAACTCTTTGGAGAGAAATCAGAACCTCTCACTGAATTCCCTTTCATTACAGAAGGAGTCCAACTCCTTCCCACCCCCAATCCCAGAGGATGGATTTTGTCACGGTCACTTCACTCAGGGCTGAACCCTCAGAAAGCATGAAGAAACTCAAATGAATGGCCTAGAAACATGTGTGAACCAGAAATTAATTTGAAACAATATATATGGCACAGTTTAAGTATAAATTCAAATTCACCAAAGGCACAGGGGTGACAAGAACTCTAAACTCTTGGCATTTGGCACCACTGGAATCAGACAACCAAATGAGCCAAAAAGCAAAGAAATCATAATGCTTTTCTACATAACAGTCTACCTGCAATCTACTGCCAATACTACAAAATTTGGTGATTCATCAAAATCCATCCTCAAGGCAACAAGAGAAAATAAAGGATTACGGTTAAAGTAATGACCACAAAAATAAACTAAGAGGCATGAAACAACCTTTACCACTGTGTTTGCTTTCTAGGAGACAAAGAACAAGACATTAAATTTAAATTGTTCTTCACAGCATCTCCAAACCGATTATCTCATGGTTTAACACCTTTACTGTACAAATGTCTGCCTAGTGATTACAACAGATTAATCTTTTCCAACAAGACAGAACTAGATTTTTTTTAAAAGCCTCAAAAGTATCTTTAGTCAAAATCACGAGAAGGGGGGGAAAAAATAAACAAGAACAGAATAGTTTCTCTTTGCCCAATTTCTTTCCTAAAAGAGCTCAAAATAATTTCTGAAACAATCCATTTTAAAAATCTTGCATCAGTTGTTTTGGTCTAAAAACACATAATATGCTTTTAATTAGCATAAGAAAAATTCTTTATGTGTTTTTAAGAATAACAGATACATTTAAATAGTAAAATATGCACAAAATGAACTTTCAAATATTTGCACTGACAGCAAAGTACCAACCCTATAAACCCCAACCACTGGGCACAGCACTTTTCCTCTTTTGTAGCTCTGGAATGAATGTCTATTTTAAGCAATGGATCCCAAATTAGACAATATGGGTCCTTATAGATCCTGGAAAATCAGGAACACTGTGAAGGACCATATACCATGAACGTCTTTAATAGCATGAACATTAATAGCAGGTTACTTTTTGAACAGCCGGCAGTGGGAGGAAGGAACTTTGTGGACTGCCAAGGAATTAAATTTGCCTGCTGGCAAGAATGCATCACTATTTGTGGAGTAAAAAATGAATGAGAGAATGTGGCCAGATCATAGCCCCTGGTCCTCAACTCAGACCTATGTAATGAGTCTAAGTTTTCTTTTTCCTTCTAATCTGATGCAGCCATCGCCCGTTAAAACCTCAGGGAAAAAGAGGAAGTTCCAGAATAATGCAGATAAATTCTTAACTGCAAGTAAGTCAGACACTGGTGATCCAGTGATTTATAATTAGTGGTGAAGAGTAATGAAGAAGGAATAACTATATATTTGTTCTAAAGTAGCCATGGGGAACTTTTACAGAACAGGGTCTGCATTTTCCCATATAAGAGGGAAAGCAAAACAATAAGCATTTTAATTGGAATCATCCTTATAATTAAATATTCAGTCTCTCTTTGACTGAAAGCAACAACCCACATTCCAATCACAAACAGTTGCAAACTCACAAATATCTTAATTTTCAGTTTCTACACCAGACTTCTGGCATTTATTAAAAGTAACACAGGTTTTTACAAAGGGAACTGGCAGACATCACGTCGCCTGGTAAAAATAAAACCAGGGACCAAGAAAGAACAATATTTTTGTTCAGAACTGCCATCTTTTTGCAGGGAGATGGCCATGCCTTCTGTAAGCAGGCACTTCAACAAATCTCTGTATAGCTCAAGTAAACCAACTGACCTAATTAGAAGACCACAAACTACAGGAAACAAGGGAAAGCTTCCTTGGGAAGTGTGTCTGCCTTTCCACTGGTGCTTAGGACCACACTAAGTTTATTACTACAAAAATGTTCTACATAGATCATACTTTTACTTAGTGTCTAGGAATACAACTCTTCTCTTTCTGGGTATTTTAATAACTTTTTAGAATCGGTAAGAAAACCAGTTCTGATGGCAGCTTTTTGGAGAGAAAAGGAACTGGGCAAAACACTGTCAACTGGCAGGTAGGCTCCTGCACCTCCCTCCTACTTCCTTCCACCAATTTAGCACATCCACATTACCAGATGGAAAGATGACAAAGATCCATTTGCTCAAAAACACCTCTCCAGTCAGCAGCAGACAGCTGCCCTCTCTCAGGGAGCAAGCTCTATTCTGACAGGCACATCAAATGCTTTGTCAATATATATTTGGGCATGTTGATACCTGCTGCCTGTCTCATTCCCAAGTGGAATCTCTTCCCATACCATGTGATGTGAAATCTCCACATACACTCACATACATACACATCTTTGATCCACCTAAGCTCAAGACAAAGCAATTTCCCTCTAAAATTCTTACCCTGACATTTGACAACTGCAAAAGAGAGACCAGCCATTTCAAAGTGAGATGACTCTTGAACAACTGAACAACACTGGAGGAAAAAGAAAGACACATTTCCAAATATGCCAAACAACTTGATCAGATGTGTGTCCAGACTACTGTAATTTCAGGAGAGCACAAGATCCAGATCTGAATTTTGCAATTTGGCATGGCTCACTCCAGGCCACCCTCTCCATCTTCTTCCACAAGCTGTAGCTTTCAATTGAGGCACATTACAGCTAACAAAGTCATACAATTTAGCTGATCCAATAAAATGATCCAGACAGGAAAGATCCTTCCTCAAATGCCTTGTTATCTTGATTAGATAATTGAGCTTCTAAAGTTATTTTGTGCTGCTAGGAGGCAGGCACATACACATTGACTCACTCAATGACTCTGGGCAAGGTTCAGCCATCTCCTTGCACCTGCACCCAATTTAGCATAACTGTTCCTTGCTCCTTCACTACCTGACACATTAGCTCCTTGAGATTCTACAAAATCTCAAAGTGGGGCAAAACTCTGTCTCACGTGGTCTCTTAATAAAATTGATCTTTGAGAAAGTTTCCTTAGCCTACTCTGGAGTCTTTTGTTTCAGCCCCCATACTATTCATGCCAAATAAAAGAGGCTACACATACTAACTGAGCCAAGAATGGAAAAAAGTCCAGATGGTTTAGTAAGGAGTTTGACATGATTACAAGAAGTTTCCAGAAATTAGTAATTTTCATGGACTAAGCTGTGTCCTACGTTAGCAGAATGTGTTTTCCATGATCTCCTTTGGTCTTTTGAAACCTCCCAAAGGCTCAACATTTCAGACGGTAATTTGCTTTATGTCTGTTAATTCTTGCTACATTCTTCACAGAAAATGCTCCTTTTCCTTCACAACAGACGTTCCAGAAATCTCCTTCTGTTCATTTTCTGAGAAGCTCCACACGTTCTAGATGTGTCTCTAAGAAAAGCTCTACTGAACAGGGTAAACACACCCAGACATAAGTAGCCTAAGCAAGAGGAAGGTACTTAAAATTGCCTCAAAATAGGACACAATTACAGCCACAATATCCAGAGCTTATATAGTAAAATAATTTGATGAGAGATAAAGGTGTTAATTAAAGTTCTTGACCTCTGTTCAGGATCCACAGCTGGAGTGAGAGATTTAGGATGGGTCTCTTGACACCTAACCTCAGACACCTGAAAGCCAGGCGCTGTAAGTCAGCTCTACAGACTCTCTGAGTCAAGAAAAAGAGATGGGTTTCCTCAAAACCCAGTGTATCCCATCTGTCCATGTCTGCAGTGGCATGGATGTAAACCATGTAGATACCAACCTGAGGAGGGCAACACGAGCCTCTGGAGCTGCTTTCTCTTTTCACTGTGTACAACAGGAGGTTGGTTGCACATCCTGGGTGTATTAAGGTTTCAGAAGACTAATTCAGAGCACTACAAACTCCTCTTTACCAGCAGGTACTTTATACATCTCAGAGATGTTACACACTTTTATATACAAATCTCACTCAGTGCATCTTGACGAAGAAAATACTTCTAGAAGAAATTACTGATGAAGTAGCACTCACCAGAGCACCTTACTGCTGTGACATGCCAGTGGCACACAATCACCACTCATCCAGGCCATCAGTCAGATGCTGCAGCTTTAAGCTTACTTTACATACCACAACAGGCATAGATGAGCATGTCCTACAATAGTCTGTACAGCTCACTGCCCTGTTTAACCCATCTGAAAGCAGAGACTGTAGAAGCAAAACAGAAGCTGATCTGGTGATAGAAGTACAGCAGCAGGAAACAAATACTGAAAGCTGCTTCTTTAGAGACAGAAAGATACCTCCCAAAGGAAACAACTCACTTTCTTCTTCCCAGCACAAAAATGATGTGGCAGTCATGAATGAGTAAAAAGGAGTGGAAACCACACAAAAGGAACTGAAAGCAGTCTAAAGCCCATTGTGCAAACCATGGACTTTCGACCTGAGAGCACGGTCTTGGGAGAACTGCTGCCACTGAGCTAACTAAGCTGAAACAACCTGCTGTTCCCAGGCCACAAGGTAACACCTCACAATAAATGGCTGTGGAGTGAGTTCTTATGAAACAAGGTTAGCTTCACACACCATGCCCACAAAATCCAACATGCAACATCCAGTCCTCAAAGGAACAGCACCATGACAGCCTGAATTTACTCAGAGCACAATCACTCATTTTATTTATCAGTTCAGAGAATGCAAATCTCAAGGCACTTTGTGAACAAACTACAACAACAATTTATGACCCACAATGATGGTTTAATATACACTCAAAAGCTGGATACCAGCATCCTCCCAAGTGGAGCTGAAATATATCAGGCCCTTACACAGACATTGAATCTGTACTATTAATCCAGAAATCCTGGCATAACTACTGCAGTCATTCAAGAAAACCAACCAACCAAACAGCAACAACACAGTCCTGGCACAAAACAGATCAAAACTGAAGTTTAGAGGAAAAACAATATATAAATATAACCAAATGGGGAAAATTCAGAAGGCTGTTTCAAAGTTAAGGCTATGCAGGTCTAGATAACACTGAGTCTGTTCTGTGTTCCAAGATGTTGTCATTATTATTCCAGCATTTTAATTTTTTGGACCAACAAAATAAGGACCAGGCTCAAGAATATCTCCCATCCAATAATGTGAACACTTTCTGTTCTTGGGAAGACAGTTTTTGCAGACATCAACCTGTCAGACCATGTTAAGGTTTGTGAACACAGGTACCAACAGGCAGGAGCTGAAATTTAGCTCAGCAGTCTTATTTCTGAAGGTCAGTAGACAAGGAGCACAGAAGGAGGAGCACACACTCTCTTGTGTGCCAGAGCAGCACAAGGAGCTTGAGGGAAAGGGTCACTGCTGCCTCAATGCAGGACTCGGTGCTTTTACCAGAACAGTGTTCAAATTGATTCCTTGCAAGGGATGGAAAGAAAGGTAAGAGCCATTGCCCTGTTTTGGATGGGAAAAGAAGCTGTGCAGTGAAAAGGGATAAATCAATATAAAGATGCTGATTTTACAATGCTGAAGTATGCCTATTACTCTGAGCACCCCCGTTACAAAGGGAAACAGTGAAGGGAGGGCTGCAGAGGAAAGGACAAACATAAAGACTCCCCAGCCGTGCCAGAGCTGTTCTGAACACATCCTTACACTCACCCTGGCTGCCCAGACACACATGTGAAACTGCTGAAGAGTGGGGCAGGGTGAAAAGGGACATCTTCTCACCCACTGCCACGTGGTTCTGACAACTTTCATATTCAAATTTCTACACGGTAGAAGTCTTCAGCTTACAAGCTTCCCTTCACATCATCAGGGAAAACAAGTTTTTGTTCACTAACACCCAAGTCACAACTCAACCACAAAGCATGACTAGAGCAAACCATGCCCTGAGTGCACAGCCCACGTCGCACAACTGCACAATCTCAAATCAACGTCAGCCTTCAGAGCTGGCCCTGCTGCTCTGAGAGCCACCAGGTCCTCAGAGGGGGGACCTGCCTTTCATGCCACTCCATGCTCTGCCCTCTGAATGGTTTCTTGTCTCTATAACCCAGGCAATGGACAATTCCTCTGGGACACTCACAGGCAAAAAAGCTGCATGACTTTATCAACTACCTTATCAGAGGAATGGAGGGGTGAGAGGGTAGGAAGCATTGCAGGCAATTTAACAAGAAAATAAACACAAAGTGGCAAAGTCAACTGCCTCTGATAACACTGTTTTTGTCTTTCAGGTGTTAAATTAAAAAAACCCAGGTGTACTAGACATATCAAGACAGACACGGAAAAGAGTCAGAGGAAATGGTAAAACAAACACATAAACAGAGGAGTTTTGGAAAGGGAATTAACTCTAACATGTTGAATTTTATAAAACAAATGTAGATTTTACTTGAAATTTGTTTCATTTCCTTTGCATTTTTCCAACACACACACATTACAAGCAAGTTGTTGCTGGTGGGCTTACTCAGCTATGAACACTGCACTACTGCTATCAGTAAGATCAATCATGCACTAAATTGCTACTGAAAACATATTCTCTCTTCTGGCTTTATTTCTCCACATGGTTAAGCTCCTATTCTCTACTGTACATTTTTATGTAGGGAGTAACTGCATTTTGAAATCACCTACAACTTAACCACTGGCTTCTGAACAAGGCTCAACATGAAATATTTTTTTCCCATACGATGGTAATACCAAGAGCTGTGGCCAATATGAACACACAGATTGTGGTCACATTTTGTTTGGGACTGTGCTGGTTAACCAAGGAATTAACAGGCTCTTAAACAGAACAACATTATTTTTGTCAGTTTTCACTAACCCACAATATTCTCTTTCTTCAGAACAGGCAGATTTCCACTACTTATCTCACTTAGAAATTAATTAAATAATGTTTACACTTAAAAAAAAATGTTTGAAGAAAAAATAACTATCAACAATCTAGCACCACCACTTGAAAATTAAAACATACTTAAATAGAAGGTTCACAAATCCTCTGCTTGACTTTGATTTATGAGCAGCTAGAATTCCAGGAGGTACCTGGGCACCCTTTAAAGGTTTCCAGCTTGTTAAGCAGAGATGCATGAAGGGAATGTGAGGCAGTAGGGCCAAGGCTAACCCTGTGGCAGGTGCTTCTGATGCTACAAATACTGCTGGACCCAATGACTACCTTAAAGATATCTGGAACGGAAAATGATTTTTCTAGCAATTGTTTGGTGGTTTGGGTTTGTAGGTTTTTTCCCAATAGACTGACTATAGTTTGCTGGTTCTTTTGGAGATTTAAAGTAGGCCTGGAAGGCTGGGGGGTAGGGAAGAAGAACTTGGTTTTGCAGTTAATTTTTACATGACAGAAAATACACAGAATCTGTTTTTCCCCAGTGGGATGCTGAAATGTGAGTCTTAAATTTTGATTTAACTGAGATGCTCCATTTGGGCTCGCTCCTTGTGAAAATTCATTAGATGCTGAATTTAAATCTGCTTTGTAAAAGTTTAAGACACTCTCATTCAATTGTTTTCATCCTCTCATACTTTACAGTTGTGGTAATAAGTTGAGCCCACCAGCACTGCCTGCCCATTTCTAGCACATTCTCCACTACATCTCAGGACACTGTCAGCAAGATTACAGCAATTCTGCAACTTACAGAAAACTCTGCATACCACAAAGAGAAAACAAAGATTGCAACATTATACTGAGAACTGAGAAAAAAGCAAGCACTGCTACCCATCACTCAAGGTTTGTTTCAGCACTGAGTTGGCAGGTCCAGGGTTTGTAACACCAAGCAACACAGGACTTCATTTTCTGTGAAGACTCAGAATTCAGGAAGTAAGATCTCTGTACCTCTTTCAATTCTCCAGCTCTTCGACAACCTTATTCTAACACTGGCCTAGCCCTTATAGGCTGGGTTTAGTAGCATGAAATACATTAATCCTCACCCTCAGACAGAGGAAGGAATACAAAGAGAGTAGGTTTGGGATGGATCACAGGGCTGTATAATCCTGAGCACACCAGTTAACCTTCCCATGCTTCATTCACCACCTGCAAAGCTGGGATAATGCTCAGACACTCCAAAAGCCTGCTACAAGGCTTAATTAACCAGCATTTGGGCCTTGGCTCAAACACACTGAAGTGACCAATACACTCACTTTCTCTGAAGCTGGGGGTGGAAAAGGGAGGTTTTACCCTGTGTAAGGTCTCTGAGAACACTGTTGTAGATTGGTAACAACTTTTCTGCCAAGGGAGGGTGCAAATACTTCAGTCAGGACAAACAAGTGAGCAGGACCACTTGTCATGCTCAAGCCCTAGGCCCTAAATCCCAGCACAGGCAGGAACCTGCACCTGCATCACACCCAAGGCCCTCATCTCTACTCTGAACAGTTTTCACAGTACAAACTGTACTGTTTCCTCTTTGCAAAAAGAAATTACAAGGGCACAAACTGAGAGGTCTAAATTGACAAAAATTCTCCAGCACAACTGGGATTTGAACTCACTTCAAGTCCAGGGCCTTATCTGTTAGGCAAAGCTGTCCAAGAAGATAAGCTTTGTTACCATGTCCTTGTTAAAAGAGATCTTTTATGTGGGTTTTTTTTCCACAACGACCTAGCTCTTTCTCATTACTGTTTTCCTTGGAAACAAACATGTACTTTGCACAGTTTCTTCTGAACTCTGGGTTTTTGAGAATAATCTCTACTAAAATTAAATCTTTTTTGTTTGTTTGTTTACTCAGTTCTACATGGATCTCTCTGATAAACACAGAATGAAAGACAAATGGAGTTTAACAATCATGATACTGAATAACCTTGACTTATAGATCCCAGCACCACTCTGCACAGATCTGACTGAGGAGCTGAGAAATCTCGGCCTTGTGGTTAGGCAAGGTGGCTGCTGAACAAGAAGCATATGTCAGTGTGGTTTTCAGACTTTCCAAGCTGCATTCCTACTTCTTCCTCCTGCTGAGGAGGTATTTCCTCAACTTCTCGAGTGAATGAACTGCATGCTATCTCTTGGACATCAGTCAGTATTCTCATATCTCTTTTGGTAAAGAGTGCATTTATGTATGTGCTGATGTCTGTATTTTGGGGAGAAAATTGTAATGTATTGCATCAGAAGAATACACTTCCAATTACAATTGTAATTGTACAGTTACAATTTTGTAACTGTAAGCCAGTTGATAAAACAGCTGCTTTTGGTAACTTCTTTTCTGAAAAGTGTTAAGACCTGGTCGTGCTGCACGAGACACCTTAACTGAATGACAGAACCAGATGTAAAATCTCAGGCAGTTTCCCTCAAGTAAAACCTTTTATGAACATGACCACACAGAGGAGAGTATACATTTTGTTTGACTGAGAACAGCATATTTAAGCTTACCTACCAGGAGATCCTGGTTTTGGTAGCACAGAAGCTTCACCTCTGCTTGAAAGACTCTGTGATTTAAATACTGCAATATTCTCTTTTCTTCTAGCAGTGCTATCACTGCTGCAAAAGTTCTCTGTTATCACCATGGCAGGAGTTCTGTGCTATCACTGCTGCAAGGGTTCTCTGCTATCCCTTCTCTCATCAGAACTGCCATTGGCCCCTGCTGCATCTCCACTATAAGGTCAAAAGGTATCAGAGGTGAACATCTAGAAAGAAACAAGGTTAAAGTATTTTTAAGAACAAAATGTGCTATACAAGCAAGGCCTCAGTCTGTAATTACCACATATGGCAGAAGAGGGCTGTAGCAAAACCAACAATCAGCTTTGCACGATCAGTACCCAGAGAAAATGAAAGGCCAGTTGCCTGTGAATGTACAGCTCCCAGACTATAGCTTTAGGTTTACAGAGCAGGACAGGTGATATTCAATCCCTATCAAGCTTATCTGCTAAGTCACAGCAGAAAATACAAATATTCTTGACTTTTCTACCTCTTCATAAGCAGTCACAAGAACACAGTACGTTCACAAGTGGATGAGGAAAGGCCTATGGCAAAGTTCTGTTCATACTGAAGTATCTGTGTAAATTACATCTCAGAGCATTCCTTCTTTTGTGCCAAAAGCCATAGATCACATCCTCTCATGCATCATTCAAGTTTACTTCTTTTTGGAACCACTAAGAGTTACAAATCCATTTATAAAATTCTGTGAGAAACAGTCAATTATCTTACTTTCTTTTTAAAATATATTAAAATTAGAATGCAATAAAAGTCTAGTTTCACTGTGTCAAGAGTACTACTCAAAATCAAGTGCTAAATTATTCCTCACTTTCAATTCATCACTGTTTAGCAGAATTTACATACATCAAATCTCAGTAAAAACAACTTCACAAGGGTTGTAAACAAAGACAGAAGTGAGAGCTGGGCTGGACAAGACTATGTAATAAGAATGGCCATGCAAGCCAAGCTTCTACCCTTTTTTAGGCTGTAAACCCATGCACTTCACACCAAAACTGAAAAGCAGGAGGTAAATATAACAAATTTCTTCAGTTGCAATAAACTGCAGAAACAAATGTTTTCCATTTTGGAAGCTTTAAGTTCTTTCAAAATTATTTTTACTATTATGTCCCTAAAAAGCTAGGAGGCCAAAATTTATTTTAGCATACACTTCTCTGCTCTTCTTGGAGGTGAAGCAAAGAAAGAAGGGATTGGCAGGACGCATTTAAACTCGAAAATAATCCTTTCAAATGACATTTTGCCAGGACATTCCCTTCAATGTAACACAAAGGAATTAATGCAAATAGACTATCCTCAAAAAGAGAATCTAAACATTGCCATTTTCTCTTTGGCCCTAAAAGCTATTACCAGAATGACTGTAAAATAGTTTTATTCAGGAACATGAGCACAATGCACCAGACTCTTTTCTTGTTTCAGAGATACTGAAGCCCTTATTGCTCTAATCCTCCCACAAGCATCACACCACTCTTGGCCCATTCAAACCCCAACCCAGGCCATGCAGACAGGCTGGCCTGCTTCCCCCTCCCACCCCACTGCCTCTGTTCACTCACATCCTGATTTTCCCCAAATCAAACTCTCATGACTGGTTTCAAAGCATCCTGCAGACCCTTTTAAAGCAGATGAGCAAGTAGAGCCTTTGTCCCCACATGGAGGCAAGAGCAGAAGCGTGCCTGGGGTGGCTGTGACATGCACAGCCCTGGTGCCACAGAGCCATCCTGGCCTGGCACAGTCTGTGCACACAGCGAGCTGCCAGCCCCAGCCACCTCTGCTGAGCAAAGCCCAGCTCAAGAGCAACTGCAGAAACACCACATCACCTCACTGTCCCAGCCCAGGAGACCTTCCTGCCCCAGGGGCGCTGCTCCTGTCACAGGGGAAAATGAAGGGCAATGGGTACAAGTTACTTCTGAGGAGATTTCAACTGATGACAAGACAAAAAAATTTCACAATGAGAACAACCAGCCACTGGAATATTCTCCCCAGGGAAGTGGTGGACTCTCCAGCACTGGATATGTTTAGGGTTTGGCTGGACAGGGTGCTGGGAAAATTGTCTAGCTCATGTATTTGCCAAGAACGGCCAGACCAGGTGATCACTGAGGTTCCTTTCCACTTCTAGTCTATGATTCCTAGAGCACACAGGCTCTGCATGGAGTGCATGAGGCCAGCCTGTGGGATGCCAGCTGAAGATGGATTGGTGTTTCTTAATTTAGCATAGAGGCCTGAGAAAAAAGATGTTACTGAAAGGCAAGTGGCTGACCAAGTGAAACAAAGACACGTCTGCTCCTTGCGATGCTCCCAGGGAGGAAACTATCACCAAAACAGGGGGTCACCACAAATCCAAGATGCTACTTCAATTCACCTATGAAGTATTTTGACAGATACTTGAGATATAAGTGGCACCTAGGTCTCACACAACACAGAGGAAATTCAGCTTCCTACAGATTAAAACCTTTATTGGATTTTTCTCTGCATGGCCTGAAAGCATTTCTCTCCAAAATGAAGACTTGTATATGACAGAATTCAGCTATTGAACAATATACCACGGCTCACCCTTAAGGCTCTGTAATATTATATCCATTAAATGGTACATTTTTTGAAGCAGCCAATGTAGTTATGAGAAGCTACAATTTTCTCCATGTCTGTCAGTGAGATGCCTTCTCATACCTGTGGCCCAATGCAGAAGTGCAGCACTGTGGAACCACTACAACATTCCCGTATCATCCTTTTCATTAGGTTTCACAATCCAAAAGAACCTCGTGGAGAAGGGGAAACTGAGAAAAGAGAATCCTCATTCCTGCCTCCTCCCACGTCCTTTATAAAATTTAATTTTATTTTGCTGTCACTTAAAAAAAAAAAATTATTTACTTGCATATTTAGATGCTGTAATCCTGCCCTGCAGGACTCAGAGCTGGCTTGCAGGCAGGCTACCAGCCATAGCTTGGAGCAATCAGAAAAACATGTCCACCACCACCCTGAGAAGGACAATAAACCACACAGAAGCCAACAGTGAAAACCACAACTCTGTGAGAAATCTTCAAAGACAGAGCTTCATCCAACCTTTCTGCTTTCTTTTGTGTAAAAAATAACTCTTGTATGCCAACAAATCACTGACAAACATAGTCCTTGTTTTAGCTCTTATACTTATTTGCATATTTGAAGTACTACAGAGGTAAAAGTAACAGACATTCCCCTTTTAAAAACCCAAAGAAAGAATGGGCCAAAATGTGTTTTCAGCATAAACCAGCATATCAGAGTAATGTGGAATAAACTTCACTTTCAAACTTAGTGTATTCAAATTTTACTGAAAGCACGATCTGTATGTTTACATGGCAGCTATGTCAGTATTTATACAACTGCAGAAGTTGGAGGCCTACTGGAGAAAAATAAGTAGAAGGTGATTATCTGACTCACAGAGGTAAGGGGTTGTACCAGTTCCACAAAAAGAAGTGATGAAGATGCTCCATTTCCTTCTTACCACTTGGAAGTGCTGGTTGTTTAAGGACTTTTCAACTCCTTGGGTGAAATGTAGCTGAAGGTTTCCAGATCAAAACCTTGCAGCAGCTGCACCAGCCTCTGAACGTCTGGGTCAGCCTCATCAGTCCCTCTTCAACTACCCATCTGAATGAGGAGCACAGGACACTTGTAGAACACCAGCTTCCAAAGTCAGCTGTGGAGACAAAAAACTGCCTTTCATAGAAAAGGAGCTTTTTAGAAGCACTTTCAGTATTGAAGTGTGGCAGTCACTTTATCTTTGCTAGGTCTGGTGCACGGTTGGTTTTACCTGTACCCACATTGGGTTCAATGGTGTAAGGCAAAGTTCTTCACTAAAGGTGGAGGAGGGAAGTAGGACCAAAGGCTCTCTTCAGCAATCTGGACACAGGGGGCTACGGTGATTTAAAAGAAGAATTGGCTTGTGGACAGATCTCCTCCTCCTACCTCCAATCACCATAGTATAGATATCAACCACACCATTCAAACCCTACCAAACAAAGGCAGAAGCTAGGTAAGCTGTAATTTCTTGGGCCCTGCACTGTGTCCTCACAGTGGACTGCACACATCACTCATAATGGTAAGCAGTATGCAACCAGAGTCATCATGTCTTTTTAGAAATCAGCTCTGCAAATCACACATGCTCACAGAACCCATGACTTAAAACACATAGATGACCCCACTCTTAACTCTACAGACTATCTGACACAACACCATTGAGCAGCAAGACCACTATGACAGTTCCAAGGGAGAGGCCAAATGGGTCATTGTACATGCCCATGGGCATGCTTGCTGCAAGGGCAAACACACCCAGGGAAATTTCCAATGCCAAAAGAATGCAGAATGGTACCTCTGAACCTTGTCACAGTACAACATCCAAAACTAGTGGGGAAAAAAAAAAAGATGTTCATTTTCCAGGCAACCTGAGTATGCAGCTTTTCCACAGGTAGTGGAAGTAACATTTGTTATTCCACAGGTAGTGGAAATAACATTTGTTCTTCCATGAGAGCACCACCTCTGCTAAGACTTGTTTTACGCACAAGTCCAAACCCATTTTCATCTAAGTCAAGTACAAGTCATATCCTCTTCAAATAAGTACAATCTGAACTGGGCATCTCTTCTCTGCAGAGCTCATGGTGGAGCTTTAGGGCCTGAGTCATCTGACCTATTTTTAATGCCACATCAGGAGGGGAAGAATTGCACCCTGGAGTGTGCATTTCTCTCTAGCAACTACCACACAAATCCAGACAACCCACCTTGCCCAAAACATCTCGAACATTTCATGTCTCCAGTTTATCTGGTCAGCAGATCTGATGATACTCAAGGCCATGCTTCCAACCATGCTAAACCTTGACAGTCACTGGGGGTGGATACACCAGTCCCAGTGCTCAGGGGGGGCCAGCAGGATGGCTGAGCTCAGACAGGCTGCCAATAGCATGAACAGGCCACACTCAATGCATGGCTGTCCCAACAGCATTCCAAGGCACACACTTAGCGTGGATTACCAAGAACATTACACTTTTGTACATTTCCACACTGCAGACACTGAAAAGGGCTTGGCTGAGGCAGAAGATAAACCCTGTCCCTGCTTTGCTGGATTAGATAGATTCACTCACACACCAGTTACAGCTTCAAGTTCAAGAGAGAGATTTCCCTTTCCTTTCTCGTGAATGTTTCTTGTTAGAAGAGATTGAAGGAGTGGGACACCTGGGGATCAGAACCTAATGGATTCCAGCACAGACTCTGAGTCTCAAAATCAAATTCTGCTGTCACTGAAATGTTGCTAGGTATCTTTGTTATTCTTTCCAGTATCTGTCTTCTTGTTTTGGTGCTGTCAGAAGGATCATGTTTCCTTAGACAGCAAATGCCCTGGCTGCCACTGTTACCATGCTCCCAGGAGGTCATGTGGCATTTCCAGCACCCAGGACATAACAGGGATTATTGCAGCACATGCCCCCACCTGTGAACTTGCAGGTTGCACGGAATAGACAGTATAATATAAAAAAGCCATAGATAAATTGCTACAGTAATTAGATTACACAGTTGTCATGAAAGTGTTTGGTTGCAGCCTGCATTCATTAAAAGTATAATCAAACAACTGCTTAAGAAAGATTTTTTTTTTTAGCACACACGTTTCACTATCAGCAACAGCACAAAGATTACTGGTGGCTGCACCTCTGACTCCCAAGGACTTGTTAGCTCTAGCTGTTGATCCATTAACTAAATATATTTTTCTGGGAATTTCTGGCCAGGAATGTCCATACTGACCCAAACTACTGCAGGTACAATAGGTCACTCATAGACTGTAAGACTGCTCTCAGTGCTCATCAGGTTCATGCCTGGTTATTACCCACCGGTCTCCCCCACTAAGTAGCCAACTGCTGGGATTTGATTCTCTCTTTGTTTGAGGGTACTTATTTGGAGGGGCTGGTGGGCCACTAACATCAGGGTTTAACTCAAGTACACAAAAGCCAGGAAATTCACAGCCAGGGCTGAAAATGTGCGCTGACACAGCAGCATTATCTCCTGCCATTAAGCCTTTTCTGGATCTTTTGGCACAACTGCCAGGGTTAAAGCCTGCATGTCAGCAGAGACTTTGCCACTAATTTGTTTGCTTTACTTATGTCGCTAGCATCGGTCAGATATATTCTTAACTTAACAGGAACACCTCATGAAGGCCAAGCACATATGCACACGCATCTCCACACCCAGCACCTTTCCATTTGTGATTTCACCTTCCTTCTCCCCAGGGCTGTGAATGCAGCATGAACCAACTCACAGAATCCCAGCTGGCCTTCCAGAGTGGACACAAAAGGGGATTAAGCAGCACTGAATAGTGCTGACAAACAGACCTGGGCAAGCGTAGCAATTGGTAATTCAGAGCAGCGAGCGTCACATCCCAAGGATCCGGCTTTGGCTGCCCTTCCAAGCCCGGGAAGGTGGGCGGGAGCAGGACCCTGGGGATTAGCCATGGCAGAGCTCTCCTAAGGGGCACAGATGCCAAAAATGGTGCTTGGGGAACTGCTCTTGGCTCTTTTAGTCACCCTCACTGAATTCATTTAGTCACTCTTTTAACAGGAGGGTGAGGATAGGAAGCTTTGGTGGCCTTTACTGGGAAGTGACTTCCCAGAAAGGGAATATTCTCCATTCCAATGGCAGAAGTGGGCCTGGACTGCCGCAGGTGGGCACAGCCATGGCCACTGCCTGCCCCTTTTCCCTACTGTGCCAGCCACTCCAGAGGCTTCTCAAATCTAAAACTATCACAGGAGAAAAAAAAACAGCTCAAAGCAATAAGCAGGTGAGGTTTTTCCCTTTTCTGCTTGTGTGACTATGAGCTACACAAGGGGGGATGGTTGAAAATGGATTAAATTGTGAAATTACCCCAGCAGGCGAGCCCACTCCTGCAGGAGAGCTCTCCTGGGGCACAAGCTGCTGGCAGCCATGGAGAAGTGTCAGGCTGCTCCCCTCCCACACTGGCTTCGCTGCTCTCCCACCAGAGCCAGCATGTGCCCAGCACAGCCCCACCGAGTCCCCGGGGCCCAGCCCCACACATGCACAGCCCGGATCAGGACTGCTGCCTCAGGAATGCTGAAGCAGGCAAAGCCTCACTCATGGAGGCTGGAAAGGAAAGGGGACCCAGGTAAAAGTGAGGAGCCAGAGGAGGCTGCCTGGGTTAAACAAGTGACAACACAGCAGCCCCCAGCTCCTTCCCACACAATTTAAATGCTCTGCCAAGCAATGGCAGTTCCAGCTGCCTGCAGGGCTGAGATACACAATATATACACGTTTTCTCCATCTACTTTTAAAATCCAGAGTAAGATTTAAGTCAAGTTTAAGAAAGTATTTAAATGAAGTAAATGACCAAGAGATCCTACCTCATCAAGAAAAAAAATAGCTAACTTAGCACTCTAAATAGGCACCAAAAAATTGCAAACTAATCTAATTAGAGACTTTATCTTGTTGGTTATAAGACACTTGTTTTAGATTTACCACCAAATTAAAAAATTAGGAGGTTACTTACACCAGCCCAAAATTTACCAGCTTAATACAAAGGGCTTGCCAGAATGACTCAACATCAAATAAAAGAGTGGGGTTGGATTTTACAGTTTTAAATACATGTAGTTAATATAATCTATAAATAACTGAAACAGGGTTTCTGAGTGAAAGGGGCCGTTGTTAATTTTTATCACAGATGTGAAGACAAGTGCTGTAGTGAAGGAGGGGAGACTTTCCAATGGAACATTATAGATTCATTTTATAAAAAAACCCAACAATACAGAAGAATACCTTTAGGCAGTAGTTTAAGGTACATTTCAGTAAAAAAGGCAGGGTCTTTGACAATATGGATGTCAAGAGATGAACATAATCAACATACATCAGAAAGAGAAAGCAGACACTAGTGACAGATAAATCTGCAATTTATTTGGACTCTAAAATCCTACAGAATTAATGTTACTGTTTATATACCACAGGTGCTTAGGAGGATTTTTCTGATTAATAGGAGCCATTTCAGAAAATGACACTTTAGCAATTTCATTGTCACTTAGAGCCTAAACCTGAATCTGTCCCTAGCTTTAAACCAGATCAGTTCCCAGTTCTGGTTTACTGGGCAACCACAAAAATATTTGTCTTATCACAGAGAAGGCAAAGGTACATTTAGAGGCAGATGTGTTCCTTTTGATGGAAGTGTTTACTTTTTTACATCACTTTGATGGTAAAATAACAGTAAAAATTCATCAAGGGGTTAAATTCTTCTCTGAAAATGCCACTACAATAGTAATAGCTGTCAGGACCGGGTCATGTCTTGGGCAAGAGAGTCTCAACCAAACAAGCCTGCATCTTCACCCATTAATCCAACTGGAAAGCAGTGGGTCTGTGCAGAACACACAGCGCTGTCAGCTGCTGAGAGCAGAGCTCCCTGGATTGACAGGGCTGGCAGGAAAGCAGGCGCCCACCCAATTAGTCTGCCCTGCAAGGCTGCCCAGCTGATGTTAGTTCTGTGGGGAAATCAACCCCTGGCTCCAACACACATGAGATTAAAAACCTCAGGTTCACAACATTAAATCTTCCTTGCAATTAACTGAAATAAACAGATGAACAACAGGGTGGATGAGGTTGCTTCAAAGTGGTAGCCTTAAAGTCGTGTAATAAACAGGAAAACAAACAAAAACTAAAATTCAAAGCCATGCGACATCACCCTCCCCCATACATGTTTTATTCCATTGAGGATGGAGGACTCAGTCAAGATCTGCAAATTGGTAGGGAGTACATTCTGCGCTGTCTGTCAGTATTACACATCCTAAAGGGCTGAATAAATAATTGAAGAATAAATAATTGTGCCAGGGCTTTGTCTCATGGGCCGTTTTTATAGATTGCTGTCTAATGATAGCACCATCTGTGACGCTCTGCATTAATATGGGATAAAATTACATAGTGCTTTGTTTGTTCTGACACTGTGATGTTATGATGTCTTTTAATATTATCTTGAATAGAAGGCTAGAGCAATGATGGAAGTGTCCCAATTGCTTGTAAGCTCTCATTTAGGGAAATTCAAGTTTGAGCAATCAGAGACTTTCCCCCAGGGACAGGACAGAGTAGAGTGGGGAAGTCTGGATGTTTCCAATGCATGTCTTACCAAGGTGCTTAAAAAGAGAGGAGCTTGCTAGTAATGTTTTTATTATGCATGTCCAATTCAGAGACTGCAGTTTAGCAATCCTGTGCTGACAAGACAGCAGCCAGGCTCTCCACTACAAAACTACATCCCAGCCCCAGTTCATTTCTCAGTGCAGAGAGGAAGGCAAAGAGATCAAGCACGGTTGTCACTCCCTCAATCCAAAAGAGGTAAGATTACTTACAACAGTTTAATCTGGCATGGAAGCATATCATACATGAAGGGGAACACCTGCAAGGAGACAAAAGCTTTTTGCTTGGGGAAAAAAGCAAGCTCAATACAGCCACAGCTTGCTTTCCAGTAATGCTTTACACTTCTTCAAAATTCTCCACCCAAGAAACATTTTCTTATTTATTCTTAGAAAGTAAAACCTGAAGCCAGGATTAAATATTCACCAATTGTACTCCTTCTGCCTTCGGTGCACTTTTCCATGCCTGCAGGGCACCAGGAGCATTTCCCTTTATTCCTGAAAAGGTCTTGTGCACATCATCTCTCTTTCCCTCCTCTGCTAAAGGTGCAGGGGGCCAGGCAGAGTGGCACCAAGCAGCCCCATCCCCTCACTCCCTACATGTCTGTGACTGCTGCAATGAGCAGCTGTGGCTGGGAGAGTGGCAGGTCTGTGAGACAGAACAAATGCATTTGCTGCCTCAAAGCTATTACCTGCCTGTGGAGCAATTGCAAAATTTTAAGTAGATTGTGCAAAGCCCAATCACACTGTTGTCACAATCCAGCATCACTCTAGGTAAGCTGCAAGGAGAAGTGCTTTGGCCTCTCAAGCCTTAGCCCTCCATTCCCATGTACTCCTTAGCACCTGCCTCCAGACCTGAACGTTTCAATTTTCACATCCTGCAAAACCAAACCCATAAGAGATGCTGGGCACATGCAGCCCCTGCAGTTACAGTACCCACAACAACTGTGACCAAAGGCTTCAGGAACTAATTTGCAAAGCAGGAGGTTTCAAACTCTCCATTGGTCAGGTGTAGCTTGGTGTCAGAACTACAGAGACCAGAGTTTGCAGGAAGTTTTGGAGAATGAAGCATTGTGGTTGCTCCAGTCATAAAGATAATGGTGAAGGAAAAGTCTCTTGCCCTCAAGCCTTCTTTGTACCATCAAATATTTTTCTAACCCTCAGTGGTCCTGCCTGACACTAAGAGATGGCATACAAACTAATCCAGGATGCGTGGTTATAACTTGGCTGTAACAAGTTACATCTAAATTAACAATTAAAAAGAGACCTCCTGATACAATCCCCAGCAGGAAGATGTCTTCAACCAGCACAAAGCTTCTCTAAACAGACAACATGCAGCATCCTACCCCAGCTGGGCCAGCATGGACCATGGTTGAGATAATTGCAGAAGCACTCAATGGTTACAGCAGTGTGCCCTTCAGTGTCTCTGAAACTTCAGAAACCCAAATGTGAGGCACAGGCTGCTAAAGCACACCACCACAACACAGCAGGGGTGGAAACCTGCTTCTGCACAAAGGACTTGCTGGGGCTTTCCAACAGATTTGGGCAATTTACACATTAACCAGCACATGCACATATGGGCATCAATTCAATAGTGACCACAGTTCACATGAGACAAACTCAAGAGCTTCAGCCCCAAATCTGTATTGAAGGAGATTTGTAGATGGCCACAGAAGGGCCCCATGTCCTGCCCCCAGCGCTGACACAGAGCTGCTGCAAAGTGCAGAAAAATTCCATCACCCATCCCACAATTCCACTGGCCAGCTGGGGACACAAACCCCTCTATGCTGCAGCAATGGCAGGGCTGTTCTGCATTAGTTTAGGAAACATTCAAATGTAGCTAAGCAGTACTTCATTCACTTAGCAAAACTTAACCTAATGCCATAACACCTCCACCTTTGCCCCATGCAGCTGGGTATCCTGGACATGCATTATTCTTCCTCTTGGAAAATGAAAGACAGCTTTCCTTGAGAACACAACACAGCCAACACAGCCTGTGGATATGCACAGGAAGTGGGGAACAGGAGCCAACACAGACACAGAAAAATGACAAGGGAAGAAGTATTAACCAAACAAATTACCACCAAAGAGGACTTGGGCTACAAATCAGAAGAATGTGGCTCCTTCAGCAAAGAAATAAAAGTCAGAGGGTGTCCCAGACTCGGCAGATCCATGTGTGCCCTCAGAAGTGGCTCTGTCTTGTAGGCATTCCTCTGTTCCTGTTGCAGATAAAGAAGGCCCAGCGACCCATGAAGCGTGGGGAATTCATCTCCCGGCGCCCAGAGAGGCACGGGACAGCCATTGTGCTCAGTGAAGTTCAATTGCAAATCCTGTTGGAAAGGGCACTGCTCCCTGAGGGCTACAGAGGAGGGCCAGGAGGAGGAGGAGGAGAAGTTTAGGGCCTTGCTAAACTGCAAATAAGAAGTGAAGGGGAAGGTACAAGTGGAGTGTGCAGCACATGCAGCCACCACCTGGTCTGTGAGGGCAGATATCCACTTTTGTCAAAGCAGAGCAGTGAAAAAAGGAACAAAAGTAACGAAAAATACAGCTCCTGACATTAAATATTCATGGCAACAGCTACACTGTGGCTAATGGAAAATGTCTGTAAAACCTTTAAGAAATTGGTTAATGCGCAGAGACTGGCAGAGGTCACAGCATGCTTGGTGCAAATCAGGACCAATCTAACAAAAATAGTTTGTCCCTTTTCAAACTAGCACTAAAAAGGTGTCCATTTATTACACCAAACCACTGAAGGCACCAGGAAGGGTCATAAACACTCATTAACAGTATTCCTGGTAGCTGCTGCCCAGCTGCACAGCCATTATAATCTCCCCTTACAATCTTGACACCAGATTTCAGTCACTAGCTGAGAGGAGGCTCCCAGGCCCAAGGACAGTGCTCTGCAATTTCAATGTCACCTTCCCCAGTCCCATGCTAACAGGTCAGGGCCAAAACCCACCGAAGGCCAGTAACCTCCACCCTAAAGTGAGACTGACATGGTTAGTGACAAAGTATCTCTGCAGAAACATCATGCAGGCCATTCACCTTTGCTACCTCCATTTAGTAACAAAGCCACATACAGACCTCAATGTCCCTGTGCATTTAGGAGCGGCAAACATCTGATACTCCAAGGCCAGCACAAATACAATTTGCCAAGGCACCCAGTTCTCTTCCTCACCTTTACCCTCAAAATAAATCAGTTACCCCAAACTGATAGTTGCAAACTGAATTTTTCAGTTTCCATCACTGTTTTGCTTTGAATAACAACAAAGTTCAACTTCTCACCCCATTCCAGGCCATGCAGGGGAACACTGGTGTTTCCTGGGCACTGAAGCAGTGCCAGCCAAACTCCAGCTTCTCCCATCAAACACTCAGCTCTCCCCCAGCAGGGTAGACAGAGGGAGGGAGTATCTCCAGACAGCTTGGTGGTGTGGTACACTCCCTGTTGACAACACAGGAGAGCACCATTTAAAACCACCTCTGGCTATTTTAACAGAGATGTCTTGCAAGATCACATCAGGTGGAATAAAAAGAATCAGCTTTGAACACCACATGGAGACTCTGGCCTCTCCAGAAGGGCAGATGCAGCCAACAACAGCAGCTTTGCGTTAAGAGCCCCATCTTGTACCATCCACACATCCATGAGCCCCAGCACAACACCATTTCAGTTCTGATATCCACCTTCTAGCATTAATTCCATGCACACACAATCACAGAGCCCTGCCACCAGTCCAGACACAATAGCAATTAAAACCCTGTAACATCTGTGCATCAAATACTAACTGCAAGTTTATCTTTGAGGCTGCCAGGTAAGTGCTGCCTGAGGAAGGTCATCAGGCACATAACCACTTGTGGCCCAGATACTGCACAGACACACATGCCCAGGTGTTTCAAATCCATATTGGAAGACTTTAAGAAATAAAAAACTGAGCAGATTTCTCTTACTCTCTGTTGGCCAATAGTTTTAAACTTGCATCAGCACTGGACTTCAAACACTACTGCTAATGGCAAAAATGTATACACCACTTTCTTTGTTTTACTCTCTATTTCAGAACATGCAGTGCCCACATAAAATCATTTGCAGTGCAAGAGGAGATCACATTAAGAAACCAACATATTGGTCATAGTAATAATGTTTTTGCAAGGATTTGAAGGCACAAGAATCTGTCACTTCCATTGCTTAGTTCAATAATCTATCAGCTTATTTATCTTCCATGGCTTCTTTGGCTTTCCAACCACTAGTATAAAAAGGGTTTTCTTTCTTTTATTTTTTAACTAAAAACGAAGTGGAAAAAAATTATGATCACTCCCAGGACACAGAAAAATCCATTTGTGATGGAACAGAAACCAACACATGCAAATGTTTCCTAGAAAGTCAACAACTGTTAGTAGGCCTTTTCAGTTTAATAACCATGGCATTCCTTTGCTTAATTTTACATAGAAAAGGTCACCAGCCATTACATTTTCCTCCCAATATTAACCCTCCATACTCTGCAGGTCCAAACACCAGACTTTCACTGAGCTTTTTAAGATATTGCCATCTTCTGTAAATGCCAAAATATCTGGTGGAGCACAAGCACTGCTTAAACCACCCAGCAGAAAAAGGGGCACAGGACTCCTGGGTCAGGTTGTGCTGCTCTTGCCACTGCTCTGGCTAGATGTGAAATGGATTTACCAAAGAGTCAAGACCAAAGCCTGCAAAACCAACCTTATTTCATGTGCTGAGTTGTTTCAGGTGTCTGAGTTGTGGTCCCTGTGCTCTGTAAGACCAACTCTTTAACCTCTGAGGGTTTGTTTGGTTTTCACAGCTAACATATGTAATGCGTGTTATTTCAGAGAGTTTGCAGTGCCCTAATAGTGAAGATGATTAAAAGCAAAGAAGGGGCAAGTTGGTGGGATGACAACCAGCAAAACAGAGAAAGTCATGGTGTATTCAATTCTGTTTAAGATGTGTGTGTATGTGCAGGCATGTAAATGAAACTAGGATCTATACATACATCAGTTCTGAACCTGCAGAGACACTTAAATCACATACAGCCCACAGCAGAGAAAAATCTGGACACCACCAGACATAATATACTCCACCTACTTAAACTATCTCCCTTCCCACAAAGGATATGGTTCTGCAAATTAAACTTTGGTGCAGAAATTTCAGTTTGGGTGAAAGCTTTTGTTTCAATAATATCCATTTGGCTTCCAGAAGCAATGCCAAACACAGGTAGAGCAAGTTATATGAGATTAACATACAGCTTTAAGCTCGTATTATGTCAAAATGTACCTCTCACCCATTCATGTGTGCTCCCAGGCATCATTTGACCACTCATTTCACTCCTGGTTTCTCATTTTCAGATTGACTCAGCAAAAATCTCATACTATAAATGTAATTGCATGCATTTTCCATACAAAAATACCATACTTTATTTTATTTAAATATGGGGGGGGAAAAACAGATTGAGTGAACTTTTCAAAGCCACAAGCACAGCACAGGAGAATTCATATTCAAGACCTTCCCAGACTGGAGTTCAGCATATTAGATCATTCCTTCCTGCAACAGCATTTTTCCTTATCTAGGCTTTGCCACAATAACAAATCAAACCCCTAAACAGACAAACAGCATCAGAGATGTCATTATCCACAACACACATCAGAGATGAATATAACTGCTGTACCCAGAAGAAAAAAAAGTGCTGAAAATAAGATATTAAGAGCCAATCTAATTGCTGACATAAGCAGGTAGAAGCACATTGAGTGGAATGGAGTAGCTTATGCCTGCCATGAATGTAACCGTAAGCGTTTAGCAGGTTCTTTCTCGAGTCTTTGTTTAAACAAATCTGAATTTATTAGTCTGCTGCTGAATAAATATGATAAACTCTTATTGAAATTATCCTCTGGTGAGCAGCAATAAATACTAGGCAACATTCTTACAAGTGATCCATTATCTTAAACTGGCTAAGAGCAACTCTAGGTTTTCTGCCTGCACAGACAAAAGTTATCTTCAGTACAAGTGAGTGCAGAATAGCATACTGCTGTGAGTTTGGGGATGCACATGGAAACATTCCAAACCAAGCAACTCAGGCCACCCCATCTCCATGAAGTTCATATGGCAACAATACAGAATATTTTCATACATAATTTACAATCCACTATGAAAAGCTAGAGGTCAAAACTTTCAGGGCATAATGTAACAGGAAAAACGTGCAAGGCATGTTGGATCAGCTTTTCTGATATTACAAAAAAACTGGAGCAAAAACAGAGGCAGGATTTTTAATTAAGAAGAGAAATAGTCAGCTTTTGTCAATATACAGCATCCAAACAGGCTTCAGAGTTTATTTCATTAACCACTATTTAGAGACAGGCATTAAACAGGAAAGCAGGGGGAGAAAAATCCTGTACAAAGAATCCAGTTTGTGCTCCCATTATCCAAATACACACCCAGGGCCATTTTAGCACTTTCCAATGTTCTCCAAATGCAATGTTTAGTAAACCTTTGTGTTGTGAGACACTTTCAAGCATTGCATTTTAATACCACAGACAATTATATCCTTTGGATGTTTCCATTGCCAGAAGCTGAGGCTCAGGTGGCTGCTGAACCACCCCCTGCACAGGGACAGAAAGCAGGCAGTGCCTAACGCACATCTTCCCCTCCCTGCCTGCTCCTCCATCCCTCTTCCCATGTAGCAGCAGAGTGTCTCAAATACCACTGCAACACCTGCTTCCCAATGCAGCCATGCCTGATTCTGTACAAAACAAAAATCAAAACTAAAACACATAAGGATGTAATATAACATTTGCATAATGGGTGTGAGACAGAAAAGACAATTTAGCTACAGTGATTACACCGACATAAACTCTCTGCCAAAGGGATACAAAACAAACATGCTCTGTTTAAAAATACATCTTGCACATCATTTTACCATGTTTAAAAGAAAATCACACTCTTTAAACCAGAGGGTATGCTGCAACACCCAGGAAGCCTGTGGGGCAGGTGCATCTCCCTGCAGGCTAACCCCCTTCTGCCTCCACACTGGTTTCACACCAGTTTCAGGTGACATGGCACCTGAACAGAGCTGGATGCCTCAGTGTATAGCTGTCTCAGTAGAAATCCTGCCAGACCTACCTCAGCTGATCACACTTTGGTGTTTTGGTTTGGTTTCTAATGAAATTTGGAGCAGTGGAGCAAGTTCATACAAGGTGTGCGCTTCGAAATCACAGGCTTGTGGTGCACCATTCAGCACTGCCAGCTCTCAGATTTGGTTTGGTTGTGAATCAAGATGCCAGACACAAATGCCCTCACACCAGAAGTTTTCCAGATCAACACTGAGGTGTTTCAAGCCACGATGAGCATTTCTGTTGCAGGCATATTTGTTTCAACTGTATCACATTAAAAATTGAGACAGTAACCTTCTCACCCGCTCAGTACCCAAACACTGCAACCCTACTCCTAACAAACATGAAAGGAAACAGCTGAGAGGGAAGAAAAAGATGTTATAATAAAAGATATAGTGCTGCTTTTCTAATTCTTAATTCTTCCCCTCCTTCCATCCTTGGGTTTTCACACTCAATATTTATCTCCTTGAGAGCTCCTTAAGGCTCACCCTGCTTATCTTAATGCCCAGAAGATGTCTCACCCATTACATACACATCAACACTGGCACTGGGCCACCCCAGCAGGACAGAGGTCATCCCACACATCCTGGCACAGCTCAAACAGAGACCCCTTTTTTCAACAGAAGCAAGCATAAACCTTCACACCCTTGATCATAAGTATGCTTTCTGCTACAGGAGTGCATTTTACTGTTTAAGTGTATTGGTTTTCTTCTAAGCCACTCCTACTTTAGGGTCATCTTTATTATCTCCCCTTAACTACAAAAATCACAAGGTTCCTCAGCAGAATAATTTCTAACAAATATGCTGATAAACAGGAAGAGGTCAGACAACAGCTCTCTCTATACTTACGAAAATATTGCACTGTCTACAGCCTCCAGCTCTTCACTTTAGCTTTTCTTTGGAAGCTCAAAGATGGCATCTTTGTCTATGCATTCTTATATCTCAAACACCCACACAAGTTTATTGCTATTTGCCTATGAAAACACCAGTAACTGAGAATATATCCTCTGCCAAAAGCAGCTGTTGCCTTGATTCAATCCTTTTGCACAGAAGCCTACACCTGACAGAAGTGTATCTGTCCTTCCCTCCCCTTGTTTCCAACCTACCCAACAATCAGATGCACACATACAGCACCCACGTGAAGATGTTTCATCAGGAGTGCACCAGTGACAGCAAACTGCCAGTACTCAGTAAAACCCACCCAAGAAACAGCTGCATTTCAGCACCAGATCCTCAGAGTCTCTTCCTCCTCCCTTCTTTCCACCAGTCCTGCTTCACCCGAGTATCTTCCCCCAGCAGTTTTGAGGACAAGCAGATACAAGAATACACCATTGCCACTGCTGAATTCACTCAGCCATGTCACTAACAGTCCCACTTAACGGGACTGTGGCATTCCTTTGGCAGCTTCTTCCACCATTATGCAGTAACAACTCACACTGTCCCATGGGAGCTACCAGGGTTCAGTTTTCCACGTCACTTTATTCCCACACCAACCACCCAAAATGCTATCCCACTTGACTCTTACTGCCCTGCAATTAAAAACACAGTTAAGATCAGAGTAGTCAATATCCATTTAAGCTTTCATGACCAACCCACGGACATAAAGTCAAACAAAGAAATCACTGCAGGGGGATACTTAGCAGTGGTACCCTCATTACAGGCAAACTGGGTATTAATCACGAAGTCCTCGATAACAGCTTTAGCCTTTTGTAGCACAGAAATTAAGTCAAGATTATATAAACAGCTGACCTTTAATAATAATGATAATTTTTTTTTAAACCCCAAACCCAACCTCTGGCTATGAGCATAGTTGCTTTAACTTGCAATAGGAAGCTTTCACTTACTGTCCTAAGCATTCAAACACAAAAATCTGGATCTTTTCTCCCCACACTTTAAATATTTTTCCAGGCTATTCCCAGGTTTTTTCTTTTAGCATTCCCTAAGAAACAGCTACACTCACTCTCCTACTATTGCTAAACACTCGGCTCAGCTATGGATAAAGACCAGAGGGGTGGCATGAATATGCAGAAGGGGATCTGGCAACCAGACTCTTAAGAAACCTGAGCTTCATTTTCTGTTCTGAATCAGCTTCCAGGGAGACCTCAGTGAGCTGCTTGGGGCTGCTACCTCCTAAAACCCAGCACCTGAGGCAACAATGGCATCCAGTACCTCCCATCCCTTTCACCTTTCCCTTCAGCCTGCTCTTCTGGGCCAACTCAACCACATGTGGGAAGATGCCATCACTCGTATGTGGGCTGACACCCTGAATGCAATGAGAGCCCAAAGGAATCACCTCCCAGTAAATGTAAATCACAGACACACAACCTTTCATCTCCCCAAACCACAGTCCCAGGCTTCTGGCACCAGTCCTCCAAACACCCTCATCCTCTTAAGAGTTGGACAGAGGGAACATATCATGTTCCCCAGCACCAGACCAGGGCAGCAAAGTGAGATCTGTGTATGCTGCCTGTTGATGGGGGGGCAGGGGGGAAATGTGATTGTTTTGTTGTGCACACTGACCTACAGCACCACCATGTTCCTTAACACCAACATGCACCATGCTGATCACCCTCACCCCAATTCAGTAAGTATCAAGCATGAAGACACCAATGCCATTTCTGCCAAAGCAACCACAGCACATGGTGGGATGTTTGCACTGGCCCTGCTTCCTGCCTGGAGGATGCCTGCTCCATCTAGCTAAAGCAGAACTGCTCTAAGAGATTACATTCATCCTGCTACAAAGTCTGGGACCACAACTTTCCTTGTGCAACATATCTCAGCGACCTTGGCTTTGGAGACCAATTCCCAACTGGAGATCAAACTGCTGCAGTAGTGATGCCTGCTCCATCTGCACCATAGATGGGTCATGGTCACACCTGACCCCACAGACACGCTTTTATTCAAACAATTTCCTTTGTGTAAGCTTTATTTCTTCCTTGCAGGGATTGCAATGGTGGCTTCCCCTTAAGTCTTTCAAGTCTTCCATTCAGCTCTTGTTTTCTGAGAAGCACAGCTGAACTCAAAAGCTGTCAGAACACACACACCTCCCAGGGCTACAGCTGCAGATATTTTGCACCACTCATCCTCCTGAGCCTGGAGCCAAGAACCACACAAGGAAGTCCACTGCTTGGTGTGAGATTGCAGAAGCTCTGAAATCCCCCTTTACTGATAGATCTACTATCATCTCCAGCAGAGCCAGGAGATCCCCTACCTGCCCAAGCTCAAAGGAAATACATGGAATAGTTTGAAGTTGATGTTTTAAGTGTAAGGTAGCAAAGATCTTCAGTGTGTGTCATACTTCCTACAAAGAGTCTTACAAGTGACTCAAGCTGCCCAAAGTGAGTTCAAGCCAGCCCTTTCTTCCCCCCCTTTTTTATCCTGCTTCTTTTCACAGGACCACACTCATAATGATGGAAAAGTTTAAGTTAAAAGTGTCATCTACATAAAGGTTGCCTAGATACTTTGAAGATGCATGCCACAGGATGTGTGCAAATAACAGGATTTCACTTTGTGTTGCATTTAAAAGAAAACGTGCCAAAAGCCATCACTCCGCACACAATGGCTAAGAGAACAAATGATGAGTCCGTGCCACACTGATAGCAGGACTGAAGCTAAAAGCTTCATTTCATTTGCCTGAAGTAAAGTAAAACCCAATTATTCCTGAGAAATAAGAAGTCTGAATCAGAAGGCATCTAAACTTTTTAATTCAATTCTATTGCTGTGAATGCAAAGCAACACTGGTCTCAGAACATTCTGGAGACATGAATGAAATAAGGATCAGTTAACTTCCCAGGGAGATATATCCCTATTCTACACCTAAGTAGAGCAATAAGAAATAGATAAAAAATACAACATTTGAATTCCAGATCTTGCATGAAAACGTAAATGGAACATTATATACTGTGTGGGGATGACAAACATCTCAGACCATTTGACTTGCAGCCAGACTCTGCAGCCTCGGACATACATGGCACATTTAGCTTAGAGGTTAAATGAGACTTTGGTGCAAAAGAATGCATTTACACATCAGCCTGCAATGTGGCATCCATCCCCCACTTCTCAGGCTTCTGTTTGAATAGATCAAAGACTTCTGGCCATGGAAAGCAACATCACACAAGGCAGCTGGGAGCCTCCTAACACCTCCCCTGCTGCTGTTGGCCGTGCTCTGGCTGAGGACCCAGAGCAGCCACAACAGTGCTGTTAAACAACTGAAGTCAGCAATGAGCAGATTACACCAGTATCCCCAAATATGATGAATAAAAAGTGTATTTCTAGGAAAATGTTTTTCAAGAAAATTACTTCAATACAAGGCAGCAGCAGCTCAGCACATGGCCGTGCCCAGGCACTGCTGCCACCCAAAAAGCAGGACTTGCTGGGGGAGCATCTCCTTGCCCCAGCAGTGGGGCTGCATCAAGGCAGCCTCTGCAGAATGAAAGATGTAGGGAATGAGGCACTTGGAGATGATTTTTTCTCCAAAGTGTTATCATTTGGCAATTTGTTATATGCTCCCAACCCCATTGTTTCTGAGACTTGTAGAACAAAAGCAGCCACTCATCAAGATTCAAAATTACAAGACTTGTCTTGCAGAGAAAAAGCAATACCTAAGTTATATCTGGTTTTGAGAAGGCTACAATTCACATAAAGGTTAGCAAAGCTCTCCTCTATCACTTTAATTAATTGTGCACAGAACAGGAGTGAAGCAAACATATCCAAAGCTTGCTGAAGTTGAAGGCGCATTGCAGCCCCATGGCTTTCACTACAAGCCCCATTCAGCTTTCACTACAAAAAAAGTGGATTCTTGCTTACTACTAATTTAAAGAAAAATAAAAAAGTAATAAATTCAGACTGTGAGTTTTCTAAAAGGATTTGGTTTTCACACTTCATCTTTAGACAGCCATAAGCCACTTGCATGTCTCACTATCTAATCGGTTTAGATGATCTGATTTCACTTTTTCCCAGAAAAATATACTGGGTAGCATGTGGTAGCAGGCAGGACTTTGTAGGGTTACAGCAAGGAAAAGGCAAGCCAAATGGCATAGCTGCCTAAAAACAAATAGCAAGCAGCAAATCTAAGGTGAAATTAGTATAATTAGCTCCTCAAAACTGCTGAATCCTGATGACCTCTGGAGGTGGATCAAGCCAGCAATACTGTGAGAAATGAAGACACATAGCAGTTAAAGTCTGTTCAGTAATGCAGGGAGGGCCAAATCAAGGAATCCTACACACATCCAAGCATGAGCACAGACCCATGACACCTGTCCTTCACATTGCCAAGGATGAGCAGGGTGCAGAAAGGGCTCAAACCCAACTTTAAGGCCTATAGCCCAGAAATACTGTTCATGCAGTCCACAGATTTTCCTCCCTCTTACTTTACCAAAGATTTCAAATAAAACCCATTGGTTGTAAGGGAAAAACTTCTAAAGGGAACAGAAAGACTACTGTCACCTCTAGAGATCCAGTAGGGCTACCCTGTGCATGCATTCACCCCACCTTCTACCTTTACACACCAGGGTTTAAAATACTGTAATAACTGATTCTCTGTTAATCTGGAAAGGGGCTAAAACCATCTTACAACTAGACAAAAACAAGGCAGGAACAAGCTCATTCCTAGGCTTATAAAACAAGCCTTTACAGATAATTATGTTTTATTACTTTTCATTTTATGAGGACTGTATTATACAAAACAAATACCAGCTGCCTATTTGCTGCATTTGGGGGAGAGGCGGAATCTCCGCAAGCATTGCTGTAAGCAGCTCTGCTTTTAATTAAATACAATAAATGCATAAAAATTAATACTGTTAGAAACCAGCAGGTAGGAAGCAAAAAGATGCACTGTAGATGAAGAAAGACCCCCTCCCCTCCAAGCTCCTGAAGCAGGAGCAGCCACTCACCGGCCTAGGCTCCTTATGCATTTCCCTTTAATGCAGTTCCATTAATGCCAAACTTTGCAGATAACCAAAAGCTTTAAACAAATAAGAAAAAAAAAAAAAAAAAGAAAAAATAAGGAGAGGTGAAGTAAGCAGGATTTAATGCTACTTTTGTTAGAGACACCCATGCACTCAGCCAGGAAAACCTGCAAAGAAAAGTCAAGTTCTTAAAGATGGAAGAAAGATAGAGAAAGAGAAGAGAGAAGGCAAGGAGGTGTAAAGGCAACCTTAAAGAAACCATCCAAAACCTGACATACCCTTCTACTGTTAAGTTGCCAGACTCATACAAAACACTCCCAAGTGGCCTGACAGAAGGTGTAGAACAAGCCTCTATACCTGAGATGAAGGACATGCATCTGAAACACGTGGACACAACCAGAGCCAATAACCAGCAAAAATGGGAAGCAGTTCCTAAAGGACAATAAAACACAGCCAACTTTCCAGCAACTGCCAGATGTCAGCCATCCACCTCCCCAGAGGCACCACTATGAAATCTATTTCCCATTTTCAATGGTGGTTTCCTTTTTCATTTTAAGTGCATTATGATTCAATCATGGGGTGACAATAGACACTTCTTTACTTAAGGCTGATACCAGCCCTACATTGTAAATCCAGTTTTCAACATTAGTTCTGATAACACTTTAAAGTTCTGCAGAGGAGACTGAAATTGTGTACACAAAATCTCATTGCAGTGGGGAGTCAGCTTCTATTTTTTTTTTTAAGTAGAGATTTTTTAAGACATGGTGCAGCAATAAATGCAAGGTAAACAGCAGTGGGATGGTTTCCATGCTTTGCTGCTCATTTTCAGGTTTCCATCTGTTCTATTTATCAAAGCTGAGGATGGGTCTCTTCTATTATCCTCCACAACTGCATATCCTCAACCTACTTCCTAATCAAGTCTGTTTACAAATATTCATTAAATTCCATACTTTTTTGGCCTAGACCAGGGTACCACAAACTGCGATTACAGCAATAGTGAATTGATTATTGTGAAACATGGTTACCCTGAGACCAAAGTTAAAGTAACAACTATTGCTATAACCAGTAACTACACCAACAGAGTACCCAGGGACCACACCACTATCTCTAAATTCTTATATCACCAGTTTTAGACCTAAACAACACACACACACTGTAATAACAATACAATAATTCACACACTGTGAATTATTTTACTATGACCTGTGTCATAAAGTATTTTCATTAAAAATGAAAGAGTAAAAAAACTTTTTGCTAAAAAGGGTTATTATTACAGGTCATCATCAGAAATAGCTAATAAAACAAAAGATGGAAACCTGTTTTCACTGCAATTCACTAATGTTGTGATACAGAAAGTAAAGAGACAAGTGCCCTGGGTATTTTGGTTCTCAGCAACAGTAACTGAAACAGCCATCAGCAGGCAGTGAGGAAGAGCCCTGCCAATGAATGGCAATGATTTTTTGACACCTTTAGCACAAACACTTAAGACAAGGACCAGGTCCCCCTGCACAAACACAGAGCAAGAGTCAACCCAGACCTCAAGGTACTCAACTGCTGAGCTCCACAGCAAAGACAAAGGAGGATCTGAGGAGAGGCAGCAGCTGAGAAAACAGCCACCCCCATAGTTAGCTCCACATCAAGAGACATGCACAGAGTTTAGAGATGAGTGGGAGTTTGGGGCTTCTACCGAGCTGAGGGGACCTGGAGCCTGCACACCGGGCACAGAGCTCAGGAAGCACCATCCACTTGTGGCTGAGTGACAGGTGGTCCCTGCCCCAGCCAAGGGGTCCCTTGACAATGCATTCTCAGGGTCTCTGAGCATGCAAGGCCCAGCTGGGGACAACCAGATGCTGCTCAGCCCTTCCAGCTCTCATCCTGCCTCCAGCAACCCTGAAACAACACTGACAGGCAGATGGGACAACAAGGTGATGGGCTACCCTCAGCTGAAGGTGAACAACCACCTCCTGCTATTAACAGCTTACGTACTTGTTCCTTACACAACACATCTGCAAAAGCCATATTCCAAGGAACAAAGCTGAGATTTTATTACTGGTCTCTGCAAGTAAATTTTTGAAAGGCCATAGAGAAGTAATTGCATTTGTGTGTGTGTGAACTCACAAATTAACCCCAGGAACTCTGTTTATGGCGGGGGGGTCATTTACAAGGAGAGGTGAGAGCAGCAAGCACACGTAGCCCTGACTTTGATGTGTCACCCACCTGCCTTCCCACAGCTCCAGCCGCTTGTGTGCTTTGATTACGGAGCCTTCCCCACCACCGCTTCACTCAGCTGCTTTCATCTTGCCACAACAACAGCCCGTGAGAAGAAAGGGGGAGAGGAAAGAGGTGAGAAAGAGAAATAAAAAGAGAAAGATTTGGGGCTGGAAAAGTCAGCTTGGTAGAGGAATCTGGAAAGAACTGACATGCTGTCAGGCAGAGATGAAAGCACTAGAAATAAGGGATGGGTCGCTCACTTATTAAAATCGTGGTATGATTCTAATAACGAAAGCACATCTTTGGCACCTCCTTGAAATCCCTCCAATGAAAGAGCCACCCAACAATCTGGGACACCTAAATTCAGTGCCATTTTTATCTTTTTTTAAATATGCATAAAAGCTTCTGAAGACAACTATCCAACACAAAACTGTAACAAAAAGTATTTTAAAATCTTACTTTAACTGATCCACAGGCCACACTGACTATCAAACCTGAAGTGATGCCAGGCAGAGAAGAGAAACCTAACACCAGCCTGAAGTAAAACTTGCAGAATTGTAGTAAAAAAGCAGACAGGGACAGGGGATGAAGAACAGTTACTAAAATGCAGGACTGCCTGAAATATTTCTCTATCTTCAAAAACTGTTGCCTTGAAATTTCTACCTACTTCATTCACCTTGCTGCTATTAGATTTTTTATTATCCTCAGTTTTGAGAATTTGTCTGGCACTTAGTATGCAGGAGCAGTGCACAGGAATAGATCCTGCTGCCATAGATAATGCAGTTCTAAGGGAAACCCATCAATTGTTAATGGCCATGCAAATTGTTGAAACTAGAGAGTTATTCACAGTTATCTCGCTGTGATTTGGTAAGTGTCCATGCCTGATGTGATCACTCACTTGATATATTATTCCATTACAATTCAAGTAGTAGTCTTAGCTTTTGAGTTTAGAGAAAAAAAAAGTATAAGGGAGTGTGGAAGGGTGAAGGGATATTATTTGTTTTAAATTATTTTGAACAGTTATACACACCTTCTTATGTAAAGTATGATAAATCCCTTCCTGTGACTACAGTCATGCCTTACTGAAACATTTAAATCCCCCGATCAGAAACTAAAGGAGCTTAGCATGCAACTTTAGAGCATGATCCTGTGAAGCACTTTCTTATGTTTCAACCATACACATGGTGCACACATCCTCTGTGGCACTGGATCTCCCAGCTGCAGTTCACACCCTTTTACAATTTCTGATCAGGGTTTTCTACTGCTTATGCAAAAATTTGCTGGCATTTAATAAGCTATAGGCGTCTCCTCAAATCCGTAATGCATTCACTCTCTCTTGCAGCAGCAACCTACTGATCATTAATTTTCAGCTTTATTGCAGCTCCAACATTTCAGCTGCTTTTTTTTTTTGCATCTTGTCTGAGATTTATTACTTCTAGCAAAGTGTACTTCAGTTTTTTCTATTTTGTTTGCTGATTTTTAAACCGCCCTTAAGGGGGAAGTGTTACTGTTCTTTATAAAATAATTCTGAAATCACAGTATTAAAAAATAAATCCTATAATTATGTTTCCCATTAGGATTAGATAAATTACATTTAATTAAAAGAAAAATCTGCTAGCACCCAGCACAATGGTTGGTGGCAAACTCCTATGAGTTAAACATGTATGTGTTTATCTTCCTGAAGCAGCTGACTGAGCCTATGAGCAGACACACCAAAACAAGCCTTCAGAGATATAAACTCAGACATTGTAACAAAAATTTCTCCCTCCCTTCAGACAAAGATTCTGATTTTTAGAAGCAGTCTGAATTTATTCTTCACTACTACAAAAACTACAATTCTGATGGGCTTTTCGGTAGTAACACACTGAACTACCTGACTGCACCACGAATTCCAGTATTGTGATAAAATGTCTGCAATTATTTGCCAGGCAAAAACCAGTATCAGAAGTCAAGATCTTCTAGGAGAATGAAGAAAAACAGGATTCCTACCCAAACACTGCCACGCTCCCCTGTCTCCCACACTGCTGCTGGTCAGGTGATGTTCTCCATCAAGCTGAAGGCTGCAGGGGTCATAACACACATTGCAGCTCTAGCAAACTATTTATACCATGCTCCTTTTTACAGCCTCAGAGAACTAATTATTAACAGGATAGGATCCCCCACAGATACCCTCAGCAAACACTACAGTATGCAATTTTCCTTTAGGAATTTACTGCTACGCGCAGGCCGTCAGCATCACGCTCTCAATTTTGTTTAGGAGCTGAAGAATGATTAATCTTATTGATTTGTGTCAACAGTCTGACATGGCCATATCGACCTGCTGTAATTTTGTAGGAGGAGCTGGGAAGGGAAGCGGAGACTGCATTCTCTGTGGCACATCACCGTGCCCAAAGAGAAGATGATGTGAGGGATCCTGGTACGGCCATCGGCGGGACCGCACTGGGACTCGAACCGACACAAGCGAGCGACAAGAGATTTCCCACGACCGTGTTTACAGCAAATCCACTGCTAAACACCCAAATGTATAATTATAATCTATTATAATTATGCAAAGAAGTAACATTTCAGAAAGGCCTTCTCATTTCCCATTCTTAGCATTGAATACTTTTGTTTTGCAGCCAATCAACTAAATTAGCCCTAATTCTGTTTCATTCATAAACACAAAGAGGATATTAGAGGGGGGAAAAGTGAATAAATGAAAAATTCACTTAGGAACCCAGGAATTATTTTGTTCTCATGTATTTCTGGACTAGAAACCATGATGGAGAAATAAGTCAACTTACAGAAGCTTTACTGAATTTGCTAACTGCACTGCAGGAGTCCTTGGGACGAGTGATCAGGAACAACAGCGCTTCAGTGCCTGGAAAAGCAATGGTCTTTGGTAGCAGCTGAGTGAAGCAAGGAGAGTTAAAAGGTTCATATACCAAACATGTCCTCACTCAGGACAAGTAAAACCCAGAAAAAAAGCTTTAGAGGCTATTTGTCCTCACCAGACACACAGAGGAGAGCTGCTTTATACTGCTTCTGACAACTGTCACCTTTTATTGGAAAATAATTTTAGACCGATGCTCACTGATGCTTCCTGAAAAGGGGATACAGAGGTAGTATTTCAGTTTTACACAGGCTTTAAACATTATAAAGCACTAAAGTAAACCTCTAAAATGCCTAGGAAAAGCAATGACTCCTTTCCATTTTAAAAGCATATGGAAACATAAGCATGGTTGCCAGTGGCAATCCTGACTGTCAGACTGCAGGCTTGAGACATCCAAGCAAGAGAAGGCAGGAGTTCCTGTAACAGCTCTGCCAGCACCTCACTTCTCCCAGGGACTGCAGGAGGGTTAAGAAGTCTGTCTCACTGGAGTATGGAATGGGGGCCTTATTTACCTGACACAAACATCCCACCCCTACCACCTTTCAGGGAACCCCATTTAGCATCCTGGCCAAGGAGACAGCACCGAACCACCCGAAAAACTGAAGGTAAATCTCAGCAAGAACTGGTGGGAGAGACAAGTGCAGAAACACAAGATGTTTAAAGAAAACAGCCTCTTCTTTCTCCTATTATTGAGCAGGCCTAACCCTCCTGACTGGCTTACAGTTATGTTTTCTTGTTCTAAGAAATGATAACATTTTAGGAAATCAGATTGCACTTGGAAAGCCATCAGCCTGGCAGCACTCATACTAGCTTTTTCCCAGAAAAGCAGTTAAGACACAACATTTTGCTGAGATAGGGCCTGTATTACTTACAACACTACTTCCCCCTTCTCATGTGAAATGAATCTCTTCTCTTTCATTCTCATTTGGAATTAATTTCTTAAACTAATTTCTCCTGCACCATAGCATTATGCTGATCTCCCACCTTTTGGCTTTCAAACACCCTCCCAGGCTATGTGGCTCCCCAGCCACACTACCAGGATAGTTTCTTCTAGTACAGCTGTCAAATTGTTACAAATTATAATTTGTTGTAAAAGTGGAAGAAAGGACTCTCACCATTCTCTGGCTAGAATCTTTAATTGCTTCTGTGCACACTTGGGATCTCAGGCACCCCTTGCCACAGCTCCCTCCCTCCCTGGCTTCTCTAGAGACTGGGGGTGACTTGTATCAGTATTACATAGTAGCAATGCTCCTTACAGTTGACTGAGGAGGCTCCCAAATTAAGGGCAAAACAGTGATGATACATGTCCTGTTTCCTCCTGAAATTTGTATTGAAAAAGATCAACACAAAGCCTCACATAAAAGCACAGCATAGCTAGGTCAACACAGGAAGAGGAACAAATCTATAGCTCAATGAAACCTGTATGTCCCAAATACATGGAAATGTGGAAAGGTGTAGAACCTTAAATATAACCTGAAGTTATATTCACACATTCCCACAGGCTAAACTAACATCCATATGATATGAGACAAGAGTATAAATCGTGCATTTTCATCTAGATATAGCCAAGTCTATGAGAAGTCAGTCACCTTAGCAGCTCAGAACACCATTTAACTCCATTCACAGGCCAGACAGTTGTCCATGTACCTACCAATTATTCTTCTCTGGTTAGCAAAACAGTTTGTTTACCCAAGACCACAAAACTCTGTGGATTTTCTGAAAGAAAGCCTTCAGAGAAAAAAGGAAAACAATCACAGATAATACTCCAGAAATCATCAGATTACAGCACATTCTCTTGACTCACATCTGTTGAGTAAATAAGTGCTTTGTGCGGACCAGTTTCATTTACTTCCCTCTCCTGCAAGCAGCTGCTGGTTTACTTTCCAGCAGGCTGTTCCAGGACTATATGTGGGGCAAAAGGATTATCTGCAGCAGTCGTTTCTGTTCGGGTTTGTCTCGAGCTGGGACTCCTCTTGCTCCATCCCATTCTCCCAGTGAGATGCAACACTTCACAGATGCATGGATGCAAACAGGAACACCCTCAATGCAGCAGGGAGCAGCAGGCAGCTGCACACAACTCGCAAGAGAATCCCAAATTCAGCCACCTCTCTCCCTTAGGAGAAGTTTCAGTGGTTACTTTAGGCCACTACAGAACATCCTGCAAAAATCAGACTTTGCCCTGTGAAATACCCAGACAGGGAGGGTAAGAAGGCAGGAACACCAAGGGATGCTCTGCAGCACCTACTTGCTGAGGCCACCTCACTGGAGGCACAAGAGGACTTTCTCTTGCCAAAATAGGTAGCTGGAACTGTTACTCTCAGCTCCATTCCGATCTGGGTTCAACAAGCCTTTGAAACTACTTGTTTCCAGATTAATTCTACTTAAAATGATGACTCAGATAATCCTTTTCTTTGAATTTTGTTCTGTCATCAAATGTCTCTTCGATGATGAGTATTTATCGATAAACTATCCTAGACCAATTTTCCTAGGTAAGAAAAATAAAAGCAGAGCTCCTTGAGCTGTGAAAGCTGTGCTCACATACATTCTGCATGCAGAAAACATCTGCTGCAGACCAGATCACCCATCTACTGTAATGCTTTGTCACCACACAGCCTCATATGAGATGCTTCATAGAAAGGCACAGAAAGGCCTGGGGCAACCAATTATAATAATAACTCACCCCACAAGAAAACTTAATTACTTGAGGTTAGGAGGGTGCCTGGTTTAAGGCCCGCGAGCAGGGTGGGCTCCTCTGCCAGTGCCTGACCTTGCAACCCGGCCAGCACCGGGAACACCAGGAACACGCACACGGATCCACCCGCGCCCACACGGATCACCCGCTCCCACACACGGATCCCCCCGCGCCATGCAGATCCACCCGCTTCCACACAGATCCACCAAGGGAAGAGCCTGCTGCAAGCGGCCAGGCTGAGGAGGGCACGGCTGCCTGTGAGCTCAGGGATGCCCCTGTTGCCCCTGCTCCCAGCTCCTGTCAGGGCATCAGCCTGGAGCCTCTGGAAGCTCCTACGCCTCAGGGCCCTACTTGTGTTAAATCAGCATCAACAGGCACATAAGGACACTCTGCAATACATACAAGAGAGCAAGAGGAAGAACACAATAGAGCAAGTCCTATATTCTCAGACATCCATTAAAGCTTTGTTATTTACCTGTTTACTGCATTTTGGATAAAACTATTGTAAACCAGGCAAATTTCCAGTTTCTCAAAAAATCAATATTTAAAAGTAGTCTGGTGGGGACAGGTCTCTGTAGGAGCCAAGTTACTCTGGGAAAATGCCCAGCAGTCTCAGTAGTTTTTGAGTTTTATCCAAGCTCCCAAAACAGCCTGGTGATATACAAGATGCCCTGACTGGTCCCCATCTCATTTCAGATGTCCTGAACAGCAGCCACCCTGACCCTGGGTGATTTCTCAGACCCGTCCTAAATAGCTGCAAATGAGCTGCCATGTGAAGGCTTTTAGATAATTAAAAAAATAATCCAGTGAGTGATTAAGAGTGGCATTTACATTTGTATTTTAGTACAATACACGGAAGCTCAATATATTACAAGCATAAGAATTTCACCTTTGTTTGAAACATGCACATACATGCATATGGAGCATTCACATTATCATCACATGTTGGACAGGCAAGCCTAAGCCTTATTTCACATTCTCCTGCCAGTCTGCTGAGTGGCAGTCATCCCTCACGTGTACTTCTACCACTTCTTTTTTTTCAGTATGTGTATTTTATTCCTAGTGGGAAGGAAGCAAAACTAAAACCTGCTTTTCTCCCATTCTGTGCCTATTGCATGACTGTGACCATTACTCACGCTTTTTAAGGGTGGCAGGTTCAGCTGTGATTGGCACATGTTCCACCAGTAGAGTGCACACCAGGTAAACCTACCGGGTACCAGGCGTCAATGAAAACGTTCAGCTGGGTACATTCTCCCGTAAAGCACACATCCAGCCCTGCCTAGTGCTACTGTGTGCCCTGCAGAGATGTCTCCCCGGTGTAAGCATGCAAGGTGCTGCTGCTCTCCCCTTCTGCCAGCACCCACAGCCCCAGGCAGACCCGTGAGCAGCTCCTGCCATAGGCTCCTCCTCCACCACCACATGCCGCCAACCTCCTCTGGCAGAACCAGTCCCACTCATGAGGTCCTGCATGTTTTCCCTCCTTTTCTCAGGTCAGTCATGATCACACAGGCTTTTTGAGCACTGACCAGTCAAAAACCTAGCCTATAGAGAACACCTCATTATCCTATTTGTCCTCCACCACAGCTCACTTTTCTCCAAAAATACATTTTTTTTCTCACTTTTCCTCCTCCATTATACTCCTTTCTTTTTTTTTTCCCTTTTGCTTCATTCTCATCATTAACTTTAGATATCAAGCATGGATGAGGAAAAAGTCTCTTTGCATGAGCTTCTGGTGAGAGACCTTATGCTTTTTGATACTATCTCTGCTACCCTCTCCATCCTCCGAGGGCAGGGTTGCTGCAGGTCAGGGGATATACCACAGACATTATTTTACTTTCCTAGAAAGATTCTCATTTTGGTGCAAACTTCTTCTCTGCATCTGGCTTCACTAGAACATCACATTCCTCCATTTCTTTTGGTATCCACAGTCATTTTTATTACCTTCCAAAACATAATTATTTGGAACCAGTTAAGCCTGTATATGAATTCTGCCTTTGTTTAAAACACATTGTACATATGTATATATTTAGACCATCATTAAATATTTAAGGGGCTGTCTTCAAACTTCAGCAGCAGCAGCTTTTATTCCCTTAACCCTTTGTGAAATGGAAAGCTTGAGGCTGAAATCTTATTGTGGAGGAATTCAGAAAGCCCAGCTGCCTTAGTGCTGGGTGACAAAGGCCACCTCTGACAACCAAGGACAGTGTAAAGAAAACCAGAGGTTTTCTTTGTTTTCTTTTATATCCTGTTTGCCAGCGGTCTAATCATGATAATGTAATTCATTTTAGTCTGCCTCAGCTTTATCTGCTGAGATGCATAACTAGGATGCAAATTAATTAGCTGTGACATACAGATGGATCTTTCAATACAATTCACAGAGACAGTCAAATACACACATGCCCATCCATGCTTTCCCCAAACAAAGAAAGACACTCTACACATTTTTCCAGAGGTCAGGAAGTCACCTTGCTTGGCCTTTTCAATCTCCTAGAGAGGAAACACCACATCCAGCAGACAGGTGGACCTCATGTGAACCCAATATCAAATGTTACACTCTAGATGAAACCCCATCACAAATTAATTTGATTTGTGCAGCCCCACACCCAACACATCATAACACCACTACCCTGCTAACACAAGGTCAGCACGTTTTAAAATCTGGTCACCTAATTTACCTGGCTTGGCAAGGCCTCTAACGTAGACCAAATCATTCATACATCACCCTGGCAAGCACTGGTATCCCAAGACCAGCTCTCCATGGCCAGGGCACCTACACTACTGTCTTTCACATGAAGTGGTGTAAGTATCACAGCAGAGGATAGAAAAATCAGAAAAGCACAATATGCAACTGCCAATTGTATATGGATATGCCAACAGACGTATCCTGGAGAGTATGTTTTTCCTTTTTTTTATTAAAACCTTGAAGATGCATTGTTAAATCCAAGCCCCAAATGCCTCACAAGAGCCACTCCATCTGCAGTTTTCAAGGCTCAGATATATTTAGAGACACTTCTTTCCAAGCACTACAGCCTCACTGATGATCGGATGCTACTTTATGTGGGATGAAAAATGGAGTTCTTTCCACAGCTTTCACATCTGAGTTACACATCAGCACAGAAGCATTTCAACTGGACAGCTGTGTCATGCTACCTCGGGGATGTGACCCTAGCAGACTTTATGAAGGGAGTGGAGCCCCAGGCACGGTCCCTGCGGGCACAGAGGAGGCAGCAGAAGACACAGGGCTGGCAGGACGCGGTGCTGGCAGAGCAGCAGATGGCACACTCGGCTGTGCATCGGCACCGAGGCACCAGGGGAAGGGGCAGCAGCACACCCTGCCAGGTGCCCTCGCTCCCGTAAGATGCGGGGTCAAAGAGCTGCACATCTGCTGCTGTCCACTAGAACAAACCCCTCCACTTCAGCAGCCTGACCACAGAATGAGCTTGCCTCAGTTCTTGGCGTAATCTTATTTTCTTGACAGCATCAGTTTTTAGTTCCTGTCTTTTAACAGCAGCATTGCAACAAATGTTGAAGCCCCCCACCCCAGATCCAGCTGCATCCTAGCAGAGAGCTTGCTTCCTGTATGAACAGCATGGCATAGTGTGTACAGCTGGGTGCATGCTATCCTACCCCTGAGGGCTGCTATAGACAAATCTCACCACAATAAGTGGCAAAGACACTTAGGGGGAGTAGAACTCTCAGGGAGAGGTCTATCTTTTACCAGACCAAATGGTATAGCTGTAAAAAAATCGGACTCACACCTGTGAAACCACAGGCAGGTATGTTTGGTTTTATGACAACTTGACAGCACACACACTGTAGTATACAGCAAATAACCAGGATTTTCCCCCATCTGTAAATTAGCTCCAATTGCCCAGATCCAAAACCAAAAAACCAATACACCCTGAAAGCCTGCAACTGTCAGGTCTCCCTTCTTTCCCACAAAGCATATATTCCCTGAAGGAGACCACAAGCCAAAGGGACTCCCAGGTGATAAATAACATGAGCTTAGCTTAGTATCTCTACTGATCATTTGGCACTGATGCTGTATCACTTGCACATGTGCATTATTTCACCATTTGCCCATCAGTTTCCTGAAAATGAACGGGATTAAAAGTCCACTGAGTATTTGCACTGCTCTTTCCTCCCCCTCTGCAGCAGAATTACAGTAACCAAAAGGTGAGCAGAGTTCACGCAGGCTTCTCGACTTTGCAATGCTGACTTTCCCGGTCTCTTCCCAACCCCCGGGGATAGTTTCGGTGGAGAAACAGACAGCCAGTCGGAAATTTTCACCAGTATTAATGCCAGCGTAGTTTCTTCCCAAATGCTCTCCAGAAGTATTTTTCCACCCACGTTCCCCTGTGCACCACAAAACCCTCCAGCCGCTGGCAGCTCTGGGCGCAGCTCCACTGCACATCACGCACTGCTGTACGGCTGGTCTGCTTTAATTCAGCGTGTAATCAGTGCTACCCAGGAAATATTCTCATGTGAAAAACTTCATATGCAGGAACCTATTCTGCAGCAAACATAGCGGTGGTCGGCATTTAAATAAACTAATCAGCTGCAAAGGGCTTAGTCAGCATCGCAATCCTGGAGGTAATTCCCAGAAGCGATTTTCCCGGCAGCTATATATACAAACCTAAAAAGCAGACTGGAAGACAAGGGCAGCAGCACAGCGAGACAAAATTTGGCTTCACAGTGACATTACCAACAAATAAAAATAGAAGTCGAGGAAAGGTAAGCAACCAGGCATTCACAGAAAGCACACACTGAGCTCGCATCACTGGTGTATCCTCTCACATGTGAAAACCAGAAACTCAGACACAGGACACAAACACAGCCAACACTCCTTCCTTCACTGATACTGTGCTGGTTTGAACCGAGAGGAAAAACACGGCAAGGCAAGTTACAGACTTGTCTGTGGAGATACACAGACACAGGTCACACGCCAGGCAGTGCTTTTTGGAGAGCGCATCCCAGACATCACCCTCAGCAACCAACCCATTCTGGGAGCCTGGCTCACGTGCGACCTGGAGAGACCTGAGGACTCGTACAAACTTTGTCTCAGGGCAGGGAAGGTACAGGGCATCTGGCCTGAGAGGCACTGGGGGACAAAAAGCAGTGCCAAATGCCAGCGCATCCTCCAAGAGCACCTCGGCCGCTGGCAAGGTTTGGAAAGCCATCAGGCTGCGCATGCAGGTCACCGTCCCCGGGCAGGACACCGCATCGCCCTTCAGTGCCGCCGCCAGCTCCCCGGCCGAGGCAGCACGGAGCCGCCTCACGGGTGCCGGGAGAAGGCACCGGCTCGCCCAAAGCAGCGAGGAACGCCTTCCTCCGGCCGCCGCCAGCGCACCGGCACACATCTGCTCCCATCTGCCCGGCGGCGGCGGCACGCCGGCATGCCCTGCGGACACAAGCACGGGGAAGGGGCACCGCTCACTTACTTTTCGTATTCGGCGTTGTCTCGATCGCAGCGCGAATCCTTGTGCTTTTGCCAGTCTTTGCCATGCTTGCAGGTGGTCAGGAGGACAACATCCTCTCCGTTATGGACGTGATATAAGGCATTCCTGGTGTCTGACCCTATCCCCGTCAGGTACCTTTTCCCCTTGAATACCAACATGTACTTCCTGAGAGGAGGGATGGTGTTAAACCTCAAAAATCCCTTCTCCCCTCCTGTCCTAGGATGATCCTTAGAAAAGAGCGGGATAGAAACGTCAAAGTTGGGTCTGAAGTTTTCAGTACTGATGCTGGCTTTGGCCAGCATAGCCTGGCCAATGTCGAACCCCACATCCTCAGTGTAGTCGGGCCAGGTGCCGGAGTATAAATTAAAAATTAGGTGGTTTCTGCCGTTGTTCCACAGGTGGAGGCTCTGCACCTTGGAGCGGAGGTTGTGCACATACTGGGGCGAGAGCTGGTCTCGGTCCAGCGTGTCCAGGCTGAGGACGAAAAGGCAGGCCTGCCCGGGGTCCGAGGTGTAGAACCGGGAGCCCTCGATAGCGGCCAGGACGTTTTGGTAGCTCTCGGCGATCTTCTCCCCCTTCTGCTGCGGGTACACGTAGACCTTGAAGCCGTTTTTCCGGCACTGGGCGAAGTCGAAGCAGGACTCCATGCGGCAGCGGCGCCCGCGGTAGAGGCCGGCGCTGGCGTCCCGCCGCTGACGGGGGGAGACGCGCCCGCCGCCCTCGGGGCCCGGGCGCTCGGCGGGCGCGAAGGGCCGCAGGGCGTCGGGGAAGCGGGGCCAGGGCCGCTCGGCGCCGCCGGGGCGCGGGCCATGCCGGCTACCGGGCGGCGAGTGCCGGGCCGCCCGCAGCCGCACACCTCCCAGGTAGAGCAGCAGGGCAAGACAGGTGCCGGCAGAGAGCAGCGTCAGGTAGCGTTTTTTGGCCTGCATGTGTCCGGCGGGGGTCCGGGGGGCTGCGGAGGAAGGCGGGGGCAGCCCGAGCTCGCCGGGCGCCGCTCTCAGCTCCGCTCCGCCATCTTCCCGCCGGCGAGCGCTTCAAACTCTCTTCGCCCACCTCCGCTCGGCGCCGTTCCCCAAGCCGCCGGCCGCGGCCGCGCATGTGGGCGACCGCCGCAACTTTCTCGCCGCCGGTGTCTCAGGGGCGGCGGGCGGCGGCCCGGCGGCGGCCCGGCGGGGCGCCCCGCATGCACTCAGGGCCGGCCCCCCGCGCGGGGCGGGCACCGGGCAGCGCCGCTCCCGCCTTCCCGCCGCTGCCGGCGCTCGGCTCCGCCACGCTCCCGCCCACCCCTCTCCGCCCCGCGCCGCCAGCCCAACCCAGCCCGGCCCAGCCCAGCCCCGCCGGCTCACAGCCCGCGGCCGCCGCGCCGCAGCCTGACAAAGCCCCGCATCGCCCGGCGCCCCACGCCTGGCCCGGGCGTCGCTCGCTCCTCGCCTCGCTCCCGCTGAATGGCCCCCAGGACAGAGCAGCGGCGGCGAGGACCCTCCTCCCTCCTCTTCTCCTCCTCCCTCTCTTTCTCCTCCTCCCTCTCTTGCTCGCCCCTCCCTCCTTCCCCGCCTTCCCCGGGCCGCGGCAGCAGCGGCCGCCGAGCCCCGCGCTCGCCCACCCCGCCCGTCCGGGGCCGCGACCCCCGCCCGCCGCACCCGGCCCGCGCCGCCCCCGCCCCGGCCCCGCGCGCTGACCTCACCCCGCCGCGCACCCCGCGCCCCCATTGGCGGGCGTCACGTCCGGGGGGGCGGGGCTTCCGCCGCACCCATTCATAACCCGGCGGGCGGGGGGCGCCGCTGCTGAGGCAGCACTGGGGGTTCTCGGGTGGCGCTGGCCCGGTCGGGCGCTCGGGGCTGCCCCGTGGGTGGCATTCAGTGACCCCCGGCTCGGGGGCTCTTTCGACCCCCTGCTAGTGCAGCCTTTAGCCCCCGGCCGAGCGTGCCCCGAGCCGGCTCTGTGCCGCCGCCGCTGCCGCCCCCTGCCGAGTGCGGCGCCGCTGTGCTGGAGCGGCCCCGAGGGAGCAGATCCGAAACCGGGGCTGAGACCCAAAAGCCCAGCAGCGAGGTGCCTGCTAACGAGAGTTCTGTGTGCTGCGGGCAGAGCTGCGGACCGCGGTGGAGTCGGGGCCGGCCGGGACGTGGCTCTGCTGCCGGCGCTGCTCTCGCACCCTGGGTGTCCCCGCCATGGCCATCGCGGGGCCGGGGTGCGGTGTGCCCGGGGTGCCGAGGCCGGGGTGCGGTGTGCCCGGCCTCACTGGGAGCAGGCCCTCCGCACCACTGAGGCGGCTCCTCGGGGCTGGCAGATAGCAAAACGATGCTGATAAACGAGTGGTCTCTGGAGAGCTGCCTAAGCACCCAGCCATCCCTGCAGCTACGTTTTTGAGCTTAACCTCATCTGCTCCTTGGCATTCAGTTCCTCACCAGCAGCCTGTGTTCTGGGAGAGCCCTCAGCTCCGGCAGGATGGCCTGCATGGCGAGCCCCGGCTGGAGGGGGTGGCGGGAACACAGCTGGGCCCCAGCTTGCTTTGGCACCCACAGTGCTGGAAGGGATGATTGCAGCGCCAGTGGATGTATCTGTTTCAGTCCTGCTAGCTCAGCAGGTAATAGTGGGGAAATTACCTGGGATGGGCTTCAAAGTGCTTGCACAAGACCCTGGATGCCGAGTAACTATCCGATGCTAAAGTCTGTCCCAACCTGCTTTCTTTGTCATTCACATCCTACATTAAAAGTAGTATTGGATTTACCTTTCCTGCACTGCAATTCCCCTCTCCAGTGCCAGATATAGAGGGGTCTTGCACCACCTGAGGGACAGAAACTTCGCATCAGCCGAAAGCTTTCCTTCCCCTGCACTCTTCCCTGCATGTCCCAAGAATGAGCCGAGGCTGCTGTTGTGTCCTTTCCTCTTGTCCCTGCACTGACGCTGGGTTGAGGAGGCGAAAGACATCATAATGTGTGTGAATTTAGTGTCTCTTCAGGAAATGTGGTGAGACCTTAATAAGGAAGGGTACATTACTGATAGAAAAATGTGGGTCAATCCACACTTGGCTCCAGTTGGAGCCAAGAGAAGACAATTCTCTTCAAAAATAATTTGACTGTGAGAGGACTGTTGCAGGAAGAAGTTGGGAATAATAAGAAAAAGTCAGTTTCTGAGAGCAAAGTCGTATTTGTGGCTGATGTAGATTTAGGTATGGCAGTCAAAAATTTTGGACAATGACCCACTAGTGGGGATGTGTGATTAAATATTAATGGATTCGTTAGCCCTGTAGCCTTCTCTGAAACGTTTGTCACAGCTCACATTCCAGAACTGAGATGCTGTTCAGGAAAAAAGAGGTCAGTTTCTTGAAAGGTGAACCAAGGCAGCTCACAGAGGCACCTTCTGTCAGGCACAGGAAGGTGGAATCTGGAATCCCATTACTGCAAATTTGCTCTGCAAATTAAGCCTCTGGGGACCAGTTTCAAACAGAAAAGGAAGGCTGTGAGCTTTACTGCCTGTGCCAAGGATGGTAGCTCTTGGAAATAGGTTTTGAGGATGCGGTGCTGGTGAGCCTATGGTGCCATGGTGCTGCTCCCTGCAACAGGGAAGTGTAGGAGGGAAGTGAAAGCTGTTGGCTTTCCAGCTGAACTGCCCTGCACTTGGGGTAGCCACGCTGTTTCCGACTTCACAGCACCAGTAAATGCTTCAGGTTTGAAATATTTGCATCTGAAAAAAGGCAGTGAGGTTGTAATTTTAGACCACAGATAAATAAACCTCTGCAGATCACTGCTAGCAGGTTTTATGTGTAGGATTCCTGAGTTACATCTCAGGAATCTGAGTTACATCTCCAGAGAGATCTAGATCCCATTGTGCCAGGCAGAACCTACTCCAGGATATGTGTGTGTTCCTGTACCTGGGGAGAGAGTGGCTGTGGTGATCAGTTGCCTTTTTGAAGACCTTTCTAGACTAGCCATCACGCACTGTTTAACTTTCCTGTGTCACAGACTGACATCAGCCTGTGTCCAGCCCACTTCTGCTGCTGCTCAGGCCCTGTGGGCAGCGTGGCAGGAATCATACAGCCAGCCTTCAGTTCTTTGGCTGGAGAGTTTTCCACAGCCTGGGTAGGCACTGGAGGCTGAGCATTCCAGAAAAGGAAACCTACCTTTTCCTGCCTGCATCTGCCACCTGGCAGGTAGATGATGGAGCAGAAACCAGTGTATAATAGGAATTCTGCCTGAAGATGAGGAGGAATCAGTGGTGAAGAGGTATTTCAGTGTATCCATGTGGCAAGAGCATGAGTAGCCAACCCCAAGTTTGCTCTGGCCACTGCTGCCTGCTAAGGGTCTGCAGGTTTGCAGGTGGCTTTTGACCCTGGTTCATTACCCTTTGCACTGTTCTAAATAATTTATATCTTCATGTGGCTGACAGTTGTCTGGGAATCTGTCCAAGCCTTTAAATGAAAGGCCAGGAGAGGGAATTGGTTTTCTATTTATGACTTTGTAACTTAACACCTGCCCAATCTGTGGCAAGTCACTTGGGGCCAAATTCTTAGAGAGGCACATTAGTGTGGGCTCCTCATTTTTGGGTCTCTTATGGTGTCCAGCTATAGCTTTAAATGCCTTCAAAAATTAATTCCTCAGAGTTCCTGGCTCAGCTGTCACTTAAATCTGGAGGTACCTTCCACTTTTTTAATGTGAAAAATTTCCTACTGCTTCCCACACTTGGATGCATGTTAGTTTTGATGCTGTTGAGTAGTGTCCTTGACTGATTCACTGGGCATTAGATGTTTCTCCATCTGCAGAGTTCAAATCTGAAGATAGAAACTTGTTTCTTGCACTGAAATCCACTCAAAACATAAGAGGAAAGTGCTCTCACTCTCTCTCACCTGTCCCTACCCTCCTTTTTTTTGATCTGATAATGCTGTGTTTAAAGTGTTTGTCCTAGTAGGAGACCTCAAATCACCCCCCAATTTCCAGGAGAGCATCCTCTGTGAGGGGGTGAAATGGCACTTCCCTGCTGAGGCTGCCTTGTTACAGGAGCTTCCTGGGGTAATCACTGCTCTAGACTACCTGTGGGCCTCACATCTCCAGCTAAATGGGATTGATAATATTTTCCTGGCTAATAGAGCAGCATGAGAGCTGATTTATCACCACTGTCAAGTGTGTCATGATCCTAGGGGAAAAAGGATAAAAGTACAATGGAGCTAAGATGTTTGAAAGGGCTTGTTGACAGACACATGTGCAATTCAAAATTGTGACTCTGTTCCATGCTTAGCTCAAATCACCATTCTTTGTGCTGCACACATGCTTCTCCCTGGCTAAGTGCAATGAGGATTTCCAAAGATTAAAGCAAAGCCTTGCAGAACCAGCAGCCTGGAGCTCCAGGCTTGACTCTGTCTTTATAAGCCTGACTTCTACAGATGCCAAGTAACCTGCAGATGCCACTTTGGTTTGGGTGATCATACACAGATTGAAGAGCAAAGCTTTTAGCAGAAACCCTCACCTGGAGGCAGTGGGAGAGGAACTGACTCCTATTTGATATTTGTTCACCTTCTGGTAAGAGGCAAAGTCAGTGCTCTCCCTTTATTCAGTGGTCAACAATGCCAAGTTAAACTTTGGAAACCATTTTTTGAAGTTCACTGCCTTAAGAACTGTCTCTGCCTTCAAATTGCCCTTACCCAGGGCTGTGGTGCTTTATCAAAAAACAAAGGAAGAGGGAAAAAAGGGGGGAGAGGAACACAAAAGAGTTGTTTGTGGAATGCTAATTTTTTGTTAAAATTATTCCTCATTGGGGCAAATTGAAGTGATCTTTGCTCCACAAATTAATATTAATGCTATGGTTGCTTATCACGTCTTGGTAATATCACATGGGAATAAAAATATTGACTCTTACCCATTAAGATAGCAGAGATGTAACTGTTTGAGCTTCAACATTGCAACAGCTGTTTCTCAGTTTCTCACATCCTCAGAAATAATTGGCTGTTTAAATGTGAGAAAATCACAGTGATTTTATAATTAGTTTATTTTTAAGGAAAAATGTAACTGCCCTTTGTTAAGGTGAGTTGGAGGAATAGCAGTGTAGGCACCTGATTTACCATGATATTAAACAGATAGTAAAACCAGAGGCTTATAAATATTAAGATCTTAATCTCAAAGCAGAGCGCTGCTGGACAAAAGCCACAGACATACAAGGCATTGCCTAAAATTTGCTGTAGGGTCAGGGCCCTGTGTGCTGGTTATGGAGCAGGGTGGCAGTGCTGAGGGTCTGAGTACAAGCAGCTGGCTCTGACAGTAGCATTGTATGAGATTTATTCCAGGATTTAACAGTCTGTGGCTATTTTGAGTGCATCAATTCATAAAAGTTTCTCTTTGGGTCCAACCTAATTTGGAAACAACATAAATCCACGAACATCTGAAGTGGTGAGGTGGGAAAGCTCCTGGGCTGCCTGAATGCCTGCTCTCTCTCAGGTGTGACCAGGATTGGGGGTGACCTGGGGGCAGCCAGCAGCAAGGTTCCTGGCTCCCACTGGCTCTCCCTGCACAGAGCTGGCCCAGTTCCCAACCCAGGATATCCCAGGAAGAGACTTGGCCAGCAGCTGCTCTGGGGAAGGGCCTCCCCCCTCCCTGTCCTGCTGGGCAGGAGGTCTGGCAGAGGGGAACGTGGGCAGCATCCTGCCAGAGGCCCTGCAGAGGTGCCATGGGTTAAATCTCCACCTCCAGTTTTGGGAAGGAGCTGGCAAACACTTCCACTTTGTGAGTGAGTTTGTGGCCAGTGATCCCCGAGGAAGGGACAGGGAGACGTTGAATGACTGCACGTGACACATTCCCATTCTGTCCCCAGTGTTTCATAAGGGCTTTTTTAATTAGCACTCTGCCTGTTGCTGCTCCTGGCATGTCCTTGGGTTTGGCTGGGAGTTCCCCTTGCTCCTGTGCTGGATGGAGAGCACGTGGGGCTGGTGCAGCCTGTGAGGGGCCTGCATGTAACCAGCTGGGCTTTGGCCCTGAGCCTCAGTGGGACACAGGGTCAGCTCCAGGGGCCTCAGTGGGACACAGGGTCAGCTCCAGGGGCTCCTCAGTGGGACACAGGGTCAGCTCCAGGGACTCATGGGACACAGGGTCAGCTCCAGGGGCCTCAGTGGGACACAGGGTCAGCTCCAGGGGCCTCAGTGGGACACAGGGTCAGCTCCAGGGGCCTCAGTGGGACACAGGGTCAGCTCCAGGGACTCATGGGACACAGGGTCAGCTCCAGGGTCCTCAGTGGGACACAGGGTCAGCTCCAGAGGCCTCAGTGGGACACAGGGTCAGCTCCAGGGGCCTCAGTGGGACACAGGGTCAGCTCCAGGGACTCATGGGACACAGGGTCAGCTCCAGGGGCTCCTCAGTGGGACACAGGGTCAGCTCCAGGGGCCTCAGTGGGACACAGGGTCAGCTCCAGGGGCTCATGGGACACAGGGTCAGCTCCAGGGGCTGCTGAGACACAGCCACAGGGCTCCTTTGTGCAGCATGTTTGCTCTGCAGGCTGCCAGTAGCAGCTGTGCACTGCAAAGGCAGCCTGGCTGCCAGGGGAGGCTCCTGGGGCTGCTGTCCCTGAGAGCATCAGCAGCCCTAGCAGAGCCTGTTTATTGGCTTTTCTTTCTTTGAGGAGTAATAACTTCCAGATTTACTCCTTTCTAACTGAGCATCTTTCAAAGTGGGTGTAGAACTATTTAAATAGCTTCTGTGGAGGTGGGATGAGAAATTGCTCTTATTCCATAGTCTGCAATCAGCACCAAACAAGCACTTTTCTCCACTGCACACACAAACAGGAAAGTATCTGCCAGCAGCCTCAGCACTTCAGATCTGATTTTCTGCTTGCTGGTGTAAGACACAAGGAATTTCACTAACATCAACAGAGTTTCAGTGGTGTAGTTTTATTTTATTTTATTCTAAATCCAGTTAAATCTCCATTTTTTTTCACTCTAGGGACTTCTCAGTGACTGTGCTCTAGGAGAAGATGAACCCCCAGTGCAGAGCCAGTGCAGAGCTGCTGCAGCCCTTGCATCCCAGCATAGCTGGGCCATGGCATGGTTCTGCAGAGCTCTTTGCCTGGGTTTTGGATGGCTCAAGAAACAGCTCTGTGACCCAGTTCTTCCTGGACACCAAATACATCCTACTGCACCAGAGAGAGGAGCTTCCCTGCAGGAGGGGGAGGCTATGGGTGTCCTGAGGTGCCCTCCTGGGATATCTGAAATTGCTTTTCCTGCTCACCTGTGGAAAGAGCCTCAAATCCAAGGGCATGCAGAAAAGACCTTGTTAAAGAGCAGAGGGCCCCAAACTTCTCCCTGCTTGGAGGGAGCAGAAATGCAGTGGGGAGCAAAGAGTACAAAAAAGTCCCACACCCTCAGAGTTGTCAGAGGGGAGCCAGGCTCCCTGATGCCTTCCAGAGAGAGCTCCTGTCCCTGCCAAATCAAAGTGTAGGCATTTACCCCAATAAACCCAACAAAAGTTTGGGTCCTTGCTGAGTCAGTTCTGTAGCTGGTGATGTGTGTATTTTCGTGCATGGCTTTTCTTTTGGTGCAAACATGGGTGGCAATCTGATTAGCTTATGATTCATGATTTGGCTAATGTCCCTACTTCCCCCAGTCCCCACCTGTTCAAATAACTATTACTGTAATGTGGGCTGTTAACTTGAAATAACTTTTCCAACCCCTTTGGTAAATGAGCTCTGGAAACTCTTTAAGTTTTGTCCAGAGGCAGAAGTTGTAATAATTTAACTAAAATTCTTTTCAATCCAAGTCAACATGGTGCAAAACTCTATGCGAGCGTTTAAGAAGGAACAAGTTTACTTTGAGCTGTTTCTATTCAACTAATGCCATGATCAGACATGCTGTTCTGGGAGAGCCTGCTTTCCAGACCCTACTGCTTGGCACTGCTTCTTGCCAAGCCTATCCCCTCCCCAGCTCTGCCACACAGAAATAAAACTCCTCAGCCAGCCCTGATAGCAGGAGCCAGGTGAGCAAACTCCCATTCAAGGAGCCACAGCTGATCTGGAATAAGGTGCCAGAGCAGGGGGAGGAGGAAAGGCTGCTCCAGGCAGTTTGGCTGTCAGGCCTCAGCAGAGGGAGAGCCTGCACAAGCAGCCATGGTGGGTTGAGGCTGGTGACCTGAGCCACCTCTGCTACTGCCACGTGAGCAGGCTGGGCACTGCTCCTTTGGTCACCTGTCCTGTGCCCATCACTCACAGTACAGCCAACCCAGCCCGAGGGGTCACAGCAGCAGCTCCATGTGCCCTTTGCACCAGCTCCAACAGATCATCAGGCTTAGGACAACTTCCCAAAAGTCTTAAACCATGGAAGCAATACAGTAAAAAAAAAAAAAAAAAAAAAAAAAAAAACTAAGGAAGGAAATAAAGGAAATACTGGTACTGAACTCACCATAGGATTCATTTAATCTACTCAGCTGGAGATATTGCTACATAAAAGTTGGATCATTTTGAAGCACACATGCATTTCAGCCTCAGTGCATACAACCCTCAGGAAGACCCTGCACTTGCCTGCCTCACCCCCTGCACAGCCCTCAGCCCCTGGTTTGGTGCCCTGTCATGCATTTAGCTCTCACTTCCTCCCTTGCCATGGATGTGGCAGGTCCTCAGGTGAGGTCATCATGGGCACAGTGAGGGCCTCTGAGGCTCCCCAAAGCAGGTGGAAGGCAGCAGGGAGAGGAGCAGGTGTGGGACCATGCTGCTGCAGCCAGCACCCAGGTTTCTCACCAGGGTAGGTAGATGCTTTGCCCGTGGGTAAAGCAGTAGGTTCACCAAGGAAGTGCCTCTCCATAGGTGGTGTGCTGATTTCACTCCTGGCAAACAGCATTAATATAATACATCAAAGCTGGCTGCATTAATAACAAACCAAGGGAAAGGATTTGCTATACATGCTAGCTACTTTTCAAATGCAAATGTCTGTTTTGAATCAGATTAAGAGAGAAGGAAGCCTAGAGAATGCCAATAATTAATACATGATAAAGGAATAAACATCCAGGGCATCAAAAGGTAAAACACAATCACCAAGATGAAAGTAATCCATCTTCTCCACACAGCCTGCTCTGCTGCACAGAGTAAGTGGGTGTGAGTGCCCATCCCCATTTCCATAGGTAGGTGGTGAGTATAAACCCTGAGAAGCTGCTGAGCAAATAAGAAGGCTCCTCAAGATCAGCCAGGGAAGCAGAGAATCCTTGGGCTGGGCTTGGCTTGTTGGGCTAAGCCCAGCTCAGCTCAGCCCAGCTCTCCCCTGAGCTCACTGTGCTGTTGCAGAAAGGGAACCTTTAGCAGTCACTTCTATTCACTGGCAGGACCTTGCTCCCTTCAGGGTGGGCACAGCTGGCTCATGTGGCTTTAAACCAGTTTAAAAGGTGGTGTTTGGATCTTCACTGAGCCTTGAGTAGACCTCAGAAATGCTTTACCCTGGATTCTCTTCTTTTCCCCACATGAAAAGCCCACCAGCCTCTCCCTCTGTCCCCTCCCTCCCCCATGCACATCGAGTTACAGCTGGGGTTACAGCAGCACCCTCAAAATTAACATGTCTCCTCAACATCCAATTTTAAAAGAAGAGAAATAGGAAACTCAAGGGAAAGTGGTAACAAATTCTATCCCCCTTCCATATTTCTTTCAATTCACATGGTGCTGTATTGGACCCTGGCAGTGCCTTGTGCTTTTATTTCTTCTTCAGCTTCCATTGGAATTGCAGTGCTTACTCTGGCTTTGCACAGGGCACCAGGCTGTGTCAGGTTTGTGTGTCAGTGGTAGCAGAGACCAGCAGGCCCAGCCAGCCCACTGTCCATGCATGTGGGGTTGGGCTTTGCTGAAGGCAGGCAGATATCCTCCTAATGTTTGGAAGCTGCTGTTCTCCAGGGAGCAAGAAGCCCTGTGGCTGCTGGTTCACTGACTGGTCTCTGTACCAGTCCCTGGGTATGGAGGGTCTTTATCTCACCAAGCAGTTACTTATTTTCAGCTCTAGATGCCAGAAGAGAAACAGAAGCCTCTTCCCAGACCTCTCAGGACCTGTGTTGCTAACTTAAAGGTTTGCAAAGTGCCCCCAAATGAAAACATGGCTAGATCATGGAACCACAGAAAGGCTGGAAGGGAACTTTCACAAATACCTAGTCCACCCCCCTGCCATGGGCAGGGTCATCTTGCAATAGATCTGGTTGTTCAGAAGCTCAAAACCCCATCCAAACTGACCTTAAACATTTCCAGGGATGGGGCACCCACAACTTCTCTGGGAAACCAGTTATACTGTGACCACCCTCACAGTAAAGAATTTCTTCTAATATCTGTATTGGGTTTGCATGGCAAGACTCTGGTAGCAGGGGCACTGTAGAAGTGGCTTGTGTGAGAAGCTGCTGGAAGCTCTTCCATGTCCAGCAGAGCTGATCCCAGTCAGCTCCAGGGTGGATCTGCTGTTGGCCAAGGCTGAGCCCATCAGCTGTGGTAGCACTGCCTCTGTGATAGTATATTTTAGAATGGAAACAAAAAAGTTATTGCATGGAAGTAATTACATGAGAAGATTGGAGTGAGAATATGTGAGAGAAACATCTCTGCAGTCCCCAAGGTCATGTTGTTTTTGCAGGAAGTCATGGGTGAGGAAGGAGGGGCAGGAGGTGCTGCAGGTGCCAGAACAGAGATTCCCCTGCAGCCTGTGGTGCAGCCCATGGGGAGGCAGCTGTGCCCCTGCAGCCCATGGGGATCCACAGGGATGCAGAGACCCACCTGCAGCCCATGCAGGATCACAGATCCACTGCAGCCCATGGAGGATCACAGATCCACCTGCAGCCCATGGAGGGTCACAGATCCACTGCAGCTCATGCAGGAGCCCATGCTGGAGCAGGTGGATGCCCTGGCAGGCTGTGACACCCTGGGAAGCTGCATGGAACAGCCCCTGGCAGGACTGTGGACCCATGGAGAGGAGCCCACACTGAAGCAGGTTTGCTGGCAGGACTTGGGGCCCTGTGAGGGACCCACATTGGAGCACGCTGCTCCTGATGGACTGCACCCCATGGAAGGGACCCATGCTGGAGCAGATTGTGGGAAACTGCAGCCCATGGGAAAGGCTCACATTGAAGAATTTTGTGGACTCCAGCAGGAAGGACTCTCCCTGAGGCGGAAGAAGAGGCAGAAACAGCCTGAGATGAATTGACCGTAACCCACCTTCCCTGTTGCCCTGCACTGCTGTGGGGGAGGAGATAAAGAATAATGAATGAAGTTAAGCCTGAGAAGGAGGAAGGGGTGGGGGAAAGCGTTTTTAAGATTAGGCTTGCTTCTCATTATCCTTCCATTATTTTGATTTGTAGTAAATTCAACAAATTTCCCCAAGTTAAGTCTGTTTTGACAGTGATGGTAATTGCTGAGTGATCTCTCCCTGCTCTTATTCCAACCCACAAGCCTTTATATTTTCTCTCCCCTCTCCAGGTGTGGAGGAGAGTGGTAGACTGGCTTTGGTGGGCACCTGGGATCCAGCCCAGGTCAAATCACCACATATCTAATATAAATCTATCAAATTTTCAGTTTAAAACCATTACACCTTGATCTGTCACTACAGGTAAAAAGTCTCTTTCTTTCTTTCTTGTGAATCCCCTTTAGGTACTGGAAGGCTGCTAAAAGGCCTCCCTGGAGCCTTCTTCTCCAGGCTGAACAGCAGCAACTCTGAGACTGCCTTCACAGGAGAGATGCTCCATCCCTCTGCTCATCTTCGTGGCCCTCCTCTGGGCCTGCTCCACAGGACCATGCCTTTCCATTACTTCTATTATTCCATTACTTCTATGCCTTTCTATTACCTCTTCCATTACTAATCACTGAGGTCTCAGAGCTGCATGCAGTACTCCAAGTCTTGTAAAGAGCAGAATAGAAGGGGAGCATCAGCTCCTGCATCACCTGCTGGCCATGCTTCTAATGCAACCCAGGATATGATTTGCTTTAGCACAATATTCCAGGTTGAAATCACTGCAAACAATTACAGACTGAGGACTAAGGATACTCTGGGGTTTTCTTTCACTTTGTGACTCACTTTGTAGGGACAAAACCCTCCTGCTGTCCCTTGAAAGCCCAGGAACACACTCTTTTACAAATAAGCTGAAAAAATCCTAACGCTTCCCACATGCTTCTTTTATGTTTCTCTTTTTCATTCAACCCCCACACTGGGCTGAAGGGAGCCCCAGGCTAGGCCACAGTGTGGACAGATGGACAGTGTGGGCAGTTGGCCCCTTGCACCTGACATAGCAGGGATGGAGGTTACTGCCTCCATCACCCACTGATAAATCTGTGCCTGCTGCCAGCAGAAGCAACAGCAGTTCCAGTCATTCTGGGAGAAAAGCTGGCTGCAACCCAGAGTGGCCATGCCATCATGGAATTGTAGAATCCTTTAGGCTGGAAAAGACCTCTTAGATCAAGTGCAGCTGCTAACCCAGCACTGCCAAGTTCACCACTAAACCATGTCCCTGAGTGCCACACCTACACATCTTTTAAATACCTGCAGGGGTGGGGACTGTTCCAGTGCCTGGCCACCCTTTCTGTGAAGACATTTTTCCCACTATCCAATCTAAACCTCCCTTGGTGAAACCTGAGCCCATTTCCTCCTGTTCTGTCATTTATTACCTGGGACAAGAGACCAACCCCACCTGGCTCCAGCCTCCTCTCAGGGAGTTGGAGAGTGATAAGTTTCCCCCTGGGCCTCCTTTTCTCCAGGCCAAACATCCCCAGCTCCCTCAGCTGCTCCTCACCTGAGTTGTGCTCCAGACCCTTCCCCAGCTCTGTTGCCCTTCTCTGGACACACTCCAGCCCCTCAATGTCCTTCTTCAAGTGAGGAGCCCAAAACTGGGGCCCAAAACAGCACTTCAGGTCTGGCCTCACCAGTGGGGGGACTTGTACAGGGGGACAATCCCTGCCCTGGTCCTACTAGCCACACTTCTGATACAGGCCATTGGCCCTCTTGGCCATCCAGGCACATGGTGATTGAACATGTCCAGTCACTGTTGGCCAACACTTCCAGGTCCTTTTCCACCATGCAGCTTTCCAGGCACTCTGCCCCAAGCCTGGAGTGTTTCATGGGGCTGTTGTGACCCATGTTCATCCCTGCACTTCTGCAAGGGCCCTGCTTTCCTGCACTAGGTGTACATCACCAGTATCATCCTTCCTCAAAGCATCCTCCAGGTACCTCCCCAGTGCAACTGGAAAGCCTTACAGCACAGGCTGGGCCTCTCACAGGGCTGCAAGAGCAGGTCCCCAAAGGTGAGGTCTCACACTGAGCTTTACAGTGAGCTCTGTAACTTCAGCAATCATTGCTTGCATAAAACTCAGAGAGTCACAGAATGACTGAGGTTGAAAGAACCTCTGGAGGGCATCTGGCCCAACCCTCCCACTTAAGCAGGGTCATCTAGAGATGATAAAATATGAGATGCAGTCAGTGACTGTAATGGTTGGGCTCTTAACCACAGGTAATGACAAAAATCCAGCCAACCCTCATTGGCTGATGCTCTGCCACCCAAGCAGTGGAATCAGTCAGAGGGATTGAACAACAACCAATCAGTCCTTGTCCGGCCCCTCCTCACTGCAGGAACCCTGGCAAGGCTGCAGATCCAGATGGCACCAGCCCTGCTCTCTGGGTTTCATGGAGAGGAGATGCCAGTGCCACCATCAGCACTGATATAACAGCAGACACATTACTGCCTTTCTGCCAGAAACCTTGTTTTGCAGAGGCCAGTGGAGCAGCCAGCAGTGTCTGCAATCAGTAGTTATCCTCTGGAATACAAGCTGGGTCAGCAGAGAGGACAGTCCTTTGGATTTCTGAGCAAGGAGAACATATCCCCTTGACCAGTGGTTATTTAGGCTTCACCATAGCCCTGCTGACAGCATCAAAGCCCTCTGGCAGATTGCAGATGTCAGCATGGACTCTGATCTTTGGCTGTTGCCCAGAGAAAATTATTAATCACTTAGACAAACACTATCCAAAGGAAGTCTAAATAAGTAGTGCTCCAGCATCAGGATTACAGGTAATAGCAAAGCTGTAAAAAGTCAGAATTTCTGTCTTGGCCTTGGGACCCCAATAGTTTGATCTAACTAGTGAATGTAATCACTGTGACCAAATATTGTAGAAAAGCTTACCAGCCTTGGTCAAAGGGATGTCTGAGGTGGAAATTGCCCAGGGGTGGTGCTGAAGGCAAACACTGCTTCCAAGACCTGCATGGACTTATAGGGACCAGGAGCAAGGTTTGTCCTCCATGTGTGTTGTAGGTGATTCCCATGTGCTGGACTAGGTTACACACAACCCTTTACCTGTGTGAGGGAGGGGGGGAAATGGTCTCTTGAGATCTATGGCAATTTTGCCTTGTATTCAACAGGACTAAAATCCCACTTGGACAATTCCCACCAGGGACTGGGCTGCTGTAAGGAGCAGCCAGCCCCACTCATTCCCTGCTGGCCTTGCTGTTGAACCCTTATGGTCTCACAAGATAGTCTAGTCTTAAAACCCAGCATTTATCAATTCTAATGCTATTAAGAAGGTAGGGCTTTCAGTGGTGAAAGAAACCAGCAGAATCTGGTTTGGGGACCCAGCTTCCCAAGCAATGAACTTTGCTGTGTTCTTTCTGTAATTTTCACAACTGGAGGAATGAGCTGAGTTTCACAACATTTTAGCTTGTGGTTGGACTTCCATGACAAGCAAAGGTGATATTTGCAGGTTGAAGTACAGCCCTTATTTACTTTAGTAGCACATCTCCTGGCAGCTTCAACCAGGAAAGAGTTTTGTCCTCGCTGTCTTTCACTGGCAGGGCTTTTGTTCCCACAGTGAAGTCAATAACCCTGCCCTTCACCTCCAGCCCCACAGCATGTGGCTGGGCAGCGTCCTTGCTGTGCTCTCTCTCCCAAGCAGCCTCTTGCTTCGGCCTGATTTCTGCCCTAAACAATATTTCTTCTTATAACTTTATTTTTACTTACTGCCTAAAATTCCAGATTAAATGCCATCTCCTAGCAACTGGTATATTTTTGTACCTAGTCTGCTAACTTTCAGTGTTTGAATATTGCTCTCCATTCATTTTGCTGTCTCAGATAGAAAACACTGGTTTCCAGATACCTACTGGCATGCACATTTTTTTGTTAAATTTCTAAACAGTTGAGTCAGTTAAACAGCTAAATTTATGTCCATATGTTTGTTGACTCCATAGATGTACTCCAGAGGGAAAAAAATACACATTGTAGTCCTCCTGCTTGGTGCATCTTTAGAATAGAGATCTGGGGCAGCAGCTCCTTGAAAGGAGGTCTCATTTGAGATGTTTTGGAATGGGGCTCTTTTTCCCACTGTGCAAACCCTTGGCATCTCTTGGCATGCTAAAGAAACATTGAGAAATGAGCTTACCACCCTCTGCAGACAAACCACGTGTGTCCTCCCAACAAGCCATGGCAAAAGCCCGTGTTGGCCCTCAAGAGCAGGACAGGGCTGAGTTATGTCCACAGTGAACCTTTCATGGACCTCACATTAAAAATGAGCCATTTCTTTTTTAGCTGTTTAGCTCAGATTCTGTGATGTGACTTTTAAATGTGTGTGAAGAGGCATTTGCTGCTTTTATCTTTGCAGGAAGCATGACAGGATCTCAGCATACTGCAAAGAAGGGCTCATGCATAAAACCAGGTGTCTCATTGAAAATTTTTACAATTTTTTGGGACTTGTCTATGAATTTGCCTTCAAGAAGCATTAGCAAGTAGGGCTCATCTGTGGTTTATTAACTTTAGTGAACCACAGTCTCTGTCTGAGGCTCCTCAGGTGGTCACAGAAACAGCAGCTTTCAGGCTGTGCATCATTACTGCAGCTGTCTGCTGCAGACTGGATGGGCAATCCCCAAGCAGAGCTGGAAACACTTTGCAGGTGTTTTGTGCTGGTCAGGTGGATCCTCCAACACAACAGGGTGAAATCCATCCTCAGTTTCTTGTTTTGTCACTTCTCCATCCATGCAAACTTGACTTTAGCTATTTTTCCTCTTTGCAATGGCTATATATGGAATTTACATTTAATAAAAGATGCTGTCCACGAGAAGAGAAGGACAACTGATAATTCATGACTTTTATTTCTGTAACTTCTCACTTCCAGAATATCTATTTGACGAACTGTGAGTCATATACATTGGCTGGGACAGATATGCTTAGCTCTGATTTGTACAGTGAGATGTAAATTATCAGCTAATTAAATGAAAACTTTCTCTGTGAACTACTGCTTCCCCTCTCTCCCTTTCCCTCAGCCCCCTCCCTTGTGCTTTAACTCACCAGTGTTTAAAGCCATGATGCCATTGCCTGACAGCCTGAAAACATGCCACGCTCCTTCTCCAACAGCAGGGTTTCCTTCAGGACTGCTGGCAGGTAAAAAGATTGAAGCTGCCCGTGACTTCCTGCAAAAACAACGTGGCATCAGGACTAGTTACAAACAATGGGGCATTTAACTTCACATCTCTGCTAAACAAAAGTACTTCCTGCCCCCAGGCTTCAACTGTGCTGGCTCAGAGAGATGGACACTTAGGGCATTCTTTAATAGTGCTTTGTTTTCCTGCAGAAGCCCTGCAAGGTACTGGCCAAAGCTCTGCTCTGCCAGATGATCCTCAAAGGGCAGATTTGCATCCTGCTAACTCCAAAATTCATAAAATATCCGTGTGAGGAAAGATGTGTGCGAGTCATTCCCTGACAGCTGAGTGGAACCATAGATAGCTGTGATCACCCGATGAGAACATGAATTTTGTCAGATCTTGCTGAGCTGGTTGGGTCTTGCCTGCTACATGTGATGGTCTCATTAACACCTACTGACAGATGTTTTCCTCTCAGCTTGGCCAGAGGTGCCTGCGTGTCAATAGGCAGCACTGAGCAGAGACATGTGTCAGTCTTTGGCAATTTTATGCAGTTTGGCTCCAGAAGGATTAAAATCTGCTGTAGCATAAAGCAAGGTAACCTTGTGCAGTTGTTTAGAGCAGTATCAGGTTAAAAAGCTCTGTGCACTGAGGCTTTGTAAAAGGGGATGCTTGTGAGTTTTCATGGAGCAGGAGCAGTGAAGGCAGTGGACTCTGCTGTGCATCCTTTCTCCCCACTTAGCTGTCACCCCAGGCAGAGCAGCACTCACACACACGGGGCAAGGAGCTCTTCTCTGGAAAGCAAAGTCTGGGATGAGCTCCTCCATGCTCTGACTTCTCCAGCCTGCTCCCCTGCTGTGGCACCTCCTGTTCCTTGCCCCTGCTCTCCCCTGACCACAGTCCCAGGATGTCTCCTGCACTGAGGCTGATCAAGCTGGGTTCTTTCAGAAGGACACAGAGCATTAAAATACAGGCTTTGTCTAGGTGGAAACTGCACAACACTGTTGTATGCCTTGGAATGATATACAGACATTTAATAACACACATGAACGATTTCTCCCTGCACAAGGATCCAGTGACAAGAATCTGTCGCTGATAAACGGGGTTGGGTTTGAGTGGCAGGGTTTTGGTAGCAGGGGCACTTCAGGGGGTGGCTTCTGTGAGGAGCTGCCAGAAGCTTCCCCCATATCTGACAGAGCCAATGCCAATCCAGCACACTCAAGGCCAAACCCATCAGCAATGTCAGCAATACCTCTGTGATAATGTATTTAAGAAGGGGAAGAAAAACCTCTTCAGAATAACAGCAGTGGGGAGAGGAGTGAGAATGTGTGAGCAGAAGTGCCCTGCAGACAGCAGGGTCAGTGAGGAGGGAGGGGAAGGGCAGACAGCAGAGGAGAGATTCACCTGCAGCCCTTGGAGAGCCCCACACTGCACCAGGTGGGTGCCCAAAGGAGGCTGCGACCCCATGGGAAGCCCGTGCTGGAGCAGGCAGGAGCAGGCAGGACCTGCAGACTGTGGAGAGAAGCCCAGTCTGGAGCAGGTTTGGAGCCAGGACTTGTGACCCTGTGAGGGACCCACATGGGAGCAGTTTGGTCCTGCAGTACTGCACCCCATGGGAGGGACCTACACTAGAGCACTCTGCGGAAAAGTGGAGCCCATAGGAAGAACACATACTGTGAGTTTGTGGAGAGCTGTGTCCCATGGAACTGTCCCACGCTGGAGAAGGGGAGGAGTGTGATCTGTCCTCCTGAAGAGGAAGGAGTGACAGAGCCAACGTGGAATGAACTGACCACAGCCCCCATTCCCTGTCCCCTGGTGGGTGGGAATGCTCTGAGAATCTTCTCCTTGAGCAGCACTGATGTGTCTTAGGGTCCTTCCACATGAATTGGTGATACACCACATGAGGCTTGTTCAGGAAAAAAGGAAGGGATATGAAAGAAAAGGTAGAAAAGGGGGCCATGAGAGGTTGGAGTGAGCTGATACCAAATGGGATGAAGAGGCAGAGGTAGGGACTAAGAGGAGCAGATGTGTTGGTGAAAAGGCAAAAGGGAGAGCCAGCAAGGAGATATAGGAATGGCAAATGATCTTTGCAGCAGCAATTTGAATGGACATGTGCCAGGAAAGATTTCATTTGTCAGGGGCAGAAGGAAGGATGCTGTGGTGAGATGCGAGATGATCTGAAGTTTGTCTGTGAGGGTGAAGGGGAAGGCTGTGTCTTGACTATGGGCTGAAGGAAGAATCTGGAAGGCTTCAGTGTGGCCTGGAGGCAATTGAGGGTTGGCCTGTGGCCTCTGTTATGTACAAGGTCAGATTAGATATTCACAGTAGTCTCTCCTGAGTTTAGCATCTATAAATCTGTGAAATAGAAGCTTTAAACCACGATAAAGGCCTGAGTCCTTGGAGCATCATACTGAAAGCCCAGAATATTCTGAGATAGTGGCTTTAAGACTGGGATTTGGGCTTATAGAAAATCTATTTCAGGATATTTTTTTATTATTTTTAAAGTTTATTTCATCTACCTGGTTTTACAGGTAGAGTATATTAAAAAACCCCTAATAAAATATTTAAAGCCCTCTAAATATCCTTAAAAGACTCTTTTCATAACATGTGGTGCATAAATAGGCAGGATGCTGCCAGGATGTGATATACAGATGTCATCACTTTGATAGTTTCACAGATTTCACAGCCAGAAGGCACCCTCATGGTGATTTCCTCTGCCCTCCTGCATAATGCAGACCATGGAGTTTTGCCCAGCAATTCCCACACCAATACATGAGCTACATCATGTACAAAGACATCCATGCTTAATTCAAGTATCTGCTGGGGTGATGGAGAACCATATCCCATGTCAGCTCCTCCAGTGGTTAATTAGAAGACCATTAAGGAGAAAAATGTGCCTCATTTTCAACTGCTTTTTTTTTTTAGCTCCACTCTTCCTGGTTTATATGCCTTTGTCTCCTAGGTTAAGGAGTCTCTGGTACTGTATTCCTTCTCCACGTGTAGATACTTTTAGATCAATTCATCCCTTATATTCCTCTTGGATGATATAAATGGATTGTGCTCTTTTGGGTCATTGTAAGATATATTTTCAATCAGCCTTGCAGCTCTTCACCCAACCTTCCTCAGTGTTACAACATGATTTTTAAGTGTTGACAGCTGAACCAGACTCATTTTGTCTCATTAATGTCATGTGTAGAGCTAATAAGTTTCCCCTACTACTCAATATTCCCATTTATACATCCTAGGGTCATATTGGCCCCTTTAACAAGAGCATCACACATGGAACTTGTATTCAATTGCTTATCTGTTGTGACCTCGTAGGTAAACAGCCAAGAAGAGCTTCCTGACTATTCCCTCTATAAAAACTCCCATGGGATCCCCCTTCATTTGCAACTCCTCTTTGGAGACTTGTCATTTAACTGCCTCATAATCCATTTTAAAAATGCCATATTGATTTTTACAGTGCTACCATTCAGAACAAACTGAATGACAGAATGCAACCCCAGCATGGCTCTGATGTTCCCAAGGACCTATTTCCATGGAGATGCATGCCCACAGCTTCTGGTTCCCTGCAGCAGCTCTGTGCCTTGGCTGGCACCGAGGGAGCGTGCAGCCACCCCAGCTCCTGCTTCTGGTGGAGGTCTGCTGCTGCTTCAAATCTATAATTGGAAGCATAGGAAATTGGAGCAAAAGCACCAGCCATGAGCTCTGAAACATCTAGAGAGGGTAAAATGGATTTGCAGCGAATGCTTGCAGAGATGGCAGAACTGCTCCTGATGTGCTTAGATACCAAAGCTTCTTGATGGTTTTCAGGGAATATTTTGAGACAATATCCTACTCTCAGGAGGTCCCAAACTGGCCCGTGGAGAAGTATCAGTCTGAAAATTCCATATAAATGCCCTGCTGCTGGTGTTTAAAACCACACTGTTTTTAGAGTGGTTTTAATTTAACAGGGAGGGGTGTGTGACTGGTGACCCATGAGAAATGCTGAAGGCTGAGGGTGGTCCTTGGTCCGACGTGTTTGGATAATATTCCAGACAATCTTGGTTTTCCTGTTGGTTGCCAAGTCCCTCATGGGACTGGCAGAACATTGTCCAAAAGGTTCATATTTAGGGATTAAGAGGCAGCTTGTTATGGGACTAATAACATGGAGCAAGAGGGGAAGCATGAAGAAAGCCTAATTTCCCCTGCGTAATACTGTACGACTCACTCGTGGAAGTGGAGGAGGGCAGAGGAGATGCTGCCTAAGGGTAAAACAAGCAGCTGTTGTCCCCAGGAGGAATTTAGACAGTGGGAGCCCTGAATCCCACAATTTCTCATGTTCCTGACAAAAGTTTTACCTGCCAAGAATTGCCAAAATCAGGCTGAGCCTGGGACCTAAGGGATGTGGACAAAATCAGTCAGCATAAGAGTACCCTCCATGCTCTGGATTAAAACTCAAACAGAGGCAGAAAAAACCCTGCAATGTCCCCAAGGCACTAAAATTTCCTGCTGTAATGACGACAGGCAGGGGCTTATCTGGCTTTCCTGCATGTGGGAGTGTTTCTGTTGTGCAAATCCTTGCAGCTGCACTTTTCATGTGGGGCAACTGTTGCAGCTAAGTAAAATGGTTAAAATGAGTTAATCAGCTTAGTACAATGGTTTCCAATATTTTCCATAAAACAATTCGCCTCCCACATAGTCTGCTCTGTCCCATTTCACAGCACGGAGCGGAGCCACAGCACCCCTTGGGCTGAGCATCCGGCGCTCAGCACCAGCCCGGCTCTCCCGTCGCGCCTGGAAAGGGCCAGGGCACAGTGCTCAAGCTGAGACTTATGGTGTGCCCTGAAGTGCTTCATTTCTCTGCAGTGAAACTCCCCAGTGAAGGGAAAGCAGTTCTCCTAATCTGCCTAGAGCTGTTGGTGGAGGCGGCCACGCACGCTCCCTCAGCCTGCCCTCTGTAATGGATGGCTGAAGCTCTCGAGGCTATAAAATCCTGCCTCTCTTCAGCTCACAACTGGGCTCAATATAATTTTTTGTTTGTTTTAACCCCTAATTCCAGGGCTTTCCTCTACCTGTCCCTAATTTTCTGATGGTGCCTAATAAAGACCAGATGAAAGCCTGGATGTAAGGAGCTGGGCTGACGCTGGTCCTGCAGGGTGCCCCCGTTTTGTGTCAGAGGTCTCACTGAGAGCTGCATTTGTCACCCCACAGCACACGAACTGGTGGCTTGGATGGGAAGGTGGGCCTGGTCCCTGCTGTCACCCCAGGCTCTGGCTCTGCATCTGAACTGGCCACTGCAGGGGACGTGTCCCAGTTTCTCAGCTGACAGCCGGAGGTATTGACTTAAATGAGGCTGGAATTAGTCATAGCTACATGGTAGCAGGTTTTTACCTGGAAGAGGTAGAAAATGCAGTAGCAGTTCCATTTGAAATGTAAAGTAATGGTAATTAACAGAGGTAACTCTTTGCTTCCCATTCAAATCTTACCTGCAGGAAAATTGAGCTGAGAAAGAGATCTTGGTAGACAACTTGGTCCTGTCATACCACAGGGTCAGGATTGCTGAGGGATGCTTTTCAAAGCTATTCTCCATCCCTTTTAAGCAGCTGCTTCAGCATCCCTGTTCCTAAAAAGGATTTTTTTTTGTTGCTGTTGTTGTTTTTGTTCCTAGAAAGTGTCCAGTGTGCTATTTTAGTCTGTTGTTCCATCACTGACATGGAGATGAGGTTAATCCCCGTGTCTCCCTAAAAAAACCCTGTAGCAATTTGTTCTCTGCTTTATCTCCTCCCAAGGCCAAGGCCTTGGTGCCATTCTTTAAAAGGAATACTCTCCTTTTTGACGGTATGTTTCTCACATGCAATAATTCAGTATTTCCCATGTGATGCTAATAACAGTAGAAGGCAAGAAATCACATCAAATGCAGAAAAGCAAGAAGGCAGTGACAAGGCAGCGACATGAATGAGACAAAGGAGTGCATAAAAGAGGAGCAGACCTCAGACAGCCAAGAGCAGGACAATGTGACACCTCACCCGTGGCAGTGTCACTGCACAGACAGTTCAGCACCTGGGGGCAGGGAGAGGCAGCATGGGAGAAGCAGGAGCTGTGGATGGCACCTTCTTGTCTCTCAGATAAGGTGTCTCTTTTGTATCACAGTGCCATGCCCCAAGGGTGGGCACTGTGTAACAGTCTTCTTGGAAGCCTTGCAGCTCCTCTGGTGACTTCCAAGGTTTAGCAGGGACAGGTAAATGCAGTTCCAGTTCTACAGTAAGGAGATGGGACACGAAGAGATGATGGAAGGGAACCTGTCCTTCTGTCCTTTCACAAGCAACAGGTCAGCAGTGGGACTGGGAATATCCTGTGTGTTTCTAGGGTTGGACTTCATTCTCTGGACTTCACTATGGACTCAGGATATGTGCTCACATCAGAAGGCTTTGCTCAAATGAGAACAGATCTGCTCAGCTAACACAATGTTAGTTCAAGAATACATTTTTTGGACAGGGACAGGGCATTGAGCTAAATGGGTCCTAAGCTAAAACTTAAGGCATCATTCCAAGCAGCACAGCTTGGACCTGTAACCCCTGATAGGTGCTCAGGGGTTTGATGGTAAGCTCTGATGGATCCATAGGATGTACATGGGTATAACACAAGGTCATGCAAGTTTCATCAAGAACTGATTGCCACTGGAAGGAAATGACCAGGAAGAATGAACTGTACAATTGGTGACTCCATTGATGGCTTCTGACAAACTGTGCATAAAGAAACTGCGACCCCATCGCCAGGATTTGTAACGCCAAACTCCTATGGGCACAAATGGAAACGCCTTGCCCACAGCTTCAGCTAATATTTCCTGTGCCACCAGGGAGAAATATTTCATGGTCATGACAGCTGCTGTTTCATTATAAAGCAGATCTGGTTTAGGTGGCATATTGTTTGTAATGGAAAAAATCCTAGCGTGCAGCACAAGAGTTGTAATAATATGGCACCACTGTAACCCCTAGGGAGACTCTGATGGTGAAAAGGGGATGTGACATAGCAACTTTCTCTTTCTTGTTTTTATTTCCCTCAGCCCAAGAAGTAATGTGCACAGATCTGTTCAAAAGCAGAGCTTTCCCTGCTAACACTTTCTTCTCACTGACAAGGTTTATGGAGTAAAAAGCTTTTTAAAGATATAAACAGAATTTAGTAAATTGCAGTCCCATCATGAGATGCTAAAATAAAAAACATGATTTATGATTTTTTAAGATGACAAATTATCTTGTCTATGTCAGTTATAGCTTACACTATATAATTTTGTTCTACTATTTTGTATTAATCCAGTGTTTTGTGTTTGACCAAAACATGTCATCAGTCTCTGCCTTACAAATGTGAGAATATTCAGAATTATGGATGAAAAGAAAAACCTACATATATGGAAGAGCATAATATCATGCTGGAATTTCATCATTTCAGCATTTTTGTGAAAGCTACCTAATCCATTGACTTTTAAATTGCTTGCATGCCATAAATACTGAGAATAAATGGGGCGGGTGGGATGGAAGTGAAATGCCTCACAGCATAAACAGTCTAGTACCTGCTTCTTTTGATCCCCTTGGAGGATGCTTCGTTGCTGACAAGGGCATTCCCCAAGTCTTGAGAAATAAGGGCAGTGAAAGGAGAATTCTTCCTCACAGTGTGCAGTGTCTGCTCACTGTTGCACTGCACTAAAGCAAAACCAGAAGAGCTGGTCTGGATTCCCAGCCAAGCCCTGCCCAGCAGAGCAGAGCCCTTTGCTCAGGTCCAGCTGTGCTGTGCTGCATTTGGGCAACCCCTGCACCCGTGCAGCAATTCACTGCACAGCGCCAGGGACTGCCACTGGGGAAGGAGACCTGAGGGTGGGCAAAAAGCTCTGCCCACCTTCAGGTCTTGGAAACAACCTGAATGAGAATGCTTGGGCTGCCAGGTGAGAATTGTATCCAGAGAAAATTCTGGGGTTTTTCCCCTACTGTTCATGACCTGGATCAAGCTTGATCTTATTTAAATCAAACAAAATACTTTTACTGTATAATAAAAATTCCATGTTTTAATACATTGCCATGCACAAATGAAGTCAAACAATGCAGAGTACAAAATTGTCAAATATACAAAATGATAAAGCAGATACCCAAAGCTTCCAGAGATCATGCCCAAAGATACCAAAAACTTGATATTGGTTTTAATTTTATTGTTTAAAAGAACTCCTCCCTCCCGCCCGGGCTTTATTTTTGTTGATTTTTGAAAACAGAAGTAAAGACTGAATATAAAAGCTGTAAGTTGGAATTAAGTGATGGCCACTTTGTATACTAAAAATTAGTTTGCATGATAAGTTTTGTTTTGGGAAAAAAGCACTGCTGTGCAGCTGAACACCTTGGATGCCTGGGGAAACGCAGTGTACATCAAACAAAAAGGCACACTTTTGTCTCATGCCACCTCATTTGGCTCCATCGTTAAAAAGTTCAGCCATAGATGTACTGGGAATAACAGTGTGTCACTTTATAAGCATTAGAGTGCTGGCATCTTCCTAGATTATCAACCAAGTTAACATTAAAAGGAGATCATTGGCTTAGAGTATTTCCTTAGTGAATCTAAGGCAGAACTGAGTCCCAAGGCAGCAGGACCAGACACGGCTTGCTGGCTTCAATGACTGCTTCGACCATGGCCAAGGGCTCACAGTCAGCCTTTCTGCATCCCATGTCCTGCATCAGGAGACCAGATCTCCCAGCACCTTGATCCCAGCCTCCCTGTAACTCCCTGCAGCTCATGTCCATCATCAGAGGCCGATGTGGATGCACCAGCACAGCCTGGGATCTGATTCTGTCCATGGGCTCCTTTTTGGGAAGCAGCCTTTGGAGACAACTCAGGTGCAACTGCAGTTCCAGCTGCCTGACATCCTCAAGGTCATGTTCAAATAACCCTAAATTCAACTCCCCAAAGCAGAGGACCCCAAATTTAGAGTCCTCTTTGCTGGTTTATGGTGTGCAGAGCCAGGCAGGCATTCCTCCCATCTTACCCAGACAGTGAAAAAGAAACAATAATTTCAAGGCAGGTCCAGGTAGCTGCAGCACCTACAAGAAATGAAAGCAAAGCCCAGCATGTCCCAAGGTACTGCCCTGCCACCTTCAGATTCTGCAATATCTGTGAGAAATTTAAAAATACCCATCTTAGCCTTGCCAAGCATCCCTGAAGCTTAGTGCAAAGCAAAGGAGTCTTCTCCTGAGAGGACACATCCTCTCTGGGGAAATGCTGGTCATTCCCATCACCAGGGGATTGTCCAGTCCTGCCAGGAAATGTCTCCTGCCGTGGCTGCAGGAGCTGCTCAGCACAGACTGAGCACGGCTCTCTGCCTGTGTTAGCCCAGCATGGCTCCATTCCTCCCCTTGGTCAGTGGGGTTGGATTCAGGGGAGAAGGATGAGATGTGAGTCTCCTGCTGAGATGCTTTGCATAGGCTGGAAGCTCCTGTTCCTCTGTGCTTCTTCTACTGCCACTTAATCTCCTCTCCACCTTTCTCAGAAGTGCAGAGAAGAAGCCTCTTACATACAAGGGAAGCAGACAAAGTGACAAAAGGACTCCAAACATTTCTTTCTCTATCTGCTCTTGAGACCAAAGCCTGGCTCAGTAAGGAAAACTTCTGCCTAGATGTAAAGCTGCCCTCTCAATATTGAAAAAAACCCAACCAACTTAGCAAGTCCCCTAAGCATCTGATGGGAACAATCTGAGGGTTTTTTCCTTCCCTGCACAGCTTCTTATTGCTTACATGCAGTTTTGCTGCAATACCAATCTCTCTGCTATAAAAATCCCTGTGTTTTGCTATTTAATTTGGTGACTCATGATATTAAATAGATAAATTCAAGGCAAATGCTTAATAGAAGGAATGTGATTAGAGGTGTAACAACTACAGAGGATTTTTATTTTCTGAGAAACTATTTAGATATATTTGGAATTAGTACCAGAAAGGAGCTTTTCATTTCCTTCTTAGACTGAGCCTGGCCTGACCCTGAGCTGTGATAATGGTGGCAGAAGCAGATGTCAGAGTCATGTGCCAGTCCAGCTTCACCCCATCCCAGCTGGCCCCAGCCATGCCTGTCACAGAACACTCTCCTCCAGAGCTGCAAGGTGTCCAGTAACAATCTGCAGTAAATAATGCTTTTATAGTTTCCCTTGTTTGTGTGAACTGTTTACTCTTTGGACTGTACATCCAGTTTGTGCTTTCCCCACAGTTGATGAAGCACATGGACGGTGACTCCAGTGGCTCACACTTGCCTTGTGCACATCAACAGTGGTTTTGTGAGATCTGAATCAGACACCAAGTACTCCTTTGCTTATTTCTGAAGTACAACATTCAATCCAGCCAATGGTAATGGGACCCAATCTGGCAAAAACCCACTGCTGGGAGCAGCTGTCATGTCTCTGGGTAATCCCACTGATGTAATTTCACTTGCAGGGCTTTATTACCCAGCTCCAGTGGGGCTCCTCATGAGAGCAGAAGTTTGCTGTCATTGAAGCAAGGAACCTGTGTGCTGTGCCCAGCTGCACAGTGATACAATCACCCTCTCCATCAGCACTGCAGCTTCTCTGCCACTTGTTGCAGGCACGAAAATCTGTTTCTTGCCAGCAAGATGCTGCCTCCTTAAGAGGCAAACCCACAGCTGTTGTGCCTTGCTTTGACTACACATCTACATGGCCCCATCATTTGCATGCAGCATTTTGTCCCAGGCTGCCATCAATGAAAAGCTGCAGACTCTTGGTATGTCCAAGGGTTTTGTTGTCCTTTCTTGTCCAGTTCTCTTCCTTTAAATATGTGCAGCAGAACCTTACAACTTGAGCAGATCTAGTGATGCTCATACCAAATGCACAGCTTTCCACAGAAGCTGTTTAAATTAATACCATTTTGTGGGGAAGAGAAAAAAAAGAGGATATAGATCGCCCTGCCTTCCTGTAATATTGGAAACTTCAGGATATTTTAAATTTTTTTAATTCAGAAGTTTACATCTGATGATCTAGTCTAATCCTTGCATAACACATGCCTAATAACTTCATCCAGTAATTGCTGCACCAAGCCTGGGCTTCAGTTTGAGGTAGAGCTTTTTGACTTAGAAAAATACTGTGCATACATTTAAAGACTTTATGTGATGGAGAACATACCACGTAACTGAGTAAGTTGTCTCCACTGGTAATTATCCTCCCTGTTGAGTATTTGCACTTAATTTCTAGCCTGAAATCAGTTTCCAACCAGCAGAGCACACCATTCCCTTTTCCTCCAAACAGAAGAGCCACCTGCCTTCAGACAGCGTTTCCCTGCCCAGGTAGAAGATTGTGATTGCAGACGGGGATCAAGTCACCGCTTCAAATTGCTTCTGAGATAAATTAATAGCTGGAGCTTCATTAGTTTGACACTATAATAAGACCTGTTTTCCTGCCCTTGAATGACACTGGGAACTATTGAAAATAATCTTCCCAGGTTGTTGATACCTTTCTTGAAAGACTGGAATGGCATCACTGGTCCTACATCCCAGTTGGCAAAGGCATCTCTGGGGCTGATGCTGAACAGATAATTTATGACACCTTCACAGCCACTGTGTTATTGCGTACTCCCCATGCTACTAAGTTGGACTTGCTGCCATCTCTCCTGGGTTTTTAACTTTTCTGTCCTCCAGGTTATTCTCCAGTACTGAGCTGCTCAAATCATTATTTATTGTGCCCCTGTTTTTGTCATCTCTGGCTGTTGCCAACAGTAATTTTCTCTTTCCCTGGGGGGTATATTGAAAATAGAGCAAACCTTGGGAGGAGCTCATGAGAATTAGTCTCATTGAGGATAATTCATATTTACAGCTATTTTTTGTGATCAGCCTGTAATCCATTTTTAATCCATTAAATATGGGTGATATTGATTTTGCATTGTGCTATTTTGTTCTTTATCAGAATCAAATGCTCTATAGGAGGCTAAGTATAGTATGCCAGCAGAGCCTCTTTTCTCAACAATCCCTTGATACCACAAAAATAATAGCAAGTTTATTTGGCATAATACAGTTCTATAAAAATAATATGAACGATTTTATCAATTACTCTAATGATTACGCCATATCAACTTTTCCATGATTTTGCCTAAGACTGATAGGAAGCTAATGAGTCTATAGTTTTCTGTATCAAACCACTCATTCTTTTGCATTATTGTGGGTCTGGTGTCATTTGAAGCTTCCTTTATGCTTTCTGGTTCTGAGGAGTCCTAGGCAAATTTTTCCTTCACTTTTGAATTCAGGTAATGGTTCTACAAATTTAAAATTATGTTTGGATAGTTACTGCTTAATATTACCTGTAACTACTGATGGAGCAGGAGGAATTACATTTTAATGTGTAATCTGACTCTCTCCTTCCACTGCTTTCAAATACAAAACAAGACTGTTTGTTGGGTTTCCAATGTAGTGTGAGCAATCTCTGTGCTGGGCCTGTCTAACATCACACTTAGCTTTGCTATGGCAGTATTTATTAGGATATATGTAAAGTCTTTGGTGTAACCAGCCCTAACCTATTTGCCACTGACTTCCCATACATTTTTGGATTCCTTCATTAAGCATCTACTTTCCTTACTTGCTGATTTATCCTCATGAGCCTGCCTAATCACCCATACATTATGTTGGTGGGTTTTTTGCCCTCCAGATTACTTTCCTGAATTTTACTATAAGAGGTTGCAGGTAATGCTGGTCATATTTTCCCCTCACCCATCAATTTTAATTATACCAAAGGACCTTCTCTTTTTAAATTAAAATCTTATTGACAGCCTATATATACCAGGGTTAATTGCAGTCCTGCAGCAGAGCTGTTCAAGGAGACTCTGATGGCAGAGATGGTAACTCTTAAGGGGGACCAATGTGAAAGATGCAGGGTTTCACTTTGCTTTATTTTGAATAATGCAGATCTTTTGGCTTTGTGGCAGGTGCAGGGAGGTTCATTTTAGTGATCACAAAAAATGCCACCTCGATGCCGGCTCCTTGGCTGGCACTAATCTACACATCTCTGGAGCCTGTGATGGAGTAGTGCCAATGGAGGTCTGCCACGGTCTGCCATGGGGTCTTCTGAAAATTCAGGGCAAACCCAGAATTTTGTAGTTTTTAATGGTTTCATTTCCTCAATGATATTGCAGCTGCAGTTGAGTGACAACATGTACCCTAAGGAAGAGACAGGGAGGGGTGGACTCACTGGTGCAGCACTGCCATGCATCTGGACAAGCAAAACCAAAGAGCTCATGGAGCTTTTCCAAACTCCCCTCCTGGAAGGCTGCCTTTCCCTTAGCAGAGTAAATGGCAGGTGTTCAGGCACAGAAAGCCACCCAGCTGAAAAAGAAATGAGGAACAAAACAGTGCAAAGGATGATCCCAGCTGCAGTGTGCTCTCTGGGGTGAGCAATTCCTCAGGTTTCTGGTGGAGGTGTCACGGAGCGGAGCACTCGGGATGGCTGAGCTCTGCCAGGGATTCCTGGAGGGATCTGATGCTGAACCTGGCACAGGGAAGCCAGGGGAGCGTGGCAGCAGGGCAGGCTCCAGGCTGGGAGGAAGGCTGCAGGTCTGCACAGGAACAGGGTCCTGGTCACAACCCTGCCCTGTCTCAGAGATAATAACTGGTGATCACTGTAACAGCAGCACGGCCTTGATGAATTTATCTATCTGCACTGGCTGATAATGGCTGCTTTATGAAAACAGCATTAGTCTTCCCCTCTTTTGCAGAGAACTAATGGCTCTGAGCATATTTAAATTCACTTCCTTTGCCGGAATAACTTATTTGCTCCCTTTCATGTTGACTTGGTCTTTGGCACTCTCGACATAAATGATTTATTGACTGGAGATAAAGCATTCTTTCCCCTGAACTGTTCCTGCGACCCAGGCAAAAGCGGATATGTCTGGTATTAATAAGGTGTTCAGCATAAAAAATGCAATAGACTTGATTGTCTGCACTCAACAGCCTTTCCGAGAACACAGTACCTGCCCCCATTCATAAGAACAAAAACCTCTCCCACATGTTTATTTATATTAAAAAGTTTTCAGAAGAATATGCTGGGATCCAGATAGTTGTTCAGGAGATGTAGAACAATTTCATAAATATCCCTGAGGAAGCATGGCCTACTTTGGGAGAATAACAGTGATTAAAAAAATCCAAACACAATGAATAGTTAAATACAAGCCAAAAAGTACAGTTATTTCCTTATGGCTCTGGCAGTCACACACGTGAGAAGTGTCACGGGGCTCGGGGGGCTATGCTTGCAGTTATCCACATGCATAGGCTGGCTGCAGGATGGAGACCAAACCAGCTCCAGGGGAGGTTTGTCCAATAGGCACCTACAGCAGACATCTCTCAGAGTCTGGCTACTCAAGGGTCTGGACTTGATTTTCACATTTCTCAGGGCCTATAACACTGCTTTTCTA